>NW_026570253.1:0-632582 GCF_019649055.1 Paramacrobiotus metropolitanus | reverse complement strand
GACGATGTGCGTTTTGCTTTTAATTTAGCAGAACGAGAATGATGTTAATTGTTATAAGTTTTTGTCCACTCTTGAGTACATAGCCTGAACGGCAGAAAATGAAAAAATGTAAAAAAAGAAGCTGTCATGCATTAACAAAACTGTTGTTCTTACTTACAGTGTAGTGTTACGAGTATTCCGAATTCGAATGATCATTGATCTGATTCCGTTGATCATCTTACTTCTTAAAATTCTAACTCGCATAAAGGCTCGGAATGTTTAAATTACTGGTCAACGACAAGGAATCGCACACTCCTTAACGATCTGTATACAGTATAATATTACAGACACAAAGTCAAACACAGGGGTAGATCTCATAATTACAATAATTATGTTAATGAATAATATCAGAGGACGAAGATGCATGAAGTCTCTTTCCAAAACCAAGGCAATTCCTTCAGCCTTCAGGGCGTTATGGAGTGTCCCCACGGTTCGGTAGAGTATAATGCGTAGAGGTCAACAGGTTTCCAGAGTTTGGCGATCCTCCAGGGGTTCGGAGAGGAGAGGTTCTTACTTCAGTTCCACAAAAATTTCTTTTCATAGGTCAAACTGGGTAACGACGGCGAGACATCCGGTCAGACTGGTCAGTAATGCGATTTAATAACACAAACCATAAGTACTTTCCATTAATCGTAAGTATATGTTGCGCGTTTTGCAGCATACAAAATATTTCGCAATGCTCATTGGTCCAAAAATTGCTGGAAGCCAATTACAGCTCGAATATTTCAAACGCGTTTCTTCGGTTAGAATAGGCAAAAATCCAAACTCTCCAGCTGCTCAGGATTGCAGTTTTCACATGCAAAATCATTAAAAACATTGGAATTTGGAAGTTGCTTCGCCTGATAACTAAAAAGTGAAAAATTTTTTGAAAATTTATGTGTTACCGCGAGGATCTACGTATTATTTTTATTTCCATAGTGCTTGAAAAATTGTGTGGCATATTTTTATTGAGGTAAGGTATTGCTCCGATTCTGCACGCAGTAACGCCATACGAATACTGATATAATATTTTTCTAATTGTGCGCATCACATGTTAATGGGGTCTTTTAGTAACTTAGTTTTACTTTTATCAGATTGACTCAGTTTCATTAGCATATAGAGCACAGTTATTTTGTTTATAGTTGTCGCTACTGATACCAGAAGATCAGAATTGATCCATCGTTAAACTGAGGAAGTGCATAATCGCTTGTTGGATAAAATTGGTTCGCGTCGTAAACTCTGTAAACTAGCAGGTTTCCGTTTCCCCACAGTTTTTTCTTGCCCCGTTGGCAGTCTGTTTTAAGTTTCAGTTCGTTGGCAGCGCTGAATATTTGATTAAGGGTTTTTACTTCTCACAGGTGTTCTCACTGTTCTGTGCGCATCCGGCATTTGTTTAGCCCTCAGACGTCAGTGATATCTCCGTGCGCGTGGACATCGGTTCGTTTGATTGGAATCGGATTTCTGTTGATCGTTGAACAATGGCTGCTCCTCCTGCAAGTAGTCCTGCGGCCCCCTACAATTATAACTACATCTTTAAGTAAGTTTTTTTATACACTTATCGTGTTTGAAATGATTTAAAAATAGCATTTTTGAAATGGTGAACGGAGGCTCATGTTTTGTTGGATTATGGGCCATAAAAAGTCGAAAAATTAAAAAAACTCTCGATCGCTTGACAGGCTGTGTGCTATTGGAGTATTGCAGCACAAATGGCAACGTTAGGTACTGTATTCAGAATTGTACGATAATATTAATGCTTTCGCGGTTGAACTGTATATTAACTCGGACTATTGTTCTGAATTTTACATTAAAATGGCACGATAGACTAACGAAATTTGAAAAGCATGCCCGTCGTTTTCCACATCATCGTTTCTTACGGCAGTACGCGAATTGAATTTGTATTGTGCACTATCTAAATGCTTTACGCACGAAGTGCATTGAATTATTTTACGTGCTTGCTTGAGCATTTGTTTGCGATGTAAATGTTTTGAACCCATCATAATCGTCATCAGCAATATTTCCCTGCGGTTCGTATATTGTGTGTCAGTTGTATTGCCAAGTTTGGGACAACGTGGAATAAACCTTGAGCTAAACATGTTGTTTTTCAGATACATTATAATCGGAGACATGGGTGTTGGGAAATCGTGTCTACTGCACCAGTTTACCGAGAAGAAATTCATGTCCGACTGTCCACATACGATCGGTGTGGAGTTTGGTACCCGTATCATTGAAGTATCCGGTCAGAAGATTAAATTGCAAATCTGGGACACCGCCGGACAGGAGAGATTCCGGGCGGTGACGCGCAGCTATTACCGCGGAGCGGCTGGCGCTCTGATGGTTTACGACATCACACGCCGCAGCACTTACAACCACCTGAGTTCGTGGCTAACGGATGCCCGTAACCTGACCAATCCCAACACGGTCATCTTCCTCATTGGCAACAAGGCCGACATGGATTCCCAGCGCGATGTAACGTATGAGGAAGCGAAACAGTTTGCCGACGATAATGGTCTGATGTTTCTGGAGACTAGCGCCAAGACCGGCGACCATGTGGAGGATGCGTTCCTGGAGACCGCGCGGAGGATCTATCAGCTGATTCAGGATGGAAGTTTGGATTTAAATGCGGCGGAGAGCGGTGTGCAGCATAAACCTACGCACGCAACACGACCGCTGGGTGGTGAGCCGGCCGAACCGAAACCCGGGTGTCAGTGTTGAGTGGCGCGGATTTCAGGGGATGCGCGAGTTTTTATTTATACGAGTAATTTAACGCTACTTTCTTTTTAATGTCAACCATTTCTCGATCGAGCGTCGACACTTTCGTGAAGTCGGCTCCTCATCAGCGGATGTCAGCTCATCCTCTTCGGCATCATCAGGACGCTTATCTTCCTGATTTTGCACGTTGGCGGCGTCGCTCAACGCCACTGGAACACTGTTGGCAGAGTTGCTGGAACCTGTTTTGCATACAGGTGGTGGATAGTTGTGAACCACTTTGCTCTCTTCCATGTGATGCTCCCAGATCGCTTTCAAATCCATAATTACGTCCTCGGAAAGGCCCTCGTCCAAAAAGTCCTCTGCAAGACAAAACTGCACGTCAATACGTGAATACAATACTGCAAATGCTTAAAATATCCCTTCAATAGTCACCAATATTATTTCATTCATCTGGTGTCTATTGAGAATATTTCTCATTTCTGCAAAACTATAAACACCTTTCATATGAAATATAATGAAGATTCATATGATGAAAATAAATATTAAACTGCAAACACTTAACAATTTCAAAACATCCCTTAGCGAAAAAGAAAAACGTACTCGTATTCAAACATTCTAGTGCTACTTATCTAGTCGACTAGTGTGACACAGTCGACATTCCTTCGTCTCTTGTAAAAACTGTACAATGTTTGCAAACCACTGCTTACGTAAACCTCTAACGCTGGATGCTGAAATTCAAAAGAACTTACGGTCTTACCTTTGCATTCCTGAATGACGGTGTCGATAACATATGAATACAACATCTCGGTTTCTTTAAACCAAGTCGGCGGTCCGCGGTTCGCCATCTTTCCACCGTGAATCACTATCGAAATTTTCGAAGTTCCAGATTCAACAGATTATGTTACAAACAGTAAAGTATTCAAACCAAGCGGTCCTATCCAATATAAAAGAAAACAATCGTTCGCGGCAGAATTTTTAAGCAAATTACAAATAACTACAATACTACATCTCAAACTTTCCAAGCAAAACTGCAGAAGAAACGCGAAACACGGCCAAGTCAAAACGAAAAAGGGGTATGGCCATTTGATCACGTGCATCCGTACCAGCCAATCCTCTAGGGCGATCGTAAATGTAGCAGGAAAAAATTTTTGCCAGAGCAAAATTTTTCATCAGCAAAATTACCTAACCTATTTTGCTGATTGCATTAAATTGTTTTTCTCGTGTACTTTTGGGCTGTTCTGACGTTTCTGTGGTATTATTTTTTCAGGATGGTCTGCATTTGATAACCCGTTTTTTTCGTTTCATAAAAATCTGTTTTTTTTTTCGTCACTACTATTCCCAAGAAACAGTAGTTAAGCTGACAACAGGTAAGCCCAGCCACATGATGCCAAAACATCGATTTTTTGACAAACTACCGTCAGCACACAACTGGACATTTTCCCGCACAGAATGTATCACCATCTTCGTTGGATTTTTTAATACTGCATACAGGCGGTTATTATTTTCTGCTGTTTGATTTCTCTTTGGTTTCAGTTGTTCAGGTGCCGTGAAGCAGTTATGGATCAGAAAGAGCACCTTGGAGAAGACGCGTTCAGGGACAGCATTAGCGCAGAAGAATTGGAAAATTTGGAGGAAAAAGACAGCTCAGAGGAGCAGATTTCCAAGGCGCCAGATTTAGATGGCCAAGAGCTGCTTAATAGCGATACCGCTGGGAAAACGGATGAACTGGTGGCAGTGATAGAAAAGGAAACGGCAGAAAATAACAGTGTCGGAAACGGTATGTTTGCACTTTCGGGGCATCCTGACTTTTTCCCGCTTTTATCACTAATTATTATGATTTCATCATTCCTGCCGACTGTCATTTCTACGAGTATTGACTTTACTCAATTTAGCTGGTGTGTCGTAATGCGGTCGCAGTAGAAAGAAGCAGGCTGAGGATAACCTTGCCGCGTGAATGACTCAAAAAAAGGAATACTGGATTTGTATTGGTCGTAGAATTATTGACAGCGACAGTAGCGTGAATTTGAAAATGTATTTCGTGGTTGTGTTTCTGGTTTGTAAAACTACATGCAGCAGTGCAGCACTATCAGTATCATCGATGCACTTACATTCCAGTTTTGCAACTCTATTAACAAAAAAAGATCGATTTCATACATTTGGAATATCGTTACGAACGATGAGTTGACTTTTACTCTTTTTGTAATGAAATTTTTCCAGTGTAATTCTTAAATCGAGTACTAATATTTTATTAACTGTTTGATTAGTGAAACGGTGAGAAACTGTATTCTGCGTTACAATGGTAAGTAATGATCATACGAAGCATGCAAGTACGTACAAGTCAGTAGTGAAAAAGCTGTTACACAATAACGAACTACACTGATCATCTTGAAATCATGTTGTTTTTGCAGAAACAGTTGTGGGACAAGAGCACAGCTTGAAGTCCGTGCACTTTGAGCCCACTCTGGATAAGGATGACGGTGGCGTTCAGAATAACCTGAATACGAATGAGGAGAAAGCGCTGGATTTCTCTTTCGACAGTCAATTCGGGAACGCTGCTGCGGTGGATGCCAAGCTGGACACATCCGCTTTGGCCTGCTTGGCATCGGTTGCCGAACTGCTGAGCGGTGCTGACCACGAAGCGTGGTATATTCTATCGAAGGAGATTCTCCTCGCCAGTATTATGGATCCGTCAGTTAGTTCTACTCTGGAGGTGTGTGATCATGAAGGTCTTTCGTCACAAGTCTCGTCGTGTCAGGAGGAAACGTCCTGTATCAGCGCCTCACAGGCATCGACAGACGCACAGAGCACATCTAGTCAAGATCGGCAGGAAGAGATATGGACGCACAGCGGAGTGATGCGCAATACCAGTGGAATGAAATATCGCGTTAAGATTAGGGACGAGTTTCCCACAGTCAGGCGAAGTGGAAAGATTGTGTGGGATGACGGTAAAACTGCCTTATCTGTTCTTGAGTTTCTTTTTATTCTTGTGTTCTCACGTATTTTTTCTGGTCTCCTGAGTGTGCTACATGTTTAGGCACATCCGGTGATGTTCTGGTGGAACCGCTGACGGATCTGTCCAGTCAGAGCTCATCCAATCCCGGCGACTCGATGGTGTCTTTCGGTGACAGTGACTGGGATCAGATTTCATCTGTGGATTCGCCGCCGTCGTTAGCGGAGCAGGCGGTGGGGTTGGTCCTGATTAATCAGCCGGGAAGCGGGAAATCTGCATCTATCAGTGTGTACACGGATCCTTCGGTGGTAAATAGTCAAATCGGATTGGTTGAAGTTTTTGCTTCGTATTCGTATCAGTAAAAAATTTTAGACAACTTCAGAAATCCACAATTCTTGTGTTTTGAAGGAAGGCCCCATAATTAGCATTCCGGACAAGTTTGCCAACTCAAGAAGAGTGGGTATACCGGTGGCGTTCAAACGCGTTACGGTTGGACGATCGCGGACAGTGGCGCCTACAGTGGAGCGCAATGGACCCACTCGAATCCTGAGAACGACCGTTAAACGGGCGGAACTGCAGTCGAAAGGAAAGCGTACCAGAACTCAGAATCGCCTAAACAGTCGGCCGAATGTATTAAAGTCAGAGATGAAAATGGTAGCGCGCCCCAGTGTGGAAAAGGACATAACGTCAGTCAGTGTGATGAGCGCCGTCGTGGGTGAGAACGAAGAGCCGGCGATATGCAGGCGCTGCAATCTAAAGCCGGCCGGGCGTGAACATTTTGATAGAACCCACAATGGATTGCTTATGGCGGAACAGGATCGCTTTGAGATCGAAGAAAAGCGAGTGGTATGTCGGCTTCTCAGTTCTGCTGATTTACAGTCTGCACCTTGGGTTTTTTGTTGTTATTTAGCTGACAGAAATTTTAGTAAAAGTGGTTCTGCGGGGAAATAAATGATGTTCTTAACTTGCAGCGATGGAATATGGTCATGAAGAAGAAACTAAAACTACGCTGCCAAATTCCGACATGCGGAAAGGTTATGAATTCTACAACTGCCATGCAATATCACGAGTTGACATGCGGAGTTGATGTTGTCAAGGAGGAATGTACGTGTGTTTATAGTTTAAGTTTGTGTTTTTTTGTGTTTTGTGTGTTTTAGGGGAAGTTAAGTATTTTGTGAATTCATTTTGTTAGTTCAAATATTTACAACTTCGCAAATCGCTACCACTACCGGTACTTGCTAGAAAAGTGCACTCGCTTTTTGCGGGCACTTCATAAACGAAGAGCAGCAGGAGTGCTGTACAAGTACAGTACATGGTGGCTCCAACTTGTAACTATTTCAGTATTCATTTAATTAAAACAGATTACAACAAGTAATTGTTATAAGATTTCTTTTTTTTGCCTGCGTACGTAAAAATTCACAAAGTTTATTTACTTGTAATGATGGTTGGGAATTGTAAATTGTGTGTGCCCTTATTGCCATGAGTCGTTATCCAGTTATGTATTGAACACGTGTGTGCGACAGGTCCCGAATGTCACCATCAGATTGCCTCCTCGTATCTGCGGCAGCACATTCTGAGCCACAATCGTCAGGCTGGACAATACACCCGGCCCCGAAGAAAAACAGGGCACTCGGAGAGTGATGACCGACTGTCAACTGCGTCCGGTGGATCGAAACGAAAATCCGAGGAAATCGACGAGGGTATCGTTGTGGACAACAAGCGGCCCACCCGAGGCGTCGGCGGTGATTAAGTTGTATTGCTTGCACAAAGGGTTTTGTGTATATTTTTGTATTCTCGTTTGACAGTTTTCAGTGGAGAGCTAATTTAAGTTGTAGAGGTTTTAAAGCTTACTGTTTTAATGCTCTTAAATTTGGCTTTAAAATTACACTGTATATGTGCAACCGCTTCTTCGCTGCTGGTTTGCTTATCGGTTTGGTACGTGACCTCGGTAGCCGTAGGCCGTCAATTTTGGCGGCTTTGCGTTTTGATGTCTGGATTTTTGCAACGATTTGCTTGTCAGCTTTGGCTATGTTATTTAAATGTTTCAAAAAGTCGCTGTGTTTACTTGTCGATTTGCATTTCGTATTGCATTTAGTGAGGTACCGCGGGCGCAGCCGCGTAGGTCTCAACGAACAGTCGCCTATGAAGCAGCAGAATACACATTTTCGAGAAATTATGTAACCAATAAGAGGTCTATGGACGCTTTGTTATTGAAGTATTATTAAATTAACAAACTAGTTAAGTAACGTGAAATTAGTCAAATTACACATTTTGGCACTCGGGAGTGGAAATAACACCTGATCCAAAACATCGGATTTTTATTTTCTCCATATTTTTAGGCTGAAATTAGGCACAAGTATCAGTTCTCATAATAAACGTCAACGTGCAGATGTAAATCGTTTCTTGCTTTTAATCTGAATTTAGGCGTTTTAGGACGCTTGAAAAAATTCAAAAGAAGTAAACAGATCAACCTGACAGTATGCAGCATGAAAGTGATGACACTGTAGTATTATTAATTAAATTTTGTGATAAATCATAAATGCTCGCACAGTTTTATTGTATTTTGGCGGCCCGACTTGTACTGCGCAGCCGCCCATTTCCTGATTGGACGAAAAACACGGCGTGGCTACGGTGAGTCACAGCGAAAGTCGGTTCCTATTGCGTAATGACGTCTGTTAAAGCAACGACACGTTATCTTTTTATAGCTTTTTTACTGTGTATTTTTAGCCGTATTCTATGTAGCTTGAGAAAAGAACGCTGGCAGGTTCGAGTCAGCCCCATACGTATTGAGAGAGTAGTGCGTATATAATATTCGCGTGCCATCAAAATTTGATTCGAGAACGTGTTGTTGACTTTTTTACGGTGGAAAAAACGTCGAACCCATTAATCATCCGGACAGAAATCGGACCGCAGGCTGTTGTGATTTTCCTCTCCGTCAGAAAGCGTTAACTACAACCATGCTATTTCGCGTACGCTGTCTGCAGGCGCAACACCTGCAGCGCGTCTGCTTCTCGTCGCGTATCGCTCCCAAGATCAAGGATCTGCCCAAGGATGCCTCGGGGAAGATTGTCAGTGCGGGTATGCTGGTGCAGGATAAGGACAGCAACAATGTCAGCCCTGATATTCTGGCCAAACGTGCCGATCCCCACTGGACTCCGACGTACCCGTCGCCGCCTAGTCGGGATCCCATTGATCTGACGTTTGAGAACTATCAGCAGTGTTACAAGAGTAAGACCACGGGAGAAATCATTCGGGCGTTGTTTGTGCTGAATTTGTGCCGCATCACCTGGCTGGTGGATAATAATCCCAAGGTTCGACGAATAAATTCAGTAAACGGGTGTTTCGATAGCTTCGCTAATTTGTTTTGATTTTTTTCCGCTCAGTAATCGTTTAAATTATTTCTTGATTGCTTCCCCCTTTCTGTCTTGACAATTTTTTGTTTACTTATTTATTTTCCATACCGTTTTGTGAATGATTTTGTTAGTAATGTAACTGTTTGTTTTAAAGAAATTTACAAATTCAACAAGCTATGTTGGTATCAATAGTAATTGTTAATTAATCTGGCTTCAGTTTCTAATAGTAATTTTCGATTTATTTTTTCTGAAATGCAACAGTTGCATACATATCCAGTAATTCTACATATCTGTGGACTGTGGCTATGGTTTAGCAGCGAATATTTTCCAGCTGTTTTTGAGTACACTTTTTGTACTCTGATGGTGAGTTGAGTTTTTTCTCACATATAGCTCATTCGACTGGGGAAAAAATTTCTGGGCAAACGCCTCTTCGAAAAAATCATGAAATCCACATTTTACGGGCATTTCGTGGCGGGTGAAGATCCGGAGAAGATCAAACCCGCAGTGGAGAGGATGCGCCAGTTTGGAGTGAAATCCATTCTGGATTACAGTGCGGAAGAAGACGTCCCAACCGAGACGGCTGTGGAACAGGAATTCAAGTAAGACCGCCCCTTTTTTCCGCATGATTGTCCTGAAGTGGTCGGGAAAGACGGGCGTTGCGTAATCAAACACGAGTGCACCTATTCACTGTGAGAAATACTGTAATATCCGGGAGGAAGTCAGTGATGACGTATATATTGTTTGTCTCCGTAGCGTAATACAGTTGTGATAGGGCGCGGCTGTTGATAAAGATTTGTATGATTGGAATGGTGGGGTGCGTTATGTAATCAGGCTGGATGAAGCGTGCAGCATCCACCTCGAAAAGCAGTGCAACTTCGGCTATTTAGATATGAAATTGAGAAAGGGACGATTTTTTGCATGCAATCGGTTAATTTCGCGTTAGTGCGGAAGTTTGATCAGTTATTATCGATCGAATCATCGTTCGTACCAGTCGATGATTGATAATCGGGTAGCCTTCTGCAAGCTATACGAGTACTAGTTAGTACCTTGGCTTGATTTATTTTCCAGGTTTTATACAATATACAATATGCAGGTTTTATATATACAGTGACAGTATATATGTACAGTACGTTTTCGGTCTTATGAAATACAGGACATTACTGTTGCTAGCGTTCATATATGTTTCTGTATATTTCTGTCTTTTATTTCAGTGGTGTTTAAAACAGAAAATTTTATAATGCATGAATATGTCCTTTTGCTAACGCCGCTTTTCAACGGGGGGGGGTTGTTTTGCATTGACGATCACATGATTTTCAAGTTATCCGTCTTCCGTTAGTCCGAGTACATACTGTGTGTAAATGAGATGAATACTCACTCATTTCAGCAAATGGTTGTGTGAAGGTTGCGAGATTGCCGGCAGTTTGCTGGAACAGTTACTGTAGGACTTTGGGGAAGGTAGCCAGTGCGTGGTGAGATTTAAAATACTGTACCTAATTCAGATTACGCTTGATATGCATTTCCTGCAGTATTAAGAAGTACAAGAAGCTTTGTGTTAGATTAATTTAAAGTCCTTTTTAGTCCATTATTAATTAAAAGTACTTAGATTTTTTTGCCTCCTTTGAAAATTACATGTCGAGAGAGCTGTTGTCTTTGCTTGGCAAAATTGCAATGTTATTTCTTCGCAAGTTTGCGTGGAATACATGGGTTATATTATTTTGCATTTAATAACTACTTGTTTGGTAGGATTGTACCGACGGCAGTGGAGAAATCTACCGGGGGTACGTTCACGAGAGGAACAGCGTGAAGTGCCACTGCTGCTAATATCGCCTGTGTTTACAGATTCGTCTTCACAGCCACTAAAACAGTACGTTCCTTCCAAACAGTTCGGAGATCGTCGCCGCGATGTTATTAGCGCTCGCACATATCTGTATGAGAACGAAGCACAATGCGAGAAAAACATGGCAACATTTCTCAAGTGCATCGACGCCGTTTCCGGCACAACCCACAGTACCGGGTTTGCGGCTATCAAATTAACGGCTCTGGGTCGACCAGAGCTTTTGGTGAGAATGTGGAGGTGGTAAATTTTTACAAGCTTACAGTTGTGATTCCTCTGGTTGGTACCGTAATAACTACATAATTGAAATATGTTAGAATTGCAGCAGTTCATTTAATTTCGATGCCCGGTAAATTAACTTGGTGTTTTTTTTACAGATGCGGTTATCGGCAGCTCTAGTAGAATCTCGCCGCTACTTTAATCAAATATTGGGATACCCTGACCTGGAAGAGTATATTATTTTAAGGAAAACTAAAGTTGAAGATTTCAAGAAGCGTTTGTTGCATCAAGGGGTCGATCTGAATAAGCCGGAAGTGGTGGATTGGTTATCTCACATTGACACCAACAAAGATGGGTAATTCTATTTGTACTGTATAGTTAAGTAGTTTTTAATTTTTTATGTGGATTCCGTTGTTTTTGAGTTTGCTAATGGTTTGCTATGCGGTTTCAGAATGATCACACGGATGACTTATTATGATCCATAATATGTGATAATAATATTATGATCCATTTTGATCCATTATGAGCCATTTTTTTCATATAATATTATTATCCGTTTTAAAATATTATGGATCATTGCTTGAAACTTATTTTGTTTAGTTTTTTGAACCAAAATACGAAAGCTGTTTGTGTAAATTTCTTGATACTTTAATAATTCTTTGGGTATCACCTTTTCTTATTAGTGTGGTGGATCTGTTCGAGTGGGGTGACCTTATTGACAATGCTAAGCAGTTTGACCGGTTGCTCCGTGTACCGTTGCCGATCAAGGGCGGAGTACAGTTCAAATCCCTGATTTCCAAATTTACCCCTGAAGACGAAGAGATGTTCCGAAATATGATGCGTCGATTAAAGATCATTACTGAGGTTTGTTATGGACGGTATATTGGAAGACTTTCATTAATAATTACTGTCTTTGTGTGTACAGCATGCCATATCGAAGGAAGTACGGATGATGATCGACGCAGAACAAACATACTTCCAACCGGCCATCAGTCGTTTGACGGTTGAATTAATGAGAAGATACAATCGGGAAAAAGCATACATATTCAACACGTATCAGTGCTACTTGAAGGTAATCCATCGGTAATGTTTCAAAACACAGTTTTATGGATTTCTGCCGGTATTTTGCGCTTCTGCATTTTCTTGCATGACTTCAGAAAACGATTTTTGTTACAGGATGCGTACCGTATGATAATAACTCATCTTGAGCTCAGTCGCAAGGAAGATTTCTTTTTCGGTGCGAAAATTGTTCGAGGAGCATACATGAAACAGGTGCAACCAGTTTCGTCTTGCAGCTTATAGACACCATAGTGTCTTCTTATTTTCTGTTTTACTGATGTGTTAACTTTCAAGGAACGCGATCGAGCGGCGGCATTAGGTTATCCCGATCCTATTAATCCTGATTTCGAAGCAACTACGAAAATGTATGAAAAGGTCGTCACGACTGCGCTGGAAGAAGTGAAGGCGCGCGGCATTGCCGAACGAAAAGTTGCCATCATGTTAGTGGCGATCGGTCTATGCGTTTTTGCGCCGAAGAAATGTAAATTATGATATTTTTGACAGGATGGCCACCCATAATGAGGACACCGTGCGATTTACAGTTAAAAAGTGAGCTGTGATATTTCTTTTGTATGTAGTATGAAGGTGCTATCATGAATGTGCTTTAAGGTAGAAATTGAAAATTTGTTAGGTAGAGGAAGTTACTAATTCTTTCCGCGCAAGTGCATTTTAAAATAATACATATATTAAATTTATAAGAAGTATTTCTAAGAAGTATTTAAGTATTTAAAAGAGTTTATAAGGAGTCTGGGCGGCTGCATGTTCCAGGAACTTGTCATATTGCTATCGGCAACCGCACCTTTTTCGAAAACCGTATTGCCGCGGATTGTAGTTGTTTTATGTAATATGTGGTTGCTAAACGGGATGTAGTTGTTTTATCATTGCTGGAAGGTAACAATCGAAAAATGTTTTACGTGCTACTTAATATTTGTTCGAAGTTAATAAATTTTTAACTGATGATAAAGAAAGGAAGTTTAAGGAACGACGATTCGTTCCTTTGGGTTGTTGGTATGGTTTTTCGGTTTGCATATGAAAGTAAATGCTGTATAAGAAAGTTTATGAGAAATTACTTATTATTAGCATTCAGTCATTACATCCGTTTCTGAACATTCTGTATTCAATAGGTCTGTTTTAAATGGTATATTGAAATTGATAGAACGGTTATCTTTCGAACACGGTCGTTTAGTTCGATCACATTTCTGGATTAAAATGTGACCTTGTCCTTATCGAAGCATTTGAAGATGGTTACGCTCACCGCAGTGTTGAAAATGCGATGTGTGAACGCTAATTAAACATACACCGTGCAACCGCTGGGTGTATTGACATTTTAGCTGAAACCGGCTGCATTTATTGGCCACCCATATAGCAGAAATTGTGTAATCAAATGTGGAAAAATTTATCTTTTTTGGCAGGATGGAGGAACTCGGTATCAAGCCAGCTGATCGGGTAGTTTGCTTCGGGCAGCTGTACGGCATGTGCGATCAGATCAGTTTCAATCTCGGTAAAACTTGTGAGGCTGCTTTTAGTACACTACCTATTAAACAATTCGAACCCGGATGCACTCGTGCTGATTTGTGACTTTGTTTTAATTAGGCCAAGCGGGCTACAGTATTTACAAGTATGTACCGTACGGTGAAGTCCTAGAAGTGCTGCCGTATCTGTCGCGGCGGGCACTGGAGAATCGCGGTGTCCTGGAAAAGACAGCCAAGGAGCGCCGGTTATTGGGTGCGGAGCTGAAACGGCGCTTATTATCTGGACAGTGGTCATATCAGCCCCGGGGCGATTATTGGCCGGTGTAGAGTTCTCCCGGAGCGTTTCCAAATGGGTGTGTCATAATCATCGTCTTTCCAGTTCGGGGTTGCATGTTGTCAGTGTTGGAGAATTTTGTTTGAACTGTTGCGGATTAATCTGAGAAATTGGAATTCTCTTCCGCTACCATCTCTCGGGAATTTGTTTGTTTTTGCGATATTTCATTCTCGGGAATTTATTTCTCATTTTGTTGTTAATTTGAGTGCCGTGTGTGGATTGGCAGAACGCGGGAATCTGTGTGTGTTTCTCGAAAAGAGTCTCTTTGCTGATTGTGGATACAGATTAGCACAAAATGTCGGGCCGATGCGGAGAGATGTTGCGGGTGTACAATAAAACAAGTCTTGGTGGTGTGCGGTGTGTGTCGATATCGGCGCCAGCGGCGAGTAGGGTAGAGCATACGCGTAGTCATGCGGATACGGCAAATGTAAAGTTTGATGATCCCAAATTGGCCTACCAAAGCCGGACGACGTGGGAAGTGTTCCGCTCGTGGATGGTGCTGAGCTTCTGCAAGCACGAATTCCTTGTTGATAGCAGCGATAAGGTGCTCCTTGAGGTTTTTGCTCGTTTAACAGATTCTTCCTTTTTACGAAAATTTTCGACCGGAAATTAATCACACTCATCTTCTAGTATCACTACTCTAGTTGATTTTGCTTGATAGTTGACAGTCATATGTAGAATTCATAATTATGTAATCACAGTTATACAGAATGAATAATTTTATTCGATTTATATAGAAGGGTATTTTATTTTTTTCGGCATCTAATCAGACTTGATCATCCGGATTTTTCAATTCTGTTTCAGGCTACTAATATGATTAAAATACGTAACCATACTTGACGATAAGTACGAGTACAAGTTGTACAACCGAGGATTACAGTATAATGTGAAAATTCTGTCTATAACAGTAATAATCATAAAACATCAATTAAGTTAATATTCGTCTTATATAAATTTTTAAGTGCAGCTAAATATTTTGCTTGTTCTTTTAGCTGATAAAATTCGGACGAAAAGTCTTGGGTCCGAAACTTTTTAATCGTGTAATGAAGAAGACATTTTATGGTCAGTTTGTCGCGGGAGAAAATGTGGATGAAATCCGTCCGCTCATTGGTAAGAAAAACCCTTTCGTTTGAGATCTGAGATTCGGGTTTCAACTTTCAAGTACTGTACTTACCTCCACCGTTAATTTTTGGAATATCACATAAGCAGCGGTTTGTATCTGTACAGTATGTATGTACAGATAGTTGCATATCGTTCGATTAAAGTGCCGCAATTTGTTTTTACAGCCAGAATGCGCCGTTTCGGAGCCAGTATCATTCTGAACTACGCCGTGGAAGATGATGAACAAGGAAGCCAACAGAAAAAATCAGGAATTATGTATGGATTTCGTGGACTTTTCCGTTCATCAGTTAACATTGGTAGCGAAATGAATTCTGATTTCATGTCACAGGGTTCAGCATGAACCAAAGGAGGATGCCGGCGATGTGAACCTGCGATACTTTATGAAATGCGTGGATGATATGGCCGAAGTGACGAATGGCGAGGGCTTCGCCGCCATCAAAGTCACCGCGTTAGCCAAGCCGGAAACTCTGGTCCGATTTTCGCGCTTCTTATAGTACTACATTTGATACGTATTATTACGTCGCCACATTTTTGTTACATTTTTTACTCGCACATGTAACTGCTTTGCACATTAATTGCATTGCTTTTCACTCGCACATTAATTACGTACAAATACCTGCATCTTAAAGCACTGTTAATAGTAATAACGGTAACTTAGTACTTAACAATGGTGTTCAATTACGAAAAGGAGGTGGTATAGCTGGTAACATATCTGTAATTTCAAAAATATTTTTCGTTAACAGCCAAAAAGTGATGCTTATTGTAGATGCTTCTGTTGTATTTTTGTGGTATAAAACATCCTTTTAAAGCGAAAATGTTGTTGATGACGTAATTAAATTTGTTCTCATTTGTGCAGACGGCAATGAGCGATGCTATCCGCAAGTCGCAAATGTTTATCAACCACTTGCTGGATCGGGATGCAGCGCTGCCCGTCACAGCACTGAATATTCCTATGGACGAAATGAAGCGCAAGCTGGTGGAGAAAGGTCACGATCTCGGAAATGTTGCCGTGCAGGCGTGGTTGAAGGGACTGGCTACGCGGGATGACATGTATGTTGCATATCCTGCACATTTCAAGTCGGTTCAGTCGAAATTACCGTAGTTCTTTTTTCAAATGCAGCCGCGAATATGTTGCATATTCCTTGCGTAAGCATAAAAAAGACACGTACTGTATCTGTAGCCAGTATCCATATATATAAGCACGATTAGAGTAGCAACAGGTGTTCCATTACATAGTCATACATATTCGTATTATAAACAAGATTTTATAATTGCATTCGGGAAAGCATTAAATTAAAGTCATTTGATGTTTCTGTGTTTTATTCATCGAAATAATTGTAAATGATATCCGCAAAATAGATAAGTACTACCACGGTACTAATTGTAAGTAAAAGAAAGATAAATGAGCAATCATATAATATTTCTATGCAGCGAAAACAGCGCCATAAATAAAATACGAACATTGGGTCACTATCTGCAGTACGAGTACCGTTGTTATCCGAGTAACCCCTACAACCTACAGAGTCTGTAGTGCTGACAAAATATTGGTAGCCGACGAGCGTAAAACGTAGTAGCGATGCTACGACTGCAAGTACGGTACTACGGTAGTAAAAAGGCAAGGCAAGCCAGTGTGCAATATCGTTACGCAGCCCGTCTTGCTCTGTTGTCGAGTAAGTAATTTTCGGTTGTAATTACTTGGCCTTCGTATGTAGGGTGATCGACAGTCTGAACTGGCGGGATATTCTCGACCGGAAGATGTCGCTGGATCAGATGTCTCTTCTTCCCGGGAACGCCTCGGGTCAGTTCTTGTCCGATGAAGAGCGCGAAAATGCGCATAATTTGGCTCGGCGCATGGATACCATCGCCGAGGTACGAGCGCGTAATACTGATACATCAATTAGCGTCTGCCGGCAAAATAGATCATTTTCCCCCGTTGATTTTAGCATGCCTTCCGCAAAAAAATGCGCATCTTGGTGGATGCTGAACAGAGCTACTTTCAGCCGGCTATTGCACGTTTCTCCCTGGAATTAATGCGGCGCTACAACAAAGAGAAGCCGACGATTTACAACACGTACCAATGTTATTTACGAGTACGATTCTTTTGCTTCCCTTATTGTTAAAATGTTACAAATACAAACATTACATAAAAATCATACAAACACATTCCAGGAAATTCAAGTATGATCAAGTCGAAATACTTCGCAATTGTACTGCGTGTCTAAGAAAAAAGTAAAAAACTACACGCGCTTTTGGTTTTGCTATATTTACGTGTAGTGGCGTTCTTTATAAATTCATTTCTTTCTTATGAAATTTCCTTCGTAGGATGCCCATGTGAATATGATGTCGCATCTGGAACTCAGTAGGCAGGAAGGTTTTCTCTTCGGAGCCAAAGTTGTGCGCGGCGCATACATCGTTTTGGTAGATATTAGATATACACCTTTTCAACATCACAAGCAACCTTTAGAGCTTCTTGTGCCGACATTTAATATGAATCATCTTCCCGTAATTAGGAGCGGGAACGTGCGCAGTCCCTAGGCTATCCTGATCCCATTAATCCGGATTTCGAGACCACCAGCCGGATGTACGAGAAGGTGGTCAGTGCCATTCTGGAGGACATGCTGCAACGACCCGGCAAAGCCAACATCGTCATTGCCGGGCATAATGAACATACCGTCCGATGGGCTATCGATAAGTGCGCGCGTGACTGCTTTTTCCGACAACGCGTACAATAATACGTAATTATGTCGTAGGATTCGCGCACTAAACATTCCACAGAAAACGAAGCAGTTGTATTTTGGGCAGCTGCTGGGAATGTGCGATCATCTCTCCTTTACTTTAGGTAAGCAAGCCAAGTCCAGAAAATTTCACTCTGCACCGGAACTATTTTGTTAAGATGACAAAAACTGATGTTATAGAGTTGCTGGAAGAGCAAAACTAAGAATCATTCAAGAAGTAGTTACTTGTAATTTAGTTTCTCTGCCTTCTAGCTCACAACGGCTACAATGTTGTGAAGTGCGTGCCGTACGGCAGTGTGGACGAGGTGCTGCCATACCTTATTCGGCGTGCTCATGAAAATCGCGGTTTTATGGAGAAGACGGTCAAGGAACGCCGATTATTGCGGCGTGAATTATATCGTCGTCTTCGCGAAGGAGCGCTCTTATACAACCCCAACGACTTAGACGGCGTTGTACCGCACCGACGTTGAAACCGAGTAGCCACTGCCTTTCATCATTTTCGTTAACAGCATCCATTTTTTAAAAGAAATTTATTATTGTTGCTCAAAATTACTAAACGCTGAATTTCTTTCAGTTTTTATTTGACCGGAACTTCGGAATTGATTTGAGTTATATTTTTTATAACAACCGAAACTGACATTCCGAAGGAAATAAAAAATTATAATAAATCGGCCGGCAATGTCGCATGACTGTACAAGCCATCGCCATAAAATACTGCGTGTAGCGGTATTATCTGAAAATAATCAGTTGTTCCCACTACTGAAATTGCCCGATTTTATCCAAATATGATAACCAGATTCTGTGGCATTTGTACACGATTCTATAGCATGAGAAATCGCGTTTACCAAGTATTTTCAGGTGGAAGCGTTTTTTCTAAGAATTTCCAAATTTTCTCAATGCAAAATTCCAATTTTTTCGCTGACTACATGTGGACATGATATCTCTAAACAAAATGTCGTACGCTGTTTTCGATGGATTACATCAGCATATATATATTAATATTATAATTTTGCCCTGCGGCACATAAGTCTTCCAATGAATACACTGTCAACTGTTAGCCATTTTTTCATTGCTAATCAGCAATCCTTCCAAACACAAAATAAGTGATCTACGCAGTGGACGAAATTTCCACCGGTGGAGCTGTTAGAAAACACGTCGATCATATTGTCCCTCAGGCGTAATTGGACAATAATAACGAGCCGTATTCCCGGTACGCACCGAGCGGTGCGTACATGTTTACCACACATACCGGCATAATAATAGACGGCTGTAGTGAATTATTCCAAAAATGTACCACTGCTTATATAACATGTGACGATCGGTGTTTAATCCACCTTCGGTGCCAAGAACTGTATGTGCATTTTTTTATATCCGCCCTAACGCTGTGCGCACACGATTTAGCCATAAATTATACTTTTCCTAATCGCTGACCTTTATCACGGTATATACCAGAAATGTATCTAGTATTGTTATCGGTAGTATTCTTCCTGCACGCGGCCAGTGCCCAGTCGAATCCGGCTGTTGCCAGTGTCGCCGCGCCGGTTGTCGTGCTGCCCGCCGCCAGTGTGAATACTGCGGCAGTCGTCCCGAAAGATGATGACCCTTCGTGCAAGGTGCTGGAACAATTGTCGCCCGCTGGATCCAAATGTCTGGTGTCGGGCTGTTATGCGTACACAAGGATCGCTTGTAACAATGCATCAAATGCGGATGTATCCAGCGCGCTGGATTACTTTGTCAAAAATAAGCCTATGGTGACCACCGCGGATGTTAACACGAATCCCATACATCTGCGCTTAATCGGCGGTGCTCTGAATTTCAGGTACTTGTAATTGTTTGTTTATTGTTTTAAATAAGAAATTATAAAATTATTTATTATCAGTGATTATAAAAATTATTTGTTTCCGACACCATAACGGTAATTGATAGAGCTACCGATCTTAAAATTAGCACACACTTCGTAAATGCACCCACCCTTCGACGAGCGGGTAACCACTAACCACTAACAACTAATCAGCTTATTGCACTTGTAAATATGTGTAGATAAGAGTCTCACAGTATAAACGAGTAAATCATAAATATTATTGTAATGTCATTATTGTCATTATCATTACAACTGGTAAAGTCTAATTTAATTAAAGTTTTTTTAGTATGAGTGGTGCTTTAACATATGACTGAAAATTTTAGTTTGGTTAATGCCATAAGATTGTAGCTGAGAAAAAATTATATTAATATCACTGTGAACTGTCATTTGTAGTAATAATTGTTAATCATGTATTATTATCATCCAAAAACAATAATATAGAATAGTATGATTTGTCTGTATTTCAGCCGGGATATCTTTACCGTCAGCAGCGGCGGTTCCGTTATAAATATGATCGACACACTGGAACTGACCGGGACCGACATCGGTGCCAATGCCGACAGCGCCTTCGACGGACTGGTCAACATGACCAAATTATCCCTGGACAAAGTGCCGATAGAAAGCCTCAGTCCGGCCACCTTCGACGGCTTGCCCGCGCTCAGTACACTGTTCCTGTCCAACCTCCCCAAACTGAAGAAGATGAACGCGGGATTCGCTGACACTCTGGTCAACAGCAGCAACTTCAAGTGCCTGCGGATGGACATGGCCAATGCCGATACACAGCTGCCCTGCGACTGTAGCGCGGTGACCTCGGTGCAGAATTATCGCAAAAGCCTCAACGCCACCGCTCGGGCATTGCAGGACAAAATCAACGCGCTGATGTACGCCAACTGTGACATCAATGTGGCCTGCGTGTCCGGAGCGCAGAAGGTGAACGCGAAGGATGTCAATATCAGTGAAGTGTGCAAGCAGGTTACCGATAAACCCGCAGCCGGGGCTGCCACCGATAAGGCTGCAGCAGGAACAACGGCCGCGCCCAAATCGGGCGGCGGCAATGCGGCGGCCACTTTCCATGGGAATGTCTTGATTCTGCTGGCGTCAGTGTTGCTTGTCGGCCTGCCGGTTATGGTTGTGTAAATGGAAAGATGTTTGCCCAGTTAATAGAGAAAGTGTCAGTTTGTGGCCGCCTCGGATATTGTGATATTTTTCCATCGTAAATATGCAGCGTTGTCGTTGTTGCAGAAAACTTCGATGGATGCCGCTGTAATATCAGGTGAACCTACGCGTGCTGCTGCAGAATCTTTGTATTACATATTACCGCAGATATGATAGCCATTAATTGTTAATCGTACAAATGTCTAATAATAAAAGGTTTCTTAAACTGAAAGGATGTTATTACAGATATTATCGTTAATGTTAGCGCCAGACTTTAATGCCCTATGTGCCCGTTAAAATTGTACATACCGAACGGAATCATTCGTGTGCTTTGTAATGCAGATACCCGTAAGTACTGTTAAAGCGTTTACGAATCGGCAGAATTAAGTACTGGAAGAATGGAAGTCACAGACAGACAGATTGAAACAAAGTACCATTTTACAGAACCGATGCAGTATCAACATTTCAATTTCTAATAAAACCTTAATTAGGTGTTCCAACTGTTAAGAAATAAGATATATAGATATTCGCACATAAGTATTATCGCACAACAACAATTACCCAATACCGAACCGAATGCAAGTACAAAAAACCACTGCAAAAATCGCGTGAACAAAACCACCAGCTGTATTTAGGAAGATGTATTTCAGCAGATACGTTACTGACTTACTACTAAAACACAACCGAACTACAGATAAAAAAAACCCGTTCTGCAATCGGTTATTTTCCTCACTCCTAAAATCACTTTAATAATCGGAATCGGATTCGCTGCTGGAGCTGGGAGGGGGATTCGGCTTCACTTTATAAACGAGCGGCGCCGTCACTGGCGCGGGTTCCACGACGCGCATCTTCTTGGAGCAGTGTTCAAGAATCAGGCGAATTACTTCCGGATCCGACTGGCACACCTTCTCCAGCTCGTTTCCCTTGAGCAGACTGGCCAGATTCTTGGGGATGACACGCAGTGCAGCCTCTTTCAGTACCGGCAAACGGTGTCGGCTGGCCAGTATCAGATAATGCATGGCTTTCTCCGCTGCAACGTTTCCCGCCAGTACCACCTCGCACGAACTGCACAGATCATCAATCTGGTACTTATCCGCCATTACCAGCACCTTCTCAGCATTTTGGACGGTGATCTTGCCCATGCTGCCGCAACTGTACAGGAAATCCAGCAGCACCTCCACACACTGCCCATCGGTGTCCAACAAATCACACTGTCCCTGCTGTATCTCCTTCGTATCGTGCGTTAGCATCGCCGCGAAAACGGGCGAATGGGCCATCAACAGGAATTTGTGGGCCGGGAATTTCTTACCATCGTTGGAGCGCAGGATAAAGTCAGCATTGCGCCGATGCTGCTCGGATGCCAACCATTCTTGCTGGCGACGAACGAAGTTCGCCAGGTTGCGTGACTGCCTCACACCATGGCCATTCGAAGACATTCTCTCGACAGACAACCGAAAGCGGACTTAAACTTCAGGCCTGCAGAGAAACCCACAGTCAGGGAATATTAAATTTATGTCAGTACTGCAAACTTTTTTTAAAAAGATTATAATAAGGACTCACGTTAGTCATAAATTTGAACAGGACTTGTCACTTGTGGTTACTGTAGTCTCGAAAGCGATGGAACTCCTGTTGGATAAAATTGTAACCAAAACTATAGAGCTGGAAGATCAGAGAGCACGAACTGACGAACAGTAACAAAAACGCGTAATAAAAACATAAACGATAAATAGCGGGGTACACGTAAAATGTAAATAGAAAGCACCTCTTTTGTACGGCGCTCTGATGGCATACGCGTACGCGTACAACGCTACGTACGTCTTCCGCAGCATGGCATTTCGTGGCGTGATACCTATGATGAAATTGAAAAAATGCAGTTTTTAGTCGTTTGTGCTATTTCCTTTATTTGCTTTCGCATTTTTCAGTTTCCCAGTTTGTTTTTTATGTAAGTCCCTACTCTAGATATCAATTGATCATGGATGTGCACTACTAATCTACTGCCAGTAAATTGGAATTGGAAATATAAATGCACTATGAAGTCACTGTGGAGTTAGAGTACTGAGTAGCGTAGTTGAAGTCACTACTTTTGACAAAGTTACCGTTACGATAGTGTGTGAACGTTTAAAAATTATGCTGTGAAGTTTGAGTTAACTTTAAGTTTAATCGTTTCAAGTGTTAAGTTGGAGCAGTACTGATTCCCAAGTACCCAGCTCCAAGTTACCAGGAAATCTTCTCGCAAGGAAGGTATCCACTGGAATTTGATCCATGACCATCCCCGACTTACCCGTGTACCGTGACTTCAAAGACATTGTTGATAAAGGACATTGAAGTGTTGGGAGCATGGATTCACGCAGTCATCCGCAAGTGTATCATGAGCATCAAGTGAAGCAGTTCTGTGCCATGCACGCACTGAACAATCTCTTCGGAGAGCCGTGCTTCTCCAAGAAATCCCTAGACGAGATCTGCGATAGGTGAGTGCTGGTGTGTTCGTTTATCCATGACAGCGTGCTCATTGTTCACCTTGCTGCGCGTGCAGACTGACTCCTTCCAAGGGATGGACGAATCCCCACCGATCCTTCTTCGGATTCGGGAATTACGATGTCAATGTCGTCATGGTGGCGGTCCAGTCGCGCAACTGTGAAGCCATCTGGTGGGATAAACGCAAGTGAGTTTCGCTTTGTTAGTAAATAAACGTGATCTTGCTATAGACGGTCACAGAAACGTGGACGAACATTATTGACAGTTAGAAACGTTCGTCCACGGGATGCAGTCAGAATGTCCGAGTTTATTGCAGACTGATCATCTATTGTATTCTTTGAATTCTCGATTTTAGGAATCTTTTTTTGTGGTTTTCTTCCCTTAGTGTTTGTGTCTTTATCAGTGCCAAATCCAGTTTCAGCCTCTCTTTTGTGATCCGCGTGAGTTTAATGGGGGCTTTTTGTCAGTTTTACTGTTAACGGTTTCGCGGTTGATCTAACGGTTGATATTTTGATTTGTGTACCAGCTTTTTTTGTACCCTTTCTAAGTTTGTGATCATCAGGTTGTTTTTCTTTTATTTCTACAAAATAAGTGTGTTACCTATGGGATTTTGAAATACTTACGCTGAAGTCTGGACGATCTTGCTTATGTATTATAACTCATCGATTGATATTAATTATTTCTTGTATAGGAAGGCATAATTTCTGCACTTTTCTGCTGAAACTGTGAGTGGATTAAAACGATTTGGTGTAGGTTTAGGATTTACCATTGTATTGACTATTGTCTATTTACGAAATCGGTGTGTACAGTAGATTGCTCTGTGTTTCGGGGGCTTTGCAAAAATAAGTAGTTTTCCAGGCTACGATATGCAAATTGAACAGGAATTGTTTCTGTAAATATTCTTTTCTCATAATGAGTACGGGTGATTTCTTGTAGTAAGTGGTTGATGTGCTGTGGCGTTATTAGCACGCTCTCTTCTGGTTGACTGAATTCTAGGGCTCTTGTAGCTCTGGACATTTCAAGATTTGGCGAAACGCAGGATTGTTTTGTGGCCCACATTTTTGGTTGTTGATTTTAATTTAGTCTTTTGCGAACGATTTCGTAAAGGCGTTGGACAAATTGATTTTTAATCAATTTGTCCAACGCCTTTACGAAATGCGGTTGTCGGTTGTTCTGTGTCCGAAGTCATTTTTTAAAACATCCTCTAAAGTTCAAGTGTTCACGTTGCTTTGGTTTGGGTCTTTTTAAAACTCTCTAACTTGATATTCACTTCCTTCACTAAAATTTCTTATTGTTTAACGTCACAAACATGCCAGTAGGTATAGAATAACACAGCATCATCGTAATGGTGGTAAGGTGTAACGTGTAATAAGGAATAGTAATAATAATAGTGTAATAAGGAATTCTGCTGAACGAGTGTTATTAGATTTGAAATGTTATTAATTGAATTCTGGGAGTTGTTTATCTGAATAGCCTGAGCGGTTCCACTTGTTACTCTTTTCAGTTGTTAATTTTAGAGATTGTCTGTGCGTGGTAATTTAACGAGTTTTGGTACACTGCTCCGTCTGATGTTTAATGGGATAAGCTGCATTTACTGTACAGAATATATATATGGATAATTAATAAATTAATCTTCTGGCGATAACTTTTGCGATTAAAGCTGATCAAAATTATATTTATCTTGTTTTACTTGTGTTTTAGCCTATTTTAGTTATATTAATCTTGTTTAAGGGTGCATATAATTAACGGGGTGTGGAAAAGCGGTGGCTATTAATAATGGGGGTGTTTGGGTTGGCAATAGTGTCACCCTTGTATTTATCGTGTTTAGTTATATTGATCCTGTTTGATGGTAGTTACCTGGATTGGAATAGTAATATCCTAGGAAGGGGTGTGTTTTAAATGATACTGGAGCACTTTTCGCTGTTGCAGTGACCTGTCGAGCTTGGACCTGTCGAATGTGGTGGGGCTGATTCTGAACCTGCCCAACGATTACGGTATCGGTTCCTTTAAACTGCCGCTGGGACGCCGACACTGGATCAGCATCCGGCCGGTCAGCGTGGCCGGAACACCGCCGCCCTCCTCCCATCCGGCAGCCGCCGGGCGCGAGCCAAAACGCATGGTCTTCTACAATCTGGACTCCAAATTCAAGGCGCCCCTGCTGATCGGTAACGAGGCCGCCGTTATTACCTTCCTGCGTGAGGCTCTGGGGACCAAGGGCGGGGAGATGCTGGTGGTGGTGCAGCAGCCGATCTCAGCTGAGAAGAGCGCGTAGACGCGCACAGGCGCCGGATGGTGGGCCGTATCTGGTGTTGACCAAAAGGAGCGCGATGGGGAAACACAACAGTGGTTTTTAATCAGGTTTTATTTGTACTCGCACTCGTGGTGTATGCTTTGGTTGTACTGCTGATGCCTTGTGGAAATTTATTCACTAACGTAAATCTTGGGAATTTTCTTTTACACGAAGTATTCGTGATTTTTAGTTGTAGCATGCGGAGAGATTGTTCTTGATACGGCAGAATTCGTCCCGCTGACGAGGTAGAACGGTGCGGTCTTGTGCTTACCGGTACATGTGCATTTCTTAAGATAACTCTTTGATGAAACCAGTAAAAACAGTAACAGTGCCTCTATGTTGAAAGTTGAAAAGTTGACGAACAAGTAAAGCATTTCTCACAGCTGTTTATCTGTTCATACGTGCAACTACCCATGATTCTGCTTTGCTGAAAGCGTGTGCGGTATGGGTAAATGATGGCAGGACAGGTTTTCAGTTTCCCTTCTCGGTGTTTGAATTACCTATTTACTCGTGCATCAACATCCATTTTATAAACGTTATTTAGCGGATTTTGTATAATAGTGGAATTATTTAAAACAGTGCCTCACCAACAGAAGAACACGTGAACGGTCTTGTCCTTGTGCTATTCTGTACATACATACACCCGCACTTTGCGGTTCATGAATTTAGATCGTCAGTAAATTTTAGCGTATATTCGGAAACTATTATGACGACGCAGCGCAAAGATCAGTCCATTGCCGATCAGGTACTAGTGCCATACAGAATTATATTCGTACCGTTACTTAACACTTCGTAATCAAGGACAGCAGAATGGGTATAAATCTGTAGCGAAATAACGTGAACGTTTCTGGTGCAGGGTTCACAATTCATATCGTTCTGGACACTGGACACTTGCATGTGTATAAATGCAGTAATTAAAAATAGCGATGTTGGTTGCAGGTGCGATCAAGTGTGGAAGAGCGAACAGGTGCACTTCAGGAATACGTTGTCGTGCAGTCGCGGTCACAGCGAATACAAGGCTCAATTTACACTTCGTTCAAAGTAAGTTTGTCTGATTCTTATAATGGAATTCTTGCGATGAACGTCGTTGTAATTATTGTATAATTCTCACAGTTTAATAAAATAAGCAGAGTTTCATCTACAATTGTAGCGACTGACGATGTGCTGCTCTTGACAAGCAGTAATTCAAACAAATTATTCTTTTGTCTACAGATTCGCGGCGGCGGTGGGCGCTTTGTGCACGCGGAAGTATTTCAGCCCAACGAAGAAACGGCTCCGGTTTTGGTAGGACTGGAACGCTACAGAAAAGCTGAAGACCCGCTTACAGAAGTTTCACATCTATCTGATCATTAATCGCTCTATTATCGCCTGAGCATTAAGAGGAAACGTTTCTGATTTGTGTTAGTATGAAATAACCGATGGCCGGCAATGGGTATCACTTGCTGATTCTGTACAGTACACCATTGCTGCATGCAGTGCTACGGGTAGTGTTTCTTTTAGTAAAGTACGAGTAAAAAACTGCGTTGCAGCTGTACGAGGACGAGCTTAGTACATGTGATAGACAAAAAAACTAGCGAGAGAATCTGATAACCATTTGCGTGCTGTGCAACACTGTCAGCCACCTTAGGCTGGCGGTAGCCGCGCGCCGTCACGCAGCCGTTAGCTGAACACGGTCTGCTATTTACTGTAACGCACACTCGTATTGAAATTTAAATGCGAGTTTTGTTTTGGTTTATAACTTTGTTTATAATTGGTTCTCCGCAAAATTTCCAGTAACCAGTGACTGACATTAATTAACCAATCTCTTGATAGTAATGTTATAAAATTACCATCTAAATATAAAGATTCATCTGGCGAGATGTACTACGATGAGAAATTGAGAATATCACCGACGTACGGCTACCTGCCAGTTTGTTTTCTGCACCTGCGATGGAGATTTCTTTCACGAGTATCAGCGTTGTTTCGGGCCTACCGTTGAGTGAGAATTGTGTGGAGGAACCTGCCAGCGACGTCCTCAGAAAAAGAGAAAACTTAAATCTGCGCGCCGAAGCAGGGCTTATTGCGACTGACAGTAAAGTAATCGCAGCGCTCGAGCAACGGGAAGCAGAAAAACTGATGCAGAAAAATAAGCGAAAAAGAAACACTCGTAGCGGACTTAGCGATGTGACAAATACTCCGACTAAAATTAAAAAATCTTTCAGAATGGGTAAAAAGTGAGTACTCTGAAATTCACATGTGGTTCTACAAAGTCAAAGTTTTACTGTAAGAAATAAAGCGTGCGGTATTTAATACTGGGGTGATTATTTGTATTAAATGTGATGTATTTACCAGCACTGACAGACCTGGGTGGTTGCCCGTGTTGCACGGGCCGGGCATGGTTATCAGATTCTCTCGCTAGTTTTTTTGTCTATCATATGTACTAAGCTCGTCCTCGTACGATACATGCGTACGGGATTGCGAAAACTCTTTTGAAGTGGCATCGATCTGAATTCGGAATCCACAAATTTTAGTTGATGATATTTCGCTAAATTGATCAAGTACTGTGTACTTGACAAGAACGACATACGTGAGTATGTGTACTTCCGTCCGTCTATGCAGCTTCCAAATTAAAGATAACTATAGGTATCGCACTCTTATCTGTACAGAAATGTATCATGTTGATACTATAAAATCAGTAAAAATCCAATTTGTGTTAAATTCATCTGCTATATTTCTCATTTCTGTCATAAATAAATGCAAACCATTGCGAGCCGAGCTCATGTTGCCGGCAGGGACTTATGCTCGTTTACCACTTCAGGCGAAATCGATGGAAACTTCGTAAAATAATCAGTGAAGCCGGCTTCAAAGCCGTGCGTGCGATATCACGACCTTCCAAACTGATATGATACATACTGTGATCATAATTCATGAACCACAGTATGTACACAATAGGCTCCATTCACGCAACATAACTAGTGCTCCAGGACTTCGAACAATTCACCGGAAACTGTGGTGGATACTGTGATCCCGCTTGGAATTTCAACCGACAGGACAGGACAGAATTTCAACCGTCAACGACAGAGCGCCTCCCCAGTCCGAAATGTCTAGCGCACCCACTTTGGCTGAAATGCAGGCGCTCGCGGATCAGGTACGTACATGTTTTGAATGCAAGCTGGTCCGGCAAAATACAATAATATTACGATATCGACGTACAGGTACAGTGTAAGATTCTGAATTCTCGCTGTAACTGTCTCCTTTGAACAAAGGGTTCAACACAGTGCATGTCACCTTTACCGTGTACAGTTGTACGACCATCACCTAACTCCATATATAACGTAGTATTTATTAGTAATAAATGAATTAATTGCCATCCACCTGTCCGATTCAGTAGCAAGCAAACGATTCGGTATCATTCAAATGAACAATAACACATTACTGATAGAGGCGATGGTGCGGCACCATTAATGCGAAAAGAATGTACGATAAATCGGTGATTTGTGTAATTTAAAACAGGTCAAAGACGGCATAATGATGCGGAGTGGTCGACCCATCCAGGAATTCGTTGTGGAAAAATTTCGCATACAAAATGTCCAGGGAAGCTTATATACGGCATTCAAGGTTAGGGGCGTGTATGCGTCTTGGATCGATCTTGCCTTGCAGATTAGCAAGGCAAGCACGAACGCGATGTGCGGACGAATTCACCAACTTCTGAATACTAATCAACTCATTTATCGTTCTCTACTCTATTGTGAATATTATATTTTTCCCCCAAAAAGTAAAAGATAAAACAAAAACATTATAACAAGCTATAACGAAAAAATGTTTTTCATGTCCGGCAAACTTTCCCATAACACACAGCGTGTTCCCTCTTCAAATCTGAATCGACAAACGCTGCCGGAAAAACTCTTTAGAACGCGGTTGCCCAGTGAAAAGGTCTATTCCGCGTCCGATACGGTCCAGTAGGCTCTTAGGTTATTTTAAGCCACTCAAATTTTAATTATTCCTACAATAAAATTATTAATTATTAATAATTTAGGCAGTATTTTGTCATTTGCTTGTGGAGCGAAATGTGTATATGTATTCAAAGAATAACCTAAGAGCCTACTGGACCGTATCGGACGCGGAATAGACCTTTTCACTGGGCAACCGCGTTCTAAAATTTTCAATTTGAAGAAAATGTGTGTTATAAATGACATAAAATTTTGTTAATAATTAAAATCTCAGAAGCTTACATCTGAGAGTAGCATTTGACATTTTATGGAACATATACGTTGATATTTCGTAATCGTGTGCCTGATTATATTCTATGCACTGTATAACAAATTGCCGTTGTGTATAACAGATTCGAGCGGGCGGCGGACGCTACCTACACGCGGAAGTCTTCCAGCACAACGGCAGTCCACCAGTCCTGGTTGGGCTGGAACGATACCGCACCGCCGATGATCCGCTGATCGAAGTAGCTCATTATGCAGCGTAACCATAATTTTGTTGGTTTTAGAATGTACCTACACCTATATGTCCCGCTTGACTGTGATGATACCGAAATATGCTAGGAAATCTTAAAAGCTGATCTACGAGCACTGTTCGAGATGATGTCTGTTCATTCTTATCATAAGGAACCATATGCTGTAATTTCTCTTTTCATGATATAAATTCAAATACCTATATTTGTTAATGCATGGCAGCGCTGCCCATGCAAATCATTGGTTGCCATTAAATGTGGAATTTCCAGTTCAAGTCTAATTTAATAAGTACTAGTGCCTAATGAACAGGGTTGAACTCACCACCGCCGACCTATGGTCAGCACTAGAACACAGAAAGTTCCCATTTTTAATTAATGTTTTCACCGGGAAATTCAGGATTTCCAGCAAAAACTCGCACTCGTTCAGATAGTCAGCGCTCCCGGGTTAACATAATATTACTGTAAAAGTTCCAGAAATTTTGATTTTCATATGCCTTAAAAATTATTTATACGAAGTAGATGCACGTATCCTGCATGTGAAAACGTTACAGTATTTTTATAAAGCTATTTCAAACTGCAAACTGTTTCATACCGACCGAAGTTACACGTATGATACTTGCCGGGCGCAGTTAGAATGCAAATTGCTCAGAAAGGTCAGCGTTCACAATGCCGTTCCACACCTGTGATCAGCAGAACTGAAGTGACCTTCAGTTCGTTCGTTAATGAAGACTACCGGCTGCTTTTGACACTGTTTACTTAAAGCAACTCTTTCCAGGTTTATTGCCAGATTGTTTCAGTTAGGCTGCGATTTTCGTTTTTTTTGGCAATTTCATATTCTGCCGCAGATCGCACTGCCACAACAACACCACCACAACAACTGATGCGCAAGAGGCAGTTGTTAGAGCAATGTCTTATCGATCCGTATCATGGCCCACCGGCGTGCACCGTCCTGACTACAGGATGCGGAATTGGCCTTTATTGTCTAATTTGGTCCTGCTCCTTTCCATCAGCCATCGTGTGGCATCCATGAAGTCCAACTGGTCGCAGACCACTTGTGGGAAAACGTTTTGTGAAAAATCCATGGAATATCCAATGTAATGTAATTATTCGCCAAATGGCAAATACTGTAAAAGTTATCATAATCCAGCAAAATATTAAAAAATGAAGTAAAACGTTATAGTAAATATTTGTACGCTTGCCATCTTACAGCATATGTCTACAATGTGATGTTGAGCTATGGTCACTATAGGTTACTACATGAATTTGTGTATGTATTGTAATGCACAAGTCTTACAATTCTGCATTCGATAAATAATTGTCTACGTTTAGATTTATGTACGATAATAATTTAATTTCTTGAGCTATTCATGTTTGGTAGTTCCATATTCCAACAAAAGCAACTGACAAATGACAGTTCGCTGGAATTTTTGAAGAATCTACAAATCACCAATAAGCCGAACAAAGAAGTCAGCGAGGACGGTGAGCAATACTATTCTATGCATGTCTTAAAAAAATTGTGAAAACCGTTGTACAGTCACCATCACTACTGTTAGATGCCAATATTTGCAGATCCTTATTATTCACAGTACGGTGATATTCAAATTCAAATCTGCCCATCGGATGTGTCAGTTATCTTCCCACAAGAAGCACTCAATACGCGTGGTCAACGCAGATTCTTAATAAATTTCCCGCCGTTCATGCAAGGGATCCGCGTAGAACGTTGCCTGTACGTAAAACTGTGATCTATAAAATGCTAGAATCATCAGCCTATTCGGACACAGGCCATTTTATACGGTTGAACTATTTCTAGTTCTGCTAAGTTGTAATGAAACCGTTCCGGGTTGTACAGTTTTTGTTAGACATGAAATATAGATAGCGTTATTTGCCTAAGTACGTGAACTATATATGATAAATGCGCCCTTTGCAGACCGGCACCGATTAGCTCCCCGTGCAGCTATGTCGGCGTGCCTCCCGGCTTCCAGTCGATCTGCTCCCAGCAGGAGATGGAGCACCGGCTGACCACCATCGACACGGACATTAACGGCGTCGTCCAAACCGGAACTGACATCTTCCGCCTGCCCAGTTACTGCACCTGTCGCCTGATCCCCAACGACGCGATGGCCCGGGGACCGTTATGCGCTAACCTCAACGCCCCGCAACCACCACAGACTGTGCCGGTATTTGGACTGTACGGTGATGAGGCCACACGCCCCACCCAAACGGCTCCAGGTCAACGGGCATTCGTCAAAAAAGCATTACCGGTAGCTTTGACGTCGCGAACGGAGGGATTGTTCAGTGATGGGATGAAGGCCGGTCCCTTAGCTGATGAGCCGGTATCCTCCGGCGCCAGCCCGATGAGATGGCGCGGATTTCTGGTGTAAGAAGGACAGTAAACTTCCAGCTTTTGTATTGCCATTGTTTGTGCTCGTAGACGTACAGGTCTTGTCAAAGACTTTTTTAATACATAATGTGGCTATGTATAATTATGACTGCTACATAAGCTGTGTATAGATGGTGGTAGATGAGGTAATTTGTACAAACAAGATAGCTGAGACTGAGAGCAAACGTTTCGTACGCTTTTAAAGATCTTGTAAAGTGTTTATTATAACTATCGATATTTTGTGATACCTACTACAGTAATACGGGGTAGAAATCCCTACACGAGAAAACAATGCAAAACTTGCCAAATTTATTCTGCTGAGAGAACTTCACATTTTTTAGGGATTAACGTCGCTGACCTTTCGAAGTGCATCGTTGGTATCGTTGTTTGGTATGGTCTTTTACTTTTATTGTAGTCTTTTTATTGCTTTAGCTAATGTGATGGCTAACACAACCTTTGGGATTTCAAGTTCAGCAAGTTCAAGGGATTTCAAGTTCAGGTTGTGTTTTTCGTTAGGATGTACAAAGTTTTTTGGCACTGAAACATTAATACAACAAAACTATGAGCATTTTGGTAGATAGTTAAACAAATTAAAGAAATAAAAACAACATGCAAAAATGTAAGAAAGTATCACACAGATTCTCAAGACGTTCTCATAACACAATAAAGTGTGTGCAGCGTTACTTTAAACCACAGTCCACAGAGGACTTTTACAATAGCCACTTTTCACTATTGTAACGGTATACTGCACTGCTGTGCGATAACAATACACTGGAGAACATGTGAGTTCAGTGTATGTAGGATCGCGATGTCTGAAAACTAATATCAGAAACGCAAATAACTGATCCAGTTTACAGTTCTCTGTAAGTCTGTAAAAAGCTGCGGGCGATAAAATAAACCTGTGCTCGACACTGAGAGTAATGCGAAAAAAACTGCTGTATTCATGCGAAGACCGATACAGCGTGCGATTGCGCAAGCCGAGAACATTGCTCTCATTGTTTGTAGATACTGCTTACAGTCTTACTACTCGTAGTACTTAGATAATATTCAGAATATACTTACGTATTTGATGCTTACACGACGGCTCTTACGTTAATTTTGCGTGGCAGTAAATCAGGAACATTTAAAAATATGACACTAACATAAAAAGCAGCCGGGCTCTTAGGAAAACGCCAGAAATCTAGGTGTTCTCCCTGTTCCCACGGCATTGCAATTGTGGGAACGTAACGATGTCACAGACCATACCCGCAGCAGTCCAAATTCTGGCAGCCCAGGTACAGTACTCTTACACATGATTTTTGGATTAGATCAGTGTCTTAATGTTATAACTGTAGTGAAATTTAGCATTCAAATCATCTATGAGAAGTTACCAACGATTTCCGGTTCAGTCGGTGCATGCAACCTCTACCTCTGGTATTCTGCAATAGGCTCGCAAGGATGTGGAAATGCGATTGGGCTCCCTGTCCGAATTTACCGTTATGCAATACGTCACGTCAAAACTACAGGAGACCACTTATACTTCTTTTAAGGTGAGATTTTACAAGTAGAAATGAGTTTTCTGGTAGTTTCGGAGTATTTCAATTCTTACAAGAACACTGCTCAAGAGACATCAAGATTTCGTCCTACAGATAGCTATCACTAAATTACTGTATTAAGTGCACAGAATATGTGTAGCAAGTTGCAACCTCGTCTATTATCTATTATCAGAAATCTGTTTGGCTTTCTAAACGCTTACTATGAGTCATTGGGATTTCTCAATATCGCACACGAATACTTTGACACTTGTAATCATCATGCTCACTGTACACGGATTGTAATTAGCTTCAGCGATTGATTGTTTTAACAAGTATGCTATTGTTTTATTTAATATTTTTTATGTTTACATTTTTGTAATTTATGTATGTCATTGCATCATTTATTGATTTGTTATTTGCCAGATATTTAAATAGTTTGATGACAGAAGTGATATGTATAAAATTTGATACAGATACGCTACGGACCTGACCGGTACCTGCACATGGAAGTCTACCAGGCCCCGAATAACATCCAACCGGTACTCGTTGGCCTGGAGAGCCAAAGGGAAAAAAATGACCCTTTAACGGATATTGTTCTACCAGTGGACATTGTTCTCTAATGTTTCTTACGGCACGTGTTTGCCCGTGAGAAAAAGTTACTTGTGTGCTTTTTTATCGTTTGACGATTTTTGTCTCAAAACTTCGTGCAGCAATGAATGTGAGAACAAGTGTGCAAAAAAACAATACTTTGTTACAAAATGTTCTAATGGTGTGTGATAAGCTTTTCCGGTCGTTTTGTCGACAGACTTTATTTGCAGTAGTAAACGTGAGCAATCAAGAACGATGTAGACCAAGAAGAAAATTTTTACTCCTAATCGCTCCCCTCCGGGAAGAAAGAGATAGAAACCGTCATCAATCAGCAAAAGTACTTCGGAAGTATGGGTGCGGAACATCACGGCGCTACTGTCGAAATTAATAAAACGCGCTGCACGCGGCGATGGTGCCAAAAATACTAAAATTAGAACTTGTCGGGCTAGTAGAAAATAATCGCATCAGTTCAAACCGAAAGCAGCTGAAATACATCACACCTTTAAATTTATTCTATTTCAGACAAACTAACAAATTTCTCATCAATTCGGTAACCATTCGCGTGAAAATGCATTTTTGTATGGTTTGGTAAAGTTGCAGTAGTTTGCTCAAAGTAAAGGTCGTTAGTCGTTACTGTCTAACGATAACACCGTATGTATCTGTAGTGTTGCAGTTGCATTAACCACATTGATTTAAAACGCGATACTTCTAATCCTGGCAAATTTGAATAAATTTTCGTTTTGATGAAACATTAGCCATGATCGTTCCAAACACTCAGAGAATTAAGTTTTGTAACCGATAATTTATAAGTCTAAGTGTTATACAGTATATGCACTGTTACAGAAACACCAATTTTTGCTTTGACAAAGCAAAAATTGGTGTTTCTGTAACAGTGCATATATAACACTTAGATTTATAAATTATCGGTAAAGGCAATTACAGATCTAGATATGTCGAATGTCACTGTGTGCCGGGAATTTATGTAATCATTAATACACAAGTAGTGGTAATAGTTTGTGGTCCATATTGATCCGTTTTCTACATTTACCGCAGCCGTGGTGACAGAATTTTTATTTTGCCGTTTGCGGTGTGCACCGAACTGGAACTCATGTCCACTATTGTTAATTGCAATTGGTTACTCGGGGTACTCATCTTCCCGATTTTCCCGCTTGTGTATCAATTGTAAGCAACTATTATGCCAAATAGCAGTAGGAGATGAACACCATTTTGGTCGTTCTGCAAGATTCCCTCCGGCGAATTGATAGTGGTCATTTCCTACGCGGCCATATCACAGCACCGGCTCATTTACTGTATAGTATCGACATTAAATTTTATGTGCGTACAGTACCATGTGGGACGCGTCTATGCCAGCCTTTATGAACATAAACACGTGCACCATTGGGCGATTCGCCGAGATATTAACGTTATTCGCAATTTTGCACTATACCATGAACCCTTGTATTTCTTCGTGGCAAACCGTGACTCACAAAAATCTTTACTGTACTTCTACGGCAGTCATATGTAATATTTTGTGGTGCAGAATATTCCGCCAAAGCGTGCTACTGTATTTCTTGTATATATATACATATATATATATAAGTTAATTCGCGGTTTTATCCATATATCTTTTTCTGTCGCGCAATCAAAAAGCTCATTCTTTGATTCTCGTTAACGTATTTGCTCAAATTACCAAGGTGTTGTTGTGATTGTATGGTTTCGTGTTCGCATGATTCCAGGCTCCTGGAAACTGCTTATATTACATGCTGATAATGCCCTTATTATGACTTATACCTTGATGATTGCATGTCGGCAATAATTTTGTCCTCGTGCAACATCAACAGCGCCGATTGATCATCTTGTGAGTCAGTTGGACGGCTTCCCGGAGTATATCTTTACGACATAATTATCTCTCCCCTGATTGTTGTTGCAAAAATGCTGGACAAGAAAATCAACGTCGCACCGTTGGACATGACGACAGTCGACATTCCTTCTGATATACTGAGTGTCAAATGCAAAGCCGATCAGCAGCAGCGCAACAGTTATTCCGCGGCCGACTTCGAGCATGATTCCCAGCTGGGCTCATCCATCGAGACGATTATCAGCGCGGATGAACGCGTAAAATACTATTCTGGACGGAATTCCCTGGATGAGGAATCTGATCATCCATATCACGACGAGAAGCAACTGCCTCTCATGAATCTCGACGACGGTCCCCTCTCAACCGGGGATCCGGCCGAGCCCGAACCCGAGCCGAAGAAGAAAGCCCATTGTTGTAAATCATCGTTGGGTGTGTTCTTCGGTTTGACATCGGGTTTCACCAATTCCTTGGTAGCCCTGCTGGTGAAATTAATCGAAACCATCGGAACCTTTGAGATTGCGGTATTTCGCTACGTGGTGATGATCGTACCGTTGATTTTTACGCTGGGCTGTAAGCGGATGAATCCGTTTCGCTGGGAATTGTTGAAGAGCCGCGGCGCCATGCTGGTCCTGCGGGCCGTCGTCGGTTCGGCGTCCACTTATTGCAAATACTTTGCCCTGCACAAACTGCCGCTGGCCGACGCCTCCGTTATACTGTTTTCCAGTCCGGTGTTTGCGTCGTTGTTGGCGTTGATCTTCCTGAAAGAGCGCTTCCACTGGTTGCACGGTATGGCTATTTTGGTTACGTTGAGCGGGTGCACACTGGTGTCCCGGCCGACGTTCATTTTCGGTTCGGCCGGTTACAATCCGGATCTGGAATGGGATGACCACATGTGGGGCAGTGTGGCGGCGTTGGCTTCAGCCATCTTCACGGCTTCGGTCTATGTCACGGTATGTGCGCGTGATCAGAAAATTTGTCTTTCTGTCTCTCTCTCTGCCTCTCACACAGATCGCCTTTAATCCGCCGATAATCCGACCTGTCCATCTGGTTTTGACCGGTTGAATATATCATGCTTCTCGGTGTTTCTCTAGGTGAGGCAGTTAAAAGATGTGGACAGCACTATTGTGTTGTTCTGGACGGCGTTTGTCGGCTTTATCATTTCCATGGTGGCAACGGCGACGCTTGACCACTTCGCATTCCCTACGGATATTTATGAGATTTTCTACATCCTTGGCGTGGGCGTGCTGACGTTAGTCTCACAGGATGCCCTCAATCGAGCGCTCAAATTAGGTAGGTTGTTATCTTGCACGAGAAGTGCCATTTACCGGATAATTCCAGCAAGATGTACTGATATATATTTTTAATGCTTATTTTTCTGCGTTTGCTTCGTTCTTACTTGTTAATTGAAATATTGAAAGCTCGGCTAGGAGTTTATTGTGATTTATTAATTACCTTCTTTTTTAATTTTGTGCGATATCATTCCTGCGATTCACATTTTTTTTAAATCAAGAAAAATTATGTACAACTATTTGACTAGTATATATAATAATTATGTGCATTATTACCTATTATCTAATTTACGAAATTTACAGAATCGGCCGGGTTGATTTCTTTGCTACGCACCGGGGACATAGTGTGGTCGTTCATCTGGCAGATTGTCTTATTCCGCGTTATTCCCCATTACTTCAGTATTATCGGTGCCTTGTTGGTTGTTTTTTGTGTTCTGACAATCAGTTTATGGGATGCCGCCAAGAAGATGCCGGCTTCCTCCGGCATGGGCCGGATAGCTCGCCGTATCGATGCGCAGGAACTCTTTCCCTGCTGTCATCCGCAATCGAAAACGGTGGCCGTGGTCCACACAGAGATCATTCAGATTCTTCCACCGGCAAAACCATAAACATTTATAATTATTATGTGGTTTGTCACAAACTGCTCAATTCGACAAAAATCCGCTTGCATCAAGCTTGTTTTATTTTAGCAGATATTTCGCTCCGCCTCGCGCGCATCCATTCGCATAAATTATGCTTTTATGTTTTCCTCGTTCAGTTTTTTTTAAAACTTTTTTGTATTATAATGTCACGCGGTTGTTATTAATGGTTGACGGCGTTGGTTTAAGTCTGCTGCCGTTTCGTGTAATTTTTCCGTGCAGTGGTGTGTGCAGTTGCAATAAATACCGTTCCCACCAGTAGTCGTCACTCGGTATTCAGTGCTCGTTACACAAACGATTTTATTGGCAGCCGTCTTATCAACAAGTGTTTGGCGCACCACACAAAATGTAGATCAAATACGATATCAACCTCGTTAATTAACACACGAAGCGTACGCATACAGTACACCGCAGCTAAGTACAGAAAATGAACAACCGAATCAACCAACTGCTACAAAATTAACTCACGACGCGACACACATTTTCCACGTCTAATTCTGGAACGACTTCCGCTCCTTTATGTCGTCGCTATCGGCCTCATCTGGCATTATATCTTGCTGCATTTGGCGCTCTTGTTGGGTGGTGCGCGGATGTTCTGGTATTCTGAATGGCACCGGCTGCAGAGAAATATTATCAGTAAATAAAACCGTTCCATATTTTGCCTCAAAGTTTGCAGTCGGATATACAACAATAATTTAAATCCAAATGTTAAAAAACGAAACGAAACATCAACTGCAAGGCAAGCCAATATTATTACGTGTTTTAACTACAGTACCAAGTAACCATGTATTCCCCTTACTAAATATAAATTATTTAAAGTTTTATGACTCATTGTTGACAAGACGGGAAATCTAGATTTCCAGAGCGAAAGCGCGATCGTCTACAGTGATACACATTAAATTAACAAGCCAAACAAAATCTATCACATTGTCCTCGCCTGAGCACCTGGAAGTGAAATCAAGTTCATTTTCCACAAGCGCCGGCATTTCCGTAAACAACCGCTACCCATGATATCCAACCAGACGCTACTTTTATCGACTTACTTATTTGCGAAAACGGGCCCTAGTACACTCAAATACAAAATTCACAATACAGCACGGTAAATTAGCTGATTTCATAACACTTGCTTTGGTTCTCGATAGATTCGTTACACGGCACTTTATCGAACCAGTTTTACAGGGAGACAGAAATCTCTGAGAAGCTGTGACGTAAGAACACTGATAATTATACTCATAAACACGCCATAAAACCATTGTAAAGAACCTGCCAGCCGTCTACCAGGAAACTCCGCAATTAACCACAACTACTATCACGAACATGATTTGACGAAAATCTACCCAACTGAGTCGCACCAACAATTAAAATCTTTCCAGTCTCGGGTACGTAAATGCAGCCGCTGTTGTTAATGGTCATTAACCATTAACCGCCAAACGATAAAACTATGGAGCGAACAACACATCGGTCACTGCTCCACTCTTTTCTATATTATTTTTGCTACCCGACAACATACCCAATACATTTCTAAACACTGTTTAACTAATTATTGAGTTACTGAAGTTTCGTCCCTTTCATAAAGATTTACAAAACAATTATTAATGAAACTATTAATTAAATTCCCATAAACATCGGAAGAAAATCAAACCGACCTGTCCCATTTGGATCAATCCGCGTTCCAGCATCCGCAACGCCGGCAGCCGTATTTCCTGCAGGACCATTCCGGCCTGCTCCTGTGCTTCCTGCAGCACGGCGAGCGCCGCCTTGTAATCGCGATTATGACAGTTCAGTCCGATAAGGTAGCTGTAGGCCAGCGCCACATTGGACCGACTGTGATCGCGCAGCGTGACAATAAGCTGGCGCAGTAGCTCGGGATCGTTGGTCTCTTGGGCCCGCTCACAAATGGGCAGGGTGCGCAGACGCACACTCAAATCCGGATACCGGTCCATCAGTTTTTTGGCATCATCGAAACGGCGTTCCGTAAATAGGTAATTCCACACAGCTATTGCCGGGTGCAGCATTCCCGCTTGGGCACAACGCTCCGTCAGGGCTTCGATGCGCGGCAGATAGTTGGGGTATTTTTGCAGGAGAGCCATGAGACCGGTGATGGGAAGACGGTACTCGGTGGGCTCCATTTTTTCATAACGGTCCAGGATTTCGTCCACACGGTTGGCGTGGACGTATGCTGAAAACATATGCTTATTCAACTGCAGATAGCTCGCGATGCGCTCCGGAAAGGCTTGCAGCAGTTCTTCCTATATAAAACATATCAAAAGGGAAAGGATAAAAAAAGCAAAACACGAAGAAGACAGCGATAAAATAGATACTGCAAATCAAGCAGAAAACCAACGAAGCATAGAGCGCTATGATGCTAAGAAGCCTCACCAGTTGGGCAACGTCGCCACTACGACTCAGTTTAGACACCAGGAAACGAGAAACAGCCGGGTAGGGATGCTGATTGTTTTCCAGCAACTCATATGTCATTTTGACGGCTTCTCGTATTCTTTCTTTCTGCAAATGAAAGGAACGTAGAAGAAAATAAAAGGAAATAAAAAGTTAATGGAATCAATCTTAGTAGCCCATATTATTTCGTTTTTGTACTGGACGAGCAATTAAATTATCCTTCCAATAGAACTAGTTTGTGGCACCAACACATTTACTACAAAAACTACTATTCTCAAATCCCATGAGGTACAAATTATATAACATATAACCATCTGATGGTACTGTTGCCCACTATTAATAAATAATTCAAAATGCACATCAAAATTTAATTCAAAGAAGTGTAACGTGGAGCATACTTGCAGCAGTCCTTCAATCAGGTACGAATAACCTTTTACGGACAACGCCTGACCCTTGCCGCCCATCCGCCGTTTACATTCCATCGCCTCATCCAGATTATCCTCTCGGATACACTGCAGCAGGTTCTGTTCCTCTGGCGGCATGGCAGATTCCCGATCAGTTACATCCTCCGGGACATCGAAGGGTATCTCCCGATTGTGCTGCCGAAGGATTTCGGCCAGTGCGCGGAGTGTCTTTCCCGAGGCTAGCACATTCTCCTCCTGCATACTGGTCCACATCGCTAATGCTTTGTCCGGTTGGTCGTTCTTTCCGTACAGCCTGATCAGATGGTAATAAAGTGCATCGCGATCAATGTCAAAGATGTCGCGCGTGGCACCGATGAGCCCCTCCAATTCCGGCAGACGATTGTTATCCATGCAGCGCTCCGCAAACGCCTCCAGACGATCATGACGCGCTCGCAGGCCGGGAGTGTCGAAGATCTTCTGCGCTTGTTTCACCCGCCCGGCTTCGATGAAAGAAAAGGCCAGATCGTACAGCGCATTGGTTTCGCCATGGACTTTGATAGTGGCGTCCATAACCTAATTAAATTTCCAGATTTTTAATACATGGCACATCAGCTACGGATAAGTCGACAGCGCCAAGGCGCAAAAATTCGTATGTTATTGCTACGAAAGAAACAGAAAAAGTTGTTCACAAAAAATATTTCTTTGTGCGCAAAAGTTTTCTTCATAATCTCCTGAATAAATTTTCTACAAAATGACTTTTAAAATGGCGTTCACCTGCTGGAGTGTCTTCGGATCTTCTGCCTCGATCAATTTGCGCATCAACTCATTTTTCCAAGGCGTCACCTTGTGCCGAGTCGTGCATTCTTCGAACGCGTTAATGGCACCGGAGAGATCGTTCTTCACCAGATGCACTTTGACTAGTGGTCCGCACAACTGATTCGTTGGTACCATATTCCCCATCTTCGGCAGCAAATCCCACAAATTCCGCACCACCTCCAGATTGCCTTTTTCTGCCGCAGCATTCAACAGACGGAAAATGTTGCGCTCCAATGAATCGAGCTCCAACGGTTTACCCCGTTTCTGGATGTATTGCTCCAGCAGCTGGATGGCTTCTGGGGCGCGATCTTTTCCCACCAGCAAGGCCGCCAGATTGAAGATCTTGTAGGAATCAATGACGAACTGGCTGTCCATTTGTTCCAGTGCTTGGTGGATGGCCATGGCTTTATCCACGTCGCCGGTGGCGGTGTACATGTCGATAAGCTGGGCATGCATGGCACCGGAATAAACAAAATTGCCCGCTTCCAGTTCAGCGCGGATCTCTTCAGCCCGCTTCACATCGCGCTCACGAGCATGCTCAACCAGCAGACGACGCAAAACACCTGCAGACGTAAATGCCATACAGACTCAACATTTACTCATCTTATGCGTCGTATGAAACTCCATTCTACTATTCACCGAATCACCACCGTATGATGCAAGTCATAAAAAAATAACAAGGGGATTCTTTTTTGTAATCTCACTCAATTTTAGTTCGAATAGTAGTCGATCCTGCTAAGTTCGGCAAATAGGTAAGTATCGCTAAATGATTGCATCTTGGGTGTTCACCTCACCTCTAGTGTTCATATTCTTGCTCTTCAGCTCCTTCAGATGATCCTCCAATTCCTCGATGCCCATATGCCGCGGATGCTTCCCGTAATCTCCTTCCGTATCCAACCGCAAATTCGTCTGTCGGTTAACCAAACGATCCAACAGCGCCCCTACCTGTTCCGGCACCCTCCCGCCAAACTGGTCATCAATACTGTTAAGCACCGCCGACGATACCGTGAACCCACTCCCGGCCAGTTTCTTCAACACGTTGGCCATCGCAGCTTCGTCCCCTTTGGTCAACTGCACGACGTTCATGAGGAACTGTCCCACATAATCGTATGCGTCAACAGACCGTTGCTGCGCAATATGTCGCAGTAACCCCTCCACGGCGCCATAATCCCCGCCCTTCACATATGCCTCCGCCAGGGGCTTCATCATGACAGACGGATTAATGTGGATATCGTGGCCGTCTAATAAGCGCGTGGCCTCCTTAATATTCCCACTGTCCAGGTGGTACACCAACAGGGGATTGACGATGGACATCGCCGGAAAGCGGCTGCGCGTTTCAGCGATGATCTCATCCGATGGCATATTACCCAGTGCTGGCAGCGCATAATCCGTCAGCGTGTCCAGTGTCAGGTTAACGCCCACCTCGTGCATCAAACCCATGATCTCCCAGACCTCTTTGGTGTTACCATCTCGTCGACAGGCGCTGAACAATGGCCAGAAATAATGCGACCGCACCGGTATGCCATTCTGTGCCATCTTGCGGAAGAACTCTTTGAGGTAATCAAACCGGCCCAATTGCAGACTGATTTCACAGGCCCGCTCCACGGCCCATGGATTGGCCCCGGTCTGGCGCATATCGGAAGCGTAGTGCCAGATCTCCTCCACGGGATGCCCGTAACGGATTAGCTTCTTGAGAAAACTAATCCCAAATCCGGAGCGATCGGCCACATTTTTGTTCAGCTGCAGCATTCCGATCACTTGGTATGCCAGATCGGAGGCGTCGTAGTCTAACAGACGCAGAGAACAGTCCAGGGCATCGTGGAAGAAACCGGGGTGACGGCGCAGACGGGCGAACAACTCACCGGCATGCTGCGTATGCCCCTTACTAGCCAAAGCACACACCACATCCAGGAAATCCGCATCACTCAACTCTATCCCGCGTTTCTCCACATCCGCCAGGACCTTCCTCACATTCTCCATGTCGCCCTTCTCAGCGTATGCCTCTAGCAGGGTGCGATAAGTGGTCGTGCTGGGTTCCAGCTGGGAATTGCGCATCATATCCAGGACACCCACGGCACTGGTCATGTCGTTGGCGCGTGCATAGCCCTGGATCAGGACGTTAAAGACAGTCTCGTTGATGGGGATATCTTGTGCACGCATGAACTCCAGGATCTTGGTGGTACCGTCCATGTCGCCCTGCTGGCAGTAAAAGGCGGCCAGACGCTGGTAGGTGACACGATTGGGGGCAATTTTGTTCTGCTCCAACAACGCCAGGAAGGCGGTAGGGTCGAAGTGGTAGTTGTTCTCCAGGTGAACTTTGAGCAGGGCATTGTAGTGGCTGATGTCCAGCCGGGTCTGACTCGCTACCAACCGGTCCCACAGTTCCGTGGTCAGCTTGATGCGGTCCACCGGTTTCAAATCGGACAGGAGACTTCCGCAGCAGCGGATCATCAGCAGTGCAGTTTGACTTGAAATACTTTCTGCAAAACATATTTTTGAATAAATACAAAAGTAGAGGGCATTAATACTGCGTAAATTATCTTCTAGCTGCTCTTGTGTTTTTGGTAATTTTTTATCTGAAACATAAACATGCACTGCAAAAACGAATTTTTCCCAAAGAAACGCTGGACGCAAAACAGTTTTCGTAGATGGTAAACTGCTTTAAAAACACTAACTTTAAAATTTAGCAGTTCGGCTTAAAGTATCTGAGAAAATTGAGAATAATGTACTTTAAAATGCCCAATTTATTTTACGAATAAAATAAAATTAAAGAAACTCAGAATCCGTTGCATCCGTAAGTTCGTGCCAGTGTGCACGCACTCACTTGCATCCGTCAGCTTACCAGCTTTTTTGAGAATCTCATAACACGCTGTGAAATCCGCTAGGCTGACACGCCCCGTGCGTTTGACATCCATATCCAATTTCGCCAGGCTCTTCTCAAAGTCCGCGGTTCTTGCATCACCGCTCGCTCGCCCGCGGTCCGTGTGGCTGCGACCAGCAGCGGCAGGGGTGCTTCGGGCGGTCTTCGCCGCCGGTGCATTCGTAGCAGCATTCGGCTCCTCAGCTAAGGCAGGAGCGGCACGTGCTGCCAGGAAACGGCTCGCAACAGGCGCCCGACGCTGGACAGGCGCGCGCAGTACACTATATGTGCGCAGTGGGTTCGAAGCGGCATGGATACGGATTAGCTTCGCCAGCAGTGCAGAACAGCGAATTCCTACTGCTGATGACATTCTGCAAGAGGCACACAAAGGAGATTATACTCATAAATCAAAAGTGAGATTGTGCTTCAAACGCCGCCAAGACAGATAAAAAAATTCTCGAGCATGGCTAAAAAACTTCTGTTTTCAGTGTTTGCGAGGAAAACAATTTCAACATAGCAAAAAAGTAAGTAGACAGACGCAGAGCAGTGTACTGTCTGGTTTGCACAGTTCGTAGGTTATGCGACTACAAAATTAATTAGGGCAGGATTGGACGCCTGACTGAGAGTGAGAGTGAGTGACCACAATTATTTTGTGGCGGTCTCTATCAAAGCAGCTCAAAACAAAAATTTAAAAATATGTTGTTGAGTTAAGTATTCACAAAATCAGAGAAAGAGCTATTTACTGTATTGAACGTATATCGGGGTCGGAAATAAAACTGACCGGCTGGCGCCCGTGCAGCAAATCCCTGTATGTACTGTACCATATTAGTCATTTACTTGTGTGTTGCCATTTTGTTTTCAACGAAACCGCAGCAAGTGTCACTCTTTCGATTTTCCCCACATTTGATCACATTGTGGCAGTCCAGATTATACACTCTCATCGTTTTCGTTTTACGGGGCTTCTCATTTCAGGATCGCCTCCTGTATCAACATAAATCTTCTGTTATAGTGAGTTAATTCTGATGATGTCTGACTAGATCAAACAATCCTCTCTCAGCTTCCTGGGATCGCTTTGCATATCTTCACTTACCGTATCTTATCGACTCAGGACCTTTTCTTCTTCACTGAAAGGATCACCTTGCTCCTTTTCTGAGAAACGTTTTGAAATGGGAGCAGTTTTAGCCGTCCCAACTTGTCTCGCTCAGGTTTGTGCTCCTCATGGTTGACATCAGGTTGTTGGAATTTTTTTCAGTTTTTTAAATTCTTATGTAGTAATTTGTAACGATTTTGTAAACGCACATATCTGTATGTTTTATTTAACTTTAGTTGGCCTGCTGCTGTGGCAGTGCAGCATGTGGCCTATGCTGTCAATCATGTCCAACTTGCCGAAATTCCACTTCGACGCGCATTATGTACGGAATCATGCTGTTTTTGTGGACCATCGTGTGCTTTATCCTCTTGGCGCCCTCAGTACAGCACCAGCTGGCCGATGTACGAAGCAACATACGTAATTCACATATTATGTCGAGATTGTGATAAGTCGGGCTTGGCTACTCGAAAATAAATCAAATCAAATCGGGAATAAAAAGGTAATGCTTTCAGGGTTGGGCGAATAAGTTCATATGCGATCAGAATGGCACGAATTCCTTAATTCCCAACGTTCCCAATGCGGGCGTCGACTGCTCCAAGGTGGCTGGTTACAGTGGCGTCTACCGTGTGTGCTTCGCTGTGGCCTGCTTCTTCTTCCTCATGATGGTCATCATGTTCGGTGTGCGCAGTTCCAAGGATTTCCGATCCGGCATCCAAAACGGGTATGGTGCATTAGCGACTTAAACGTTAAGAAACGTGCAAGTTTTTTCACTTTGTGACTGTCCTGCGTAGAATATGTTATTGTGGGAAAGCAATTCATTCGAGTTTTTAAAAATAAAAGTTTTAAAATTTAAACGATAAACACAGCAATGAAAGCATGTAAGTTTTTTAGGGAGCTGATTGCTGGATACTTAATAAAATGAATGATTGCTTCAGAATTTAACATTATTTTTAATTGGTAAAATTTGGTTGGATAAAGAAATTTAGCACTGGACTGTATCCTTGTTATATTATTTTAAATATTTATTTCCTGTTGGGGAGTTACTGTATACAGGGTGATATGGAAGTAATATTTTCCCAGGTTTTGGTTCTGGAAATATGCCATCATTATCGGAATCTGCGTTGGTGCGTTCTACATTCCCGGTAATGACTTCAGTACAGGTTCGTCCTTGACCAAAATCGATTTTCTTGCAACATCGACCTTGCAAATACTTCAGCTTTTTCTGATGTACAGTATGGATGTACATTGGCATGATCGGTGGATTTGGATTCATTCTCGTTCAGTTGATTCTACTGATTGATCTGGCCCACAGTTGGGCTGAGAACTGGATCGGGAAATTCGAGGATACTGACAACAAAGTGTATTATTTTGGTAAATCACCATTTCAGTCGAAACGATGCGGAAAGTAAATAATCGTATGCACATATTATTATAATTATGTTTGCAGGTGTTATTTTTGTTACGGTTATGTGCTATATTGCTGCCATCGTGGCAGTGGTGCTCCTCTACGTATTTTACACGAAAGTAAGGCTGAATGGCAAATCCGTTTCCGGAAAAAATAATTTAGTTAATTTATTTTATATGTAGACCGAAGGCTGCCCGTTGAATAAATTCTTCATCAGTTTTAACATGATCCTATGCGTCATTCTGTCGGTTGTCGCCGTCCTTCCGAAAGTGCAAGAACGTAAGTCCTTAATTAATTTCGTGTATTGCCTTTTGACCATTTGGTTTGCAAGTGAGCTGATTAAATTTTTCTAATGCGACTTTGTACGGAACCAAATAATTCTTAATTTTATATCCTGTATATTTCCAGGTTTTGTGACCATTGTAATGTGCCGACGCAATTTAAAAAATAATTGGTGTTTTATATTTTCTTGCTCTTATCAGCATATTTCTTTTTATGTCTGCAGGACAGCCGCGTTCGGGCTTGATGCAGTCGTCCATCATCAGCTTATACGTGATTTACGTAACCTGGTCTTCGTTGAGCAACCAACCTGGTACGTGAGTGTCGCCATGTAATGTGCGCTGCGAGTTGTGACTATCTTTCTACGATTGCTGTGCGGACATAGATAGCGACGGTCAATGCTATCCGAGCTTTATGGGCGCCTCCACCTCGGGCAAGTCAGTGACCGCTTCCGGTATTGTCGGTCTCATCATCTGGTTCGCCTGTATTCTCTGGTCCACCATACGCAATTCCACAAACAGCAACGTTACCAAACTGACCGGAGGCGGCGAGAAGACAACGCTGGCGGAATCGAAAGGCGGTCAGTACAGAATCATTAAATGGAACTAGAGAAAAAGCATATTTTGAGAGCCTGTAGTAATTGAATTTTTATTATTTTATATTTTTTGAATTTGGTAATTATATTAGGTTTTCTCTGGAATATGCTTAGACTTGGATGAAATGAACTGCAAAATAACAATAATTTAGTGGATTACATTGTATACAGATTATGTTCCAGCTCCCGACGCTGAAGGTGCTAAAGTGTATGATGATGAAGAGGATCAGGTGACGTACAGTTACTCCTTTTTCCATATGATGATGCTGCTGGGCACCCTGTACGTCATGATGACCATCACCAACTGGCTAAACCCGGAGAGCGCTGGCCAAGGCGTGGAAAATATCGCCATCAGTAAGCCGTCCGCCTGGGTGAAGATCTCCTCCAGCTGGGTGTGTGTGTTGCTCTACGTCTGGACACTGATAGCGCCAGTCATCTTCAAGGACCGGGAGTTCAGCAACTGAGCGATTCTTTATTACATTCTTTCGCAGCTGCTACTAATGTTGTGGATTTTATATTTTAGCCCAGAACTGATGCTCGGTTAAGCTTAGTGCTTGCAGTTATCCTATCGGGTTACATACATAGTTCTGAAACGGCATTTTACTATTTCGTCCGTTTAATATTCCCTGACATTTTTGATCTGTAGGCTTTGATTTATAATTCATTTTGATTTTGTCGATTTGGTATTTACAAATTCGTTTAATGTGTATAAGATCGTGAACCTGTCTTCTCATGTTATACGAGTAGTATTGTACAACATACTGTATACAGTGCACTTATCGTTTTAGTTTTAAAAGCGTTAAACGAACGCATGCACGTTTGATAAACATTTTCATCAAAAGGGAGTATCCCAGTTAAAATGTCCAAATGGCAATAGTCCCGATAAAAACGCTTGCATGTGTCTGTAGAATATCTTGTAGTGTACTTACTGTACTATAATATTATGATCTGTCTATATTTATATCTATATGTATCATAAAATTACTGAACGTTAGTTAAGTAATATTATGTCTATATCTGTAAAATTGTGTCTCTACATATGCAACGAAGTGTAGTCGAAAATCAATCATGTGAGGAAACCTTGGAAATACTCGTATTATCCGTGGTATGTTTGTATTTTTGGACTATTAATCTACACGGCCAAAACGTGAATAGTTATAAATAATGATAGATAATTGCACTTACTTAGCCTCTACGTACAGTTACTAACAACTTATTGCTAGTATCGTGAGTTATTGAATTACATCGTATAATTAATAGTACTAGTACACAGTGTCACTACAAACCTACAGTATAAAGTTAGGAATGTCGTACTAGTACTTCAAATCACCGATTTCAGATTTTAATTAAATAAAACACTAAAGGCAACAAAGCAAAAGCATTTAAAAGTAAAAATCAGCGATACAGTCAGATCAATCATATAAACAACAGTATACGCGGCAAACGAATCTTGGCGTGCTCAACGCCACAACAGCGTGCTCAACGCAAACTCAAAAAACAGGACTCTGTACAATCCTATAAGGAGTGTCGCGCGTATGGGTTGTATATTAAACTCCTGTGTAAAAATCCTCCATCCTGGAAGCACTAACATCAATCAAACCTTGGTCGACAGGAAGTGGCTGGACTGCTTCCATTTGGATAATATCTACACATACGCCAGTGCGCAAGATTTGTGCCGTGGAAAACAAAAAGAAGACAGGTATAATCCATACTTTATCCTGCAAGCATAATCCGATCACCTGTAAAAATAGGTCAAAAGAGCCCTGATCAACAGGACAGATGTGCACGCATGCGCATTGGCGCTCTCTTCGTTTCCCCCGCTACGATCTTTCCGTGCATAATCACTGAGCAAAAAACAACGCTATTCGCCGGACGCATCGTTCGTCGTATTTATTGTCGTCGGCGCCGCTTTCTCAGCATCAGCGGCCAGACCGAAAGCCTGTGGATGGCGTTTCATCTGTTCTTTGATGAGTTTATTGATCGTCCCGCAGCTGCGCTCCGGCAGACGCAGATGCACAGTCATCACGTGCCGATTCAGCACGTACACGTCGAAGAACTGCTTATTACACAGTCGGCAACACTGCAGAAACGTATCGGCCGCCTCCAGGATCTGCGCATGGATCTGCACTAGCTCATCCAGTGTGTAATCCACATGCACGGCCTCCTTCTCCTTGGCCGTTAGAATTTCCTTGAAGGCCTGCGGATTACGGGTAATAGCCGCCAATCGTTCGGTTATCGTCTCCGAATCGGTGGACGGGGTATTGGTGGATGTGGGGACATCCAGACCGTTCTGATGTTCCCCCTCATTACTCTCCTCATCCACTGTATCACTCTTCTCCTCCTCTTTACCCTCCTCGCCCGGGACGTCGTCCACATGGGAAACTTCCCGGGATAGTGTTGGTTCCGAGGTCTCCTGGCTGTCTTCGTGTTTCAGCGGACCGTACACTTCTTGTCGCAGACGGCGCAACTCTTTACTGATCAGACTGTACTCGCACTCCCGTAGGCCCAGATGTTGTGTGGCAACGTGCCGATCCAGATTGTAAATACTGACCACGACTCGATTACACTCTTTACATGTTTTACTGGCATAGTCTGCCACTTCGGCCAACTGCTCTAACAGGTTGCGAACAAAGCGGGGATCGCGGATGTCCTTCATCCGCTCCGATTGTTCCGGTGTCGGTTTCGGCTCGTTACGGTCACTGCAGTGGCCGAGACCATTCAGGTCTTCCGCATTATCTGCAATTTTCGTTTTGTATTATACTATGAGCCGGTTTCTGTGATTATGTTTTAGCGCCGCGTTATACAACAAGAATCAACCCTTACACAAAATCACAAACGTCCAAAATTACTTAAATCACAATAATAATGCCGCAGGGGTGGCGGCGAAATTCTTCGCCCTGTGGCACATGTACTGGAAGCTTAATCGCTTCCTTTCCATATTTTTGGCAGTCTGTTAGGTTGCTAGCAGTCGGTGCATATCAGCATTTGGCATCATTCAAAGCAACCAAATTGAAAAAGACGTATCATCATTTCGGTATCATTGTATTAACTTCAAATAAGCATTTCAGACATACAAGCTTCAAAATTTTTCAGAAACAAAATACACACTAGCAAACACTGAACAGCTGAAAACTGGAATCTTTTTCGTAATTTTTAAAAATGTACAATTTGTACTATCAAGTGTACGCACAAAGTCTGCATTACGTCGCTGAGAATGTCTGACTTACGCGGAACCCCAGCGAGTCGCCTGGAGCGTTTAACAGGCGAATCTGTCCGTCCGTGGCCTTGCGGAAGGAGCGGCGTTCGTTCGACGGCCGGCGCAAACGATGCGCCGCGCTTTACCTCTTCTGTCGGTCGCGGCGCTAACGCGGTATCATTCGCTTCCACAATACTGGAGGAGGATGACGTCGAGGTAACAGGTTCCTCCACGCGGGTCACCTTCTGCGGTGGAGCCTTCGGCAAAATGGCAGCTGGCGGTGCCGGGCAATTCTTCTCATCAGTAAAAGTGAACAGAACAGGTTTTGGCTTTTTCTTCTTCGGCGGCGCCATACTGTTTGTCCGGTACTTCTTCTTCCGACTGGCCAGCAGATTTGCACTGCCCATTCCGAAACGGTACACACCGTCCACCGGAGGACGTGCAGGAACTACCACCTGCACAGATCAACCCGTATTCCGCGTGATAACAACAGGAAAGAAATACATAAAAAAAATTTACCACAAAATCCCTACAAGAAACAATAAATTTCTCACTTCAGGAAAACATAAATCACTCAAACGCCATTTAACACAAAAACTAATTAATATAAATGCATATTAAACACAAAATTAACAAAAGCAAAATAACATACTTCCAAAACACAATTTTTAAAAATAAAAAACAACAGTTATTTAAAAAAAGATTTGCAAGGCTACTCCGAACATATTGTACTCACCTCAACACCTAAAGGAACATCGACTTCCTGTGCTTCGTCGCTCATCTCCTCGTTATCATCACTGCGCGGTGTGCTGCCGCTGGCGGGATTGGGAGGATCGCTGAATGCGTACCCGTTGGTGTGCAACGGCGCGACAGGCAAGGGAATCAGCAGTGACGCATTGATAGGATTAAGGAGCTCCAGGGCGTCAAGGTTGTCCGTCTGCAGGGAGCGGTCCTCAAAGGACACCAGATTCGATAGTCGCTCCATGACGGCCACGTTCTTACGCTGATAGTCAATGTATTTCGAAGTACAGAACTGGCGTTTATGGATCACAAAGGCGCGGGCGGTGGGCAGAATGGATCCGCACACCTGTGAGCTTTCACTGCGTTATGTGTACCACGCAATGCAGCATTTTCCATATAAAAATCTAACTCTTTAGCATAATTTAACATTTTAGCAATAAAAAAAAATTTTTACGACAGGTACGAGTACTTCTAGCCTTTAACTTGAAGAACTGCTAATGAGAATTGTAGCAGACAGAAGCTCTTAACAATCACGATCAGCTTAATAAAAAAAATAATTATACCTTTCAGGGTTTTTTGTTGTTTGTTTTTCAGGGCTTAATAATTATATCTTTCAGGGTTAAGCCGGAAAGCTTTTTCGCCCATTATGCCCTACCCCCATATATAGCAAGAAATTTATTCTAAAACGATACTTGGCTGGCGGATTGAGACCATCTACGGAGTTTTACTCGCAGACTTTACAAGAAATGAAAATTCTGCTGTTTTCACCCAAATCTTTTTGAGAACTCGAAATAGTCAAACAATATTTTTAAAATTTCTAAAAAATGCTGAACTTCTTACGGGCAAACAACACCACGATTATTTAATGTAACCCGATACATATATCATGGTTCGCACTTCGAAACCTTGTGCTTACCTTGCAGTTGAAACGCAAGTCACTGTAAAAGCAAGCAGAAATATCTTTACACATCAAATCAGAACCAGAAGAGCGAATCGCAGTTTCTCACCATTCTGCTTCCAGCAGATATTTAATCTCCTCCGTCCCATCGCGGACCAGCGATATCAGTTCCCCCACATAACTCGGCCGAGATCCGATGGGCTCCATCGGATAATTCTGCAGCAGACGCGACGTCCCCGTCAGCGGAGGAGCCCGTGCTGATTTATTCTGCACACACAGAACAAGCACGGCGATCACTTAAGCGCCACATACAAGCAGCGCTGCTGAGCAATTGAACACGGTATGGTTACCTGCGCCATTTGGAAGAATCGGCAAGAAAATAAAACTACAGGCAGCACGACAATTCAGCCCACGGCATTAGACTCATTACACTGGATCACCCGCGAACGAGTGCAAATAGTCAAACTTTCACCGTTTCACGGTCAAATATCTGCACGCCAAGTAAGTATATACAAGATGAACTGCCAAAATCGCCAAGCAGCAATCTTCCCTTCGCACCCCGCGTTTTTACACGATACAGGGTGGTTAGACTGGATTCCGCTGTGGAAATGTATGAACAGGGGATTCATAAAGACACATTTAGGTGTAAAACGGGAAAACTGCAAAAACAAGTGAGACGCTAATGAACGTCGAGCAGCGGACGCGCTCGCACCATAGCTGGAAATTTTATTATGGCAATCGCTGTGCGCAATGTGTGTATGTTGTGAGCGTGTGTGCAGAGTGTGAGCTGCTGCAGAGACAGCAACGAACTTGCCACTTGCTAGGCTGCACAACGGACCACTCACAAGCGGAATTCCCAATCCGGAGGCGTGTCCTTGAGAAACCGGGAATTCCACAGCTGCCGATTCAAGAACATCCACAAGTGCTTCCGCTCTTCGTTGTCAGTGGAATGGTAAAAAATTCAGGAAGGTAGTCATAGGAAAATATTACTGTAGTGAACGCGCACTGGGATGAGATGGCTCTGCAGATTAAATGCACCATTCCGGACCGGCTGCGTGAAACATTCTTATTTGTAGGTTTATTTACTTGACTACTGCTACGAGTAGCTTTTATGCTAATATGCAATTAATTACATTTTCGAATTTACCCTTGTCGCACCAACAATTTAAAAATTTCTGTAATAATTTTACGGTGATGTCATTAAAGGCTGAGAACCCTCCCTCCCTCCTCCAGGTTGTTACCCTCCATGTCTAAAGAGCTGACTGGGTAAAAAGCAACAATCCGGATGTCGAACCTTATCCGAAGGGAAAAATTAATAAAATTACCAATGTGTTACTACATTAATAATAACTATTATGGGTTTCTTGGGTTTTCGGTAAAATTATTCGTAATCCTTATTAATTTTAACATATTTTCTGGAAAATTATGAAGTACTCGTACAAATCAGATTTGGATGCAAACTTGAAACTACGTATACGAAGTATATGTCATAAAATAAAAGAAAAGTGGACAATGAGCATCGCCGCACCGCCCGTAGGGCGGCTGCATATTCGATCGAAGGAAATCCGAATTTATTACAGTACTTATTTCATATCATTTTGCATTATTATGCTAGGGTAGTACTGTACTTCTAAGTAGCTAGACTCTGCCAGAGTTGAAATAATTTACAATACGAGTAATTACGCTAAGAATTTCAGCAATTTCTCCTTATTTTCAGGATCTCGTAAAGCACCTCTTTTAGATTTGCTATTAATTTTGCACTTTTATTTACTTGCGATTGCAGGGATACAGAGTTTTTTAGTGCTTTTTCAGTGTTTGTTGAGCTTTCGGCTCATATACTTTGATTGCAAGCTGCTAACAGTAGCTGTCGCAACTGGAACTTTGAGTCTTGGCACTCTTGGCCCTTGGGAGCTTAAAAGCTCCTTGTAAAATCTAGCTCTCTTTGCGTCGTAGTACAACTTGCAAGTGGTATTTCACGAGAACCTCAGTTTCGTGCTGATTTTCGCCACTTACTATGATGTGGGTTTCAAGGACTATCTTCGGCTCTATCCTTTGGCGCACAGCACAATCCGAGCCGACGGGAATCTTTGCATACAAATGCCTGCATTCGAATTCCGGTGAAGGCGAAGGGTTTTCAGATAAAAGCGGAGGAATAAACGATGAGCGGAGCACAGCGCAGTTGGAACAGTCTTCCCTAGGCAATGAAGAACTGCCCGAACAGTCCGAGCCACCCGGTAAGCATGCATTAAGTTATTTAAGTAATGGAAATAATTATGGTGATGCTATAATAGAATTCCTGAGCGTGCTGGTGTTATGTTTCGAGCTCAACAAATGATTTATCACTTGTTGACACTAGTTTTCTCTCGAGCTACGCTCTAAAGTAAATTTTGTTTCTAATTATTTTTATAGCGGACAGCCTTTTGATAATAAATGTATTTCGGTAATGTAGGTGTTCTTTGATAAGTAAGTTTGTGTACTGAAGTAGTGTAGCCTGTCTAGGTGCCACTTTCAAAGTGAAACTATGTATATAAGGAATGGGCATGAATACACAGTTCGAACGTTAAGCGTAACCGGGTTTCGTCAAATTCGTATGCATACTATTATGAATTAAAAACCCTATGACTTTAAAATGGGAAGTCGACATCAGGTAATGGATTTCGTAAAGCAGACTACCACACATAATCAGACTTTTACGGATTTAGTTAAATACTGTGGATGCAGAAAAAAGCCTAAAATAACTGACCATGAGTATTGGTCTAATGCCTGCCTGTTTTGGTAGTACGATCCCGACCGCGCCGCGGTTTCGCTGCCGCTTTCGAGCGCTTCCGCAACATTCACGAACTGCAGCCGCCGCCCTTTCCCGAACGCGAAGAATCCTTCGCCAGCATGCTGCGCCACTCCAAGTACATCCAACTGGGTGATCCCGAGGGGAAGATCGTCGTCGGTCGCATCTACCACGTGGTGGCCGATGATCTGTACATTGATTTCGGCGGGAAATTCCCCTGCGTCTGCAAAAGGCCGCAACGCGACGAGCACCTGTACTACCGCAGCGCCTTTGTCCGGGTGCGACTGAACAGTCTGGAGTTGTCGACACGCTTCCTGGGCGCGGATCGGGATCTGACGCTGCTGGAAGCCGATGCGGCGCTGATTGGTCCCATGAAAATACCGCCGCGACGGACTGCGGTGGCGGCAGAATAGTCACCCGTTGGTATGATTTTGTAGCGGTTTTGATTTTTGGTTTTGTTTGGTAAAATGTGAAACAGAATGTTTTTAGGGAAAATCACAGTAATTAAAAAGGTCTTTTGGGGCTGTTACCGCATTGTGGATTTTGCTCTCTGGAAGTTAGTGGCTCTGAATTGTGGTGAATTCGGTGACTGCCAAATAAATAGTACAGTATTGAAAACTATACTCCGAAACTCAAGGAATTAGTACATGTACATGCTCCGTTTGTCAAATTTGACGGACTGTTGCTAGTTGACATCGAATGGGCAATGGCCGTGCAGAACCGAAATGTCCTGTTCGAACGAATTACTTCGTACGAATTACTTCATACGAATTACTTCACCGAATCCCAATATATTTTGGTATCCTTTGTTGGTATTGTTCGAAACTTTGTAAAACTACATCAGTTGTGCTTTCCCCAACTCCCAGGTCATCTTCGAGACAAGTCCTTCAAGATAGTGATCCCAGGCACTTTTTTACAGCACAACTTTCCAAGTGCAAAATTCAGATGCCGGAAACGAGTGCTATCAAGTACAGTAGCACATGCACATGGTCAACAATGATTCTAATTGTAAAATGTTAACGAACGTGACCTCTGACAACCAATAATTTTAATTATGGCATTGTATGCACACTTCCTAATATTTGTAGTGCGCTTATGCGCATTGCAATAGTGGACGCAATAGAATTTGTAAGGGTACATAAAAGGTGTCGACCGAGAAATAGTGGCCAGAATCATATCCCGGTTACACGGTTCCAACATGTGCGTATTGTACAGCATCAGAATTCTACGCTGTACAGAGTAGTGTAATGTCATCGGATTTGTTAACCTGCCGACGGAACTGAGCAATATGGAAAACTCGGGATGTGAGACGGTGATTTCAGTTCCAGTCGTTGTTGAATTAATTGTTATGCTGTTTATTGAGTAAGGTCTTCGGTGATTTATAAACTAATGCGCCAACCAACCAATACAATTATTCATTCAACTCGTTTAATATGTAGGTTATGCAAAATACCCAAACAGTCACTGAGTTATTTTTGTATTCGCACACATATTTTTCTTAAAACACATAAATGATACTTCTGCACGTAAAAACATAGATCCGTATAAAATTATGGAGACCGGAGGCTGTGCGAAAACCAGACACTCGAACCGCTACCCAATCGGACGTTTGCAAGATATAAAATAATTTACAGTCGCTCGGCTCATGAGATCTCGTTCCTACCCGTTTTGATAGCTATGCATAGACAAAAAGCGAAAACGATGCCAAAAATCTGCAGTAAACCGATGCCAATACCGACACCGATTAGGATTTTCAAATTATCATCCAGCCACTTTTGTATCCGGCGCAGGCAGCCCTACAACAGCCCAGAATGACCAAAGCAACGGGATTACGATAATACACTGCGGCAAAAATGAGGAAGTTTGCCGCTCATCGAAGGCTCGAAGCGATCGATTACTTATAATGCGATTGATGCCGAGTCATTGCCGACCGACCGCAGTCGTATTCGGCCGGCTTACAAATTTCAAATTAGTCGATCCATCCGCCGTGGACGTCTGCGTCCATAATTTACTACGGGAATTAGCGCAGGAATAATCCACCATCTCCATCGACTGTAGGGATCGCAGTTTGCAACACGTTACTGGCGCTTCTGAAATCCGTATATAATTGTATAACTGTTTCCTTGTATATATTCAGTTACTTGTATTTCTCTGCCCAGTTCGACCGTACACGAAGCCAGAGCCAAAAATATTACTGAATCATAATGTAAATGTGTGTTAATCACCTGGTCCGGTAAGAGGTTTGAACTGTTCAAGATTCATCGTTATGAAATCGTTGCCGTTGTCGATGCCACAGCATTCCAGCTAGAGGAAGAAAAAGAAACGTCGAAAAATTTTTATCATTTAAAGCAATTTACTTTGGAATACTGTTTGCTGTTTATGAATTATCTCTTAGTATTTACTAATGCTCGCATAATTATGAGATTCTGTACTTGCGGAAATATTATTTCCTTCTTTTCTACTATATTTATATCTTTTTATCTATGAAAATTTAGTGTTGAACCATAGGCAGTTGAACTTCCTACCGGTCTACTCAAGTGTGTGCGATAGATCATTTGTGACCTTAGGAAGCGGTATCTGTCACTACTTGCAAGAAGACTTAAATCCTCATACTTGTATCATCATCTTATTCCAGGTGTTGGTCCAGAAGTTGGCCGGACGGAAAAGCAAATGCGTCCCGTTGGTGATGACGCCGTCGTGCTGGTAGCGCTTGCTGAGCGTGAAGCGCATCGTCGTCGGCACATAATCGGAGGATGTACTGCGGTACACCGCGGCGTAAATGCCGGCAGCAATCTCCAGTCCGAGGATGATGATGAGAAATATGGCATACTGCGACACAGGACGTACCACGTAAGTATTCGATCATCATCATCATGTCATAATCCACAGAAATCCTTCTCTGTGTGGATCCCTCTGTCTGTCGCTACTTATCTGCACACAGTGGTTAGATGACATTACCGTGATAAGCAGGGGTCGCCACTCCTTGAGAGCGCCGCAGCAGCCCAGGAAGGCAACGACAAAAACGATTACGCCGCTAGCAATCAGCAGATAGGCTGCTTGCTGCAGCATCGTGTCGGCCCGCTCGAACTTCGTCAAATCCTCGTTGACCTGCAGGCGCGCGGTCAGGATCACGAAGGAGCTCTTGTCCACCTGGCCGCAAAGGTCAAGAATTAGATATCATTACAGTAATTTTAGGTGCACCTACAGCTTAACAGCTTATGCACAATAACCCCCGGTTCTGGATGAAATCTCCTGTTATAACAGGATCCGGTTCCTGAGATCTGCCAACCAAAGCGTCAAAAGATGAAGAAACATTAGGGAAAATTTTTGATACAAAAGAAGTTGTCGCGCGTAATGGTGAATTATAAAGTTATAGCCATTTTGAATCAACCAGTTCTGGGTATTAACCAAGCGATCCGCTGGGTGCTTGAAATCTGTTTTGTGGTCGCTACACGATGGAATCATACGTTCGGATCGGATCATAAGATTCACCAAATTCGACACCGAAATTGTTTCAGCACATGCTGAACACCATCATGAAATTTAAAAATGGTCCTATATATAATATGCGTACATGTTTCGATTTTAGACATGCACATTAGAACATGGACAACGGCATTAATATATAATTTGCGACTGATCGATATATTCATGGATCTAGTCTTACTGTAACCCTTGCATTAAAAAATTTGCTTAATATTTAAAAAGCACGATAGATGCAAATTACGTGTTACATAATGTACATGAATGATAAGAGATGTGCCTTGTGCTTATTTTTTGTTTTGTATTTAGCCATTGTAACATTCTCACCAATAGCCAGATCCCGATCCCCATCACGACCAGACCGCCGATGAAGAAGATCATATTGAATATCACAAGGACTATCCTGCAACAGCACTTTACAGTAACACTTCATTAAACGTTTACTAATTTGCAGGTGAGAAGTCGATACTTCGCGCATTTGATCCCGCAGGTCATCGCCATGATCAAACCGATAGGAATGCTGCTACCACCGTATATGACAGGGAACTAAAGCACACATCAAATGCCACTCCAAAAGCCGGAATTAGTCAGTGTTAATCCAAATCCTCCATATACTGTAACTACCACATCACATGAGAACAGCTCCTCGGATTTCTGAAACAGGTACAACTTTGGCGTTCGCAATGCGAGCATCGATTATATTTATTATGCGATACTTCATTTATTTAATAACGCAATCCGATTATGTAAAGATTATTTACACCGCCACCAGTTGATACTCCTATTCTGTAATTATAGAGGTATCACATGTAAATTGTATTATTATACTTTTCGCTGTATATGTAAAATTAGGAATAAAATTATAAAGCTAATCTTTCATACCGCCATTGCTTTATCTTTATCAGAACATTATTTTGCGGTATTGGTATTTGCAGTTTGTTTTTGGTTAGCTTATAAAGTTGAGTATAATTATATAAAGTTACGTGATTATATAGTACATAGTTATTGTAATGTCGTACTATATGTTAATTGGGAGAACTAGTAAATTTATGTCCAGACAAGCGAAGTTTTTTGCGCTTTCTTCGTCTGATCATGAGGCGCGCTCGGCATCGCCGGAATTGTGCATTCTTTGTTGCATACGCAATTGCATACATAAACGCGTGAAAGGGATTCCCTGTGGGAACGGGATAAAGTGCGGCCTTTGTGGGATGGAATTTGTCTGTGTGTGCTTCAAGTATCGGAACTCATCAATTCGGCCAGTTTTAAGTTCTCTTAACAATTCTCATCATGTTTCTTAAGCGCGCTCAATAGACAGGAATAAGTGTTTTATGTCGAAACTCACAATCGATTTTCTAACCGAATAAAAGCCGAAATACATGAAGATTGACAAGCGATCGTTCTTCATATTCCAGCTTCCTGCAGTTACCGCATTGTCAAGAATTCCATACTTTTACATAATTATGTAGATGACACATACGCACAAAACATTTCAAAAAGTAAGTTTTTTTTGAAACCGACGAGCCGAATTAAGGTCATAAATAAAATATTCATATACCAATATGTACTTAGGGCATCCTTTGTTCTGCTTAATGCGATACGATACCTTTTATCGATTTGAAAAGTAAAGTGAGTAATAACGTTTGCGATATCCTATATTCAACAAACGTTTAACAGGAGACTAGTTTCGGCTAAATTGTCAAAACAAATACTGTGAAGATGTTTATATCACCTAACGATTTATCGACCGACAAAATTTCTGTAAGGAAAAAATAGCTGACAGAATGAGACCGGAAACGAAGCCGAATAACAATTACGGGACTTATGCAAATGATACCGGATACTAGGAGATACGAAAATAAATAAAAAACTACATACTCTAGACATTACCGGCAACAAATATCTATACATATAACTATTTGCACATTCAGATCAGCACTGCTCGCTAAGTGGCCCGAAATTGTACGAATAAAGCATCTATTCCGAATCTCCTTCATTTGGACTCTAAAAGTATGAATTCGTGATTTATTTTTGTTCAGTCGTACCTGGATACTCTCCACCTGTTCAGGACACGCAAAGGTCACCAGACAGTCCCGAAAGGTAAAACATCAATAATATTATTAATGTCCTCATCAAATACAACATGTCATCTGCGGGGTTAATGATCACAATGTCTGACCGATCATATGGATGAATTTGGAGCAGTGTACTAACTAGTACACTATGGATGCATGCAATTACGGCTGCTGTTAGTGTGTATTAGCAACTACTACGAGTAGCAGTTAACGCAAATAATTTACTGAATCCATATCGGGATCAATAATACAACCAATTATACAAAAAAAATTAACTGAGAAAGAAAAAATAGGAGAAAAAGAAAATTGCGCAATTATACACGGTGCCGGTGGTAATAAAGATGCCAATGAACAGTTTCATTTTGGCTATAAGCCGCCGTGCCATGAGGAGTTTCCAGTTAATCCAGCTTTATTATGTCAACCCAAAAAAGATGTTGAGGATATAAACTTCATATTTAATGGTATATTTGCTGTCTGTGCAATTATGCAATGATGCGTTGCCATAATTTTCGAATATGTACGAATATCTCGTACTTCTCTGATGCAAAAGGTGAATAGCGGTAGAAGTATACAAAGTTTTACAACAGCCGTGCAAATAAACTCCCAATACATCACGGATCAATCAGCACGGTGAATATTGGTTGTACCCACAATTTGTCGAACAAATCCACCATAAACGCGCTCATATTAGTATATAGCGGCAACATGCCATTCATGCACAAGGCGCGCTCGAACAAAACCATAACATCCCGCGTGGACTAACACGACATTCTATAAAGTGGACATCATGCAATAATCGTTACAGAATTGTTTGGATTTTTGCTGGAAGTGCTTGACCAAGTAAATGTTGCGATTTAATAGGGCAAACACTGGTGCAGCCGTTGTCAAACGCGCACACGTTGCATATATACAATACATACGACAACATTGTCAGGATTATTCGCACCAGTGCAACTGCCGGCACTGTTCGGTTACGACTTACGAGCACTTTAATTTCCGACGGAAGCGCTACAACGGTACAACCCTACCGCGGCTTTACAAAGTAATCATGCGTTCATCATGCGTGGCAGCGAATTCTGTTACAGCAGCGGCTGATTGTGAGTATCATGTGCCGAATGCGTCTAATTAATTGCAGCGTTATTAAGTCACGTATCCAACCAGAAAATGTAAGGTTTGGCGCCGTATATGCTGCCATTGTTTTATCAAATTTTTACTACAGTAACTGTACATGTGGTTGCATCTCGCGGTCTGCTTAACGAAATGGTCTGCTGGAAGCCAAACAGTCGCGCAATGCCAATTGCAGCTGCTCACGCTTGTATTGTACAGTACATCGTACAATAACAATGTTATTATTAATTTTATAGGAATTATACTGTATTACTGTACTGACACTTTGATTTGCATTTATACCTACTCTGTATACGCTATGATACAGTAATTTTATTGCAAAGGTGCCGGCCGGCGCCATCCTTCATAATGCGCTGCAATTAAAATACGTACGAATGTAAAAAGTCACTGAAAACGGGTATAGTTATAAAAAATTATGCTTCAGAGTTGGGCTATCATTCCTGTCAGAAAGTACATTCACAGAAAGGTCGTCCCTATTCCAGATAGGAACAGGAAGCTAGGAACGTTTCTATTCCAATCTATGCCAAAAAGAGCTTTCGAGAGGAGAGGGGACTCTGTTCGCGGGGGAGAGAACATTAATTGGTATAAATAATGCATTATTCTAACAAATTTAGTTAATCTGAGATCTTTATTTACTCGGTTTGCAGATTACTGTAATTAAATTTAGCCCCGAAAGTCAACGAATCTGAACTTCGTCTCTAGTTACGTACTGACTTATCGAAAATTATGTGGCACATTTACGATTTTTTGAAGGACCTATTTTAACAGTAATTAAATTTGAAATATGCCATAAAGGTACAGTAAGGAACAGCAGAAAAGCTAAAACTAATTGTGGACAGTTTGGACTTCGGAACTCCTTTACAGTACCTACTACCTAGTTCGGACCATCCGATGGACACTGGAATCTGGAGATTCTGGACACATGAGCGCATCTTTAACGTAAATGTCAAGCAAAGGCGGGTCCCTTCGTTGCCGAAACCGCTCACTGGGAGTTGACTACGTACGCACCGCTGTTTACTTATCGAAATTGAAAAATTCCATACTGGTAAAACTGCAAAACCCCAAAGCTCCTGTCTTGGATTTCCCTGAGTCTTTGAGTTCTACTCTTGGATGCAGAAAAGTTCAAATATTGTATTGTAACAATTCTGAAGACTGGTGTGTTTAGCGATTTTAGCCATCATAGAGTGGGTTGCAGTTATTCGCAGTGACTTCGATACCGTGCATTTTGATCCCTTTATTATGACGCTGAAGAACACGTGTGTGGGCGCTGCACGCCGTAATCCACCACGGAAAGCAGTTTGCAGTTCGAAACAAACTACACTAACCGATGTTTTCCATCGCCAGTCAGCCCGATGCATTGCTTCCGATTTTATTGCCGATCCTGAAGCACCAGAGGCAGTAACCCTTGAAGAGGATCACAATGGTGAACTCGTGGCTGCATCGGAACAAGCTACGGTGGATCCCGTTGGAGCGCTGGAGAAATCATCATCAGCCCTTCCTTCCTCTGGTCTTCGCAAACCATCGCCTTTCAAGGTTGCCGTCCGAAAACATGCCGTACAAAATTTGAGTAGGCTAATTTCAACATTAATTACTTATCGGCATATTTAGTTGTGATGGGAACTGTGTTTGAGTAAACAGTAGCACGATCCTTCTTTCGGTTTAGTTATTATTATTCTCGCGTCAAACTGTAAATTGGTAGGTACTACAGTAGGTGATAATTGTTAGTCCTAGTAATGGATGAGGCAGGTCCGTTCTTGTGTATATTTCTAATAATGAACCGCTTATCCCTTAGGTATGAAAAACGTATTTTTGTTTGAATTAAAATGATAAATTTCTTTTAATTAATAATTTTGGTCTTCGGTTTTTATCCTTTTGAACTTGCTGTTCCTATGCTTATCAGCAAACAGTTGAAAGTAAAGTATGTCAGGCTGGCATTTACTAATTGTAATAAATCTTGGAATGTGAGGGGATTTTCTAGTGCTGCAAATATGACAGTTATAATTTTTAATAGATTTTTTGAAACAGAGCATGCACAATTGAATGTTGCGCAGTTCACATCATTACACACAGTGCTCGTATCAAAAATACGTATTCGAATAAGGCCATAGGTATTCCGAAAAATGCAGTTACATTTCACAGAAGCGCCACCCAACACCCCGTCCAAGAAAGATGTCCTGGCGAGTGCACCAACACCACGAACGCCCATTAAGGCAGCAGCGATGACACGTGGCCACCTAATTATTTCTCCCGAGATCGCTCCAGCTGTTCCGAAAATCGGACGACGACCTTTGACCGGCACGGCAACGATTAGGGGCAGTCAGACGCTGCGACTCAAAAGTGAACGTGTCAAGGCCAGTCTGGAGTTGTGTGTGCGCCGGAAAGAAGAAATGACGAAGATTGTTCACATGATTGTTAACGGTCTTGAGGATCCCGGTGTCGAGGTGAACTTTCGTATTAATTTCTTGGGTTTGTAATAGTACCTTTGCGCATAATGTTTCCAGAAAGCAGCTTCATGCCTGTGGTCTTGATGGATCGCAGATTCGCATTATAGCGCGTTAGTTTAATAGGATTTTTTTATCGGAGAATTTTCATTGTCTTCTCCGGTAAAAATTTCAAGACATGGCGTTAGCAACATGGCTTCGTGCTTGTAGTCGCGAATTTTCGAAGGAAAAGGCCGAGGACTGGTGGCGCGCCGCATTTTTGAGGAGAACGATTTTGTGGTGGAATATGCTGGGGATTTGGTCGACATTCACCGAGCTAAGAATTTAGAGGAGGAATATGCCAAAGAGCCTACTAAATACGGTTGCTACATGTATTATTTTTCGCATAAAGGGAAAAAATTATGGTGAGTTCTGGACTTTCCAGAAAGCTTGTTTAAAATAAAACTATACTATTTAGCCTTATACGCCTGCATGATTTTCTGGTGGTTTCCGGTCATGTTGTGATATTTTTCTGGAGTTAATTGTAAATCTCATTGAATGTTTTCAGTGTGGATGCGACGGCTGAGACTGAGCGTCTGGGCCGTCTACTGAACCACTCGTGCCGCCACGCTAATCTGCGACCGGAAGTAATGGAGATTCCAATTTCTAAGCAGAAGATCCATCTAATTTTGCGTGCCACGCGTAAAATCGCGATAGACGAAGAGTTATTGTATGATTATGGTGACCGCGATCCAAAGAGTTTGGCGGCGTTCCCATGGCTCAAGCAGTAACAGTCATGCCATGTCACTTGTATCAACTTTTTTGAAGTATTCTGTTGCGGTATTAGCGCAAGCTGTTGTTAATTGTTATTCGATCCGTTGTTTCCTGTTTTTCATCATTCGTGCGCCTGTGTTCGCCGATTTTTGCCAGCTTACATTTTTCTGTACTTACTTTTTTATCCTTAAGTAGTATGCCTGATATTCAAAGTGTACGCCTCATATTGATTTAAATTTGAACATACGTAGTACCTACCATATTTACAATGAATGTCTAGCTCTACTACAGTAGAACTACTGCCTCTGGTCTGCTACTGTATGTTTTTACATACAGTACGACTGTACGAGTAGTACAGTACAAAGCGGTACGAGTACCGTACGTAACAACTCCATATCAAACGTGAATCAGCTGATTGTAGATATGCACGCCGTGTCGCTTCAAAATTTTCAAAGCCGCAAACGATGCAAGCTGAAGCGACTGGATTTGTTTATGTCGGCTTTTGTGCTTTTATAATTTTTTTATCGTTAACATTCTTCGCTTTCTCGTCCGTACTTTTTCTGTTCCACAGTCAACAGTCAATAAAGTTTGTACCTTGAAGTAGTTTATTTGTGTCGATTTTAATGCAGATTTCTGTGTCAGTCTTTTGCCGCTCTTGGATAGCAATCTCCGTAACGGGAAGGAAACTTGATCAACAAAAAAGTGGAATGTTATTGCGGAATTCCATTGATACCGTCTTAACACTGCAACAGCGAAGATATGCACATGGATTTTCAGTTAATGGGAATTTACCGATGGTGATAAGTGATTAATCGTCTTCTGTGTTCCCCTTGCACCATGCTCCACGATGATCTCGAGGAGCCGGACGTGTGGAGTCCCAAGACGTCCTGGATTCTGCCCAGTTTGCACCGGAGTTCGCGGCGCTTATTATCAGATGTGGGACGCGCGGCGCGCTATGCATCGGGCAGTTTGCGCGGTGGAGCGGAAGATCCGCGCAGATTTCTCCAGCGCTCCGCCAGTCTGGATGGTTTGCACTCCGCCGCATGGCGACGTCTCTCCGCCGAGGATCACATCGAGCCCATCACGGAGTCGCAGGAAGCTGAGCTGGAGGCCAAGTTCTCCTTCCTGGCCATGAGCCGCAACGAGAAACTGACGCTGTTGTGTTTGGCGGTGGTAGATATGTTCTCCTATCTCTGCATGAGTATTATGTCACCCTTCTTTCCCATCAAAGTAAGTAAGAAAATTAGTTTTCATCTTTCTAATTTTTACTTTTTCATTGCTTTAATGAACGTATACTTTTCTTGATCGCATACATTTTGATTAATTTTTCTGATTACTTTCATGTGTATAATGTAATTTTTAGTGGTACTGGTACGAGAATTTTACATTAGTTATGTAAACTTTAAATTCTTGAGGTATAATTTTGATTAAAATAAAGTCTTAATAGTTGCTTGTTTACAATCTTTCTAATGGTATGGTCTATTTAATTTTTTGTTTTAAATGGTAATAATTAATATTCTGTGTTTAGCTTTTGGTCATTCGTAATGGAAATAAGTTTGTTGTAAAAAGCAAAAATCTGCTATCGCAAAACATTCTCTGCAAAATTAAGTCATGATGATACTCGTTGTATAATTGGGAAACTTTATTTATCTTGGTTTATTAAGGTTGCTGCGGTTGGTGCCAGCCAAACAATATCCGGTGCTGTATTTGCGGTATACGCGTTGACCGTTTTCCTTGCATCGCCGGTTTTTGCCAAACTTGTACGCTTCAGATTTTTTATATACCTCTACACGATTTAATATAGAGACATGTTATTTCTCCATTTTAGATTCCTGTTTTGGGTGCGAAATTTACGTTTATCGCGGGCGTATTTCTAGCTAGCGGATGCAATTTTCTTTTCGGGTAAGATGATAGTTTGACTGCATTTCCCTAATATTTTTTCAACTGCATGGAGAGCATAATTGTTTACTTTTAAAAAATTAATCTACCTTCGTTTGCTTTCCGCAGATTTTTGGAGTATGTTGACGATCCTTTCACGTTCACGGTGTTAGCATTTGCCATCCGAATTGTAGAAGGAGTGGGTGCAGCGGGTAAATTTTTGCTGTGTAATGATTTCAACTATGCTGTGACATAGTTTCCATTGTTTGGAAATGGCAGGTTTCTGCACGGCGAGTTTCAGTATTTTGGCATACGAGTTCAGCGGGAATGTGGCGGTGGTTTTCGTAAGTTTATCGCTCACGCACAATTTGTAAACATTTCGTCGCTGATGATAAGGGCGATAAATCTTATCGTTGCACTGATTATGAAAATGTCAAGCTGATTCGTAGGGAACTTTGGAATCGTTTGTCGGAATCGGCATGACGGCTGGACCAGCTTTAGGAGGATTTCTCTATTCGGTACTGGCAGTACTTAACCTTATGGATGAAATTGATTATTAATGAAACACGCTCAATTGCGGCTACGATCTTGTTTGCATCCAGGTTTTCCCTTAGTGGTTTTCTTGTAATCGCTTTATTTTGCATTTAGCATAGTGCAGTCATTTATACAATCATTATTTTATTAATGACGGCTGATTAGTAATAGTTGTATATATTGTATATATTTTTTCGCACTTATGTACTATCCGTTATATTTGTCCAGCTGCGCTTCTGTGTACCTTTTATATAATTTTTTCTTCGTAGTGTGGAGGGTTCAAACTGCCATTTTTCATTGTTGGGTCCATCATGTTTCTCACCGTTCCACTAAACATGTGGTTGTTACCTACTCAAGAACGTAAGAAATCACAGACTCCTACGGAGCTATGTCTACCGATGTGAAATGATCATGAGAAACATCACTTGTGTACACAGATGTTGTGTGCAAGCCCAAAAAGGGATCACGGATGAAATTTTTCAAGAATCCTTCCGTCTATGTCGTGTGTTTAACCATACTAATTATGTCCAGTGTTTGGGGATTTTTGGACCCTACACTTGAGCCGCACTTGGAACAGGTATGATACTTCCTCTGTTTTTGCTTTATTTTGCCGTCACCTAGTCCGCACGGTATTTGTTTCGGAACACGTATTTGATTTACCGGCTCCGAAAACTCGATGAACTTGAGATATTTGCATTTGTATTACGAAAGCAGTTTCAAATTTGTTACAGTTTAATCTGAGTTCTGCGATGGTTGGACTGGTATTTCTACTCATATCAGCATCTTACGCGATATTTTCACCACTTTGGGGATGGATCGCCGAGAAAGTGGAGAATACTGACGTAATGATGGTGCTCGGACTAATCATCGCGGGAGTAACTCTGCTGTTTTTGGGACCGTCCAGATTTCTGCAGTTTTTAGAAAAGTACGCCTTTGCGATTTTTTGAGGTAATAGAGAAAAAATGGACCGGTATTTCGCTTTTACAGTTATCTTTGGGTTAATTTGGTGTGCTTGAGCGTCCTGGGCGCTGCTATCTCCATGGCGCTGATTCCGACTTTCGAAACCCTTCTTTGCATTGCAGAGTAAGCTTATCGCCTCGCGTGATATGTACCTTTTACGTGTTGCGGTTTGTAATCACAACATCAACGACAGAAATTAACACCGCTGAAGTGGCTGAAATGTGTTTCTGATTTATAGAGAGTCCGGCATGGAAGAAAATATGGGAACTTATGCAGTCGTTTCCGGTGTGTGGGGTTCTGCATATTCACTCGGGTGAGTGTTTGATATTTTGAGATTTTAATTTGATTTTACGTTGTAATGTTAAGTGCACTAGTGTTACTAGTAATATGTACGTTAATAACGCTTAAACAGGGAAGTCGTGGGACCGGCCCTCGGTGGCTACTTGGACGATCTCTACGGCTTTGAAATGTGCTCAACAGTAATGGCGTCCTGCTGTCTGGGCGTGGCCGTCCTGTATGTAGGCTACAAACTGGGCGACTGGGTGTTCCGTGTGATTGAGCGGAAGCGCCTGCGTGCCGAGACACACCGGTCGGCGTTGGCCAGTTGGCGCGTACCCAGACACGGACACGCCACCGCTTGCGGACGGAATAATTTCCATTATCGGCCGTTTGTCGAGGAGGACGGTGGTGTGGCGCCCACGCCAGAGCTGCCTCCCTCCAAATTCGAAGAAGACGAGAATGGGGAGGAGTTTGTACGTGTGATTCCGGTGGACTTGGAGCACGATATTCCCAGTATTGCGGTATCGGTGTGATTGGGCCAGTGCGATTGAATCATTACTCTTCTTTTTGTGATAGACGAGTCTTTTTTTGTTTATTTCGGATCTTTATTTATTGTTTCTGGTGTTTTGTTGTGTTTTGCCTTGCGGTTGCGAAATGATCTTTTCTGTGATCAAGAACTTTTTGACCAGAATAATTTTCTGGAAATTTTTTAAACTGAGTTAATTTGATAGAATTATGGTCGCGTTTCGTATTAAGTAAAGTGTAATAAATAAAATACTGCTGATGCGCGAAAACATTAGTGTCCTTTGATTTCCTGTAAAAGGTTGGCTTTGGTTCTCGCAAACACCCAGCTTGATTCGGCTGGCAAAGGTTTGCGTCACATGGAGACTGATGGAGTTGTCGCCAGTAATTTCCGGAAGCGTTACAAAAGAAAACAGGAACAAGAAAAATGAATGCGGCATGCACGTTCCACATCAAAGCTAACAATAAAGAAAACAAAATAGCCGAATTCTCTGACGCATTCTGCGAGAGAATCGATATATCGATATCGGTACATAGCAGTATTGGTTTTCGTTTGGTTTTATTCAAAGGAGATGATGGCATTTGTAGTTGACTTTGGCGCTTTCAGAAACATGCTGATTGCTGAGTAAAAAGAATAACGACGCACTGTATATACTTTTCCTAGGCAGAAAAGAGTATTCCAGAAACTAGAAACTTGTAAAAATATATCGTACAGCAATTACATTTTCTGTACAATACGCGTTGCGATAATCTTTGTTAGCTTGGCTGGATAATTTATGAAGCTACATTGCTACAATTGAAATTTGTAATAGCACATTGAAAATCCTTAATTACCGCCTTTGAAGCGGCTTGGTAGTGTACTAGAGTATATTCATATCATACTATAGTATATGTATTGTACAATACAAGTGTAGACTGTTTAATAATTTTATTGGACAAGTGCCATAGTACTCGTACAATAAAAATGTATGAACAATACGTAATAACCTATTAATAATAGCCAATAATATATAGATGGATTATATAATAATATGATACCTAAGTTAAATATTAAGTTATATATGATACCTAAGTTAATGATACTCGTATTGTTGTTGCCTTGTTGGGATTCCTACTGGACTCCTACGTATCTCTAGTCGAGTACGTACCGAAAAAATGGGTGTGCCGGTTTCAGTGTTGTTTACTTTGTTGTGGAGGCGGCGCGAAGTTCCGATGACGGCAAAACCGCACTACAGTACGAGTAGTGCTCCTACATTCACACGTCGGTACAACCGCGATGGAAATCCGTCTACCCGGTAGGAGTGTTGTGAAATCCGTCTCGAGTCACATCCGACCGACCGATGAATGATCGTGTAATGTAATCAGTGCAGAACTGCAGATATCCTAACTTTTTTCACATTCGCCGCTTATTCAAGCTTGTGCGTGGGTACGGTAGTAAACTTATCCACATTTTAAAATTTGTCTCTAAACTCTTAATAATTCTGAAATGGTCCTTTGCAAGAAAGTTAAGTAATTCCTTACTTTTTCTGGATTCAGTGTTGCACTTCCTGCAGTGTATAATTTTTTCTTCTGTTTCTCGGCCTGTTATATTATTGTCTGAATCCCAAAACCGATGTAGTTTATTACCACGATCCAGATTTCTCGTGTAAGTCAAATGTTAGATTTACTTTTGGGCCGTTCTGGCTTTCCGTAATTGTCCTCTGTCTGTTGGAATTCGTGTTACTTCGATAGCGTCTTGTGCAGTGGAAATACGTAAACTTTTGTAGATATAACGATTTACAAGTTAAGTACTTACTTACGTCAAGTTACGTGTGTATTTTGCATGTGGCCTTAAATCAACCGGACGCAGTCTTTTAATTTGTGAATGGGTTGTGAAAATTACGTTTGCTGATTAGCATAATACAACGCGCTTCGGCGCTTACGGTCGTTGACCAGTATTGACTGGTTTAAAATTTTCGTTAGTCTAGTTTTTTTGGCGTATTGCCAAACATGGTCAGGCCACAGCCCGGGCAGCAGTTGCACGGTCTCGCCGTCTCAGGTATCGTTGCATGCTTTAGCAATCGGCATCGCGGATTTCATCAGACTAACCATCTCACGTTATCATCTACTTTTGATAAAAATAAACTTTGTGCATATGACGCAAACAGCAGGTTTTTTCGCGGATTTGTGCTTTTTAAAGGTGTGTCTCCGCAAACAAACGTGACGTCCGGTATGCGGTTTGTTTGCAGGTTTGCTCATGAACCGCGAAAGGATCGACTGGGGCTTCGGTTAAAAAAAGTAGCTTTCCGTGACGTAATTGCCTAGCGCGTTAAATCCGGTGTTGTCCCCGAATTGCCAGTTGCCGTTATCACATGCGGATAAATACGAGCATGCGGTGATTTTGATGAGTCATGATAAATCAGTTTGCGACACACAGCTTTCGATAAGAATTTCGGGGCGGCATGTGACGTAGTTTATTTATGCAATAAATATTGTGGATGACTAATCAAGAATTCTCCGTCTTCGTTTAACTCAGGCCGGAGCTAGAATTCGGGCGGACTGTTTGTCTGTTCTTTTTGTTCCCTTGTTTCATCTGATTTTTTTCCGTTTTTTCGTTGATTAAACTGTCGAATATGTTTCGTTATTCGCACGGGGTGGTGGCGGTGGTCCGCGAAGTGAGCAAACGCAGCGCGAGTCTCTCTCCGGGGAGAACGACGCCGATGCGGATGAAGAGCAGCTCACTGACGGCGGCCACCGCGGCGGGCGCATCCGCCATTCCCCGCAGTCAGCAGCACGCCTTCGAATCCCGCCGTGCCAGGTACGCATCCCAACCGCTTAACCGTCAGGTTATCCAGTACGCGCACCAGCCTGATCCCGATGATTATGAGCGCGAGGGGGACAGTGTGAAAGAGTGAGACTGAATGCTTTGTTAAGTGCTGCCTCAAGTGCCCTGTAGACGTGATGGATGTGTGTTTGTGCAGGATCCCGTATCTGATTCCCAGCGCTATGCCATCCAATGTCACCACGAATCCGGATGTGCGCAATATTGAGGATCTGCTCTTTGATGTGTTCAAAAATGAACAGGGCCGCGTCCCTGTGGGCAAGTTCGTGCAGGTAAGCGTTCAAGTTGGGTAATTACGGATTCTGGTGGAAGCGGGATGATCAGAGTCGTTTGAGCGTCTCTAGCGTGGCAGTGATGATTGATTTCGTTCCACGCGGGTTTTGGGAAAATCGATGATTAATAACCGTACCTTTTGATTTTTCACAAAGATCTTCCAAATCGATTTTATTTTATTTTTCCAGCGTATTAATTCATGGCTGACGTCGCTGTATTTTGACTGTTGTGAAATAATAATCGACGGCATTGATTTGTGAATGCGCAGTTGATGCGGATAATTATTTCCGCCCACGATATGTATTTACTATTATTCAGTTCTCACTTGTCAATTCAGGCGGTCACGCGGCGTTTTTAAGCATTTTACATTTTTACTGCTCCTTTGTTTGGGAAAAGATTGGGCTGATATCTGAACAGCAACCAGTCCACATCATTTTGAGAATAATTTTGGAAGAATTTTGAAAAGTGCGCTCAGTGTCTATGACGCGTTAAGACTTGTGTAATGTTAAGAAAACGAAAACAAGCAAAAATTTGTCCTAGTGAAATTAACCACGAATTGTTAACTTCTGCTTCTCGTATTACAATAGCGCTGCTGTGGTAGTAATTCTTGTATGAAATTAATGCGCGATTTTTTTTCTATAAATTACTGTACTTCTCCTTGATTTTGTGAATTTGCACTTCCAGGAATAGATATGGAAAGTTAGATATGCACATTTTGGTGTTTTATTTGTTTTATGATGGAATACTGTGGCAAATGTAAATTCTGGCAAATCAGTCAGGACTAAGAACATTAACTAATAAAGTAAAGTATTATTACTTACGATTAACTGGAGGGTGAACTTACTGTTAGTAATGGAAATTATTCGTATTTTCGTCTCTCTGCTGCATAGTTCATTAATTAAACCAAGATATATAATATTATGGTGAACCCTACAGATATCCTTAGATCTTGGTTAAACGTAGCCTGTGAAAAATCAACTGGCTAAAATATTATTGTAAAAATAGGAAACGCCGCCTCACAGTCACCAGCATGTTGACGTTCGATATGGTAGTGCTCAGTTTAATTAACTTTTTCTTTGCATTTAGACTCTGCTGAATACCGGATTACGGAAAGATGATCCGAGATTGGAAGAATTTAATCGTCACATTCTCAATGCCCAACAAGCCAACAGTGATCTGTCTGACTTATACGGCCTGACGTTGGACAGGGAGACGTTTCATGCGTAAGAGTGTGCCGTCAATGAATTTTGTGTAATTACATTTAAAAATCCATCAAGCCGCCTTTTCTGTCCTTGGGACAACAGTGCACACCCTCTTGGAACGGCGCATACTGCACAGTGCACACACGGTATCCGTTTCCTGTCCCGCAGGGACACTTTTTCGTCCTGATCTAGTTGCATGGTGTGTGTAGTGTAATGAAAAGCGTGCTGATGTTAGCACGACACATTGCGGACACAAAAAGCCATCTGCGCGGAGCACTGATAAATTGCAATGCACTTGTCGCGCGGCTATGTCATCCGATCGCATAAATGGAATCTTTTGACAAAGAAGAGCACTTAGGCTGGCGTAACTTTATAAAATAATGAAGGCGAAATAATCGATAGTCGCTTCACACACAGGGTAGCATGGGAATGTTTTTAGCTTTTCTAGCGTTTTTTTGTGATTTATTGCAGATGCATCAGAGAGAATTTACTTCTTATCAGCCGCGCTTTCCTTAACAGCTTCATTATACCGGAGTGGCAGGAGTTCTGTAACAGTATTGATGAAATTTATTGGAACTGCCGGGCACTGAAGGATGGCAAAGTGGCCAGCTATATTCCTCAGCTAGCTCGTTTTAGGTAAACAGTAAACACTGAAACATAAAGAAACTGAATTCGTGTTCAAATCTTCCATATTATACTGGATATTCCAGCTAATAAGCGGCAGTTGTAGTTTTGCTTTCGCATGTGCTAAATTGTGAACGTTTTTTATTGGTATTTTGTAGTCCCGATTACTGGGGCGTCAGTATTTGCACCGTGGATGGACAAAGGTAAGACTGTTGTTAATACGAGCATGGCGGTACATCCCAGAGTAGTTCGAGCTGCACTTTCCTTTATTTGCTATCGATAATAATTTCAAAGAATAAATTTACGAATCCTAGGTTTATGAACGTCATTAAGATTTCGTGTTTATGTAGACCATTGAATTTAAATATATATTAGCTGTTTTAGATTGTTCTCCGTTTAATCTCACATGGAATGGAACAGCAAATTGATTATCCCTTTATGATGCAGGCATTCTATTGGAAATACGGATATCCCGTTTTGTCTACAGTCTTGCTGTAGGTGGATGCATCGTTAAATCGTTAGTGAAGGCCATAGGCACCGATAAAAGGGTTGTGGTGGGAACTGTCAGTCATACAGTATAATAAGATCTGTACTTTGCTGCCAGCCACGAAAGATTAGTTATGGGTTTTCTACTTATTTTCGCGGTCGACGCGGTGCCATTAGCATTAACGTGACGGTAATGTTTTCCGGTTTATTTTTTTTTAGCTAAACCGCTGAGTTATCTCCTGGCACTAGAAGGCAAGTACATCGCGATTTCTGATCTGATTTGGTAAAACGCTTGCTTCAAACTTCAAAGCGTCCTGCAGATTTGATCTGCTTTTTGTTATAGAAGTACTGTATAGGACTGAACTTACTGTATATATTTCGATGTACTAATTTTTTGCCGTATTCATCAGAGTTGGGGCCGGAAATTGTGCATCAGTATGTCGGCCAGGAGCCCAGCGGTAGAATTTTTAACGAACTCGTTCTGGACTATAACAGTGAGCGCGAACGGACAACCTGCTGTCGTGTTTTCCAGTCGTTATCAACTAATCCTGTATGGTATATTTAAGGAAAGCCGCACAACCCGCTGGTTAACGCCGGAGCCATTATCATCACGTCGCTATTAAAGCGCCAGAGCAATTTAGCCGACCGGTTTGACTACGTAAGCCGTAGTTTTGATTGCATAAGGTTACAACAACAATCGTTAACATTGTGATCTGTCTGTACAGGTTTTGAAAAATTTCCAAAGAATGGCAGGAGGAGAACATGTTGGTTTTAGCAATGCCACGTGAGTTCATTTGCACTACTGAATAAACACTGAAATAAAACTGCAGCGATTTATTGTTGTGTGGTTTTTAGTTTCCTCTCCGAACGAGAGACTGCCGACCGAAATTATGCCCTGGGATACTATATGCGGGAAAATAAATGTTTTCCCGAAGGTGCAAATTTGACTGAAACTATGGACTTTTACTTTCAGGTGAATCATTGTGGCACTATAATACATGTAGCATAGTTGTATTTATGGCGACGGTAACTAAACTGTGTCCACTGTTGTGCGGCTTGTGCTACTTGTCAAGTATAATTCCTTTGTTTCTTCTGGTTAATTCACTTCCGTTGAATTAACACTGAAACATTGAATTAACATTGGAGTATCGCCCTTTTAATAGGAGTCTCTAAGTAGTTCCTAATGATCTTTATGTCCGATAGCTCTGTTCAGTGGAAGTGAACTGTGAATCGGTAGCCGTCATGGCTGCTACGATGGCCCACGGCGGAATGTGTCCCATAACCGGCGAGCGACTGGTGAAGAATTCCTCAGTACGGGATGCTCTTTCTCTTATGTATTCATGTGGAATGTAAGTTCTACTTTCCAGTGTTAGTATTTTGTTCATTAATAGGTACGGGTATTTTTGTATTTCGGTACGTAGCAAGTAGGTTCTTCACTACGGTTACAAAAATTTTTAGTATTAATTATTATTGTTATTTGAAAATTGTTTATGGATAGCATTAAAAGTCGTTCCTATTCGGTCGTTAAAAGTAATTCCTATTCACTGTTTTCTTTGAAGGTGTCGCGTGTCGAGTCATTTAAATTAATGCAATAGTTTGTATCATGAGTAATAGGAAATACACTCATAACGTGAGAAGGTAACGTGACAATTCTAAAACTCGTGGCTTTATGCTGACAGGTATGATTATTCCGGACAGTTCGCTTTTCGTGTAAGTGCAGTATCTCGCTGACTTTGTCCGCTGATAATTTCAATCTTGGCTCTGTTTAGGTTGGTATGCCAGCGAAATCTGGTGTTTGTGGAGCCATAATGGTGGTAATTCCAAACGTTGCCGGTAAAGCAGCATCGCCGCAAGTGCTTTTATTGTGCACGTGAATGAAATCTTCATACTGGGATGTACGATAGGGTTGTGTGCCTGGTCGCCACCGCTGGATCATTACGGTAACTCTGTTCGCGGTGTGGAGTTCTGCAAGGCAAGTGGAATTATACAACCGTCATGATTACTTCTGTATTCATTTGACGAAATTGCAGGAGCTTGTGTCGCGGTTTAATTTCCACAATTTTGACAACATTCGCCAGTCGCCGAAGAAGTCTGATCCACGCCATCAGAAATCAGAAGCTAAGGGACTGCGCGTCGTGTCTCTCTTGTTCAGTGCAGCATCCGGCGATTTGGTCGCATTAAGAAGGTGTTTGCAGCCGAAGCATTTGTGGCGTTTTAAGTAGCATTTTGTCCTTGGTGATAAAAAGCGCATTTATAGGTTGTACCTAAAGGGATTGGATATGAACCAGTGTGATTATGATGGACGGACAGCCCTTCATCTGGCCGCTTCGGAAGGGCACGAGGAGGTGGTTAGATTCTTATTGGAACGGTGTAATGTAGTGCACAATCCCAAAGACAGGTTGGTGGCAACGTTTAAATATTTTTTGGCACGTGTGTATTTTTCTGAGACATGTGTGTTAACTTTTTACGTAATAATGTGTGTTTCTTTAATAATGTAACTTCTGTTGTCCTCATTATTAACACTTGTTCTCGGTAGACGGTAAAATCGATTGTTTGATTTGTTTAGCGCTGATTTGACAATATTGTCAGATGTTACTTTTATTGTTTTACATCGGCTTCGGCTTTTTGTAGTACTTCTGTGGATAAGGATTGCAAGTAGTACTGAATTTTCGAGCTTCACAATTTGTTATAACGAACTGAGCTTGAATAGGTTAGGTGAACATAAAGGTAAAAGTAATGAAATCAATTCTTGCAGATGGGGTCACACTCCTCTGGAGGACGCCGAACTATTTGGCCATGATCGAATCGCACAAATCATCAAAGACTGGGAAAAGCAGTTGGACGTGCGGATGGCCATATATCAGCCGGAACAGTTAACGGAAGGGGACATCACGAAATCTCCATAGAGCAGCTGATGGTTACTGTACATAGGTGGCAACTTCCCGGCGGAAACAAAATAGTTGCAGCCGCAACGCGCATGACCTCATCCAGTGTCTGTCTCAGTTCCTCGTTTGAAGAAGCTGGTCTAGAACGTAATTTATTGTATTTATTTATTTTTTGTGGTGATGCAGAGCGGATTCGTGTTACAGTCACTTCGTATTTGCACAGTACGTGTGAATTGTTTTGTTTGCAGCTTTTGTTGTGTTTTTCTGCTTGTGACAGGCGGGAATTAATGTGATGGTTTGTTGTGACTCAGCAGCAGATGTTGTGTGTACGCGGTCGTGATAAAGACAGCAATAAGAGTGTTTTTCGGCACGAAGATGATCCTGCGTTTGCGCCCATGTTTACTCACTTTTTTCTCCAAGTGGTTCAGTTTGCCGTCGTGGCCCTTGTGACTGCTCCCGTTTGATCGCTTGCGTTCAGGGATCGATCATACTCTCGCACATTTTCGTAAGCTTTCGCCCGATGTTCCTTCGTAGTAGCACTAGCATCACGGGTAAATAAGTAATGCAAAGCATGATATTAAATGCGCTCTATAGTGCATTATTGCGTGTTTGCACTGTTTGGGTATTATCAGCTTATCGACGTTATATCTAAATTAGTTTGAAAAATCACGATAGGTTTTAGTCAAGCATACAGACAAGCAAGTTGCTAGAACATCGTTTTCAGTGTTTTTTGAACGCCTAATATGACTGCTCTGATCAAGGTGCTTGCTGCTACCTGTATTCGCGTACGTACGAAAGTACTTAATTAAGCTTTTTTCTGAAGAGTTTGAACATTTTTCCTGGTTTTTAGTTTTTACTAGTTGACGAAAACGTATACAAGATAGGTAAGTAGAATTGTTTCTCTGAGTGGCAGGCGCAACTTTGCAAACCATAAAAAGTGACACTCGAAAATTACTGTGAGTGAACGCCGTACTATATTTTACAAATCCAAGAAGTGTGTAGTTCAATCACACAAAATTCCTGTTCGGTATTCGAACATGTTTGTCGTTTTATATTTCTCAACAGTGAAAAAACGTAAGAAGTCCATAAATATGAACAGTAATAAACATTAAAGTATTCAAAATAAAACACAGCAACACCTTTCTTCGAGTACAACATCACAAAGAGCACAAAGGAACAAATTTGGGCGGATTCAGAATCACACGGGAGTCGCACCCAAATCTCCCTTTCCCGAATGCCGACGGGCCATTAGAACAAGCTTGTGAAACTTAACGTTTTACATTTATTTTGGAAATATGCACTTTAGTTATTAAAAATATTTTTTTAGCAAATTTTCTCTCAATAACTTCCGAATCATAAACTTCGGACTTGAAACACGAGCGCAAAAGTTTGTCATAGATGTCGCCCCGACACCAACTTTCCACTGTCGGAAGGCGTACCGGTATATCGCTACATGGCTGTTTTTTGGATTTTGTTCGCTTTTTACGCTGTTTTAACTCAAAAGAAATAAAGTTAAATTATTTTCCAACATATTTTAGATTGGTATACATAAGATTTGTTGCTAAATACAGAACTACGAGCGGTCATTTTTTCGTGACCGGAGCCAACTTTCATAGGTGTCGCCACGACATCAACTCGAAAAATCGGCTTTTTTCTGCGATAGTGATACATCTTAACATCGCTCTTTTTCAATTCCGATTAGCTTTTATTGCTTCCAAAATGTAACAGTATTAAAGAATAAATATTTTTACATCTTTTAAGTGGTAATGCGGTGAGTTTTTTATAATATATTTCGAGAAAATAATGTTTGAAAGTGGCGGAAGTGTGTCTCGGGGAGGGATCAAGTAGAGTGACGTCGCCGCGTTTGGAGAAAACTTTCGCCAATCTACGTGCCAATGACAGCACATACACCCGATTTTAATCACTATTCCACCAAATTTCGTACTGATTTTTGGTAGACTAATGTAAAAAATATTTCTAAAATGAATGGTGAAGTCAGATTTTGATTTGGTAAAAAAACTCAAGAGATAGGAGCAAAAGGACGAAGATGGTCAAATAATTTTTCTCTATGTATATACAGCGGGGTGGGGCTTCATACAACAAGAACATAGCGGTCTTGCCCGGCAGCCAATAGGCTTTCTTGCGCAATGCATCGGGCCAATCCGCACGCTGAACGCCCACGGTTGAGCCGTGTGCACAAAGGATGTTTTACATGAGAAATCCAACTAAGCGATATAAGCGCCTGAATCGTTTTACGTAGGTTCAGTCTCGTGCCTTCTCACTCTGATCGACTAGAAAAGCTTTCGTAACACGTTAGTTCAAGTTGTTGATTCGTGACAGTTGTTAACTCTGTTTTTAAGCCTTTGCCTTTTTGCGAACGTTCGCGTCTTTTAACTCGTTAATTTACGCCTTGTTCTTTAACATTTTTCTCCACGTTTCTCGTAAGATTTCGCAGGAAAATGAGCGACCAAGCAGCCGTTACCAAAGCAGCGACGCCCGTGAAAGCCAAGAAGAGTCCTGGTAAAGCAGCAGCCAAGAGCCCCAAATCCGCTGGTTCCGCTAAGAAGGCTGCTGCTGGTGGTGCCAAAGCCAAGTCAGCCAAGGCCGCACATAATCATCCCAAATATCTGGAGATGGTCATCAAAGCCATTCAGCATCTGAAGGAACGCAACGGCTCATCCAGACAGGCCATCCTCAAGTACATCCTGTCCGAGTTCAACATCACACAGGATCCCAAGAGCGTTAACAGTCAACTGAAAATGGCGTTGAAGCGTGGCGTTGAGAACAAGACACTGAAGCAAGCCAAGGGATCGGGCGCGTCAGGATCCTTCCGTGTCAATGCGGAGAACAAGGCTGCTGGCAAGAAGAAGACCGTGGGTGCGGCCAAGAAGAAGAAGAACGTTGCCAAGAAGGAGATCGCGGGCGGTGAGGGAGCAGCAGCCACCAAGAAGACAGCCGCCGCCAAACCGAAGAAAGCCAAATCCCCCACCAAGCCCAAAGCCAAGAAAGCGGAGGGTGAGAAGAAAGCAGCGAAGCAGACCAAACGGCCAGCCAAGAAAGCGGAAGGTGCTGCCAAGAAGCCTAAGAAGGCCGCGTCACCGGGCAAGAAAGCGACAGCAACGGCCGGAGGTGTCCAGAAGAAGAAATCCCCCGCCAAGGCCAAAGCGCCCAAGCCGAAGAAGGCCCCTGCCGCCAAGAAAGCTGCCGGATCAGCGAAAAAAGCCGCGGGCAAGCCAAAGAAGGCCGCCGGAGGGCAAGGGAAGAAAAAGGCGGGAGCGTCTGCCGCGGGAAGCGCAGCAACGGCTTGAAGTGAGCGTGTCCAGCCTAACGCCTGTCCCTGGTCTCAACATGTGGGGTGTTGTAAGTTGTTTTCTCGTTTAATCTGACTTTTGAAATTTTACGGTATTAGTTGGCAGTTATAACATATCAGAGGTGCATACTACTCAATTGGATAGTTAGTGGCTTAATTAGTTATGTTTCTTAGTATAATATGTTCATGAGTGTTATAATATTCGAATTTGAGTTTGTGGCCTGTTAACTGTAGTGGGTTAATCATCGTTGTATATGCATTGCGCAGAACTTCTATTCCGTTGTTGTTACTTCTGTTCTTCTTTGTCACATTGTAGAATAATTGTTTTTATTGTCATTGTATAATGTACATACTGGCAGTAAAACTTTTGCGAGAATGCGGTCGGTTGGTTGGTTTTCGACATATAGTGCGGATATGTAACCAAAGTAAATTCAGCCAAATATATGAACGTAGTTATTATAACTTATGGTAGAACCGTACTTTCGTGAAACGTACTTGTACAGAATACATGCAATGCAGTCAGACGTTGGATTTTTTCTTAATTTGAAAATCGAAATCTAGCTGCAGAATACGAAACCCGAGCAAATTCAGTCAACAAGCAAATAAACAGAAATAACTGATACCATATTATGAAATAAAAATAGAATCAAAACTAAAAGTGCTTGTTCTGTTGTTCACATTGAATTTGTAAAACGGTGGCAAAACAGCCGTTTCGCGCGAAGAATCTTCAAAAATATTAAAATTTTAAGAAAATCGTAAAAAAATCAGCACAATTTTGATAAAAATCGAAGCATATTTATTTTTAGAACCTCTTAATATTTTTTTAACAGCAGTGAGCAGACGAACCCCCCTGGCCCTCGAATTCCCGCCCGCTCCCGTCCCGAGCAGAACGTTTCCCGTTACCGCTTTCGAAGAAAAAGCATTTTCCGTGTTTTGCCGAGCCCGTGAATAAAATAAATGTTGCATATAGTCTATTCTGTTGATTATAATAATTATAATAAATACCAAATTACCAATGGAGCGCGGCGTGCACGCGCCGACGTCTAAAAATTCTCGATTTCGGAATTTTTCGTGGGGCGAGGTCCGCACGGAAAACAATCAAAACTTCAAAACATAATATCTGTAACCACGGATGGGTATTATTGGATCGTAGTACTACCTAGTACCTACTGTACTGGCTTGGCGTACTGGCTGGCTTACGTGAATTTAATTCTTATGCAATTCGACTTTGTCAGAACGGAAGCATTCAGATTAAGAAACTACAGCATGGGAGCACTAATAAAATCTGGTTTATATTAATGCTTAATTTAATAGGACCTTCCCTCTCACGTTTACCTGTGCCTCGCTTCTGCGCTTGCGTTTGCAAATGTAAATTAGGGTTCGGTGTATTCGATGTCGAAAGAAAGAGGTGGACAAAATTTCTTAACGTATTTGTAACTTAGAGGATAGAGACCTGTTGTTCTCTGATAACCTACGGTAAGTCTAGTGGTAACAGGTAACCGGAACTGGAATGCAGTGCAAAACAAGCATTTTAATTATTAGCAATCCTGTAAAATATAATATAATAAATAATAGGCAATTAGCCCATGCCCAATGATAACAAAGCAGCCATGTCAACTCTACAGCATCCATCATCACCATGATTTCATGGTATTACAGCCTTCTGAGTGACCACAGGTCTTAAGAATTAATGAAAATGGCAAAAGGTCAACAGTCCAGGAAGGAAGGAACACTCGCCAGTGAGTCGCCACCCTGTGAGGACTGAGGAATCTCCAGCAATTTATATTGTACACAATAATTGCTATAATTGTTAGGCCACAGGCTGACAGCGTGACACTGGTACGGAAAAACGGGCATGCCCTGATGCCCTTACTCTGCAGCGCAAGAAATCACGGTATTTCAGTTTTCAAGATGCCAACTTGCCAAGTGCCAATTTGCCAAACGTGCGTTAATTTTTAAGGTGTTTGGTAGCGCATGCGTAGTCCCACGCACTGCAGATCCCTGTAGTAAATTTAGGAGTCGTCCAAATCGAAGACTAAGGCGGTTGCCAATTGCCATTCCGCTGCAAAGCATTATTCATGTGCGCACTGCACCACTGCACAGTGCATAAGCACGGTAAGGCGGAATCCATAATTACGTAACGCCAAAAATTGCCAGTTTTGACCCCCTCCTGCCCCTGCGTAACGGTTTTTGCTAACATTGATAATAATTTTATCAGGGTTCTGGACCCTCTCCCCACCCCTCCCCTCCCCACCTTGCGTTACGTAGTTCATGGATGCCGCCCAATTTTGTTCCGTGGTACTGTACAAGAGCACCCTGGTAGGCGTGATTTACGTATAACCTCTCTCTGCCGAAGTCTTTTGAGCCAACCGGAAAGCGATACTCTGTGCTTTGATCAAAAGCGGGGTCCGCTCATCTGTGTTGTCTTGCGCGCTGCGCAGTACTGCGCAGTACGAAGTTGGTTCTACTCTTTTTTTATCACCAGCTTTCCAGTTTTAATACCGTATACGAATGATGGATGAATCTGACAGCGCGGAGCGGACTGAATCTTGATTTGTATTTTGGCTCCTTATTCTCTCGTTTTAAGGATTATCTACATTCAGGTACAGTACTTGAAGTACCGTACTTTATCTTAAAATCGGTTATACTATCTTCATTATTCAATATTGACTTATTGAATAATGGTGTCTTATTACTCTTATAACTTTTTATTGTCAATAATGGTGTCGTCATGCAGCGCCAAATTAAACTTTATTCCGCTTTAATATTCAGACATCCGAAGCTACCTGTTAACTGGGGTATGTGATTACTTTTGTTGGTTGCTAACTTGATATCTGTGACTTGTTTGTGAGATACAACCTATCCGTGAAACATTAAATTTTCGGTTTCGGTTTTTAAATTTTTATGGATTAAAATCTTAAAAATTTTAATGGTTGTTGCCATGTAGGCATGTACGTATTCAGGCTCGTTATGCAGTGGGTCCAGGGGCCAGGGCTGTAGAATTTGAGCCTGTTTCAGTGTTTCTCCCGCAGTTATACAGTAATAATTATGTATAAAAGTTACTAGGTTACAATCATTTTACTACTTACTCTGTAATGTAAAAATTAGTACTGTAATAGAAACAATATTATGATGAGATGATGATCAGATTATTATAATGTTATTAATATTGTACACGTTGCAAACAGCTCAGCTCAACTTGTTACTAAGCGTGAAACGCGAAACGCGAGACGCTTGTCTTGCGTGAAACGCGATTTGTTGCCATTGTCAAGCATCGGATCTTTAATTAATTTTATGTACTCGGTTTTGTACAATAAGCTGATTACAAGCATTATAATAAGCACTGTGTCATTCTGCTAAGTGTATTTGTACGATTCTGGTACGCGATGGTGATTCGTGGCTCTACTTAGTACTTACAATAATTAGCAGAATGACATGGAAAATCAAAATGCATCGATCCTGTGTCTGAGATCTGTAATCATCAGCTCAAAATTTCATTCTCTTGTATGATTGTGTTGTTCATTTGTGCTCGTTTTATTTCTTCCTTTCATCAGTGAAGTCGTTGGATAATTATTTAATAATCAAATCCGAGGAGGACCAAATCTCTGCTGCATTGTGACGATGGAGCCCTGTCCCTGGGCGCCCAGCACGGAGGAGTCCAGCGGTCCTTCCATTGAGCAGCTGCACGCGCGCATCGAGCAGCTAGCATCGGCCTGGGTGTCGGTCGATCTGCACCGTCCTTGGCTGGACGTACAGCCGGACTCCCGAGAAGCGCAGCGGCAGAGTAGCGATCAGCTGGCGCAACACGTGGACTTTATGCTGAATACAGATCTGTACGGGGATCCCAGCAGCGCCACTTCTGTTCCGAAGAACGCCTTGAAGGTCTTCCGTGCCACTCTGCTCAATAATCGCCAGACGTCGTTCTACGTAGACGAGGCGCTGGGCTCGACACTCCGGTATGTGCAGTACACACACAGCACGTGGATAAATATTTATATTACATTGCTGCCTAATGGATACGACAAAATGCGCATGTCGTCTGTGCAGTCCTTGCGAATTTGCATTGCTCGGTTAGATTAGTTCCCGGCACACTGCTGCAGAGTGCAGAGCATAGATACACGTTGTGATTTGCCCGTAATATCCGAATGCTTTATTTGAATACATCATAATGTTTTCGGTGTTTTGTAGATCAGTAGATGCAAAGTGAAATTTTATTTAGTGCTAATAAACTGGCATCAGTAGGGAGGCGGAGAGAGGATATAATTATTATAATCATTATAATTATTAATTGAATTATTATCATAATTATCATTAACTTAGACTTATTTGAATTGTTATCATAAAATTATTATTTGTTCCTTTCAGTTATGTATCGCAATTTGCACAGCATTTGGTTTATGATTTTTAAAGTAACAATTTTCAACGAATGATAATATCTTTTTTATCCTTATCACACATCTTATGGTTAGTGCAAGCGAGGCAGATGCGTTTCGATAAGATTGTGTGCATTATCATTTGACCTGAATCTGTACCGTTTTGAAACCGACTTGAACTTAAAACTTCTCATACGTTTGTATAGGAACGGTACGTTAGTGCTTCAAAATTACTACTATCTTTGGACATTGGGCACATTATGGCTGGACAGCCTAAACGAATGCAAGTCAAATGCATATGGCTAATAGCATCATCTTCTTTTATTTTTTAAAAGCAGTCATCATCGGTGATAGCCATTTTGTGGCAGGTCAACTGCAGGAGATGGTCGTGATTAATGGAGTAATGAAGGTCGCATATGGCTTTATGGCGCAAAATTGTTTCTGGTTGTTGATAACTTGATACATACTAACGATAAGTAAGTACTCGTACTTTGATATTAAACTGTCTGTGATCGTACACACTACACACTCACACAGTGCCGTATCTGCCGGATATTCAGCTGGCCCATAGCCGGCATCGTGCCAATCGTTGGTCAGAGTTTACATAACAAAAGCGCCTTTTCCTTATTGTAGATCAACCGAGCAGCATGGTTTGGCGCATTTTCTGTCGGCGGTGCAACGATCGGTGCAGGACCGCCTAAAGCAGGAAAAAAATAAAGACCGCCAAATGGTTTGTAAAAGATTAGTAAATAAAAATAAATTACTGTGACCTCAAACAGATATGCAGTTTAAACTATATGCAGTTGAAGCGAATTGATTTCGGTTTGATTTACTTAGTTTAAATTTTTGATTATGAGCATTTTCAGTTTCTCAATAAATTTATCAAACAATGTAATAACGGTATGCGACAAACTAAAAACCTGTCCTTGTTTTCAGATAATGTGGTAAATTTAAAATTAATTGCAGAGCATACCCCATTCACAAACAAATCGCTGTGAATGACATTTCAGATTATGCACACTTTATTTTACAGAATCCTGGGGAGTCAGATTCGGGTTTCCACCGTGAAATGTGCAATATCTGGGCCAATTTGCTTGGAACAGACCTCGTCCGCCAGCAATTTTACATTCCCGAGCAACAACTTTTGGTAAGGAAAGTGCGAAAAGACTGCTTGGTTATTAAATACTCAATGGGGCGCCACCGTTTAATGGGGCGTGCTTTGGGAGAGTAGATCGGCAAATGAAACGCTTTTGCGTGCGCCGTTTGCGCCATGGGTGCAGCCGGCTTGTGAGCTGTCAACAGTTATTGCTCATTTCACACAGAACTGTTACAAGTTTTATCTCGTCAAGGAGATTGTAATCATTGAGGTCATAATGTAAGAGGTCTGATCAAGGTAATTGTCTTAGCCAAATCTGTTTTGCAGTCTTCCAAGTTATCTGCATAAGAGAGCAGAAAGAAAAGCACACACTTGACCAATCATTTGACTACACCCGTAAAAATTTTCATTAGCGCTGTGTCTATTATGCGATAAAAATATAACGCATTCAAGGTGCCTCCATCCACATGCTATCGAACTATGCAAACGAAATCGAAATTTCAGTCGCTTCTGGAATGCCAAGCAGGTTAAAAACGACTCTGGAATTCCAGCACCACCTGAAAGCGCATATTAAAATCGGCGGCGGGCGGAAATAGAGATTTTGTTGACAAGGGCGCGCCTATCTTAACAAAAGAAATTAGAATAACAAAAACGTTTCAGCAATACTGGAGGCACTACTCGTAGACAGTAAACGTAGACAGTAGACACCGCTTTGAAGTTGGATCAAGTTTGTCTGGTATAATCGTTCCGTATATTTAGTTGTGGCAATGTATTGTATATATTCCGTTCTAGGTGAAATTATGCCTGGGATTCACTGGGATGGTGGAGGAATGTCTGATTGCCGCACAGAAAGATCTTGCAGATCCCCGCTGTCAGCAGATGTTACATTCCATGTGTCCCTTAATTGGAGATATGCTGATTGGACTGTGTCCACTGGAAAGGAAAGAAGGCAAAATTTTAGCATGCCTGCGAAAGCGACATTTCCTGAAGGTTCTGGGATTTTTGAAAACTCCTTTGGAAATCCATCTGCAGGTAATTCCTTGGTGTATCTATCGTTAGTGCTCAGTAGCATTACGTGAAAACCGTTTCTTAGCTTGGTTAATATACCTATTATTGTAACTTTGTGTTGCATTAGACTGTAGCTTGTCCATTTGAATTTGATGGCCTTTGTATGCTCTTTCGCCAGTGTTTGCAGTTCGCACTTCTTATCGTAATCAGTGTATATACTCAGCCACTGTATAGTAACTAAAATGTTCCACTCGATAGATTTGTTGGGATTTATTATGTGGTAAATGTGATTGTAATATATACCAATGGTTTGCATTGTGCAGAAAATGCTGGCTCCCTCGGGCAGTCAGGGCCCGAACGGGTATGAGCACATTGAGGCGTGGGTGTGGGTGCTGGACGAGTATCGCTTCGAAGTGAAATTTATGGATCCTACTGTCCAGGGCTCTCCTGTCGTCTTTAAAGTGTCCGTGTACTTTACATATGTGGATGTATGGGACGATGTGCGGATTACGCCGGTCGATCAGTTGTCGGAATGGTACAATAAACAAATCGTCCCCAGTTTTCAATATTTGCTGCTGGTTTACAAGGAGATTTTCATTCTGGTAAGGCAGAAATGGAACTGGGGTATTTACACATTTTTGTAAAAATACTGTACTCGTATGAATTTGAGTAAAATGTAAAAATAGAAAAAACTGTAAAAACAGTATACTCGAATGAATTCGAGTAAATTTGTTAACAAGTCGTTGTAGCTGCGAATTTATTCTAGTGAAGTTAAAAAAGCGAGTTTTTATTAGCTTCCGGTTGCAGTTAATTTGGTTTATTTTGAATTGATTTGCGCGCTTTGGTTTTAGACGAGCATTGCTTGGGAGCCGACGCTGCGATTTGGTGTTCAGATGGCCCTGCGAATATGGCGCACCCATCAGGTGTTGCAGAATATTTGCACGCCATGGGTACGTTTCAGTATCGCTAGCACTGTACTTGTGATAATGGACTTCGTAAGGATATTAGCAAATTGAGGTTACCCCCCAACCTCTGTTTTTGAACCAAAACCGACCACAGATTCAGAATCAGCGCATCAGAAATCATCCTTCAAAGTCAGAAAAGGTCACAACCAAATTCTGACTGCCGCCCCCCCAGTGCCCCAGAACTACCTGGGGTGGTGGCAGTGGAGTCAGAGACAAAAAAGTTTGTTTCTGCATTCTGAATACTTATTCTAGGTGAATCGGCAACGCTGAATCCGAATATGATGTCAGAAAAATATTTCGACGGTCCCCAGGAGCGCTCGGTGAAAATTTCTCTTCTTCCAGTTTTAACGCGTTAGTTATAACCAAATCAGATTTTGGTTTTGACCTTTTCTGACTTTGAAGGATGATTTCTAGATCAGAAAAATGCGCTGATTTTGAATCTGTAGTCGGTTTTGATTAAAAAACAGAGGTTGGGGGGTAACCTCAATCTGCTAATATCCTCACGAAGTCCATACTTATGATTATTACTGTTACCATGCAAAAACTTTCGATTATTATGAAATTATTGGAACAGATCTCGGTTAGTAAGTAACTAACTAATTATGACTTGTGTATCTGGAAATTGATGCCTTTAATGCTTATATCTTTATACGCCTGGGAATCCAGCCGTAGATATTGGATTTTTAAAAGGAGATCGAGTGCCCAGAAAATTACTTGTACTGTAATTTCTGTTTACAACTATGCCGCGATCCATAGCAAGGTTCATCTATAGACGTAGCTCTGTTCCGACTCCCGAGACTGTTCGGCATGAGAATTTCGCTGGTTTTTATGAATACTAGTGTAGTGGTTGTGCTTTGGATGTTGTATTCTTTGAAGCGTTATTGTATTGTACGTACGTCATTACGTTACTGCAAAATGTCACATTGTTGCTTTGCTGTAAGCAAGTGATTTATTACTAATTTTTCTGTTAGTAACAATAAACGATTAAAAGACTATGAAGCAAATGCAATGAGTTTGCCTTTTCAGCAAATGGTCGTTCTGATCTGGGCGTTGCATCGCAGTGCAGAATTTCGGGATATTGGCGCTGTGATTGTCCGGCTCGTGTCGGCATGGTCGGCGGGCGTGTTCGGCACGGCCACACAATTTGAGCAGCAGTACATGTACACAGCCCTGTGGTGAGTCTGAAAGACGGTGATAATAAATAATAATTATGATGGTTATTATATGGTTTTTAAATATAGTGCTTTAATTTTTTTTTGTCGAACAGTAAAATCATAGCTTAAAGATTTACATGCGTTTTGCAGGAATAGGCCCGTCGTCGTGAACGGGCAGGATACGCTGGCGCGTTTTATCAACTCTGCATTTGTCGACCCGTTGTGGTTCGACACGGATGCGCCTTTGTTTAGCATGAATTGTGTGGATGAGAGCGTGGTGGTGGTAGGTTAACGCACAGGGACCAAGCTCTAATGCTCTGTAATATGCTGATGATGGCGTAATATTTGTAACAAGGAATAGTGGGCATTTCATAAGCGATGTGATAATAGCAATATTTCGATGGTTTGTAGGATAGAAGTAGTTGTTTTTACTGATCAGATGCAAGGCGGAGTTATTACACTGACAAATCAGCAATATTAGAAAGTAGGAAATTCCGAGTATTATCATTTAAATACGATGGGGTTTTTTTTGGCGAATATTATCTGGTGATGATGGACGTGCGAGTGATGCAATCGGCGTTTGTAGAAACTTCTTTTGAATGTTGCGGCCAAATTAACGCAGAGGGTTTTGGGCTGTACCGTTTCGCCTTGGACAACTGCACAGTATCGGCATCTGAGGGAACAGATACAGATAAGATTTGGAGAAAATGCACGAAATGCACACATCCAACCGGTAGGTGTAATCGTAGAAAGGTGTTATTAGTATTATTTGTTTTGTATTACGTGTTATTTGTTTTGATTTTTTTATTTATCATAATAGCTAAATTAAACGTTGTTATTACTCATAGAATTATGATTTCGACAAAGGTCTTCTCGATTGTAGCCTTCATCCTACTCGCAGCCGGCTACAGACGCTGCTCGTCTTGCTACACCCCAGATCATTGAAAAATCGAGGACCGAAGAGCTGTGCGAGCGTATCGCCCAAAAAGATGCGGAAATCGCTTTGCAGCAGCAGAAGCTGGGATGGTTTAGCTCAGCATTCGAAGAGGTCTCTCAAGATGCTCCAGATACCAGAGATATGTGAGTGCAGCATGGGTTCTTCGGTTGTGCATTAAGTATAAAGCTCGCGTCAATTAATTTTCACTAACGATGACTATTAAAGTTGGTCAGTAATTTTTTTATTTCACATCTGATTGTATCTGGGCATGTGTTTAGTTGTTCATAAGTTATTGTAGCCTGACCTTTTTATTTTAGGCAAAATGTTGTCCTACCTTTACCTAATTTTGTTTTCCTTGCTTATTATCATTACTTGGCCGAAATTCTTTGGATCTAATTTCATTTAGCAATAACGATATTGAAATTTTCGTTGCATTTGTTTTGTGGATTATGTATCGACGGTTTCTATAATAGCAAAATGGAAATCAAATCCGAGCCCACTTTCCTTGAGGAGGCCGAACCAGGATCGCTGCTGAGTGAAATAGCTAGACTCCCACTCCTTCCTCCGCCGCCCGAACCAGTGCTGCTTCTTCCCCGTCCCGTTCAACGTCCAGCGGTAGATGATTTGACCTCGGACATTTCCGCATCGGAGACGGAGAGTATCGGACGTGCTGCTTCTCTGTCAGCCGTGTTTTCCCCCTGCGGAGTTCTGAAGGACTACGAAGAGGTAGTGGAAGGATTTGTCCGCGATGCGGAGCGGTCGACATCATCGCGGGAAGACGGCGAAGTAGAGAAAAGCATTAATGAGCAGCGGGAGGAGCGCCGGAGACACGCCCAAAAGCTTCCTGCCAAGCGGGGCAAAGGTATGCCACCGCGAGGACAGCGCCCATCGCGATACCAAAAAGAGCAGACCAAGTATGACACTGAGGATGAAGGACGAAAATATGAATCTACTAAAGATTGGTGGGTAACCTCGTTAAAAAGGGTACCTTCTGAATTACATAGTTGCATTAAGACAATCCCGGATAAGAGTCTTGGATAGGTTAGCTTTGAATTAGAGTCTTGGATGGATTAGCTTGAATTAGTTATTGTATTAAAAAAAATGTACTTGTTGGTGGTAAAGACTGTAGTTTGACCATGGCCCCTTGACTAAGGACCCATGACCTTTGACCCTGGCTCTCTACGGGCCTACATGCTATAGTTTGACCCGTCTCAACTGCGGCAGTTCAGTCAGCGTTATCGTGAATATATACTGTATATGAATAATATAGTGCAAAATTAGCAAAATATATTTTACTGCCATATGTATACCCGTAATTATCGAATTTGCACCTCTCCCCGTAATAAGGCCCCCCTCCGTAATAAGCCCCCCTCCCGAAACCCGTTTGAAAAATAACGCCTAACCCCGAATTTACCGCCCAGGGGGCGTTATTAAATGTTAAGCGCCACAAAATGATAGATATACCGCAAACTGCTACATAATAATTGTTATGATTTGATGAATAAACAGACAAACTTTAAAAAAATAATGTGGTGCGAGGCTTCGGAATGCTGCTCGTAAGGTTGTGAAATTGCAAATACCGGTATTTACTACGTTCAGTATCAATAGAACAGTTAGAACTGGATGCATAGTTGTTCGAAAAATAACGGCCCCCTCGAAAAAATGCTGTTTGAAAAATAGTACCACCCCCCGAAATAAAGCCCCCTCCCCGAAATAAGCCCCCCTCCTCCAGGATGTTTGAACTATTTGCACCCCAGGGGTGCAAATTCGATAATTACGGTAATTTACTTATTGTTAGTAGTTAGTAGTACTAACTTAGTACTAGCTAATAAACCGCGTAACTACCGTATTACATGACTGGATGATTTTAAAGAAATAGCAGATGATCAGGATTGATAATGAAAACAGTATTTGTATCTCTGAAAATTCGAGAAGTCTCTTAGATACAATTCTTCGGTTGGAATTTTTGCTATAAGTGTTTTGCTATTAGGTGGATCTCGCCACACTATCGTGGACGTAATCCTGTTTGGAAGCCTCGAAACGCCGCGGTCGCGGCCCATTACGGACGCGGTGCTGGTGGGGCAGTCAGTGGAGATATTGACAATCGTTCCACAACATCAGATAAAAAACAGCACCGCCACCATACAAAGTCGGCTTATTTTTCGGAATATCCGCGATCTCACAGAGAAACAGAGAAGCCTGGTCGATCCACGGGCCACCGGCGAGAGGAGCGACGCCGCAGTCGTTCGCGTAGCCGGTCAGGCGATCGTACTGGCAGTCGATCGCATGATCGTACATCGCTGCGCCATTCCAAACAGGAACACAGCCGAAGAGAGCGGGATGCCGAACCGCATCACTATTCGGGACGCCGGCATACCGCGAGTTGTTCGAAAGATTCGTGAAAAGACTTTATGGTGGGAAGTTTTCTGTGTAAGGCTACGTAACTTTTAATTATTGGTTTGTGGATCGTTGGTTTTTTACTTGATACTATCTGGTTCTCGGTTCAGCCTTGTTGTTAGGTGAACTGTGGCCGACATTTTTCGAATGGTGAATTTCTTGTAATAATTCGTTGGGCATTTACAGTCACATAATTTTACATCATACCTATTAGTTACTTTACAAATTTTGCAATTTTTTATATCTTGCGTTTTTGTATCGCTCATTTACTGTAACAAGTAGTATTAATGTGGTTGCTTGATTGATTATTTGTTGTATTGTTATAGGTGTCTCTTGGATTGGATCTGCCCTTCGATTTATGCATGTGCCAAATCTTGAAACTTTGAAGTGACAGTTCAGTTTGTTTTTTTTGTTTATATATGTTGTTTTTGGTTTAGTTGTTTGCGGGTGACCGGACGAAAAAGTTTTTGTCCTTATTCTCATGTAATCTGAGTTCCTTGTGAGTATTATGTATTTCGTAATGCTGTCGCGATAATTCAGTTCAGCTGTCGCTTGAGATTTGTTTAGAAAAATCTTTCAAATTTTGTTTTTTTATATTGTCTCTTTCGATATCGTTTATGGAAATATGAAATAAAAGTTTGAATTGTTTAATCATTCAATTAGGAGTTAATTTAGGCGCACAAACCGGATTCCGGGGGACAAGGGAGACATTTTTGCCGGTCACATGCGCAAATCTACAAATGTAGCAGCGACGCAGATAAAATTACTGAACGCAAAACCATTAAAAGCAACTCATGCGATAATACTACGTCGGTGACCGCAGATTTTACTAAATTGTTATTACACAGACAGGTGATAACTCTCCGTTTGTCAGATTTAATACTCATGTATGAAATACCATAATGAAATCCACTTTTTCCCTCCCACATAGAAACACATACCAACCAGACACAAAAAAATCAAAAAAGCAGGTGCAAGCTGGTATATTCACTGTCTTCATGGAATATCGGCATCGCCCACCGAATCAGCCTGCTCATCCACGTAGGAAATGAGCTTGTCAATCTCCGTATCGATATCTTTGTCTTTGCCATCACTGTTATCCAGCACATAATCCCAATCTGTCACTGCGTCCAGCCCACACTCAGATTCGGCATCATCAATGCCTGCAATGAACTCAAAGCCCCGCTTCGTCCGCGTGGCGTCGTCCGCCCGCACGCGGATACGGATGACATGGGGATAGGCGGCAAAGTACTGGAGATCACTCTGACGCCGCGCATCGCAGATAATCCAAACCTATCACGAGGAACTGCTTACTACGTATGAGCAGTGAGCTATTCTGCCTATTCAAGCCATGGTCAGAAAGAACTTCGCCGACCTTTGTAATGTTGTAAATTGCTAACTCATTCAAGTTTTTTCACGAGTTTCCTTTGGTAAATTTGCCAACATCGCTCGTTTAAAATGAGAAAACTTTCGAATTACGCTATTAATAAACCCATTACGATTTCGCTGCGCGAATCAATTTTTTCCTTATACATAAATAGTAAATAAGATTTTTTGGCTGAATAATAAACATCCCTTCATAATAATACAACTTGAGTTTTTAACTTTTTGCAGAACTCAAAAAGCGCAATTGAAGGATATCACACTACAGATACAGTCCGTAACAATTCAATTCAATTATAATTATAACAATTCAATAATAATTAGCAATCCACCTTTTTGCCAACCACCCAAGGGCTGGCAGTGGCGAGGCGGCAGAAGTATCCCGGATCATCGCGGCGCTTCTGTTCGCCCCACGCGATCATATCCTCGCGATAGGTCTCTTTGTAGGTGTCCGCTGACAGGAGACGGTCATAATCGAGCGAGAAGAGACGGGCATACTCTGACTTCAGCGGGCCCGACAGATGGATGATGGTGGCGATCTCTTCGCCGAATTTCCGCAGCAGACGATTGGCAATGTAGTCTTTGCCTGCTTTGCGCTTCCCGCTGAGGATCAAAACTACGTACGGCTGAACGGAGTCTGGCTCTGCCATCTGAATAGTGAGTACACACCGAAGCAGACAAGAAGGCCCAACAGAAAATCAATGTAGACTATAGTCCTCACACTTAGCGAAAACGAACAAACAAAATAAAATTTCGTCGCAAAGTAAAACTGCCATCAATGGTCTATTCCGTGTTCCGAAGACTACACCACTGACCATCCAACAACTGGCTAAGAGACAGCTGTTTTGCCATAGCTTTCAGTAAAAAATAGCGAAAAGATGAGGGAGATGTTCAAGGAAAGGTAAACTAAAATCCACAAAATTACTAACTCTCCAAATTTCAACACCACATGAGCGAAAACAAGCGATGCAGCGAAACATCAGCTGTTAGGGGTTCCATCTTAACTGCCTTCACCGGGTGGTCATGGCCAACACGCAACAGCTGATTGGCCAGTTGGCTTTCGGTTGCAGGAATGGTTAGGGGTATCCGCAGCCGCAGGCAACCCTGCAAAACTGAATCTCCGAGGAACACCCATACTTCAGAAAGTCGTCCGGATGGGCGCACCCCTTTTGCTTGGAAAGGCGGTATGTGCTTCGCTTGGGAGGCTGCCTGTGTGGACAGTGGACACCGTTGCTCTCTCGCACCGGAAATCCACTCAGTTACTGCGGGATCCACAGCCGCGCAAGTGGAGGATAGGAAGGTCGGGCTGTGTTCATATACGGAGGTCACATACATCTTCGAGCACTGGCTTTCGAAACGTTCGGCCCATGGGGAAAAGCAGTTGCCCTCCTACTGAAAGAAATCGTCAAGCTACCCGGACTGCGTATGCCACAGGTGAATCTCGCTCGCATAAATTAAAATAATTATTAAATTTCTCCTGCCCAACGGCTGGCAGTTAATCACTTTTGCCAAGGTTCGTTTTAGTCGACGCGTTAACTTGTGGGGATAACTAACTATTCGCGATATAAACATTTGTGAGAATCAAGAGTTTTTTGTTGAAGTCGATATATAACGTTGAATTAAAATAAAAGTACTAAACACAGACGCGCTAAAACTACTCATTACTAATTTTATTAATTACTGTTCATGTACCCATTTGTCGCATAACAATAACACACGAATACATATCTGTATTTGAAAATCAATAACGGTCTTCATTAACTTCATTTAACGCGGCCGCTCCTTCCATAATTGTTCCAAAAACGGAAGCGGCACTGCCTCGTTTTATCTTCAGCCACAGTGACCTAAACATGCGGCGGCTAAAATGATCATTTTGGCTACCTACGCAAGCGGAAAATTTTATCTGATCTTCAAATACAACACAAAAGCTTTCCTATCGCTCATGAGAAAACGCAGATTAAAGCATATTTTCTTCATACCTCAGTCAAACGACGTGAAAAGACAAACCCAACGAATGTAAACAATTGAGTACTTATACATCATCTGTAAAAACCGACTAAAACAGCATCTCTTCTAATAAGCATTAAAAAACAAAAAAAGAACTCAAAGACAATACAGTGAGCGATTTTAAACATTCCTCCCGACGCCCATCCCTGCAGCACAATTATCGATAAATGCCATCAAATTATATTACTGCTTCCTCCCACTGATTATCCTCCATCAGCGTCCGCATTAATCACAGCGCTCACGGCTCGTACATTCCCGGCCGTTTCACTTTACGTCCACTGCGGGTTTCTGTCGGCACCATGGACGCCGAGGAGCGTCCGCTCTCCGCCGGGCTGTTGTGATTCGTCTCCAGATCCGATTCCGCATAGCTGAACAGAGTGGCCGCTGAGCGCTTCCGAAGCCGCTGCATTGTCGGCTCCTCCACCGTCTTCCGCTTGCCGACGCTGCGCATCGATCGCGCCGTACCCACACCGTTCTCCTGTGCCGTATGGTTACGCAGCGGTTTAGCCCCGCTGCTGCTCTTCCGTCGCGCCATGCGGCGGTGGTGTTTGGCCGATTTGGCAGCCTTCTGCCTGCTGGCACGATGATGGCCCATCTCTGATTCATCCGACGCGGAATCCCGTCGCAGCTGTCCTGGACGTGGGCGGTAGCGCAGTTTGGGAGCGTTGCCGCACAGTCGCACCGGTACGGCTTTCTTCCGCTGGGGACGGGGCTTCCGGCCGTAATTATATCCGTCGTCATCGTCATCGTCCTCACTGGGCGCATCCGACATATCCTCGGCGACGGTCGGCGGCTCCACGCCCATTTCCTCGTCGCTGGGTTCGTCATCACCCGGCTGCAGTGAGAATTCGCTGTCGTTATCGTCATCAGCAGATTTCTCTTCTTCGGAATCCGACAAGATGGACGAGTCAACAAAGGCGTTAACGCTAGGTGCGGCGCGACCGTTTGCTGCCTCAGATTTCTTACGAGCTTCAAATTCTGCACGCCATTTCTTCTTTATGCGCTCCATGTAGGTAGATCCCGGCACAATTGATGTCGATGAATCACTAAATACAATTCACGCAAGCATGTAAGTGGTACAAGTGCCAGCAAAACCTCATGACGCAACAGCTACAGTTTTTGATAAATAACTGATTATTTAGCCTGGTTAAACATGCAAGCATAAAACATTTTGGCACAACTAAAGGAAGTGAAGAATACGACACAGACATACTTGGTAATATCGGTACAAATGTCAGCAATAAAGTTGGCGTGCATGGAAATCGTCGAATTGAGATTGTACTTTTCGCAGTTGCTGGCTATCTGTTTGAAGTCGAATATCAAGGCGGCTTTATGTCTGCAAAGATCGACTGAGTTTAATAAAAATTACCCCGCAAAGCGAAACAACACCAGTAAATACCTATAGAACCGCTGCGACAAGCGTTGCTGGATGGTATTGAGATCTACAGGATACGCTATCTCCATCACATAATCTGGGTAGCGCTCCAGGTCAACCGGGGCGGCAAACTGTTCCGCTTCATTCAGCGAAGATACGGTGTGCAGCACTTCTAAGATGCGATTTATTTCCGTATCGGGATCTTGATCGTTCCAGTCGGCAGCAGTTGGTTGGTAGGCCATGCTACGCAGTTCCGGGGCGGTAACAATGGCACCATCCTGTACTAATTCCTCTTCTTCTGCACAAGGAACAAAACGTAACCGTAAATAAATCTGCACTTGTGCCCATAAGCTTCCCTGGAAATACTGTGCGATACACGAAGTTAAACTGATCTATTCAGCCACATTTCCCTAAATGCATAACAGATGCAAGACACATTCGTACACGGACCCACCTGGCGTAATTAAATGGAGATCCCATGGACTGATCGGCTCAGCATCTTCCGATCCTTCCCACCTGAAAAGCCAAAAATATGTTTTAACGGTTTACAGTCAAAGCACAATCCGCCATTCGTAGACGCACCTGACTTTCAGCATGTGGTACATGCCGGGTGCATCGGGCAACACAGACTCAATAGTGCCCTTGTACCAGCGAAGTTCGCCTTTGTCCCAGAACAGGCTTTTTACCCGGGCTCCCTCTTGCCACAACTCATTCTGACTCCGCAGCACATGATGTTGCAGCACCAGAAAATCTTCAATATCTGGCATTTCGTGAAAACTACGCAATACGTACAAGTAATAAGCGCTTCCACTTTCAATACAATTTCAATTAAAGAAGAAAGACTCGTGTACAGGGTGCCGTTAAATGTCTGATCTTGTACGGAACTGTACCTGATTTTGAACGTTTTTCCATTCGGTGGAACGCCTATGCGTTTCATTTCAATTTCGGCTATGTGGTGGATCGTGGGGGCACTCTGTGTCTGAGGCTTAACACTGACGTTGACAAACTTAAGAGCAACAATTTCCAGCTCTTCCACTTCCTAAAAGAAATCCAAGTCGTTCATGATAATTTACTTCTCATTTCCCATGTCTTGCCTAAGTGCTTTATCCAAACATTATTTAGAAAAAAAAGCGTCAGCAAGAGGATAAAAACAGATAAAAAAACCAAGTCAAGCGGATAACCAAGAAAGCTTAAACAATCATCAAGTTCAAAAAAATCAAGAAAATTCTTCACAACATCGCACAGCTTCCTCAACCGATAAAATCACTAGATAAATTTAATCGAGATATCCTATAAAGCGAAGAAATAAAATCAAGCATCGACTCATCCATTGATACCAATGATCCATACTAAGATTTAAAGAATACGGAACAATTTGCCACCAGCAGTACAATCCTGTATACGCAAGGAATTACCGTACCTTGAAATTCCATTGCGGTCGAGGCATTCCTTTGAACAATTTGGACGTAATACCCTCGTCCATCACTTGCCTAACATACTTTTCGTGTCCCTCCTGGTAATAGTACACAACATCACCAATCTGCGGAAAATACGGGGCAGGTTTGGGTACGGTTTCCGTGAGCCACTTGGGAAATGATCTCTCTTCCGGCAATACTCGAGGTTTTTCGTCTTTCTGGATCCGCTTACTCTTCTTGGGTTTCTTACGGCTTAGTTTGGACGGTACTGATTTCTTATTATCCATTTTCTTTTTCTTCTTCGACTGCAGTTTCTTCTCGCGTGAAGTGATGGGCGGCTTGGTTTTTTTCTTGGCAGCAGCCCGCGACGAACGTAGTGGTGGAGGACCGCGGGAGGTGGAAGGGCCTTCGTAGTCCACCTCGTCCACTTCCTCTTCGGCCATAATGCTGTTCTCCTTCTCACTTCCAGAGTCGGAGCGCTTTCGTTTGCGATTACTACGCCGGACGCCATTTTCTTGCGGTTGACCATTGTCGCGCTGCCTGGCTCTGGCTTCAACACTAGCGATGGAGATTTCCGCGTCGGATAATTCCTCCGACATCTCCGAAGGGCTGTCTGGTGGCTGTTCTTCCATACGGAAATCTTCATCTTCTGAATCATCTTCATCCTACAAAGGTTAAACTATCATTGACAACAATTAAATTTTGGCCAAGAAAATTCTTCACAACATCGTACAGCTTCCTCAACCGATAAAAGTGCATACATTTTGCAGTTAAATAAAAATTTTCGATCTTCGTCAATTTCCTGCAAATTCTGAAAAAAATTATCAACACAAGAACAACGGCTTTCTTTGCAAGTTATCAATTTAGAACAAACAAAAACATAACGTAACAGGAAATGCAATTATGCAAATAACTTACAAACAGTAAAAGATTTTGCTGCTGCTGTTGTTGCGCCTGTTCGGCCACTAAGGGGTTCTCATTGTTGAGACGCTGCATCTGTTCCAACTTCTGCGTGAGAGCTTTCGGAGGTGCCACGAACACCGTCGTCCCATCTTTATTCCTCACACTGGTATCCTTCGTCAGCGCCTTCTGTTCTCGGAATCGCTCAATCTCCAGCACCGCCAATTCTTGATGCCGGCGGAACATACTGGCCGCCAGGCGACGATCAAGAGGCTGTGGCACATACGGGCGGATGATCATACTGGATCCCCACCGCCTCCTGTACGGCAACCTGTCCCGGCGGCAACTGCGCTTGATTGTTAAGCGCCTGCAGTGCAGCATCCAATGCCGGTAATGGCTCGGCGGGCACATTCATCTGCTCTTCGGAATCGCGTCTCCCCGGCACCAATTTCTGCAAATTAGGCGGATACGGTACACCAGCGGCGCTGACCAGGAAAGCTGGTTGCATCAAATTGGGCGCCAGCTGGGTCTGTTCGTCCACGACAAACCCCGCGTGATCTTTCATTAAAGGCCGGTAGTCCGTGTGAAAAAACTGCTCTTCTGGTGTCTGCGAGTATGTTGCCCCGGAACCACGACCATAAATATTTAAAGATCCGAACATGTCCGTCGCCGCAAACATTGTTCCACAGGGACTCCATTTAGCGTCGACGAAAGGTGAAGCACCGTGTCCAGTAATCCACTGTTCGAAGCGGCACAGCATGGTGCCATCTAATAATGACCATATAACCAGACGGGCATCGTGTCCAGCGGTGAGGTAGATGTTGGTGTCAAAAGGATGACTTTCAAGGACATAAACGCTATCGGAGTGTCCGATCAACTCAAACACCATACGGCCGTCATATGAGTCAAAAACGCGTATTAACCAGTCGTCCGACGCTATTAATGCGTACTGGTCGTTACGAGACCAACCGACCATCGTTACACGACGTTTGAAGGCGCGCGGATCATGCTTATCCGATCCGGCTCTGCAAAAATTCTGGAATAGTTACTGCGGCCCTACTCGTAGCAGACCTAGCATCTAATTTAGTGATTTAACAGCAAGGATCTGTTGCCCTTACAGTACACATTTTAAAGAAAGATCACAGAGAGCCTTTAGCACTTACATTTTGAGAGTTTGAGCACTGTTCAACATAATGGAAAACCATTCCTGACGGCGATACAGCCAGATGCGACCGGTACCATCACGGCTGCCCGTCAAGACTCGATCGCCGACATGGCAGTACTCCACGCTGTCCACACGCTCGCTGTGCAGCCGCTTCTCGAAGATCTTGTTGGTTCCGCCGTCAGCCATGAGATTGTACACACGGAGGAAACCTTCGGAACATCCCGAAGCCAAAAACGTCCCACCTGCAATCGGCGAAGTCAGCAACCGGATAAATACTGTACGACTAGAATAGTCACAACCAACCTGAGCTAAGGCTCATAGAGCAAATCTTTGTCGGGCTCTGTTCGCCAACCCTTTCGTTTATGATAACCTCGCCAGGACTGTAAGAAAAATCGGAATAATTTTCCGGAAGTTCAAAATAGAATATCAATATATTTTATACAAAGCGAAATCAACGTACGCGAATTTCAAAGTGGTTTTATCGTATTTCCATATCGTTATTGTTCCATCCATGGCCGAGGCGATGAGAAACCGGTAATTTCCACGGACGGAAGGAGAGAACTTCAGACTGGAGATAAACGCATACTGGTTGGAGCATTTGTGGACCACAATCTGCGCACCGGTTTGCAGATCCCAAATTCGGATAGTTCGATCGGTGGCTACGGAAGCCAACATTGTGTTCTCATCGTTGATGGCCATTATCACTACTTCGTTACTGTGGCCCCGGAATGTGAACAACAGTCGGCCATCGGCAACGTTCCACAGTTTTAATAAACGGTCATCTGAGCCCTACTCCGAAAGAATAAACAACATCAAATTAAACCAACTTGGCTATAACACTATAATAATATTCAAAAACACTGATGAATTACCATTTGCGAAACGAAAACCTTCTCTTACGGGTAGAGAATATTTAGCATAACAAGATAAATCCATTTCTTACCGTAAGTAAAAATTTTCCGCTTTTATCGAAAAGGACATTAAAGACCGCAGCCAAATGTCCCAGGATTCGTTTGTGCAATTCAAACTTGCTGTAAAATACTTTGGAAAATGTTGTATCGGGATTAACCAGCCCACTGATCTGTCCGGCAATGGCAAGCTGGGCTGTGAGAATTTACAAAGAAATAGTCAGCTGCGCAAAAATCGCAGTCGAACAAAACAACGGTGCACCGCATGCCACTTACGCCATCCAGGGAGGGAAGGAATTATTGCATCGCCCTTGCCTTCGTCCGATTCAGCTTTGCCTCTAGAGTTTTTAGCAACGATGAGCGGTAGAGTGCGAGGAGTCCAAGGATTTCGCGAATATAACAACTGTTTCGTGCCCCAACGAGCTTTCCTCGAGTCTAGAAGAAAGTGACTTAGCGGAATATGATTTACTTTAAAAAAGAAATAAGCGGAATACGATTAACAGCACTTTGAGTAAGTATAAAACCGGATAAATTTCACATTTTTAAAGAAACGAAAAATGTTTACCTTCCGCCCGGCGCAAGGGGTCCAGCCGACCACACCCAGCGCTATGCAGCAAGGAGGAAACACCTTCGACGTTGTTTTGTCGACTGCCTTCATCCAGATTGGATCCGAAATTCTCAGCGACCTTGACCAGATAGTCCGGTGGCACATGGGAATATGTTTCATTCTGAATATGTTTTGAAAGCAAAAAATGCAGTAAGTAACAAAATCGATGAGTAGAGTAAAATCGTAGACTACACTCATTTACACTATAATACCTGAATTACGAGTACCTAACTACTGTAATAACTGCTAAGTGCGAACTATTGATAAAATTATTAGATTGACCAATGTCGATCGATAAAGCATCCAGGCTATCCAATATACTACAATAAGAAATAAAATTTATGTAATACTGTTTAAGCATTTTAAGGGACCAAGCTTCTAAAATTGTGGATGTGCTATACTTATTGTACGAGTAGCTATTTTGAAAACAAACTACTGCATTTCGTTAATTTTTGTATATTTTAGTTAACGTGTAAGCCGTTTTGCTTTCAGCAAGGACTCGTCTTCTTGTTTCAGCTAGATCGACTTTTGCCATGTGAAGAAAACTAGTCCTGAATGACATATAAAGGTAGTATCGATAAATTTATTGAAATAAAGAATCGAAGCTCCGATGGGGATCGCGATCGGTATAAAAAGGTGCCTTGTTCAGTCACAACGTCACTCCCAGCCGGGTGACGGCAGCAGTACAGGATGGTACGTTAAGTACCCACGCACTACGCAGACGCTACGCAAAGCGTAGTGCGTACCGAAGCACATCGCATGACGCACGGCGGATAGTGAACTTAAAGCTGACGCCGCACAATACCGTATAACATGGTCTAACGAGAGCTAGCCAGGCAACGCCTTGACAGGAAGTGAGATACCAAAAATTCGAAGTTTTTTTCGAAAAAACCAAAAACCAATCATTTTTAGTAAATGTTCCATGCAGAACAAAATTGTTCTGATGGATTAGACAAGTGCATACCAGTTCGTCAAAATCGACATCATGCTCCTGTCCTTGCCAGTCAACGCGTTTGGGTAAACTCTAAAACCGTAAAAAAATGATAATCAGATGACCACAAGGTCAGTTTTCCAAGGGACGAACGGAGGAACTCAGTGCAGCGCCAACGGGCCATGCAGCAGCTTATCACATGCCCCAACACGATCGATACACACACTGATCGTCAGGGCCCTGTAGCACAGTGCTGCACTGCATCCACACTCGACAACAACAACGTTAACATCAGTCGCAAAGTTACCTTTCCATCCTCCAGTTTCTTGACCAGTAGCTATAAACAGAAACGTTTTTTCATCCCTGAAACATGTCCCAGCTAAAAGTCTCTGATCGGTTGTACTCACATCACCAACATCCTTATACGGGCCATTCTGAAGGTATTTGGCGATAAGAAACTGGATTTCTACATCATAAAGCGGTTATTTAAATGTTACATAGCGGCAAAAGTGGACTTTGCAGTTTTTTATAACAAACAAACATCAACAAAATGGTAAGCTGTTCTATTCTTACCTCCTTCAGAGGAACTCGCGATTTCCTCGTGCGATGTTGATGCCATGGTTCAGGCCGAACACAATCAAAATGGGAATAAGTTTAAAAAAACATTACAAGTTAAATCAAAACAGTATCATTTCCGGAGTGGACATAATGGAAGAATGGGCAATATCGACCAGAAAACTACGGTTATTTCAGGCCCAGCAAAAGTATCAGATCATCAGCATAAGCGATCGACGATATTTCTCAAAGTTTGGTTCGTTTTCAATCAGGCTGGCTGTGTACGGCAAACGCTGCTCACCACATTACGACGTTAGGCGGCTGTACCCAATTCGACCAATGCAATGCAATGGCCAATCAAAATTGAATGTTACACAATAACCAATAGACACGCAGAATTACGCGGGTACCGCCCTCGGTCGTCTGACGTATCGCTCGGCCGGAAATCGGAAATCGTAGCCACCGCGGCGAAACATTTTTCATTTTCAATAATCAGTCAGACTGCAGAAAAGTGGGGAGCCCGAGAAGCTACCGAAAGGTACGTGGAGGCTCATGTGATATTGGATGCAGTATTTTACATTTTTATGCTTTTAGATTGGACAATTTCATTACCCGATTGCAGTATAATCTCGTGTCTCCACTGAGAATGTCGGCTCCGGCAGGAGGAACCCAACAGGCCGCCGCGGTGTCCAAGAAATCGGTAAGGTTTCCAATCGTTTCACGAATTTCCCCGCGTAATATATTAACTTCTAATATTGATCTATTTGCTCGGTCACATTAGTACACAAGAATTAAAATAGTATAGATGTGGAAATTTAAGAATGTGGTTTTGCAGAAAAAATCCGCAGAAAACATTAATGCCCGATTAGCTTTGGTGATGAAATCCGGAAAGTTCGTGCTGGGATACAAGCAGACCCTTAAAACACTCCGACAGGGCAAAGCCAAGCTTATAATTATCGCCAACAACACACCCGCGCTTAGGTTAGTAAATACGAAACTTTCTCTTGGGTGTTTGTTTTTATTTTGGTTTTTTGAATTTTGTTAATTGTACCTTGAGTGACCGGTAGCTTTTTTAATTTCTATAAGTACTTTACCAGGTTACAGACAATTACCGTAAGTACTATTAATTTTGTATTAAATCGATTGGGACTTCTAGAATGTGATGAAGGTTTATTTTATTGGACATAATTATTATACAGGATAATGTCACTATTTATTGTGCACATTATCACATAGTACAACTTTTTAGGAAATTTAAATGAAAAATTAAGTCAGGACAGTACCTACTGATGATACATACTTGTGCAGTTTGTCCGTTGTCCGTCATTCTGCCCAGAGTTGAGCCTTATTTGCGTTTTCGTTAACAGGAAGTCGGAGATCGAATATTATGCCATGTTAGCAAAAACAGGAGTCCATCATTACACCGGAAATAATATCGAATTGGGCACCGCTTGCGGCAAATATTTTCGAGTGGCCACGATGAGCATCACCGACCCAGGAGATTCTGATATCATAAGAACGATGCCTGGAGTTGTGGATACTCGCGGCGAATAATTTGAATAAAGTGTGAAACACCTGCCCGATTCGCTTTTTTACCGTACCGAAAACAGCAGAGATCTGTATGAAAACAAACTAAATCCGTAAATGTACGCACTGCGTTCACTGTTGTTTATTTTTAATTCGGCAAATTCATCACTGCACGCACAATAAAATTCACAAATCACAGTTGTAGATGCAGATTAAAACAGGTAATTCGGAACGTTAAATTATCTCAGCGCGGAATGTCAAAGTATTATAACCATGATAGCATCTAAAACTTAAATAAACGACAGTGTCTCGTCTCTGACTCTGTAAACAGTGAACTAAACACTCCCCCAGCGATACAGACAAGATAAAAGCACATCAAGAGCTGCACGATATTTTACGTAGATCATCAGATTCGGGAGACACACAGACAAGCACGCTAAACTAGGTGGAATCACTCGGAATTCTGAATATGAGTAGGCCAACACGACACCAGAACGCACAACAGTCTTTTTAACCTTTTGTTGGAACGGCGGGTTTCCCCTTGACCGCAGCGCTACCGGCTGCTGCCGTGTCTTGTTCCAGCTGTTTTCCGAGGTACTCCCTGTACCGTAAAAAGGAACACAAAAAGACTGCTATAATTATGTGCAGATGTATGTGTTCACTGGATTAAAGAAATCAACGGATACAATTACGTACCAATTCTGCACCATCATCTTCTGAACAGCCAATAAAGCCTGGTATCGGACATTGGAGTCTTCATGTGTAAGTAGCGTCATGGCCAACTGTTTACCCCCGATTTGTTCGATAATTCTAGAAAAAATAACAGTCAACGATTTTCTCAAACGGAAAATATTTAAAGTAAAAAGGAGATGAAAGAAACAGAGAGACAGTATAACACTCCATGAAAAACTCAACCAAAGGTCAGATAGAGCGCTCTTTTTACTTACTGCTTTCCTCTGGGATAGCACCGTACATATTCGCCAATATCGTGCACGGCAACACTCAAAATCAACGGATCTTTAGAAACTTCCAAGAGACGAGTCAAAATCCTACAAAACAACATGCAAACTCATAAGAAAGCATCAGAAGCGTTTTGCGGAAGTCAGAAACACTTACTTAAGCAATTCGTAATTCCTTTCGTTAAAATTTTGCGCATTCTCACGCCAGAAACGTTCACTTTTATGTACCGGACTCCATTCCAAGCGGCCCGATTTCAGCTCAGACACGTACTCGTCGAACGAACTAAAAACAAGCACTTCAATATTTTGAAATGTAACAAAAACACGCTGCAATAAAAATTGGTAATTAGAATCCCCAAAGACACGCTACCTCAAATCCTGAACGCTAGCCTGCAGTTTCTCTTCGAGGTAAGTGATATCGTCAATGATATCCTGATCATCAAATTTCCGAGACTGCAGAAGACTCAACGTCTTTAGCACCTTCCCGTGAACCATTGCAACAGCATTCTCCTGCACAGTCTGGGTATCTTCTGGCTTCTCCAGCAAGTTCTACATGTACCATAAATTTATTTACTTCAAAAGCTTTTTTTGTTGAAAGCTCGCAAACAATATCCGTACTCGTAGCGTCGCCAGAATTATTCGCAGCACTTTTTCCTTCTGGGAATCGGCTAGTATCAATGCCAAATTTGGAATCACGTTGTATCTGTGAAAAAAAAACACCACAATTCAATAACTCTTTATGCAAAAAACCTAAATAAATTCCTCTTTCCGCGCTTTTCTTAATTAACGCCCGCCGTCTAACCACAGATTCCAGTTGTTCCACTCACTTGTTCATCTGTTCCGCAAGATCCGCATTGAACGACATGCACCAAAGACAAAATATCAGCTGATACTGGATCTGGAAATTGCTGCTGGTCGACAGTGCATTCAGAATTCTACAAGATTTTTCACCCGATTAAAGCATCCCAAACAGCCATCCAAACCAATCCACTAAAGAGACATACGTTGTTATTCCGTCCACCGTGGCGTATGCCTGACGATATTCATCAACTCGTAGCAACATCTGCAGACATCTTGCTGTGGCTTGCTTGTACTCATTATTCTACAAAAAGGCTATTAACAAGCGATCTGATAAAAAAGCAACAAAAAGTCCATATGTACCTGCATACGCAGCTGTTCCTTGAGAAATGCCAAATAAAAATGTAAATCTGTTCCGTCCATCAGGATGCGGCTCCAGCAAGCCAGTTTGGCGATGATGCGGCTGGCTTGTGTGACAATGAACTGGTCCTGTCGATTCAAAAGCGGAAGGAAAAGTCTCCAGACCGTGGTTTTCTCCGCTGCTGCGTACTCGTGGAAAATCTCGACACGAGTTCGGTCTTCCTGCAACATACATAACAGCCATTAAAAGAATGAAAATAAATTACTGTACAAATATTTCCCTTTCCCTACTACCTAGAAATCATAATCCATAACATTCCATTACTCGTATACTTATTCAGAATGCCCTTGTTTAGAATGGCTTCCATGTATTAAAAAAAACCTATTTGTTGGTGCGAAAATGGTAACAACGGATTATCTTAAGCAGTAAGCTACACTCCTACAAGCAAAAATATATACAAGCAAAAATACTTGAAAGATTTTGTAGCAACGCTTCATAATTGACTAGCTGAGTTCGCCAGCACGTTACACTGGTCAAAACTTCAAATTAATGTCATTATATTTACGGCCATATATAAAACTAAAGGCCGCATAATTAATCATTTAATTAAATGCCCTGTATGATGTAAGCAACACTCGAAAATGACAAACTGATTTGTCCTGAGGGCAAGTCGACAACTTTCTCAAATCTTCACGCATTCTCAGCTTCCGTCGTTGCCAAAGGGGATAACCCATATCACACATTAATACTATGTCCCTCATAACAACTGCTAACTTGAATTAACCACAGACTGTCACAAACAGGCTTCTTCGTCATTCGCCAGCATATTAGAGTAACTTTACCTGGAGAATATCGTCGATCATAGTGAGCAGATACTGCACCGTTTGATCCTTGGCCACGTTGGCGATCATCTCCAGAAAGGTCCGTGCACATTCAAACCGGTGCTCCTTCATAAACTGATCGCGTTTGGGAGGGGGCGCCGTGTCCAGCATCATGATGACGTTGAACTGCTCCTGTGTGATCATCTGACTCTGCAGGTACGACTGCCAGTTGATCCGATTGGCGCGCACCTCGGCGGCACGGGTGGCCAGCGCCGAATTGGCCACCACGACGCCTGCAACACAAAGCACTTGTTATCGTCAGCGAAGCACCAAGAAAAAGGCAAAATGTTCAGAGAAGGCAGGAATCACGAAGGCTTCTTCGTTAGCACAAGTGACAAGTCACAAGTGCAATGTGCGTACAACACATCGTTCAGGCACGAGAAATCCTTTCGTCCTAAGTCATCAAGGACCGTACCTCCGACCTGCTCTAATTCCTCGGGTAGAGCTTTAGATAAACTGGCCATTTCCGATAATATTGTAACTTAATGAAAATACTCCTCGTTCACAACTGGGGAAAACGGGAACTTGGAAATGACAGGAACACTCAAAGCACGTGAGCAACTTCAGCTTTAAATTTTTGCACGATGAGCGTGCAAAGCCGTACGCCCAAGCGTGTTGACAGGCGGCCAACGTAACTGCCTCAATGCGTGGGTTGCATGGCGGAAGTCATATTTCTGGAGCCATGGAGGCATGGACTGGCACGGAGTGCAACAAATCTTTGCTTTGCAAGCTTAAGTAATTAGGTATACTTCGAGTATACGTTAATGACCTTTAGGACCCTCTGTTACATTCGGGAAACTGAAAACCTGCGTAACTGAAAAACCTCTTGCGCGAAAAGTATGATTAAAATGATCAGCATAGAATGTATGCGAAAATAGTTTCAAATTTTGAAACAACCGTACACGTAGAATACCAGTCAACAAAGTCAAAGCATCCGCCAAATCGGAGGCCATCGACGGGGATGTTTCCGCTTGTATTGTTGGCCGAATTACGGTTACATTGAGCCGACTGACTTGCCGACGCACATTACTTGGATAGAAATAACTCATATTTTTGGAGAGAACGCGGTTAGAGGTCGCGCATATTCTGCCAATTAAACTGCTAATAAATATTCCGTACGAACTGAAAATCATTCACGGTAAAGAATTCAGCTGGCTGCTTGAGGACTTAAAGTTGCTGTGCGACATAATAAAATTTCTCCTGGTGAATCTTACAATTCGCTCAGTTAGCTGACGAGGAAGTGGTCGGGGCTCGGGGTGGCTTCTGGAAACTTTCGCGGCGAAAGTTTCGCCACACTGCTGCTTGACCAAAAGTCCAAAACCATCAGGTCACCGCTAAATAATTAATCTTGCCCAACAGCAGGGCATTCTCCCCAGCGGGCGTTCACATGAACGCCATCATGTAATTTGGAACGAAGTGAACCCGTAACAGACTGCAGTGCGCACTGCGCAGCATTAGTAAGCAATATTATTAGCGAACCCAACAAATTTGCGCATCCAAATCTACTGCATAGAAGACCTGCAGCGATAAACTCAGCGTAACATAGAAATTCGTAGTATTGCACGATCAGTCTTACTTTTAAAGACGTGTTTATTTTTGCAGTGCAGTTTGATTTTTGTCGATGTATTTTCATGCGCAAATTTTTATCGACTGTCTTTGGGTCCTGTATTGTATGACAGTGTGAAATTAAGTTGTTGAATAATGGGCCAAAATCAGTCTGGTGGTCGACGGAAAGGCGACGGGAAAGAAGACAAGCAGAAGCGCAAATATGAGCCTCCGGTGCCCACACGTGTGGGGAAGAAGCGGAAGAAGACCAAGGGACCCGATGCTGCATCCAAACTGCCCACCGTCACTCCGTACCAGCGCTGTCGCTTGCGTCTGTTGAAAATGGAACGCATTAAGGATTTTCTTCTGTTGGAAGAAGAGTTTTTGCGCAATCAGGAACGACTGAAACCCCAAGACGAGAAGGAAGACGAGGAGCGCACCAAGGTGGACGAGCTGCGGGGGACGCCGTTGAATGTGGGCAATTTGGAAGAGATCATCGACGATAATCACGCAATAGTGTCGACATCAGTGGGCAGCGAACACTACGTCAGTGTACTGTCCTTTGTGGATAAAGATCAGCTGGAGCCCGGATGTACAGTGCTGCTGAACCATAAGGTTCATGCTGTCGTCGGAGTGCTGAACGACGATACCGATCCCATGGTTAGGTAAGTACTTTTTCTTTTTTCCGTCATTTCCTGACGGAAATGATCTGAAAATTATATTCTTATTTAAAGATCGCGTTCAGTGCATTTCGGCATTCTACTTTTTTTGTTACGCGCTTATAATAGTTATGTCTTTGCAATAAAACTATAGAAGTGCAGTTTTCTAATGTGTTTTCGAAACCAACTGATGTTAAAATTGTGTTAAATACTACGATGGTGTAAGCATGGAATTTAAATGATATAATCATATACCATCGTAAATTCATAACTTAGTGAACAATTGTGAATCGCGCAGTTCTGACACTGACACTGTCTGTGTGCCTTAAAGATGATTGTGATTTTTTATCCTTTTTTATCATAAAAGTGCTGTAAGCAGTAAGTTTTAGGGTTGTACGGAAGTTATTTTTCTGTTCAGTGTGATGAAATTGGAGAAAGCTCCGGTTGAAACGTATGCCGATATCGGCGGCCTGGATGTGCAGATTCAGGAAATTAAAGAAGCCGTCGAACTGCCGATGACGCATCCCGAATATTACGAAGAGATGGGAATTAAACCTCCAAAAGGAGTGATCTTGTATGGTCCCCCTGGCACAGGTATGTGTTTTAAATGATTTCACACAACGGAATGGAAGCCTAATGAGAACAAAAAATTGACATACATACGTACTGCATCCCGGTGTATGTATGTACTGACAGTACTGTATAGTAGTGTATACCAAGAGTATGTATGTTGTATGTCGGCTCTCTTATGTTTTCAAGAATTTCGTAAGGGAATAATTACTTACTACACAGCGACAATCGCGGTGTGATGGTTTTACAGGTAAAACGCTCCTTGCGAAAGCGGTGGCCAACCAGACATCAGCTACGTTTTTGCGTGTGGTCGGATCTGAGCTCATCCAGAAATACCTGGTAAATATCAAAAAAATAACTGCGGTTTTGGATTTACTGGTATTCATTTGTTTCTGGTAGCTTCTGATATCACTGACAAGTGATGGGGTCGAAATTTGAACAATTTTTCCGAAAACAAATTGATTTCTTGTGCTTAAATAAATTAATTGGGTGGTGTTGGGTACTTACAATACTTTGAGCTTTCCAGTTCACAGTTTCTTTAATTGTAGATTTATTGGAAGTTTAGTTACGATTTTGCGAGACTATAAAGCTTGATTAAGTAGCGTCAGAAAAAAATCATAACTTGTTTTAAGTTGGTATGCACTTCAACGGTGGTGTGATTAACGTTCATACTATAATAGGGAGATGGGCCGAAATTGGTTCGGGAGCTTTTCCGTGTCGCTCAGGAGCACGCGCCTTCGATCGTTTTCATCGACGAAATTGATGCTGTGGGAACTAAGCGATATGATTCAAATTCGGGTGGAGAAAGAGAAATTCAGCGAACCATGTTAGAGGTAACTGCAGTTTGGAAAGTTTGCTTTCTCCTTCTGTTCTGATGCATTCAATTCATTTTGCAGCTACTAAATCAGTTGGACGGTTTCGACACGATGGCTGACGTGAAAGTACGTCTTTCAATTAATAAAACTTATGGCCCAAGTGATGGCTGCGTATTTTTAATTCGTTATTTAAGTAATTTTGGAGTGAAAATTTTAGAAATATTGAGTGCGTTCTGTGTCAGGTTATAATGGCCACCAATCGTATTGAAACACTGGATCCGGCGCTTATCCGACCCGGGCGCATTGACAGGAAGATAGAATTTCCGCTCCCGGACGAAAAGACCAAGCGGCGCATCTTCAACATCCACACCGGACGCATGACCTTGGCGGATGACGTTAATCTGGATGATTACGTCATGGCGAAGGACGATTTGTCAGGCGCCGATATCAAGGTACAGTCACATCATGCGTCCAGTTGTAGAGACATTGCATATGGGGACGCTAGTCTTGATTAGTTTGAAATTAATCGATTGAATGATTTATGTTTGATTGATTGATCTTGATTTGAAAACGATCAACCGGGAAAAGCAATTTGTTACCTTTATTTTATCAAATAATTATGATTTTTATGACTATAAATAAGCTTGTGCTTATTGCAGGCCATCTGCACGGAAGCTGGCCTAATGGCTCTTCGGGAGCGACGGATGAAAGTCACCAATGATGACTTCCTGAAAGCGAAAGAAACCGTTCTGTATCGGAAGCAGGAAAAGACTCCGGAGGGATTGTATTTGTGAAACTCCACATTTGCTTGTAACCGTCAGAATAATGAAAAATGGAGTGGCAAGAAAAAGGCTGTATTGAGAATTTAATGAATGCGTAGTCAACTGAATCTAGGATTTGACGGATGGATATTTAGGATGTAACGTTGTTTAGCGTTCTTCTAATTATTTCGAAAACATTGTTTAGTAAAATTGCGTTAGGTCTCCTTAACTGGTTGTAAATTCGATATTCCTTGCACGAAATCTTTTTTTGATACTACTTATAAATCATAATCTCGCTGATCCCCGCATAAGAAAAACAATTTGGGTACATATATTTTTTCGACCACAGTGTATTACGAGTATACTTGCTGGCCGCTATCGCATATCAATGCATGATCTCACCGTAAAACGAGTGCTTACGTAGCCGTTACTGTGAAATTGTAAATTACCGTCTATCCACTAGTATCCAGTCCACTTCGTATGTAAAATAAATACAGATATGGGTAATTGAACGAATTCTTTATTAAATTTAGAAGATAAAATAATGAAATCATAATCCTTTTACTTCCTTTTGTATAAACATGCCAGGAAATGATATGCTTTATTGATTTGGATGTGTCCGGATTTCTGCACATTTTCCCCATCTCACAGTCTTTGACAATACTGACAAGTGAGTACCGTGTACTACACATTTACACAAACACTGACTTTAATAATAGCAATTCCGTGCATCTTCAAAAATTATTTCAATAGCCACTCGAAAATACAACAGATCTGTACAAAATTAAGGCTTTGGTAGACATCAACTTTGATTTGGATGCATGGAGATTTTAACTGGACGTCCAAACTGCGTTAACAAAAACCAGTTCTTAAAAACGAACCAGTTTACCGGTAAATAAAGGCTGTCGTTAAAGCAAAGCGCTTAAAAACAACCAAAATACTGTTGTTATAGTCAACTAAAGAAAATCCCAATCCAGATGAAAATCCCGATCCAGATAATCCAGATAATAATACTAAAGAAAATCCCAATCCAGATCCATTTATGTAAGTAACCCATATAACCATCAGACAAATTCACAAGTTAATTTCGTTTTGCTTCCCAGATCTCGTCAACAGTGGCTGTTTTTTCAGGATTCCTGCAAAGACAAACGGAAACCTATAACTGGAATATGTTGAGTAATCATTAACTGCAGTGCAAAACAGTATGATACAACGATTATAATTACAAAATCACTGCAGCAGCACTAGCCCAGAGACATGCCCACAACTACATGTAGCACTTCCTAAAGAAGCGTTTCGTAAAAGAAAACCGATTCAACATCAATCAAGTCATTTTAGATCAAGAGCTAGAAATACTACTGAAACAGAGCATAATGGTAAGGAAATTATAAGCAGTATTGAGTTGCCGCAGCGCATATATATACAGCAGAAAAAAATTGTTGGAGTGCATTTAGTATAAAAAATTCGTAGCAAACTATCCAGTGCGATAAATATACTGATTGATTCTATTTTCGATAGAAAGCAGTGAATGCGGATAATCCAGCTAACTGAACAGCTATTCTTACTCCACAATATCCTCGCACACTGCTGCCAGAAGCTTGGCATTTTCCACGTCCTCCTTGGAATAACCACAGTGAGCTCTGCAGTTAGCCACCAACTGCCGGATATCAAACAACAGCGCTGCTTTCCGGCTGCAGTAAAACAAAGTATACCCACTACGATTTTTTGCAAGCATCTTATCAAGAAGTTTACCATTAAAATACTGTACAGCGCGAAGCCATTTATGCGCTTTTTGAAATGATAAGTGCAACAAATCTTACTGCACTTTGAAAGGGTCGATTAGGCCTGGATTTAATAAGTAACTTACAGTGATTTTAAATCATTTAGAAAGCAATAATAAAAATAAGCTACGGTTAGGAATTTATTAAGCAGAGATTAACAAATTATACGACAAAACTCACCGATAGAAGCGGTATTTTAGTCGGCGAATCACGGTAGTCAAATCCATTGGATAGGCGATCTCCTTATAATACTGTGGATACTTCGCTAGATCAACCGGACGGCGGAAGCGTTCCACCTCATTTCTGTACAGCACTTTCTTTAGTTTCTTCCGAATGGTTTTCTCCACCTCATACGGCGGTCTGCCGCCCCAGTCGTCCGGTCTGGGAGCGTAGGCCAAACTGCGCAGTTCTGACCGCGTAACTACTCGACCTTCTTCGTACTCGGTAGAGTTCCTTTCGATGTCCTTCTCTTCTACATGTTATCAAACATTTCGCAGAGAATGATTTACCAGTAAATGCAAATACGCTACATTTTCTATATACCGATTTCAAAATCAAAGTGAACAAGCTTTGATTACCTTTAGGAATCAACTGCAAATCCCAGGGACTGAGAGGATCCCACTGTGGATCTTTTTCTCTTCGCGAATCCAGCCTTAATTAACATTAGTACTATCAGGATTATTTATCCAGAAGCAAATAAATTATTCGAATAAATTACTGGAATTATACGGAGCTGATTAGAATTACTCGTCATAGGTATGTACTATGTAGAAAACACAAACGAACTATTCAGCTGAATATGAACCAAAGGGAAACATCTGACTATCTAGTGTCTCAAGGTTTATCTGCTCCTGAAATGTAAAAAACTAAACTAAGACAGTTTAGGGCACCACAGCAGAGAACCGTGAAAAAACTTACAACACATGAATAGAATCCAGCCGACCCATAGACATCATTTTCTTTTCATCGTCATCCACTTTCATTACCGTGCCATTGGACCAGCGCAGTGCTCCCCTCTCCTCGAAAATGGCACGCACCCGCTGACCGGCTTGGAATTCCGTCTTGCGGCGTCTGACAACATCCTGCATCACGAAGATATCGGCCACATCCTTCATATCTTGATACCTACAGAAACCATACCAACGTTCCAATGAGTGAAAACAATGTAATACGAAGCGTTACCGCATGAAAAAACGCTGGCCGGTTGCACAATTGTCCTCATCGCAGGACAACCGCTCCAAATCTAACATAGCATATGGAGCGTAATCCGGCGGTTCTGTGATAAACTGTATATCCATTACTTTAAACAGCTCCATGTCCTAAAATTAGAAAGTATTTTGAAAAATTCATACTTCTAAAAACAAAACAGCTGGCAATCCTCAACTCAAACATGTGAAACAACACGCTATTCAGAAGGAAAGTGACTGCTAAAGCTGTTACCTATAAACTCATGAACAACAAGTTCATACAGTCTTATATAAGCTGCACTAGACCGCGTACGAAAGTGGAACTGGGTTTAATAATTTTCGTGAAACATACTTACTCCTAAATTTGGGTCAGAAAATTCCAGGTTACATTTCGTTCCATTACGATGGGCGACGCGCCTCATCTCCTTTATAAATGCCTCGTATCTTTCTCGAAAATAATACACCACATCACCGATCTGCGGAAAGAAGGGAGACGGTCCCGGATAAAAACCGGTGAGCCATTTGGGATACGCATAGGTCAGGTGTCTGCGCTTTTTGGGCGAAAAGAGCAGTTCACTGCCTGCAGGGGTCGACAGGACAAAATTGTTCAGGTCAAATTTGATGCTTTTCGATTTATGTCCACATTTCGGCCCGATAAAGCCCGACTCCATGCTGTCCTCCCTTTTCACCCTATCCATCCAGCAGTTAGCGGAAACAATCTTTATCTCGCCGCTGTCTGTTCTCTTCCCAGGCCACATGCCACTGGTTCTCGGCTGAGATTTCTTTGGTGGCTTATAATAAGTGCTTTTCGGTACCTTCAGGGGTTTCCCGCTTTTGGACTTTTTAATCATCTTGCGTTTACAAGCAGTCTGATCCGAGGGTGGATTTTTCCCTCTGTGCCGATAACGCTTGCCTGTTGTAATGGAAATGCGAGTTCTTTTATAGTATTTCTTCCGGAAACTTCCGTTGGAATTATCCGATGGATCGTCCGCAGCGTTAGTCAGGGCATCGTCACCCTAAAATGGAACTAACAGTTATATTTTCAAATACAAATCCATCGGCAGCGGACAATTTAATCCGCCCTGTAAGTCAGTCGATGGCTGGAATCAATGCTGTTTCTTCTTACCGAGCTGTCCTTCATGTCAGCCGTCGACAGTCCAACGGCAAATGCTGTACCTTCGGTCTCAGTGTCCTCATCTTCACTACCGGAATCGTCGTGAAGTTTTCGTTTACGAATCGTGTTTTCGCGCCAGCTGTCAAATGCTTCATCAATAACGGAGCGCGGCTCCGGCGAATGTGAAGTCATCGGTGCTGCTGGTACTGGATCTATTGCAGGGGCGCCCTGCTGCTGCTGAACATTCTGAAAAAAATATAAGCGACAATTAATACTCCGAAGAGGTTGAAGGAAAACAAGTATTTACGGTTAAGGGTTTCGCAAAACCAACCCAAACAAATCTGTTGCATCTTTGAAACATAACAACGATAACAAGACAACGTGATGGTATTAAAGTCTGCATCGGCAATCAACTTGCTAAATCATACATGCACACAAACGAAGAGACAATCATAACATAAGAAGTCTAAATAAAAAACATCATCTACTTAGCCTTAGCTACCATTATGCAAAACCAAAACAATGCAGCAACACAATTCGAATGTATGCTGCAAAACCTGAACAAACAACATTCAACAACCGCATAATTTCACTACGATAATTACGTACATGATGATAAACCGATATCAAAACGGTACAACACATTCATAATCATCAGCTAATAAAATCGTATAACCGGCGAAACAAATTTAAACTGTATACGATTTTCGAAGGCGGGTGCACATCAAAAAGAGTACAAATCAGAAGTAGGGAAATGCTTAAATGCATGTAGAAACCAACAGGACATAATAAAACTTGTAACTACTATTCTACTAATATAAACTATAACTATAAATCAGAGAAACCTGCAGCAAACACAAACCTCGACCACACGCCTTTCGGAATCCGCATCCAATCGTTTCTCCAACGGGAGAGATGAGTGCGCTGAATTCAAGACGGGCGCAACAACCTGTATCGCAGCATCGACGCTCGTATCAGGCACAATGGCTGCGGCGGCAACAGCTGATTCAGCCATTGTGTGCGGGTCTTCCACCATGCGATCGCCGTCTAACCCGAACTGTGAACTCCACGCAGGTTCCGTCTGTGATTCTGCTGTCACCACGCGCGAGCCATAGAATTTCCGCAGCAGCTGCAGCACATTGCAATCGAGCTCCGCGACCCTGTCGCGGCCATCTTTCTCGAAATCCTGGATGAAATCATCGGGAGCGCCCAGTCGCTGCAGGAGAATCCAAACATCGCGATATATTTTGTTTTTTGCAGCGGGATCCATGATTAATGACATTTGCAATCCTTCTTTGGAATCCACTGCAGAACGGCTTACTCAGATGATAACAGAACAATGTTCTGAAAACATTCCACAACTGAGTGATAACGGTAAACGCTAGACAGGTTTTTTTTGCGCTAGACTAGACAATCAACTATCGAATCTCCAGGATACGCAAAACAAACCCGCACTCTGCTTATTGTGCAGTGCGTAGTGCGTACATAGCAGCGACGTCGGACGCTATCGGATCGGCACAGCCGCACAAGTGCAGTTTGTGCGAATATCGTTATCGCATCACAGCTTGCGCCCTTTCTGCAGAGTCCAAAGAAACCGCATAATTACGATTTGTATTTAAACAAACAAATTCAGAAAGAAATCCGTTGTGTGTGTGGACTGCGGTTAACCAAAAAAAAGGAAAGGCGAGCTTTAAGACAGTACTGTGTAGTGGGGTAAATAGAAAAGCAAGTAAATCATCGATCCCAAGTACCGCGGCAGTACTTACGTTAGTTTATTCGCTAAAATGGATTTCTGGCATTTGTGCTTGTGAACAATATCCAGCACATCCGGCTTGCTCGAACGTGCAAGCGCAGCAGTGGCTACTGGCTAGTCACGAGTGATGCATGGCGAGATGACAGTGGCGCTGGGCGTTATCGATACACCCAATCTAAATATAGTTTTGACCTTTGTTGTCGGGATGCTTGAGGAAGTTGAGAGAGCAGAATCATACATCGGGAAACCGGAAGCGTCTGTACGAGTCAGTACGCCTACAGTGTATGCGTACTAACTCTTACAGACGCTTCCGGTTTCCCGACGTGAAAGTGTGTTTTGTTAGAATTTAGCCAATTACCGTACTTCTATATCATTCCGCAAAGCAAACTTCATTCGGCAGTACAAATTCGGCTCTGTAAATTCACACTACACTACCTAAAAATGATGCAGATGTGAACATTTAAGAAAACATATAAAATCGTTTGCGTCATTCGAGATCTTGTTTTCTTAATGCTAAATTTGCATCATTTTTTTAGGTAGTACGTGTAGAGTGAATTTACAGAGGCGAATTTGTACTGCCGAATGAAGTCATTAATGTAGTGTGAATCGTTTGCGTCATTCGAGATTTTTGGTGAAAACAGGCGTTCCCTAGGCCTACGACTACTGCTAATTTATTCCTTAATTAAACAATGCCAAACAAAAATGCTTGGCCGGGAACCATCAGTTTGAACACTTAACGACCACGACTGCTGTAAAATATTCTAATTAAGTAACAAGATGTTCGAAAACTTCTTATTGCACTCGGAAGTAGATAACAAACTTGCTACTGATTGCTTAATGCTCACAGCGAAGTCCTTAATGTTCTTCACAACTTACAGGAAGTTTTCATTACATAATATCCCTGAAAAAATAATTAAAAATCTGCACACGTTATGACAACTGGCAACGTCGTTATCTATTAAAATTCATCCATCCCGAACCGTCCGGATACATTTTCAGACTGTCACTGGTTACTAGCCTTACACCGGCTCATAAAGTTTTGGTGCCTTCACTATCCGCCCGGATACTGTGCGTTTAATTATGCCGGCAGTTTCCCGTTGTTCATGACCTGGATTTGCACCATACGGTTGTTTGGTGGGCTCATCTGGCATAACCTGAGGAACGTTGGCGGGTTCCATGCCCGATTCCTCGGGCCGGCCAGTGCGCGCGTTGGCAGGCACTCGTGATGCAGATTTCTTGCGGGCTTCGAATTCCGTACTCCACTTTATCTTAACGCTTTCAATGAAAGTGGATTGCAAAGCGTGGACCGATGGATCGCTTGAATAAATAAAATAAATAAAAAAAATCACATAAAACATTTAATTAAAAAATTAAATACTTATCAAAACGCTTCCCTAACGAAAACAATGTGGAAAGCTGTCAAGCGCCCCACGAGACTTGGTAATATTAACCATTGGCTCTTATCAGGAAAGAGAAAGGTCAAAGCAATTCTAATGCTCGAAAGCTATGTAGTATGTATGTAATATTAATGGTATTTAACGTCTACGACGTTAAATACTGTTAACGCCGGGCGATAGTGTCGTTTATTTACTTATCTATAATAATCGACAATAAGTACGCGGATGAATGTTACTGTATAAGATCAGTTCGATTTAGAGAAGTACGCCTAAACTTGAGTTCTTGCGAATTATAAAATCGCGCCCTCCCACCCGGAAGTCCTGCTGATTTACTTAGAAATTCTGTTGTGTTATATATCTTGTTCCGATCGAAGTTGTGCTATGGTTCAAATTCAATAATGGGGTGTTCGGCGCGGCTCGTCTCAACGGAAGTCGATGACCAACGGCGCCGTTCAGTTGCGACCGTTTGGACATCGTCGGCTTTCGAGTACTTGCCCCGACATCCTCCGAGCGGCAAATGATCAAGCGAGCAGGAATAGCGTTAATAAGTAGTTTAAGTGCTTATCTTAACGTAGTACTTACACCAAATCAAAGAAGGTTTTCTATTAGCGTACTTTGTGAAGTCAGTGCATATGTCAGCTATAACGTGGGCCTGCATGGAAATGGGCGCATCCCCATTGTACTTCTCGCTGTTGATGGCGATCTGCTTGAAGTCGAATATCAACGCCTCTTTTCGTCTGTCAACAGTCAAAAGAATTTTAATCATATCACCACAATAACCTGGTCTGTGGTCATAAATAACCTGTAGAATTGTTTCGCCACTCGTCGCTGGATGGTACTGAGATCTACAGGATATGCCACTTCCACAGCATAATCGGGATAACGTTTTAAATCGACAGCGACCACAAACCATGCCGCCTCTGGCAACTTAGATACGGCATTCAGCAGCTTCAAGATGCGCTTGGTTTCGGTAGCGGGGTCTTGGTAGTTCCAATCGGCCGGTGTTGGTTCGTAGGTCATGCTGTGCAGTTCAGCTGAAGTGATGACAGCACCATCTTGCGCTAGTTCTTCTTCTTCTGCATTAAGATTGTCATGTCACGGTTTAAATTGCATGGAACATATTTGGTACAGTTTCGCTAAAATCCAAATTCATTGTTCGGAACTTCGGATAGTACACTATTGAATTCACTTTGATTTAGTCCGAAATCAAATCTGTTGCTGAAAACTGAAAGCTAAAACAAATTTTAATTTTTTAAAAAATTGTAAAAAAATACACTGTTGAAAATTACAGATGGCATGTGCAACAATTTAAAACCATCAACCATCACCGTTATTGCACATCATGCAACCGGTATATACAGTAACTAAAGAAGAATGTTGCATTTACGAAGAAAATCGTTACATGAAAATGTTACATTTATGAAAACCTGATCGGAAAACAAGATTAGGCAGCAATTTTATAGAAAACAATTGTCTACTGTGTTTTAAAAGTCCAGTATTTAAAGCGCATGGCCGCAAACGTTGAAAAGAGTGAACAAAATTTTGTGATTACTTCGAGCCTGTGAAATTGTTAAGCATCCTACATATTTGCTACTCGTTGTAAGTGTCGTGTACGTTCACGGAAATTTCATGGGCCAAAACACTTGTTGTTGAAAAAAAACTAGTGTTTAACGCCTTACTAGAGAGTAGTCGAAGATCCCATGGGCTGGCCGGTTCCACACACCCTGGTCCATCCTTCGACCCATCGAATCTGGAAAGGATTCGTCCAAGCGTGCATATTTCGTTCTGAATATTTTCATCATGAGTCCATGACTATGCAAAACTTCGACCTTTCGTATACTGTAGCACACACTGCGCTGCTATAGACCGTACCTGACTTTAAGCATATGGTACATGCCGGCAGCGTCGGGAATCGCGGCATCGATGGTGCCCTTATACCAGCGCAGTTCGCCGTTTTCCAAAAACAGACTTTTCACCCGCGATCCTTCCTCCCACATTTCATTCCGGCTGCGCAACACATGATGTTCCAAAACCAGAAAATCTTTAGTATCCGACGCTTCATGAAAGCTAAGCAGTGACAAAAATTAACCCTCGCGCTTGCAAATTTCGAACCGTTCAAAAGTCAAATAGTAAATAAGGTATCTGTATCTAGGTTTCACCCATCATTTGGTAAATTGTACCTAATCGTGAATGTCTTCTCATTAAGTTGGCTGTCCTTGCGTTTCATCTCTATTTCTGCTACGTGGTAAATCATGGGCGCATCTTGTGGAGTGTGCTGGACACTGACATTAACGAACTTCATGTCAACGATTTTCAGCTCTTCCTTGTCCTAGAAAAATCAAAACACTACCGGAGTCTGGTACTGTAAGCCGGCAAATTTTTCCCCAGCGCGTTGTACGTGGTATTACTACTTCTTATAGATATTATATCAATACAATTTCAACAAAATGCAGTGCATATTACTGTGCAACTTGAAACATGTAAAAAGGCAAAACATTGAAAATTCCCCAAATATTATTAATAATAGAAAGTCCAAAATACAATCCAAGAAAACAGACCCATGTGCCGGAGTGGACACTGGGCAGTAAAAAATTAACATTCTTTGATTCTCACTTACTCTGAAATTCTGCATCTGGCCTTTGATCGCTGTGGCCGGAAGTCCCTCCATCAGCCAGTTAATAATGTACACGGCATGTTCTTGCCGATAATAGTAAACCACGTCGCCTATCTGCGGAAAATAAGGGAAGGGCCTGGGCATCATCTCCGTCAGCCAACCAGGCCACCGCCGCACCACTGGCGGCGGCAACGGCGTCTTCCCCGGCTTTCGCACAGCTTTGACTTCCGACTTGCTCCGAACAGATGGCGACGACATCACCCTCATTTTCGCAGCTGGCTGTTTCTTCTTCTGTGTCGCCATGGCCTCCGTTAACGGAATTTCTTCGTCCACAAAGTGTACTACACGGTCTAATGTCGGCGGGACGTTGGCGTCCACGTTATTCGTCACCGCATCGGACACCGCACGCGTGGGATGTTCAGCGCCGCCATCGCTGTGTTTTCCTTGGCGGTTATCGCTCCCCGAACTGGTCGGGTTCACTTCCGTCGCAACGCTGTCATTGTGTCCGACGTTAGTTGCTGTCTTCGGCTGACCAGTCATAGCAGTCTGGATTGTTGCGCCAAGCGTTGGCACTGCCTGAGCGCAAAGTCCATCGCCATTAGCGCTCTCCGCAACTATCGCCTGGACACCTGCTTCCACGGCACGCGTGCCATAGAATTTGCGCAACAGCTGCGTAATCCGGCAGTCCAGTTCAGCGATCTTATTCCGCCCATCTCTTTCAAAATCTTGAACGAACGGATCGGGAGCTCCCAGTTCCTGCAGGAGTATCCAGATGTCTCGATAAATTTTGTTGCTAGCAGGATCCGTGGATATGGACATTCCCAATCTGGTTATCGATTAATCAACTACGAAAAGATCTATTTAGCTAATAACTCAGTGAAGCTTACTTAGACAATGACAGTTTACAATTCAACATTAGGAGCTTGAAATTAATACCGAGGTGCGTATGTGAGTAATAGAAAAACAGAAGAAAGCTGTAGCGGATCGGATGCAAGGCGCAAGTTCATTCAACACGAAGATGTCCGGAGATGGGCAGAGAATTCTACATACCTACTATCTATATAATAATTATTGCTACTATTAAACCAAGTAAGCTGTACGTTAATGTACGCTGCGCTTGCACCGCATTAATTTTAATAACCGTACTGTACAAGGGATATATGTACTACGGTACTAGCAAGTAGCAGCTACTTTAGTGAGTGACGCAGACTCGACTGGCCATACGTCGTACGATCGAGATGAACTTAAAGAATTTACTTACAGTACTTATTTCATGATAATAAACTATGAATACCGCTGCATTTGTATGATTTTGATTTTAAACCACAGCCACATTTGTAGAGTTGAACGTAATGGAGAGCATTATCAAATGCTGGTAGAGCAGTGTTGGCGTGGCAAAGGGCGCAAACGGCCTTCTCGTACGGGACTCCCGACCGACACCGATCTTTCCCGATCCGCTCACGTTCCCAACATTCAACAGAACCCCGATCCCGTCCCGACAAATTTCAAAAAATATTTTGGATTATAATTTATTTTTATATCAGGGCAGTTTCCTTTGCACTAAACGGCTTATCGTAATGCATCGTTCTTAAATAATTTAAATTCTGTTTGTCTATTGATTAAGAATCTTAATCAATAGACAAACAGAGTTTAAATTATTTAAAAAAAATTCGCCGTAGTTTTCGCGTGGATCGCTTAATTTTTTCAAGGATTTGGCTGTTCTCTATTAAAATTCGTTATTTTTCGACAAGAGATAGGGCATTTTCCGGACATCTGCAAGGTTTCCCGTTCCCAACACTCCCGACAGCGAGCGTTCCCGTCCCGTAAAAATGAACGTGCCGTGAACAGGACTTTAATTGTCGGGACCTGTTCCGAGCTGACAGTTTGTCAGACAAACACTGGAGCAGACTCAGAGCAACAATAAAGGGAGCTCACTTTGCAATAAATACGACAGCTCGTTTTGTAGCGCACTATGCGGTAGTTGTGCATCTCCGGTACTCGTTTAAATACAGCTACTTATTCAATTTTTGTTTCGGTACTGCGATGCCAATTCTTCGCGTCTTCCTGTATACGAGCATTGCAAGAAGTTTTAGTGCGAAATTATGGAAAACGCTGGCGGTGGAACATATTTCGGCAAAGAAACAGGTCAGCGATAATGGCGCCCCATTCCCATCTGCGATGAAGGTAGCAGTGGCGGTTAAATGTGAATTAATTGTGTTGAAAAACGCTGTACGATATTCGTTCTCGGAACCGCAAAATGTGCACACGCATCGACAATTCAATTCTTGCTGACGTGCAAACAGCGGCTACACTGCAAAAAGAATGACAATAAAAAAATTCCAAAACATTTGCAAACAAACCACGTACATCCATGCAAAGAGGATGAGAAAAAAGAAACCCGCTAACATAAGACAATTACATACTTACAATGAACATTCATATAATCAAACTGCGAATTTCAAAACATTCAAATTAGTTCACATGAAATCTTAAAACTGCCTTGGCTGTTGGAATTATGCTAATAAGAGAGAAATGACACACAACAGTTTCCTCTACACGGAACGCATAACCGGAATTCACAAGACCTTGCGGTGTGTTCTCTCAGTCGCTGACACAGGCAATCTTCAGCATATGCCGCAGGACGACCTTATAAGTTCAGCTGCAGCATCTCGCCGAAGCCCTCCTCGGACAAATCCAATCCGAACATGAAATCGAATCCCTCGAAGGGCTCCATGGCCAGCAGTTCCGGAGGGGGATTGACGCTGTTCGGAGATGCCGGAAGTGGCCAGTATTTCTGCGGCGACAGCGAGTAGTCGATCTGCGAATAATCGCTGTCTGTCTGCGAATGACCGGCTCCGCCTGCATTAAGACCAGCAATTTTATACAAAGATCAAAGACTGCTTTCACATGTTATACGACTCAATTTTGATTGATGCAGTGTCATCGCGAACGCTCTTTTTGCAGAGCACTCAGTTTTGATAACGACTGCCTAGTAAACTATCCCATAACCGCGGTAACAGGCAATTACAAATATAACAAGTATGGTACATTCAACGCTATACGAATTACAGATACGTCAGCCCAGCACACAGCTCTGACAAGTAGTCGTCAGTCGCAGAATAACAAACGAGCAAGTATTGTAATCGTACTGATGCAAAAAATTTTCAAGTAACAAATATTTCAGAAAAATGAATCCGAAAGGAGCACCACTGCTATAACTTTTATCGAATATCCGTAAATCCTTAGTTTAAACTTTAACTCAGGGATAAAGCACTGCAGTGCTTTTTCCAACAGGCCCGAAGCCATAACGAAATGAAACCTACAGACGCTGTACGCTAGCGTCGTAATAATACGTACAACGATACCCAATCGATAGCACGCATAAAGAAATGAATTCGGCATGTTTAAAACTGTAGCGAAAATGACACAACCACGATTAAGTAACACAATAAATCAATATAAGCAGAAATAAAACTGATTTCTAGAAATTACAGTCCGTCCGCATCTTTGCTACATTGTCTTATCACCATCTGTCATTCCTAAATATTCAAAGTTTTCCACTCCTTCATCTTAATCTTCAATGTAAAGGGCAGAGCACAAGCGCCGTGAAAACTTCGTTGAAGTGGTAGTACGACAGTCCAAGTATCACTAGCATTTTCATGTGGTCGTAATGACATTTAGTCGCGCAACGTAAAAACTCACATGTTGAATCGGATAGCTCCGACACAGTAAGCATAGAATCATTGAAGACCATTCCCGCCTCCGAGTTAGAGCAGATGGAGTTGTTCAGTGTGGTGTCCAGTGTATCATCCAGCAGTGCCGTTTCATCTATCGGTTCTTGTTTGATTTCTGGCGGTAGCTCAATACTCTCTTGTTTGATGGGCGACATCAGCATTTCTGCCGCTCGAACCGTTTCTCCACCGGCTTCCCATCCCGGCCACAAAAACGTCGGCACCAGCCACATCTGCTGGCTGTAATCAGCGGTTGTGCCAATACTGAGACGCCGCGGATCACTCTGCAGCGGAGACCTCCATTTGAAATACAATTTTCAAAAACAACATAGCAAACGATCTTACGGGATAGACGATGAGTTTTGTATCCGCTCGCTTTTTAACGCAGATAATTGTTTTGTTATGGACATAATCGATTTCCTTCAAAGCTTCTGGACGGACATACAGATGCCTGCAAAACGTTACAAATGAGATAGATACACCAGAAATTTTTCGTTTATTCGTGCACAGTATGAATATACTTCTTTTCCTTCCGAAACAGTTCCAGTGTCAACTTCTCTACGTCTTCCAAGGCTTGATTCAGCGCGCGGTCCTCATCTGTCAAAATATAGTAAAGTGCAGGTCTATAATCTGAAGTTCTGAACTGCTCGTGTAATTCGATGTATTTATTATGACACCTGAAGAAGTGACATGACTATGTAGAGAAAGAACAATGAGCAGAAATACAGCCAGCAATGTACCTGAAGAATCCTCTTCTTCTTGAATACTCCCATCTTTATTGCTAAAAGCAACAAAATCTTTGCAATCGATACAAAAGCTTTATCTGACTGTTCAATTTCCTGAACTTTTATTGAGAAAACGATTCGGTATTGTACACGGTTAGGTAATACAAACCACACGGCTTACATCCATTCCACGCGATTTTTGGATTTCTTCTTCGTCAGACCAATTCCCTCCAGGACATTCGTAATATCATAAATTCTTCGCTTGGGCACATGCAGTTGCGAACTGGCCTCATTCAGATCGACAATCTATACGATCAATCGCAACATATGGTTCAACAGGAAAACATTTTCGAAATTATATCAAATTCACACGGACCCCGTCTGGAGAGTTCTTGAACAATTCAAAGAACTTCTTGGTAATGACATTCAATGACGAATCAAAGCGCGAAGAAGACATCCCGTTCGAATCATCATCCGAGTCATCTGAAAGCGCATTATCAGATAAAACTACAATGGAATGCACTCGCATTACATTACAGCAACTAAGCAGTCTATCACACAGGTCAGTTGAATTTCAAAGGTTTATAAATACGGCCATACCGTACAACGGCGCTTAATTTTGTAAAACTGATACAGCTCAAAGAAAATAATACGAAGTTCACAACTTGTGGTTTACTTATCACAACGGTGACAACGCCATGAGTAAAAAACGCCAAAGAAACGCCACTAACTTCAACGGGATCTCAGTCAGATTTTTTTCTTTGTATTACTGCTAGGAAAGGCGCCGTAATAACAGCTATTTAGACCGCTTTGGTTCTTTTGCTCATTAGGCTGACAAAAATGTTTGCTACAGAAAAGTGACGTCCTAACACCGGGGTGCGTGAGTGGTCTTTGCCCTCAACGAAGAAGGCAATGCGCAAAGCCTAACTAGAAGTTCGTAATGCGTTTCCTTTTCGCAGCATCAGTTCCTGTGTTTTGGCTGATTTGTGCCAATTCAATGATTAATGTAAAAAACAGTTCGTATTCCAAGAAATATCACGCGTCCGACCTTCGATAAGTTCCCATGCTCACAAAGAAAGTGCAATTTAGCCAACTGTACAGTACAAAGTAGTTAACAAATTTCACTATATATTATATCACACGTAATTTTCGTTACAGAAGTTTTTCACTGCACCTGTACCGTTGTCACCGCTGACACTACTGGATCGGCTGGCCGTTGCCGACGTTCTCCCTGATAGTTTGCGGGGGACAGAACGTTTCAGTGTCGGTGTAGCGGCGACGCCTGTGGGCGGAGCTGGCGCTTTGAAGTCCTTCTTGAGAATGGGAGTGGTGGTGTTGGGCGCGCCGGGCATGGTGATCTTGACCACCTGCACCCCAGGAACGGCAGCCGCGGAGGAAGACGTTGCTCCCACAGGTGTTCCACCCGCCCCGGTTGCTGGTGTAACCGCACTGAAAATGGGCTTAACATCGCCGGCAAGCGAAGACGATGAGGCGTGGACAATTCCGGGGATGACTTTCAGGGTCTCAGTCTTGATCTGCTTCGTCACGGTGCCGTTAGTGATGTCGAAATTTAGCTTGCGTTTGAATGGAACACCCGTCTGTCAAACAAGAATATTTGAAGAGTTTACTTTCGAATTTCGAAATTATATTATAAGCACTTTCTTTGCTATCCTCAGCCGAAAGCTACGCCGATTTACTGGCGGCAGCGGGGGATGCGGGATTTGATTATTAAAATTAACTCCTTTCCCGTTCATCGGTGCCTTGTGAAAACGTACAGCAAATAAACAGGAAAACGTATATGTTGTAAAATAAAACACAACTTTGTTTTGAAGATCAACATAAAACCATACAGAATTGACGTACTTTAGGTGCCGGATGGATAAACGTCCCAGCATGTGGCGCGACAACCGCGGATTTAACTGGGACGGACGCGGGCTTCAATTTCAGCAATCCGGGACTGAGCGACACCGCTCCGGTGGGTTTCGGCGCGGACGCCGATGCAATTACAAGTTTCTGCTCAGATTGGGGTGTCTCGGCCAGTACCACAACAGCATCTTTGTCCTTTGTCTCCGAAGGCGTCCCATTGGACAGTTTTCCTTCCAACGTGGTGCCCAAAATATCGCGATCCTCTTTCCCACTGGTCTCCCCATCCAGTACTGGTTCGGGCCGCGGCGATCCGGCCTCAATGGCTGCCATGGGAATTTCCTCCGATTCCGGCTCACTGGTTTCTGTGACGGGTTTGGAGGCGGGCGGGGTGGTGGCGGCGACAGCGGGGGAGGTTTTAATAGAGTCTCGTGATGCGATGGTCAGTTCCGGTGTTAAAACTTTTACGGTGCGAGTGCGGGTAGAGGTGCGGGGAACGTAGGACATGACGGGGCAACCGGCGTCCGCAATAAATTAGTACGGATTTCGTCGTCACTTTACAGCTCGGTCAACTAAATACAAAACTGGTGCAATATCATAAGCCAATATGTATATCAGATTATCAGTATATGGGAACCCTGCAGCAAATGGGAAAACTACCTTTCAAAACATGCAAACGGTAGATCAACATTTCTCCATAAGGGCAATGAAATGATGCTGTCTGTGAAAATAAAATGAATTCAATCAAAGTTCACCCAAAAATACCATAAAAAAGTAGAAGTTATGTTGAAGTGACAGATGAAAACCATTCACTAAATAGCTAAAAACTAGTAACCGGTAAGATATCCTCAAGTACGGTACATGCAACAAAATACCTAACCAATTTTGCAGTATATCTATGTTAAGCAGTTATTAGTTAAACTACATAAATGTAAGCACACCAATACTGTAGTCATTTCTTCTTATTTCATTTTCAGATAACAGGCTGTTGTTAATTAACGAAAAAGTCACACTGTAATTAAAGAAAGCATAATTTTTTCACCTTCGTTTTCATAATTCAACTTTTTCGAGCAACTGGTTATCAGTGAAACTGCAAGATGTTATAACACAAGATAATATGATGTACTCATAGTCTCGTACTAATATTAACGATACAAGCTCATTCGGTAAAATAGTACAACTCTGACAACGAGAACGTGATCAACAGCTGCAAACATAGACCAATACCGTACTTTACTTAAATAAATTAAAACAAGCACATACAGATATTACAAATTTTCTAGATCATTCACTGTCTTACTCGACAAATCTTTCAAAAGGTGACAAAATGGCTGCATTGAAGAGACATAGTAGTCCGAACGGGAGACATCACTGTCAGCAATGCAATGCATAAATGCAAATACCACTGTGGACGCATATGTTATTGTTGACTCAACTGCGTGGGTCCATGCCTAATTACAAGCAGCAGCGTACCTGGTTCCCGGATATCTTCTATCCTTTACCGCATTCCAGATCCAGTCATTCCCATCTCAGCCGCACAGGTAAAGTATAATTTAATGAGAAACAAAACTTTATATAATGGAGATATTTTTGTCACTGCCACAGCTAGCTTATCAAACGGGACCACAAGTCAAAGATGCAGTATGCTGTCCTGCAAAGCATATGAAAGACAAAAAGAAACGCGGAGATAAATTATTCCATCATGCCTGAGAAATTCCACTGGCCGAAGATTCCCGGCAGGGAATGCAAATAGCCATCTAAATGTTAAACATAAATTAAGACAAAGACTACGAAAGACTGTTAGAGCTGTGTGAGAAAATAAGTTAACAGATTACGGGATGAAATGGGGAACCTTTTTGAGTTGTCAATTTTATGCACCACAAAGCATTTTGCACCACTGCCACTGCGTGCTGAAATGGGTTGAACTGACTGAAAGTGAAATGGCTTTCAAAAGCATTCCATAATAACTTCCTCCATGCGCATGCCAGCCGCCCCGGTACGCCACAAAAGAGAATGGCCAGACTTGCATTTTGAAGCAGGAACTTGCCTGGAGCGGGCGGCAGCCACGTTCTCGCTTTCGGAACGTGGCGTCCCCTCAGACTGTGCGTTACTAAACTGTTATGACGATTACTGTTGTTCGTGTTTGACTTCCGTAGTCACTTCGTTGTTTTCTTTGGAGTTCAGTCTATTATGTGGTGCACCGTTTTGGGATAAAAGTTCGGTGTTTTATTTGCTTTAATCCACTTGCATGTTTGTCAGAGTAGAATGGCGAGACTATAAATGCACTACAGAAGCCGTATGAATGGATCCTTACGATGCATTCCCCAGTGACGACGACTCCCAACTGGAGCGCGACGTACAGTCTTTGATTCCATCAAGCAGCTCATCTTCCCAATCAACAGATCCAGAAATTAGCGAAGTCTGCAACTTCACCGCTCACGTGGGCTACGAAGATACCCGCACCTTCCGCCTACTGCGACGCTTTTCCCATGGGGAAAGAGAAGGTGGGACGCGAGGCGTGGAACCTTGCTTCGATACACCGAAGGAAGCTGGACGACCAGACAGCAGCAGCAGACGACGGCATGTCAAAGTTCCGTTGTCACGTTTGTTGCTGTATCGGGAGTTGTCAGGAGTGTTTCACACTCCCCTAGCCGGAGCGTACGGGGACAAGCATCGCGAGAGGTTGGGCGTGATGAAGGATGTGAAACTGTGGGATATTCTGAAGGATCCGCGGTCGGTTACGCGCAATGGGCATGTCTTCCTCGGGTTCACTCAGGACAGCAGATTTCTATTGTCGTATACTTCTAACAATACTCCTACATGGCTGTATCCAGTAAGTGCCAATTTGTGTATTTTTTTTAATTTTTGGAACTATTTGTATGATTTTGAATAGTTATCGAATAATTAAGAATGAACAAAGTACAGACAGAATAATCGGGGAAATACATAGTAGTAATAACTTATTCAGTGAATTTAGAACGAAATGTTGTCCAGGCGTTTCCAATTGCGGGAAATGAAGTTGCGTTTTGAATTTGACTTGTTTGATTTATCTCTTAATATCTGACATTTCCTTGAAGTTTGCAATGGAAATGTTTCCGGAGGAGGACAACGGAATTGTACTGCACTTTTGGTTGTTCACTCCATTTCCTGAAAAGACGGAGATCGTGCACAGCGTGAAATTATTCCAGGGGCAAGATGACATGCACATGGATGTGCCTTTTTCAACTAAACTTTGCGTTGCTCAATGGCCGGACGATAATTCCAAGATCTTGGTGCTGGCCTTTTGGGACGATGAAGTACGTGAAATCTGGCGATACAATATTTGCTTATTACCGCGTTCCACAATTACCACTTTTGGCATTTACGGTACATAGTATATTTTAAGTGTTACGCTTTACCATATTTTTTTATATTTTTCGGTCATGTTTTGTGGACCAGTGAAATCAATTATTACTTCCCGATTTCTGAACAACAAGAAGCTGCGAGTTTATAGAACATATTAATTAACTGAAGGGTTACTTTGTACTTGTTGTTTTTTCAGTCTTCTCCACAACCGAGTAATTCCGGGGTAACCGTGGACCGACAGATCCGTTTCTCCATCATCCCCATACCTCTTGAAATCCGCTCATGGTCCCGCTGTAAACTTCCGGAAATCCATAGTCGACCGTGGTTTACAGAGACCCCGCATCCGATCTTCCATCCCGAGTACTGCATGGCGCTTCCCGACCGGTTGTTTCTGCACGGTGGCGGCATGTTAATCTGTTATCATTTCCGTGATAATGTGGACCAAAGGCAGCAACATAATGATCTCGCAGCATCTGCACCACTGTCTTCGACCATGACGCATTGTATCCCGATGAGTGGCAAACGCAAATGGGGGGATGAGGAAATTCAAGAATTTAAAATTGAACACCAAATTGATTTCCGTGAAGCGTTAAGTGCGGAAATGTGCTATGGTAGTGGACAGTCGCTGTCGGTTGATCTGTCCGATCAGCCGGTGATCTCTTCGAACTCCGTGGATCAGAGTAAGTCTACGCACGTGTTTAGCGGTTTTTGCGATAATTATCCGAAATGTGTAGAATCTCTAGCAGTGCAATCTAATTGAATTTTTTATGATTTATGCATACAAGTTGTTGCGAGTGTGGGTACTTTGCCGTACTCCGGGGTTTTTGCCATTTTGGTGGAGTGGTGGACTTTCTTTCGGTTTTGCTGCAGCAGCCGATGTAGCAGTGGCTGGCGTTCGTTGCTGTTTTGCCTTTAATCGCATAATTATGCAATAACTGTGTGAATATATGATAATTTGTATAGTTCTTGTTCATAAAACGAAAGCAGTGAAAGCTTCAAGAAATCAAATTATTGTCAAATTTTGATACGACAACTAAGTACGGGGATGAAAATAATTATAAAAATATTGTCTGGAAGGAATTACCTTAACTACGAGTATATTTTAGCAGTTAGTTTTACGTTCATGTAATAGTATTTTTTTTCAGCTGACGCTTTTGCCCATTACGGCAAACCGGCATTCTTACGCCCGGACCCGACCAGCCGTGCCTGCGTCTCCGTCCGGTCCTTCCGCATCGACATCATGATGGACAAAGCCTGGGACACCATCCGTCGCTACTTCCCAGAGGCCATTATCAGTCGAAAGACCTTCGCCTGTGCCACCCATTCCTTGCTGGCCATCGAGAACGTCCTTGTGCTGAAAGCCTGCTTCTTCCTCACGCACATTCTGTCGCGCACCACCAGCGCCCCACAGAAATGCAGCGTCCGCAACACCGTCTATCCGTTTTTTCTTTTTGTAAACTACATCAACGGCAGCGGGTGGATGCGGTATTACGGTAATCGACTGGAGGATAGCGACTGGCGAAAGCCCTGTGGCGGCACGGAGATGCAGCAGTTGTTAATAATGAACCGGCTGATTGCCCAGGTGGAGCATCGGCTGCCGCGGCAGATTTATAAGAAGGTGCATACGCTGAATAATTTCTCTGTGGAGTCGGGAGTGTCGCTGGAGACTATGTTGACACCCGATGGATGTGTTATGGTCAGATTGTGACCTGTTCTTTCGTGAGGGAATTGTTTTCCGATTTGTTTGTAATTTTATTCGTTGTTATAAGTCGTTTTTTTGTTTATGGATTCAAACGTATTTCGTATATCCTTGCAGAAATGGGAGAAGCTGCCGATAGTTACTTGCTGTTTATTTAATAAGAGAGGTTTTGTGCCGCCCGTTCTTCGTTATCAACCCAAGAAATCATGAAAAGCAACATAAAATGTTGAGTTAGCATTCTAAAGAAAAAAACTAAAAATTAATCTACGACAACGGTTGATTCACACGCAAACTCGTTGAATTACAGCGATGCAGTTTCTCTCTCTGAACAGAATGGCATCACTAACAGTCTACGAAATCACAAAAAGCCCCACTGTACCACAGTTATTGTCATTTGTTCGATTTGGAATTTCTTTTGTTAGTGAATGTCATTGATCGAAGACTATACGATGTATCCAATGAATTTTCGCGTTAACTGCTCGTATTTTATTTAGAGTAGCAGTAAAAATTGGTAGGTTGACGATTAATTTCGACATGACAATTAATGGAAATTTATCCAGGACAATCAGTTTTTCGATTTCGATACAAAAGCGATTTGATGGACAGTACTTCTACATACTAGTGCTACTGTCGCTGCTTTCTTATGTATGATACCTGTCCAAACGAAAATTTTATTAAATTAAGTATGCCAGTAGACTACCGTCGATAATAGACAGCGTATTACATAAAGGTCGAGAGAGCAGTAAATAATCCAGACATGATAATTCAAATTCCGCTCAAAATTTAAAACTCCGCTTCACATGATATTATTGAAATTTACACGCCCACATCCAGTCATGTACAAGTTCCATTTAAACGGCATAAGTGCTGTTGCGTATTCTGTGTGAATCATCTAACTTGCATTGCGTATCAAATCCACAGAAGTGCGGCAAAATTTTTTTGGTAGCACTACCATGCAACAAACATGGGTACTGTACCTAAACTTGTAAGCTTGCTTCTACCGTGCTTACAAACACAAGCTTAATATCAAACGATAACTTCGGGGATCTTGATAGCAGTGCACCAACAACAACTGACTAAAACATACGTGCGTTTGCAATCAAAGCTCAGCTGAAGTCAAACTAAATTTATGACAATACAGTCTTCAGAGTGCAGCGGTTTATCGCTACTAACCAGGGATAATAAGATTAGATAATAATATTATTTATTCGCACACTTTTAATTTCATTTTCGCCAATGTGCTTCCTACGTTTGACAGCAGTTATTTACCATCCGCCGTGCACTGTGAGTATTTTTTGTGTTTTTTGAAAGTGGATTGAGATTGTGGACTATATCGGTACGTCGGATGATGATTCGGCGGATTTTCTCCACCTTGACAAGTTTTGCCTTTTGTTTTATGGAAATTCATCGTTCGGTTCACACAAATATATTACTTACGATACCGCTGTCATCGTGTGTATGTTGAACGTTTTCTTGCATCAGGAATATCAGGAATGGTAAAATAAGTCAGCCAAACCTAGTCCCGAACGGATTGTCCGGTGATCGGCTCACAAAATCAACACAATTAAATCCATCCGTAATTACTCGCGCAAAAGCTCTGTGCAGTAAAAGTTGTACTTATCTGTACGATGGATTCGCAGTCGCCACATAACTCATATTCCGACGATCAGAGCTTACTACAACCAACAGGTACCAACCGCAAAATACTACTAATAATAATAAATTAATAATATACACAAGGTAATTTTAGTGGCTTTTCACCGCTTTTGTTACAGTATTCGAAGCTTTTTAGTACAGTATGTATGTACTTTCTCCGCAGTGAATGTACATACGTTGCATACCGTATGTGGCTCAGTGGCTGCATTAATCGTAAATTACAAGACCTTTCGGTACTTCTATCTGTAGAAGTACTCCCAATAATTACACGCTGCGGTTGTATAGTTTATTCGTTTTCATTGTGTATGATTTTGTCTTACACATTGTCCGCTAATGTAAAATTCTGTAATTAAAACGTAGCAGTTCATTGAGCATTATTTTCTGGTGTTGTACAGAATCTAATCGGAAACGTCTCCGCATACCATCCCGCTATGGCCTGGTCATACTGGGATTCTTGGGATTTTTCAATCTCTATGCGTTGCGCGTCAACCTCAGCGTGGCCATCGTCGCGATGGTCAACAGCAGCGCATCCGTGCCAGATAACGCTACGCACGTCGACGTCTGTCCGGTGTCGAACACCAGTAGTCAAACTTCCGTAAGTAATATTCCTGTGTTTCTATATCTTCTGTAAAGGATTGTGTTGTCCGTTACACAAAAATGGACCGACAAGTTATTTCACAGTATATTGATCCAAGTTAACACTCACTTAACAGTGAACAGTTTAATTGTTAAGTAGATTAATTTATGAATTTTTTCTCGTTGCTCTGACGTGTAAGGCCCGTTTTTTCCGCGCAAATTAATGCCAGAAATCAAATTAATTTCGCTGAAAACAAGCTCTTTGATAAAACGTGTTCGATAATCCATTTGTTATTACAAAGTAATTGACTGTAAATTTTTTACTGTCTAGAGCGATGGGGAATTCGGCTGGAGTACAAATGTGCAAGGCATCATCCTGGGCTCGTTTTTCTACGGGTACATCTGCTCGCAGATCCTGGGCGGTTGGGTGGCGCAACGGTTCGGCGCCAAGCATCCTTTTGGCTATGCCGGTTTAATTTCCGGCATTTTGGCGCTGTTCATCCCATTAGCAGCGCGTTGGCACTACGGAGCGCTGATCGCTCTGCGAGTGGCGCAAGGCCTTTTTCAGGTAGTTTTCTTGTTGATTTTCAGTATTAAAGGGGGTTCATTCTGAAGGAAAAATAGAAATATATTGTAACAGCGAAGTACTGACATCCCCACACTACTGATCTTTTAGAGCACTACCGTACTACAATACAACAGACGTTTATTGTTAGTAAAGAGTATTTAACTATGCGTTATATTTTACGCAAGCTCGAAACTCATGATACTTTAAATTGTCTTCAGGCTTTTAAACAAACTTTTTCGACTCACGTCAACTATGATTATCAGCATCCTTACAAAAGAACCTTTCGAACTGCTTTGAACACTGCCGCTTTCTTAAATCGTATATATTATGCCCTTCCGCATCTAGACATCGAGTTAGTATAACACATATTGTACGTGATCTATAAAATAAAAATTATGCAGGCAGGATGTTATGAAGACCTTTATATAATATACGAATACATATATGGAAATCCCATCCATAACGTCCAGTGTTCAGTACTATTTTATTATCAATAATATACTAATGGACGTATCAACAGAATGCATCAACCATAATGACATTTTGCAAATTCATTATGATCAACACTTTGACGCGTATGACCATTACTTATGTTCACCAATCTTACGAATTCGGTTGTTAAAGGGTGTTTGCTTCCCATCCATGCACGCAATGATGGGATTATGGGCTCCGCCTCTCGAGCGATCTCGCATGGTATGAGCTATAAACCTACGGTTTTTTTGTTATCAAAATAATCCTTTATTCAACAAATTCATCGGTTAGGTCTCAATCACCTACAGCGGCGTCCAGATTGGCACTGTCGGCTCGCTAATTATCTCGGGCGTATTAACCAAACACCTCGGATGGCAGAGTGTATTCTACTTCTTCGGCGGCACGGCCATTCTGTGGTACGTCTTCTGGCTGTTTCTGGCCTTCGACTCTCCCAACAACCATCCCCGCATTTCCGACGAGGAAAAGCACTACATCCTGCACGCTATCAAACCGAAGAAGGATCCCTTCGAGGTGACCTTTCCCTGGAAACGGGTCATCCGCTCACTGCCCTGTTGGGCGATAATTGTGGCAAATTTCGGGCACAACTGGGGCTTCTACACCCTGCTGACCAATATTCCCACGTATCTGAACAAAGTCCTGCATTTCGGGATAGAGAATAATGGATTCCTGTCGGCACTGCCGTACTTTGTGATGGCGCTGTTTATGCAGGCGGGTGGGTTGCTGGCGGATCTATTGCGTAAACATCGGCTGATGAATACGACTTGGGTGCGGCGGACTTTTCATTTTGTGGGACAGTTACTGCCGTCGGTATTCCTGATTCTGCTGGGCTATGTGGGATGCAACCACACGGCGGCCATTGCACTGCTTACGTTGGCGGTTGGCACGGATGGATTGACCAGTTCCGGCTACCAGGTACGACCGTGTACTGTGATACATTAGAACAAACAATTTCAACCAACTGCACTGAGAGAGCTCTGGTTGAAATTTAATCTAATCTTCGGTAAATGAGCCACTTTTCTTATTACACAAATGTTGGAAACCTGACACACTTACATATATATACAGACGAAAAATCAGTACACGCGGAGTCGCGAAGTTTCATTATACGACACACGCCATATCTGTTCTGTCACAATCTCTGTGTATAAACTAATTAGAGATACGTATTGCAAACTTGTAGTGTCACTTTTGTATACCCTATAATCGTAATGGTGCAAACGCGCATTGTTACATTTTACAAATGCTTAACGGCAAAATTCCCTTCATGAACATCCTGTGATTCGATGTTCTGTATCCGGTGACAGGACAAAGTTTCTTGATAGCGAAGTACAATACTATCTGCATCTGATTCCTACGCACGCAAAGCGCTATGGAATGTTAGATTATTGCTACGCATCTCATCCATTTACCTAATTTCTGCATATTAATAAAAAGCAAATAAATGGCGATTTTTTCCACGAAAATTGAGGACGATGCAAAGGAGCAGCAGGAATTTATACGAACGCAAGACGCTGGATCTGACGGCACAGACAAGGGTAGCTTTGTTGCTAGCTTTTAACTTTGCAATATTTATTTAACGAAATCCCTTTTAATTAACCTTTTTATCTACAGCTTTTAATTTCATTTTTGATGTTTTTCAATTTTTGCCCTTTCCATTTTTATTTTCTTTTAAAATTTAAACTACAGTTGCAGCAACAACGCCGTTGTGCAAACTAACAATACCTTGGTAAAAATGCTGTTGCATAGTTCGATTTGTTTGCGCTTGATTTTGCATAACATGTACAAGATATTGTTATCTGCATTATTAATATTTTTTTAGAAAGGCATTTGTGCATACCGGCACGGTACCAACTGGTCCTGTTCCTCTTTATGGGATTTTTCGTTATGTTCTCCATTCGTGTGAACCTGAACGTGGCAATTGTAGGTAAAAAATATATAATGTAAACGCTAATTTTGTGCGGCTGCCGTGTACTATGATGTGGATTTCGCGTCTACTGCATTGCTTTTTACAATTTTAATTAGCAATTTTTTAACAGAAACTTTATTTAATTAATACAGCCATGACCAACGCCAGCACCACGACAGAGTCGCTTTTGCTCAACGCATCCAAAGTTAATAACATTTGTCCACGAGAGGCCGGCAATATAACTGGGCCATCGCAGCATGCCGGCAAGGTACAATTGTATAAGCGAGCAAATTACGTGAACTGGCCTTTCACGTGATTACATAATTATCTGATAAATAAAATATTAATATCTATATAGGTGTTAATTTTCCCTCGTGTTACGGTTTAGAATTACAAGTTACAACAGTTGTTTACTGCTTTGCTTTGTTGTTCACTGCTGTTTAGGTTCAAAATTATTGCTGCGATTTACAGTGAGTGCTCGTACACTGGTCGCTCTGGATTCTTTGAATCCTTTGTACATGCCTGTTATAACAGCATAGACGTATACTCCATTTCTACTACGTGCGCATTATTATGCATGTAGCTTACCGACGAAATTACAACTGTCATTATTGTAATAACTGTAGAAGTACAGATGCTTCCTGAGCTGTATAATAATAAATTATATCCATACAGTATAATTAAAGATATAGACAGTTGTATCGTAAGTGCCATACACATGATACTCATAGATACTCAGTTGCAGTTTGATTGGGATGGAAAAACACAGGGCCTCATCCTTAGCTCCTTTTTCTGGGGTTTCATCCTGACACAGATCCCCGGTGGTTGGTTTTCCCGAAAATTTGGTGCGAAGTATCCGTTTGGCTTGGCAGTGCTACTGTCCGGCTTGTTCGGCTTACTTATGCCGGTGGCCGCCACTTGGCATTATTCGGCGCTCCTCACCCTGCGTATCCTGCAAGGTGTTGTGCAAGTGCGTAGTGCGTACTTGTACTCCGTACCTACTTGCTTGTGCAAATAATGGAATTTAGTTAATGATGTAAATCGTAAATCGCAAAGTTCGGCTGCGGTTTGTTTTTAGGGTGTCAGTATGCCAGCGGCTCATCATCTTCTGGGACTCTGGGCACCTCCAAACGAAAGGTCACGAATGGTGAATAATGTTGTTATAATACCGTGCACGAAATTATGATGTGAGAAATCATACCGTGCACGGCGCGCAGTATGCCAATAATACGATCATGAGTTATCATCTTATTATTAGCTAGGCCTAAACTGACAGCGAAGCTTCACCTTATCTGAAGCGGGAAATAATGTCTGTTGTTCCACATGATATACGTAATTTTAAACAGAATATACCGTGCAATATAATACAGTAATTTTTTAACAAATTTCTGATATACGGGTAGCACATACACTACTCAGTAGTGCAATGTTTCCATTACTGGTAGGTAATGATAGCCTTTACCGGCATTCAAATGGGCACCGTGGTGGCATCCATCCTTTCTGGCGTTCTCATCCGGAATCTTGGCTGGGAAAGTGGATTTTACTTTTTCGGTGGTGTGACCTTTGTCTGGTTCGCCGGTTGGCTATACATCGGTCACGAGTCGCCGTCAACCCATCCGCGCATCTCGCCTAAAGAGCGGCACTTTATCTTGTTCGCAATCGGCACCCATCCCGGCGACACCTTTCGCTCTACGCCTTGGCGACACATTCTTACGTCTCTGCCAGTTTGGGCTATCTGCGTGGGTTATTTTGGACACAACTGGGGCTTTTACACTTTGCTGACTACTATGCCGTCCTATTTGGGGAAGACACTGCAGTATAATATTCAGACCAATGGCATCATCTCAGCCATGCCGTATTTAATTTAGCCATGGCCGTCGTCATGCAGCTGGCCGGCTGGCTGGGGGATGTGCTGCGACAGCGAAAGGTCATCAGTGTTACGTGCATCCGCCGGGGTTTTCATCTGGTGGGGCAACTTTTGCCAGCGGGACTGTTTATTGTGTTGGGATTCGTCGGATGTGATCGAAATATGGCGGTGACCTTGCTGATTGCCGCTATGGCCGCGAACGGAATCTCCAGTGTCGGGTTCGCGGTTAACCATGTTGATCTCTCACCAAAATACACCGGTGCGCATTCGGATACAAAATATTCGTACATTAATTATCTGCGAGTATTGAAGTAGATTGCAGTATATAGTATAACACCTCCACTTAAATCCAATTCAAACTTATAAAAACAGGTTAATCTGAAGTCTTACTTCGATTACAAAAGAATCGTAAAGTATACACGTGATGTGTAATACCTTGCCAGTTTATGAAGAAGATACTATAATCACTAATCAAATGGTTCATTTGTTTTCAAACATTAAAGTAATCAAAATTAATCAAAGACTAATGTTGTTGCTTAATGCCTGTTGCAAATTTTTTGTTGCAGGAATTTTAATGGGATGGTCGCAGATTTGGGGAACGCTTCCGGGCATCGTTTCCCCTTACCTAGTTGGTCTCATCACTAGTCCAAAAAATACAGTGGCACAGTGGCGCATTGTTTTTACTTTAACTGCAACGATTTATGTGGTAACGAGTGTGTTTTACGCTTTAACCGCGTCCGGTGAACGCCAGGTATGGAAGCGGCCTCAAAGTTTGCCGGAAGGCCGGAATATGTTAAGAAGAAATCAGAAAGCATGAAATTGTACGTTTCATTCGTTTCGCCGAGACACAGTACTTGCTGTTCTTGTGCGCATTTACAAACAGAATATGTCGACTCAAAAAACGAACTGCATCGTCAGATTGTCTTTCATAAAGTTATGAAAATCATTGCTAACGCGATAATATGAAAGAGTACTTACTGACGGGCGAGTATTACTAGCCATGTTTCCGTTACCTTTAACGGGGTGCAACTGGTGGTTTGCAAAACCAGATGTAAGTCATGTAACAGAGTTTGGTGACACATGTACAACCTGTGGTCACAATACCATATCAGTCAGGTCACGTTGGTCTTTACGTATTTTCGACCCGTAAATTTTCCCGCAAAATGCTAGTTTGACAATCACCGGAATGAATATGATAAGAAAACCACATCTCAGCGCTTGCAGTGTGTCAGCGGCGGAATCCGATGGCTAATTATCTGAAGCTAACACAAAGTTCATTAATAGCTACGATAAAATTAACACCTGTGGCTATGGGCTATGTTCTCAGTATCAGTTCAAAATAGTTAAATTTTGCTTGACGGTTGGCGATAAAGGACGCACTGCACCAGGGTACCTAGACAGGCTAGGCAAGACTACGGCACTTGTAAACATTCCCAGCAAGCCATCTCATTGCTGACGAAAATCACAAGCTGCACGCAGTCGGTTTCAACGCAGCTGCTAAATTTGCCATCTTCCCTGCGCTTATCATTAGTCAGCGCGGAGTGATTTTCTCCCATTCCTTGTTTCCCTGTGACAATGTCTTCTTCGATCCCAGATCTCAACGACATCCAGGAAAAATGTCAACTGCCGGTCCCGACATCCACCCCAGCAGCGCCTATCCGTGGTAAACGCAGGCTATACTGCTATTATGAACAAATTTACATCGTAATTTGTGCCGTAGAATAATACTACGGCTAATAATAACGGCCGTAGAATAATACTACGGTTTGCTAATAATTATTATTATTAGCAAACCTTGTTAGTATATATTGTACTAGTACTGTGTGCTACATAGCAATTGTTATGAAGTTTTCTCGCATGCCAAACCACTTGTGTCGATTTAGCTGACGATGCCCAGTCCCCGTGGTGTATCCCATCCCGTTATCAACTAGTGCTCTTCCTCTTCATGGGCTTCTTCGTCATGTTCTCCATTCGCGTCAATCTGAGTGTGGCCATTGTAGGTAAAAATTTTCCAGTTGAAGATGTCCGGTGACGGGCTCCGATTGCCGAACTGAGCAGCGCAAGCGCAATATCAGCATGGTATACGATTGTACCCGATGTTTTTCCTTACTATAACAGCTATGGTCAATACGACGGTCATCACTTCAAACGCCAGCATTAACATCACCGACGCATGTCCACGCCCAAACATCAACGACACGGGCACTGTACCGCATGCTGGAAAAGTAAGCACAAATGCAACTTACACTAATTGCACATATGAGCGTATTAATATGAAGTCTACATAATAATTATAATGATTTAATTACTACAGCGATTGATTGGTATTCTAGCAATTATTGCCCTTTGAAATTCGTATCTTACCGATTTTTGCTGCGTACGTACATGGTACACGATTCGAAGGGTTTTGGGAAATTCGACCAAGATAAAATATTATTTTCGGCATTATTTCTCGCTTGGATGGCCTTACCATCAGCTGAATATTAATATTTGTCGAATATGCAGTTTGACTGGGATGGAAAGACGCAAGGCTTGATTCTCAGTTCCTTCTTCTACGGGGTCATCCTAACGCAGATCCCCGGCGGATGGCTGTCCAAGCGGTTCGGCGCTAAACATCCTTTCGGCTTAGCCGTTCTCCTGTCGGGGCTGTTGGCCCTGTTCCAGCCGTTGGCGGCCAGTTGGCATTACGGGGCCCTTTTGACCCTTCGCGCACTGCAGGGCGTCGTCCAGGTAAGTAAGTAATACTAAGTACAGTATAGCGCATGCGGTATTTCGCAGCAGCCAAAGCACTGCGCTCCATTGTGTATAAGGATAAAATAATTATTTCTTAACCGTTATTAACAGTTCCTTAGATATTTCGCTCATATTATGTCATTTTAATCCGTCGAATTACGACGGCTCACGGAGATTTTCCTATTCAAATTGAGGTTAACAATGTGCAAACCACGATACATGGCGGTTATATGTAATTAGCGAGTGTTGCAGGCTTTGATAGTTGAGGTAATGTAATTTTATTCATTTTTAGGGAGTTAGTATGCCGGCCGCCCACCAGCTCATGGGCCTCTGGGCACCTCCCAACGAAAGGTCACGCATGGTATCCTGTGCATTTAGATTGTTTAAAGAATTCCCATCCAGCGCACGCAATCGCACAATAACAAGCTGTTTTGCAGGTAATGATCACATTCACCGGCATTCAAATCGGCACTGTCGTCGCCCTCATCCTCTCCGGCGTTCTCATTCAGAATCTGGGTTGGGAGAGCGGATTTTACTTTTTTGGCGGTTTGGCCTTCATCTGGTACGCCGGTTGGCTGTACTTCGCGTACGACTCCCCCTCCGTCCATCCCCGCATCACTCCCACGGAGAAACAGTTCATCCTGGACAGTATCGGTCACGCCCAGCCGCTAATGACCACAGCGGTACCCCAAACACCCTGGCGACAGATTCTAACTTCCCTGCCGGTATGGGCAATCTGCGTCGGTAATTTCGGGCATAATTGGGGCTTCTACACCCTCCTGACCAATATTCCATCATATCTGGGCAAGGTCCTTCACTATAACATCCAGTCGAACGGGATTATCTCGGCTATGCCGTACCTGGCCATGGCCGTTGTCATGCAGCTGGCCGGCTGGATGGGAGATGTGCTGCGACAGAAAAAGATCATCAGCGTGACGTGGATTCGACGCGGGTTCCATTTTGTGGGGCAAGTGTTGCCGGCTGGATGCCTGGTGGGATTGGGATTCATTGGGTGTGATCATAACGCAGCGGTGGCGTTTTTGATACTGGCGCTGGCGACCAATGGGATATCAAATGTCGGATTCACGGTGAACCACGTGGATCTCTCGCCCAAATATGCCGGTGTGTGCAGCCAATAGACATGAGCTTTCAGTAAATTGCATAAAAATAAAGAACAATACGTATTTATTACCAATTATTCGACGACGGCGGACCTGTTTTACTTCGACAGTTGTTTTTAAAACCTCAATTTGATTGAAGGAATTTTGATGGGATGGTCACAGACATGGGGATCCATTCCCGGAATCGTAGCGCCTTACCTAGTGGGATTACTTACCGATCCCGAAAACATGATTTCTCAGTGGCGAATTGTTTTTGCTATAGCTGCAGCCGTCTATTTCGTTACGTGTACGTTCTACGCGTTAACAGCATCTGGAGAACGTCAACAATGGGAACCACAACCGAATGCCGACAACAGCAACACAAGCAAACCATAAAATCCACTTGCCTGCTTGTTGAAAAAAGCAACACTTCTTTGCTCAATAATCTTTTGAACTAAATAATCTTCATTTCGTTCATACGATGCGAAAGCTGGTACAAACGACTACGTTTCGCTGTTTAACGGTACAAAATTCATGCATTAGCGGAAAATTGGAAAAACATCAATGCGAGCGGAAGCAAAAAATATTTCAGCCGACTAGCCAAATTGTATGACCCACACGAAAAATACGCACTAACTAAGTCGTTGTTGTCGCAGTCTCCGCCTGATCGCCCTGCCCTTCAACTCCATTTTCTCCGTTCTCTTTTACATTCCCATTCACTTTGGGATGTTTCTTGGTCTGTTTCTTCTTCTCGACAGTCCCATCACCGCTGGGCACATGCCCGTTTTTGGGTTTGGGCGCTGCCACGTTCTTAGTGGGCGTGGTTTTACTAGGCGGTGGTGGGTAGGCCTCCTGTGTTAGTTTCTTCAGTTCGGGATCTTCAAACTCCTCGCGGATGGGTTTCAGAAGGCGGTTAACGAAGACCGCCACGGCGCCTTTCAGATCGGCAGGATGCAGTTTTAATTCCATAAAATCCTAGAAGATATCAGACCAGGTGAATATGTAATCAGGGTAATCTGTCACTTCTATTCTTCACTCTGCAGATGATGATAGTCATCTTGTGTTATGCAAGCTTCTCCATAAAGATCAGCAGTTAAAATCGTTGAACACTTATCCATGCGCACAATACACGATACATGAAGTGATATAATTAATGCGACAGCCAGTTAAATAGAACGGCAAGCAAATGAAGCAACAAACACACAAGCAAAAGCAAATTCACTACTCGGCTATTTCCCTAAACCTGCATTGTGATACTTAACTGGTAAAGATCGCGAAAGACAAGCGACCGTTAATTACAAGATTTAAGTACATTGAAAGAAAGTGACAACTTACTTTTTCTAAATCTTCGAAGGTGGCATAGCTTATCGGTCCCCCATCCTGTGGTCGACGTTCCACCACGACAGCTGTTTCACCGAAAGTCTCTTGCGTGAGAGGAAACACCACTTGCTTACAAAAGGCCAGGACGCCGTTGCCTTCCGCATTGCCTGGTTCACAGAATGCCTTCTTCAATTTCTTTTTCACATCGGCTTCCGAATCGAGCAAATCAATTTTGCTGTCCTCCTCAGATGAACTCATTTTGGCACCGGTTAAACCCGGAACCTATACAGTACAAACCCTTTACGAGAGAATATCCCATACATTCAACATTCACTTTCAAACAGCAGCGGTAAACAGAAATCCGAAAATCTTAATGCAAGACAAGGCGGACTCGTTCTAGCTGTTATAGTCAAAAATTATCAAATAAAGCACAGCAAAAAAAATAAAGTGCAATTTCTAGACCCAAGGTAAAAAATGGGAAAACCAAAGAAGAAAATTTGATAGAATTATAAGCGAGTCTCGCACACAAAAATTATAACCTCCCTCTTTTAAATTAAATAAATGAGTACTACAGTTTATTAAAATTAAACCTAAAAAATAAACGAATATCTTTGGTAAACACGCAACACTGCTTACCATGGGATTCATTAAATGTATACGCTTTTTATAGCCCAACTGCGGCAAGTACTTCTCGGCGAAGGTGAAGATTTTGCGCTGATCCACGCCGCCGAATTGTGCATCCACCTTGAGATACTCCTCATCCAAGGCTTGCAATCCAGGGTACAGTAGCCCGGACAGCAGGGAGTTGGCCACTTGTTTGACAACCTCAGCGCCGGCCTTCTTCGCGTCATGCTCGGTGACCATGCTTGACATACGGTAAACATCCAACGTGTACTCGCGTTCAAGCTGATACTCCGACCCTCTTCGAAAGTTAAGCTTCTCAAGAGGTACACGGATGGAGCGCAGCATAGCTAATCAAGCAGAAAATGCACCTGATAGATAGCAAATTACTCATAGTTAATTAATTTACGAACCACATACAGTGAAAACGTACAAATTGCATCGCTAATGAAACAGCTATGTTTAATAAAATACACCAAAAATAAAATTATGTACAAGTGATAATGCAATATTAAAGCATGCTGAATTTGAACAGGATTTATCCATCTGGTTAATAATTCATCAATGATCATAAACTTCCATAACGTATTACACATAATTGTTACTTTGCACAAATTTGCAGAACGTAACGAAGTGCAAATTACAACAAAAACCTAAATCTAGTCTTTAAAAGACAAGTTGGTTGCTACCTTTGATAATTCGTTCATAATAGTTCGTCCTGTGCCTGAGCAGATTCCACGGGGCTTTCATATTATCCAGATATGCATGGAGATCAGCCAGCAGGATTGTCACTTCGCAGCCCGCTTTGAGGAAATCCGCAATCTTCATCATGGGCACAAAATAAGCAATATGCGGCCGACCCGTTGTTGCCGTTCCCCAGTACACCGTCAGATGGCGTTTCTCTTTATGGAGGACATCTACCAGGGCGTCCGCCCCCAGGACTTCCTGTAGATTCCGCGTAATTAGTGTCACATTCTTATTCGTGTCCTCGTCAAGTTCCTTAGTGAGAGCGGATAATTTATCCTTCCATGGATTCTCCACAGCGATTTCGCTGACGTCCCCATTGACTGCCATGGTTAAAACAGTACACGCTCAGGTTCCTGGTCAACCTGGAAATCACCATGTAATCAATGTAAACGTAGGCCAAGGTTGCACACGCTGACATAACCCGATCAACGATCATCCACCTAGACAAGCTGTGCGATGCAATGTGGCTACGCGGTTCACACTGATGATGCAATCTGCGTGGAATTAGCGCCCGAGTTACATGATCGACTTACCAGTGTGACACTTTTAATCACCAAGCGATCTTCACTTGCGGATCCCTACTCGTACCAAAAAAAACTGTTTGAAAATCGAAAAAAAGAGTAATGTAGGCAAGCCTGCCTGATGCGGTTAGAAAGTCACAAAAACCGAAACGCAAATTTAACCAATTAACCTCGATGAAAACTTGTGGCAGCTTGACGCAGACTGCTGTTAAGTACTTGCTCGTACACATCATAGGCTTCATTTCCGCCTTGGCGTGATGAATCACTGCAAAGTGCAAGCGTATGCCATGTACCGGTCTGGGTGGAGTCACATCATGCAGCCACCTAGGGCGGCCACCATGACACAATAAATTATTTTATTAATAAGTGAAATACGTATTTAGTAATAAAAATTACGTATGGTAAGTATTTTCTGTTTCGCCAAATCCTGGTGAAAATCGGACATAACAGCAAAAAAAGCGACAATCAAAACTTTATCATAATAAAGACACCATATTATTTGATTGAATAAGAACTGGTAGTGTTAACTGTTACGAAAGCAAACTAGTAATCAGCATCGACACATGGATCAAATCTTCATTAATCGCATTCACAATGTCCACCACACAAAAAATAAAAACATAAATCACACCTACAATGTCGGAAGTAAATAATCCCATCAGTCTAATCAATTTTTGTAAAAACTTCTCAAAATCAATAAAATCAGAATTCTCAACCATCCATAATAACAAATTTTCTGAAAATGCAAGGAGAAAGTGCCAACAGTAGCAATCAAACTAATGTATTAAGCGTCACTTTTGGCCACTTCGAACGACGCCTGCGACAACTCATCCAAACCGGCTTCGATAACATCACCTTCCTTTACCGGGCCAACTCCCGCCGGCGTCCCTGTGAGAATGACATCTCCAGGATACAGGGTAAAATAGTTACTAACATAGCTAATCAAATACGGCACCGAATAAATCATATCTTTGGTGCAACCATTCTGTCGTGTCTGCCCGTTGACTTTGCACCACAACTTCAAATTCTGCGGATCCGGCACACGATCCTTGTGGACGAAGGGTCCCACGGGGCAGGAGGTGTCGAAGCCCTTAGGGATAGTCCAAGGGAGGCCTTCTTTCTTGGCTTTATCTTGCAGATCGCGAGCGGTTATATCCAGCGCGATGGTGTATCCGGCGACATACTTCAGCGCTTCCGCCTCGGGAATCTTCTTGGCGGTCTTCCCGATGACGACGCCCAGCTCCACTTCGTGGTGTAGGTTCTGACAACCCGGAGGGAATTCAATTTTCTGGCCCTCTACGATGAAGGCCGACGTGGGTTTCATAAAGATAACGGGGTCCACTTTGGCGGCGGCGTAGCCCATTTCTTTCATGTGATCGGCGTAGTTTTTTCCCACGGCGATGATTTTCGACGCCAAGTCCACGAACTTCTCGAAATTCCTCCCGGACATCTCAGCAAAGCGATATTAAAAAACCGAAATTCAACAAAAGTTGACGTTTGAAAAACCTTGACAGATTGAACTGAAATAATTAGGAAACTGCGTACGAAAGAGAGATTGGATTAAACAGAAAAACGCATCAAGCTAAAGTTATGCAGAAAACTTCAAGCTAAAATCCGATCCCACAGGCCATAGCTGCGGCCCGTCTGTTATCGCAGATAACCAAAATTTCCCCCGCGAGCGGGCGCCGTTTTGCCCATGCAAATTACAGGAGGCTCTGTAGCAGCGGATGACGTTTTGCGGCTTTGCGGTTGCGAGAGAAATCCAGGAATCTTTTACTGACTTCTGAATTTTTCCTTCCTTCCGTTTTTTTTCATGCTGGGCATCTAGACATGTGAGGGATCGTTTGCAACCTTGCGGGAGACGTTTGCTGTATTTAAAGTTGCACCGTTGTTCTTCGTTCTGGCTGTTCGGTTAAGACGTTCACTAGATATTTCTGTTTCACATTTTGATTTCCTGATTACAATTTACAGCAGTATTAATTATTATGGATGCGAAACCTGGAATTCCCTTGGTGTACTGGGCTCAAAAAGACGATCGGATTTCTCTGCGAGTGGATGTGGAAGCTCATGGGCAGCCTGTCGTGACTACCACAGCGAAGCGTTTGGAATTTTCATGCGATGGGACTGCTCCGACGACAGGGCGTCGACGGTACGCCTTTGCCATTGATTTCTTCGCCGATATCGTTCCAGGCTCTGAAGGCTATGACATGAAGGCTCAAGGTAGTCGCGTGGACCTGATCATAAAAAAGTCCCAGAAAAACGATGAATACTGGCCAAGGCTGCATCGAGATGGAGCGAAACCTGCGTGGTAAGTTGTGAGTGGTACGCTGGAAGGCCGTGTAACTTAATCATGTTTGTTCGAATAATAATAATTGTACTCTTTTTCTACCTGTTAGGCTGCTAGCATTATAATTGGCTTCGGTTGATGTTGCAAAGTTCCGTTATTTTATCTGTAACTAATGATGTTTTTATTTTGTCAGCTGGACCCAGTGATAGCGATTAATTTGGAAACATTTGTTATTTTTCTCCGTTCTTGAACTTCTTGATTTTTGTTTACATATGTAACTTTGCTCACATTTGCGAGAATTTATTTCCGCGCTATGGTAGATGGATATATCGTTTTTGTGTCTGCATAAGATTTTTGGGATGGAAATCATGGAACTGTTTTCTACATAATCGTGTAAATCTTCGCAATGGTTAGAGAAAGTTTTCATCTTCAGCATCGAATATTACAGGCTTAAGATCGATTTCGACCGCTTCCACAGCGGCGAAGCGGAGAGCGAAGAGGAGAAAGAGCGCCACGACCCGGACCGTGAGCCAAACATGAAGAACACCGTGGACGAACTGTTAAAGAACATCAAAGACAAGCGCCCAAATTTCCGTGAGCCCGGCTTGGACTTCAAGAAAATGTACTTGACGGCCTACAACACCTTCATGTTGCTGGGCTTTTTCGGCATCTTCGTTTCCCTGATCCGCAACTACGTGCAGGAGGGATCGGATTTCTATCAGCGTACCTATCACACCGTGGGACTAAATGTGCGCATCATGCAAATCGCGCAGTGCGCGGAGATTGTTCATGCCGCACTGGGTCTGGTCAAGACTAGTCCGTTGAGTTCGCTGTTGCAGAGCACCGGTCGGTTGGTGGCTCTGCATGTCATCGTCTTTGAGCCGTATCTGCAGACACTGCCGGCAGTGTACTGGTTGTTTGTGGCGTGGTCGGCGGTGGAATTGATTCGCTATCCGTATTATTTGGCACAGCTGCATGGATACGTTCCGGAAATGTTGAAAGTGCTGCGGTATACCAGCTGGATTGTTCTGTATCCCATGGGGATGATTCTGGAGGCGATTATTTATTTGCAAGGTTTGTTGATAGATAAAAAGTATCTGTCCATACTTATAATTCTTTGAAAGAAATTCCATTCTTGTTCAGTTTTTTTTGGATTGTTGAAAATTGTGTCTTGACTGCTTATCTCAATACATAATTCCATTAACCGAGCGGATTTTTTTGCAGCGCTGGAGGCGTATCCTCTGACGTATCCTGGCGCGTTGTTTCATTTGGGCAGCAAGAGTATCACAGTGGCCCATTTTATTGCCTTGTATCTCTTCATCTTCCCGGTTGGTTGCATATTCATGCTCCGCTACATGTTCTACCAAACCAAAAGCCAGTTGTTCGCCAAAAAGGGCGCCAGCCGTCCAAGCAAGAAAGTGCAATAACGGAATGGATTTTGCTCGCATCCCAGAGATTTTATTTACTAATTTAAAACCAGTTTCCACGTAGTTTAATGCGTTTCTAAGTTCTTTCTTCTCCAATAAACTGTAGCATTTCGATACGTTTAAAAAAAGCATCGGTTTCTTCGTTGTCGAATGGACGGATGTTTTGTGGATGCCAAGGGGTGGAACATAAAGGGCATGATTGTAGACCCCGTGATAAGGCGGTAACGATTTCGGAATAGATTCCTGGCATTTCACAAGATGGGCATAATGTGAAGTCCACTCGAATCACATGCATTCCCTTGAAAAATGCCAGAAATATTTCGGAATGTGATAAATTTCAGACCATTATTTATGGCCAATGTTACTGCATGCGTTATTCCTGACGAAATTGCTTAATAGATTTGAGCAGCGTTAGATTCTGAGTCTGTATGTTGTAACCAGCGTACATTTGTCGATAGCTACGTAGCGATAAACTAGAGTTGTCGCTTTCCTGTTTTTACTGCCCGGGCATACCGTTAGAATGCAGAAGGGCACCCGGATTTTGCACAACGGGCAGACCAGTTGGCTTTTAGGAAATTTGTGGTTGGCGAAAGGGCATGCGGTCAGCGTGTCTTCCTCCTCTGTGGCACGATCACCTTTACGAAGGATATTGAGGATTTTCGATTCGTACTTCTCTGTGATCATGCTGCGGTTTTCCGGTTGCATCAGGATTAAAGCGAACCTGCTCCAACAACAACAGATCATTATGGCATCTCTGATTAATTTGCAGTACTTCAAGTACCCGTATCGATGTGCATAGTTGTTTTGCTTTCTTAAGTCTGTTACTCTTGTACGTTAAAAAAGTATACGTTAAAAAATTACATACGTTAAAAACGTTTACGCTAAAAAAGGTTATCATTAAGCTACTGTACAATAGTACAGAAATTCCATAACTTGTTATTTGGCTGATCTTAACACTACTCTAGGCATAAGATGTAGTGATCTCTAATGCAACGCACTCCATGGCTGTTTTGTTGAGATTGCATTTGGCACATTCCAGCACGGCGGACAGGAGAAAACGACTGGCATCTTTTGGGAATTTGTTCAGATTCCGGCAAATGCGTATCAACATCCGTGCCACTACAAACATCCAGAGAAAAATGGTATATGCCGCAAGTAGAAGGGGGATATACAGTAAGGTGAGTCAACAATGCTGACAATATTTACCGATTTCGTGTTGTTTTAAAGTGTACATCACCGTGCTGACAGCGTGACTGTGGACCAGTGTCAGTAAATCCACCAGCTGACCGGATGGAGTATGTGACGTTCGTACGATTTTATCGTAGGCTCTGCATGAGAACAAAGGCAAATCAAAATAATCCAATATTTTTTCCGGTGCAGAATATTTGAACAGTCAACACGTTGATTAGTGGAATTTGCACATTGAGCAGTATTAAGCAAATATAAATGAATTTTAAAACATAGGTTAAAATTATAAGAGAAAACAATACTTATGGTTCAGATGTACATTACCTGCAAATAATTATTGAAGATTGTTACCTGAAAAGAGTTTTGTGAGCCTCCTTATAATCTCCATTCTTCAGATGGTGGTCAGCAACGAGTAACGCAATGCGGTCAGCTTCGTGTAGCTGCCCTGAAAGCAGGTACAAATCCAAGAGATATTTTTCGTCCTGCAGCCAGAAGAAACTTTTTGGATAAGTCATAAGAAGTCTTAGTTACCACTGCCGTAAGATTTCGCAAATAAACCCTTTACTTTTTTAAAACCAAGCTTACTCTCTTATGGTCTTTTTCAAACATGCCATTAAAGTTATGTCAGCAAATTCCAACACCCCCAAAAACAAAATAACGTTATATAATATGCCAGTTCAAAATTTTTCTAACATCCACCATACGCAAAATTGTCAACAACTGTCTTCTGCACCATAATTATAAACCTTTACTTGAAATGCACAAATAAGAGACAAACACTTTCTTACTTCATATTTTTCAAATACACTATCATAAATACTTCTTTAATACTTCCACATTAACACTGACCCGAGGATTCCCGTCTTCGCTGCCGAGGAGGAACTGCGATGTTTTCTCAGTGGTGGCGGTGTCGTTGGCTTTCACCGTGGCTGCCACCAACAATTCCAGCAACTGCTTTTCCGCCGCAGGTTGGCCTTTCTTTTTGACGGCGCTCAGCAACAAATCCACCGCTCTTTGCGATTTATGAGCCTGACTGAAAAAGTGCGAGGCATTGACGATATCCCGCTTATCCTCGTAATATCGGGCTATTTTCTCGTAAAGATGCGCGGGATGATCGTTTCCTGAAGAGCATATTATCAACAAAATTTATCAAGTTGGCGTATAATTTTATTTTATTCCCTTGGTTTACATAGTACTGAAAGATTCCCTTGGTTTACATAGTACTGAAAGATACCATAGTCCTTCCGCCCTTGATTGTTAACTAAAATTTTTATTTTTCTTACCGATGACCTGGGCAAATACGTCCATCTGATTGAACTGCCTAGCTGTCAGAAATGCTTCTTCTCCACGATTAGATATTAGTAAGTAACGGATAGCGGAGGGAAAATCTTTCAGCTTCATGAAATGCCTACGACAACCGGAAATCACGCTCAATACAGTACCGAAGTAATATTTTGCATAAACATGTCAGCTTACGCCGCAACCATTTTGGCGCCTTCTTGTGATTTGGTCCTGTCGACAATTTCTATGGCCAGATCCGTACGGTTGAGCCCTTCCAGAAGGATTTTTACCATGGCGTCATATTCACCGGCAGCTTCGTAGAGTTTTATAGCGCCCTTATGGTCGCCGGCTGATTCCTTGGCGGCCGCCAGCTGAACTTTCAACGGAATAGAATCCGTTTGGTTGATGACCTCTTCCGCCTGAAATTTGTACCATTTTAATTAACGTCTTCAGTGCTGGCCCATATTAGGTATTGCACTGTTATTGGCTTTGCAGAATAGACACATTTCTTCCATTTTATCCAGGCACACTGTGGCAGTCATCGTTGTTCTGCTTGTGATGATACTTTGTAAGGTTACAACCCTTACAATTAGTAAAATAAATAAATTAACGCAAACTAAAGAACCGATTTTTGATGTAAGTTAATAACAGCAACTGTGCCAACCGAATGGAGGAGATCAACCGAATTTGGATGATAAATAAATTACGGCTAACTTTGGGCTGTAGGTATGTATACAGCAACTGAAAAATATAACAACTTCCGCTGCAAACACTTTGCACGGGATTGTGTGATATGCTGCATTATTTTTTTTCGAGCTGACTTCAGTCGGTTCAGTGGCTTTGTTGAAGCATTTCCCGGTCTGTGGTGTATACAGACCTGTATCGTACAACAGATCGAGATCTTGGATATACAGAATACGCATATTGTATCAAATGCATCGCAATACGGAATGCAAATGCTGATTACCAAATTATTTGCGTTTATATTGTCACTGTTCTCCAAACTGCAAAAAAGGGCATGTTATTAAACCCTATGGCCTTACCAGTTTCATTTCGCGTGCTTTCAAGTACATTGTAGCTGTTTTGAAGAAATTCCCGCATTCCTTGTACAGTCTCCCGGCTTCCTTATAATGTTTGCCCTCTTCCACGATGCCGGCACATTCCTCGGTCAGTGCGGGATTTTTCACTTCCTGGCACAATGCGAACCCTCGCGACAGATCGTTCATCCTGAAAGACACCTTGGCCAGACCGTGTTTGCACGCAACCTTCAACTCGAAGTCATCATCACTGGCTAGTGACAATGCGCGTTCGTAGTTGATCAATGCTTCAGGGTAATCGCCAAGGAATTCTAACTGCTGCGCATGCTGTTGACAAGCATATCCCACCTTATAACAGAAAACGCTGATTCTTTTATACAATTTACGTGGTCAAATGAACGTCAAATAAAAATTAATGATTAACTCAAAATCACTAAGGGTATATGTGTTTACATCGGATGCGTTCATCACTTCAATTCCTGCTGTTGAAAACATATTTTAAAATCTCTCCCTTAAAAGCAACAGGTGCATACTTGTACTCGTCGTCCACATAAACGACCAGATTAATGTGTTGAGTTTGCCTTTACTAAATTATTTTTTTCCGCGCTTTGATTCATAGTTCGTACACTGGACTTCAAAATGATGTTACTGCATACCCATCATGTGCTACGGTTGTGATGTAACACTACGGTAACATCCACAACCGTTACACGGTTGTGGACGTAACACTTAATTTTATGAAGTCCACTGTATATTTCTATCTCGCACTTCAAAGTAAGCTGTAAACTGGCATGTTTAAAAATAAGAACGCGTAAGACGAATTTGCCTACCTTGTCGGGGGCATGCATTTCCGCCAGAGCGATGGCCCGTTCCCACTGCATCAGATCCGAATAAATATCCAAAACGGTCAGCGGATCATGTGCCTGCAGAAACCACTTGCAGGCCAATTCGGGTTGGTTGTCCACCAGTGCCATGTAGCCACACAGGCGCTGAATGTTCTCCAGATCACGATAGCGCTCAATGCTGGTGACCTTATCATAGCATCCGCTCTCCCGATACAACGCGATCGCTAAAGGTAAATCCAGATTGCGCAGGCACTCACCGGCAATGGAAGGAAGAAGATCCTTCCAGCCTTCTTTCTTGCAGATTTGCGCAGCCTAAAAATGCCCCTGAAATTCTTGGTCGATATCATTACAACGGTAATCGTGTGAGCCTACGAACGGCATTGGACAACGCAAAGAGATCGATATGATTGGTGGAAAATAATTATATCGTACGCTTGGTAACATATGCTTATTTGCAAGTTTAAAGACAGCGGAATTACTACTGTACTACTGTACAGTGTACATGAATACTACATACGTGTGTACAATACACTGAACGAATTGTAGTATTCATAATTTTATGAAGTTCACCTCGCGGTACCGGTGCAGATTTCGCAGCTTGTCTACATCATCTTTCGTAGGCGTTGTGGTCATTTCTACTGGATAATTCTGCGGAAAAACACTGAGTTTCCGGATGTGCGGCACACCGTTCAACAAGGTAACAAGATTTCCACTGTTAAATCCAATAATGCATTCGTTTCGCTGCACTTGATCGGCATTTTTTGACGGCGCTTTGACTTCTTCAACCACATGACCGAATATCGTATTGGCGATCGAAATAAAGCACTGAGCATGGGTGTGATCGTACACGACAAAATTAATGGCGAAATCCTGAAAAACGGTTTTCTTAATATATAATAGGCTGCAAGGTAAAAAAACAATGGTTCATCGTTATGCAAATATGTCAGTTAATTTTTAACGATAAGTTATATATCTCTTGCCTGTACACTCCAGTCAAAATGTAATCCATTCGGTTTCCCGTTGAATCCTTCCACCTTTATACTGATTTCTTGTATTATGTTGTAGAGATAAATGGCGTTGGCAACATCAAGATACGCTACACTTCAGACAACACGTATTCCTGTCACTGCTTCATAATCGTCGTCGCTATGAAGCCTTCATTCTAACATGATTTGGTTAGCGACGATTGGACGGTTAACCGTTACACTTACATTGCGTCATCCTCCTTTAGAAAAATTTGAATAATTCCGCAAGTGTGATGCAGTGCTGCTTCGTACTTTTGCACATTTAGAGACAAGAAGCCCAATGTTCCTGTCGATGTTCCGAAATAAACATTCGTATCGGCCAATGCCATGCACGATACGTCTGCAATATGTAAAAATTAACTTGATAAGCTTTTTAGCGAAATCTGTAATTATGGACTTATGGTTGCTGTCGGAATATGCGCCACGGCTGCGAAATTAGCATTTTTTTTAACCGAAGAAATCTAAACGGGTAGATGAAAGCTTTTCGTCTCATCTGTTTATTAGCGGTCACACGGTTCCCCTTTATGACTTAATTATGCGGTCAACTACAGTTAGTTTTTTCATTTATATGAAATTACAAAGATTTTTCGGGTAAGTTAATTCCACATGATTTCAAATTCTTAACCCATTCTTAGGTCGTATCGTACTGTTAATAATATCCAGTGCAGTGATTGTTTCCTCCACGTGGGACAGAAACACCGTTGGATCTGGATGCAGTTTATGCGTTAAAATTCGGCCATCAGTCAGCAAGAGCACCGCAGTATTCCAGCTCAACTGAATGGATTGCACGCTGCCGGCATACTCATATCGTCCCAGTATTTCGAATGCCGGTGTCTCCAATGAGGCATCTAGCGATAGCAAAATCTCAGTTAAGCACTCAATTTTTTCCGTCATAATGCATTCCTCATTTTGTCTGCAACTTTACGGCTAAGCTAGATTTCTCGTGAATTCAGTACATTTCTAATTCAGTACAGTTCAAATTCACGCAAAACCTTATAGCTCGTACTTTGCGCAAGATGCGTAATTCTAATATCCTCGTACTTGGTTCAATGTAGTAAACAACCAAATTATTCATAACCGCCGCGAAGTTTTGCGGACCCAGAGCCACCATGGCCGGCTCAAATTTACACGACACCGTGCCGGTGACCTCGGACAACGTCGGCATACTGGCAATATTAAAGGCTTCCAAGGAGACCATGTAGCAGGCTTTATTTCGCCAAACACATCCAATATCCGGCACTTTGGTTAAAAAGACAAAACCCTGTCCGTTCCCACCAATGGCGGCCAACAGAGCACCTACAGCAGAAAACACTGGTTTGCTATACCATATTATACGCCGATGCACTATTTTAGCTATTTTTTAAAGGTTTAATCGCAGTTGAGACAAGAGGAAAAACGCCTCCATTTTTCATACGTATTATTATGTGTTTGCTCACTTTAGTGCTCGTGGCTACATGTATCTGCCGGATTTAGAAAATGTATCAATTTCAAAATGTTGCTAAAATTTATTGTCAGTTATGCAGTGTTATTATGGCCGTATGACTGGAAATGTGCATGTAAAACTCATGTAGTCTAGCACATAAAATCAATGATTTAAACAAAAACGGCTTTGAAGCAAAGGATCTTCAAAGAAACAGATATACGCGGATACATTACCGTCCGAGGTCCACTTCAGTTTTAGCATATGCGATCCATCCGGTAGCGGCAGTTCCGACATTTGCGATTTACTCACATCGCTGTGGAATATTTTGATGTGGCTGTGCGAACAAATGGCAAAACGCGACCCGTCCATCACAGCGGCCATATCGACGATTTTATTTTGAAAGACATTGGAGTGCTGCAGTTCTTTGCCTTGTTCGTCGGGATGCGAGGATACCCAGATAAGAATGCCCTGCAATTGGTCAGTTAACTCGAGTCAGCAGAAAATATCCAGAAATTCACAACCAACTTTTTGAAAGCACAAAACAACGTAGCCATCGCCGAACCACGTGTACTCCGATATGTCACCGTAATCCGTTTTGAATGAATACTGGAGTGACCGGTTTTCGTCTTCCAGGTTGAACAAAACCAGCGTCTTCCGGTTGGCCACACAACACAGCTACAATAAAATATTAACAATTCAACCCAATCAAAAAATTGTTTAACATAACTGATATACGATCAAAAAGAAAAAAATGTTGAACGGCAGACACAGCTCAAAAGATGTAAAAAAAAGAAATGAGTTTATTACAAGTTCTCGGGCGTAATAAATATTCAAAATCACACAAATTAATGCCTGCAGTTTGGCATTTTTCACATTTCTTCGCAATTTTTTAGACAAGGTTGGCTTAATTTACAGATTACACATCGTACCGTGTTTTCCCGTCGCAACCCCGTCTGGACAAATTTACTGGAGGCAAATTGCAGTCGGTGGACGTTTCCATAAGGGCACTCGCGGGGCGTCAGCACTTTCTCGCCGTGACAGTCGATAAAGACAATCCGCGACATTTGCCCGGCATCGCCGCCCGAGGCCGGCCCGGCGGAACTGCAACTGGCCAGGATCCCATCGGCACTCCACGCCGCATCACTGATAACCCCGTTGTGGTCGCCGCGCACCACCGTACGTTTATCGCTGGATTTATCCAACAGCACAATAATTCCTATCAAATAAACCAAGTTAATTAAGACAGACGCCGAAATATCGGGATACCCAGTGAACGACTTTTTCCAGCTTTCCTGCTGAAAAAATGTTGAAGTATGCAAGTCATGTTCGTTCTACGCTCTTATAAAAATCTATCGAATTTTAAAACAGTTTAACAACACGCCATTTTTCGGAAAAACACACCGTTGTTCGTCGGAAATGACACATCTGCTGTTTAAGCTGTTGTAGATTTATTGTTATGGTTGGGACCGTTGGGTGATCCGTGATCGGTAAACACGAGCAACGTGCACAAACGTTCAGACGGGAATTCGCATGGAATTTAGCGGCTTACAGTAAGTGAACTCCGCGGCACGGGTTTTGGCTTTGTGCATGGACATTTTTAAAATTCACTCATTTTCTCCCTTTTTTATTTTGTAGATATCCATTCATTATGCCCGTACACACATCCCAAACCGATGCAAATAGCGAACGAACACCCGTGGGCCGTGATACGCAGCATCGACTTAAATTATTAATTTTAATACAGTAAAAAGTACAGATAAGCGACGTTTGGCAGCTGGTAATGTACAAATTCATTTTCAGATACAAATTTCAAAATACAAAAGTACAGACGCCACACAACACCTGTCCATACCAAACCCTTAAAAAACCAGATCTTTTAAACAGAACCTCTTACCACTGGAATAGGCCACCGCTAATACATCCATCACCGGCGACCAGCCCATCCACGTGACCTTTCCCAGATCCTCGCCCGCCGCCACGGCCCCCTTCTCCATGCTGAGCGTGGGCTGGCCCGGCGTCCACAGATAGAGCGCCGTGCTGGCGCCCTGACTGCATGCCAGACTGAGACACAGTCCGTGGCGACTCCAGGCCAGATGCGAGCAGGGCGCCGGTAGAGACAACTCCCGGGTCTGTTTGGCCGGCCGGTCGTACAGCAGGATGCGCTTCTCCAGGGGCGAACCCACCGCCAGATAGTGGGACTGTGTGGGCTGCCATTCCAGGAAGAGTTCGTCGCGGTGCTTGTCACGCAGGAAATCGGAGGTGATCGTGAAGAAGGCCTGCGACGAATTATGTACATTATTTGAAAACAGTTTTTCCCTTTGAAATTGTGGATATTTCATACCTTCGTCCCACTCATTACTACATGTGCACAAAATTCATACAAATCATGACAATATTATTTGGGTTGGTAGGCCGCAGAATGAGCGTAAACAGGATAGGTGCAGCGAAAACGGGACGATAATTATAAAAACTGGTATCAGTAAACGGCCATTCTTGATAGAAAACTTCAGCTAGAAGATGCTATCAAAAGTCTTTACGGACATTTGAAGGATGAACGTATACTAATTAATTAATATTGTTATTAAAATCTAGTCGATATATATGCTCAGGAGTCAGGATCTAACACCACACTAACCTGTGTGTGGAGCGGTTTGGGCTGTGATGATCCAGAAAACTGGATGACGCATGAATTGATTGGTTGCTGTCTACAGGCGCACACTTCCCTACCTGGAGCAGTTACACTACTGACCGTGTATTATGTGTCAGTACATTGTAAAATCTATCTACAAGTATCATTGCGCACGGTAGATACTTACATTTAGTGCCCTTTGTGGAAACGCAGGAATCACTAATATTGTACTCTGTAGTCTGTATTGATCTTTCGTATGAACACGAGAAGGAGTGGGTACTGTAGATTTCCATTACCACAGCCCGAACACTTATTGTACAGGGCAACATTATAAGCGACAATAATAAAATTTAATATTTGGCGTCAGCTTGCTTGCTTACATTACATTATTACACCTACTTTGTTCGTAATTAATATTGTCTTGCTGTACTATACGTGATAGTAGTACATACAAAGCAAAAACTTACAATTAAGTATTTAAATTAACGAGAACAGTACGTTCGTGAATCAGTGTTTCACTAAGATAGCACATGGGGAGCTTGAAATCGCACGAAATCAGTATCATAGCTTCCGTTTCTTTCCATAAAACATCTAAAAAGGTCAACAGTCTACATTACTCACGGAAAGGGTGAGCCATCGCAGCCATGCTACCTACGCGAACGCCACAACAAACTATGTAATACTAAGTAGTTTACCAGTTCAACAACTCATCAAAATAAATAAAATTTGAAAGGCAAGTGAACTGCGTCAACCGGTTGCATATGCACCTCTGCATACTTATTTAAATTCAGATCTCTGTTTAAAGAAGAAATCATAACGCAAGATTAAAATTCATAAATCTCTCAAAGAGGCACGTTTGGCCAGCTGGTACTGCGCAGTCTTTGGTTTGTCCCAGGGTTGCAGTTCCCCCGAGGCACAGCAGGCGTAAAAAATGCCGTTGGCGATAAAAATTCCGGCCGTGACGTAGAAGACAATGGACCACTGCGTTAAATTGTGACCGTCCGGTCCACTGGTCAACACGCCCACCAGGTAGGGACCGGCGATGCCCGGCACGGCGCCGACAGTGTTGGTGATGCCCATGAGAATGCCGGCATACTGCGGGGCAATGTCAATGTGGTTGATGGCGAAGGAGGCCATGGAGAAGGCCAGCAGACCCACGGCGCAGATCAGCAGGGTCACCGTGGCTACCACGTTGCAGCCGACGAGAGCCACCATGATCAAGCAGCCGGCGGCCGACAATTGCCCGATTAAATGGTAGGCGCGTCGGAGGGTGGTCGTACTGAGGGTGCGTGAGGCGATAAGCTTGTCGGCAACCACACCAACAATCTGCAGGCCAGATACAGTGTTACGAACACATAGGCTCAAAACGTTGATTAGTGAAACCAAAGAACGATGTGATCGAAAACAGAATTTTCGAAAAATCTGACAGGATGAAAATTGCTAATATCCAAATTTCGGTACTGAAAAATATTTTAAAATTAAAAGATTTCTTGGATGTTAAATTATTATAAGATTTTAGGTGCCACTGCAAACCGATAGTCAACATGACCTTACCGGCATGAGTATGCCCAACGCCAAGTATGGCAATGCCGAAATTACTCCGTTCTTTTCAATTCTGAAATGTAGCACCCGGGCCAGATAGGACGGCAGATTGGTGAGCAAGGTGAAGAAGCCCCAGTTGTTACCGAAGAAGGCCACACAGATGGCGTAAAAGGGCAGAGAGCGGGCGATCCGTGACCAGGGGATGCGCTGCGGACCGCCGCCGGCACTGGTCGGCTTATTACCGATGGCGGCGATAAGGAAGTTCTTCTCGGCGACGGAGATGCGTGGATGTTCCTCCGGGGAGTTGTAGGCAAAAAACACCCACAGGACGAACCATACACAAGCCAGGGCGCCGAATACGTAGAAAACACTGTCCCAGCCCAGATGCTCAGCCAACACGCCGGATATCATCAGGGTGAAAACTGTGCCAAAGTGGGGCCCAGCGTAGATGAGCATGCTCAGCTGCAAGAATTTATTTTCTTCAGTATTTTAGTGAGATATTTAGATACAGTATATATACGAGTACATAATTCCCAATTTCGATGAAACTTTAACGGTTGTGTGAAGAACTGACTATATTTTACAACACAACATCTTTCGGAAAAAACATACGTGCTTCACAAATTTCTAACTTACGTTATTATTATCTTTAAAAATATTAATAAAGACAAACACCAGCATACACTGTACAGCTTTGTTGAATGCATAGCGCAGCACAAAATTTGTGGGTACTGAACCTGACATTTTGATCTTCTACATCTGCACTTCTTATCACGTTGTAAATATCTATACAAGAAATTAAATTGAAATCACGGGTACTACTGCCTCTTGGTAAAGTCTGATATTAAAAGTGATGCTTATAGAATTGGGAAAGTTTTCTTTTCGAAAATTGGAAAGTGTTCCGTCCTCTTTTCTTTTCTAATGAGAATGCTCTCTTGTGACTTTAGGAATTTCCAGCTGTCCTGCTAATGAAGGTTATCAAGAACTGATCATCCTGTACGCTATGATACGAAGCGAGCGGTGCAGAGGTAAAACGTTAACTAGGGCCACATCTTTTGTATATTTTCTGCCCTACCTATCCCAGTCAACATTTAGTCACGCATGAAAAATGCTGGAGTACTTGTACTTAGTAAATGGCAGAACGTATACACGTATATTCCATAGACGTGTATTTATGTACGTACACACGTATATTCCATAGACAAACCTGACACTGACCTTGGTGCGCTCCATGGGCGGTATCCATTTGCCGCACATTCCATGCACACAGGGAAAACTGACTCCCTGCAAAGCACTGCATTATGAATTTTATGCCATTTCGACGTTGATTGAAATTAATCCCGATAACCGCACCCCCCGCGTACCCCGACAAATCCTTGGAGAAAGCGCACAGCAACCAGCGCCCACAAATTCCAGCGGGACAGCACCGGCAGCACCAGGGACAGCAGCCCCGAAATCAGCATCGTCAGTCCCAGGACGTACTTGGCTCCGAAACGGTTGGCCACCCATGCGCCGGGAAACTGTGTCAGCACGTAACCGTAAAAGTATGATCCCAGCACGATGCCTTGTGTGTAACCGTCCCATTCGAATTCTCCTGTTGCATGCTACAGAAAAGAAGGCAAAATTATTCATAATAAATTAATGGTGTTTTGCTTACTAATTTTGTAATTTATTATTTTATTTCCGAACGGTATACGTAGTTCTGCGTCCTGCGATAATCTGGCACATAAAGTCATTAAAAATAAACTCGGTCAAATCTATCAGGTGAAACTAGTTACTAACATTGTGATTCCATTTACAACAAGTGTTGTCAATTTTTCATTACTTTATAAAATCCTCATAGATTTTTACACACTATACATCAAAAATTTTTCGTTGCGCACCTCGGATGCGTTGCCGTTCGAAAAGGAGTCATTAGGAAGAGGACACATATCCGCACGCTGAGTGACTGACGATGCGTTTAATGTGGTGTTGGTAATTTTGGTCTTGACCATCGCCACAATAGCCACGCTCAGGTCAACGCGCAACGCGTACATATTGAATAACCCAACGAATGCCAGTATGGCAAAAATATAACGGGTTGGAAACCCATTCCCTCCTACAAAGTAAGCAATACCCAAGGTATAAAGAGTGCTGTTTTGGTCTTGTTTATGTCTGCAAATCAAATTTTTTTGCTTGCGCGTCCGGTTAGGTTATTCTAATTTAGGACAGATGTTTGGAACAATTGATCCCGTACAATGTTTAGCTAACAATTATGCTATTTCATGAAAAGCAGACAAGTCAAGCCAGCTAGCCGAATTCAAAGCAAATATGGGATCAGGACGTACTATACAAATATACAAAGGTTTTACTAGAAGATATATCAATCTATAAAGATACGGTGTATATAAATTTACTATTTTAAGATTCCAGAGCGCGAGGCACATAGTAAAAAAATTAATGTGTATTAGGGGCATTTAACTAATTGATGAAATGAGAATTTGCAGTTCTTGTTTCACATGTAATTATGCGTTGAAATAAATAATGTAACCGGCATATTTGCAAGTGTACCGTGTATTATACCTCGTATAATATCTATATCAGATATCTACACAATTTGCAGTTTATATATACGCTATATACTCTATATCTATATCTATCTACAGTACGCATGTCATCTCATTGTTTGGTGTATGACAAAATGTAGCAAGTAATTTTCTGGACATGAATCGTTCGCTAAGAGGTGCAACTTGTGCATCGAAAAAGCAAATTTTGCAAGTCACATTCTATTAACAAAGATTCCGACGCAGCGTATTATTGCATACCTTTGTCAAACAGTGCTGGAGCACCATTCGGCTGCTCGTTTCCCGTGGAACCCGGCATTTCTTCCGGACTATCGACTACCTATCCTCGAACAGTTCGACCTGACTGAGATACCAGATGAAGAGATTTAACCTGGAAAACGCGAATCATTGAGCTACATAATTGGATTATATATACTTTACTGAACGCTATCTCTGCAGCATCATCTGGACGAAAAACCTCAGAATGCTGACAACGTGTTCAAGTCTTCACCGTCGTATTACTGATATAAGACGGGCATAAAACTGATCTTACAACAACACTTTGAGTGCAAGATTCGTAGAAAACCCCGAAACCCATAAAGATAGGGAATGATGCAGCAGAATCCAGCGTGGGACGGTTTTATGCTCCTGATAAATATTGATTTATGGCGTTTTTGCCTTCTTCCGTTGTGGGTTACTGCTTCGTGGACTAATTGTACACTATACGCCGCAAAGTGTATTGGATACTGCAATATGTATATTACAAAGTATTGTACGTACCTGCGTAGACACACGATGTGGTATGCCAGCCATTCCAGCCTGAATCCGTTGACGTCCATAGTGTAGAGGGGCAATTTTTTGACAAGTATTGAATGTTTGAATTCTCCCGGCTAGACAATGCGCGTGTTGCTGACTTTATAATCAATTTATCACGGCCAACGTCTACAACGTGTAATTAAAAAGTTGTGGTTTATGCAACCGGTGTAGTTTGGTGTCCATGTTATAGAACAAAAATTTTCCCTTTTCCATAGCTTCTGTCTGATTTTTACGGACAACAATACAACTGCCACCGTCGACTGACGATTCCTGACAAGTACAGCTATCTTGGATATGCTACAAGAATCAGACTGTCATCGCATCGGTGAGACATATTGTTAACGTTACCGTTTGACAATCACCGGTGTGAAAAAGTTTGGGAAAGAGATACTGACATAACATAAAGAAGTTGCACAATAGTCTGTACTCTCCTGTGCAGCGAGTACTTTAGATGTTTGCATTAAACAGCATGGACGTAAATAAAATAGAATTAGCAAAGCTAATTCCGGTTAACGCAGCGGAGGTGTTCGCAAGGCTGGACGACTTGGTTGACCAGTGTCCAGCCAAGAAAACCCATTAGGGTGTGTCCTGCGAGGCAGATCCCGATGCTGTATAAGCAATGCAGTTTTGGTGGTGGACGTTGCATTTGTAGTGATTGTGCATTTCTGTTAGTGCATTTGAGTTGCTGGCGTAGTGGAGTAAAGATGTTCTGCATTTAACAAGTCGTTCTGCATCCTCGCCATATCTTTTCTGCTTATTCTCTCAAGCATTACATTGGATTGTCGCCCACATGTTTGGTTTTGATAATTTACTTCATTACATGGATGATTTCTTCTTCGTTGGTAAATCAAAGTCGGCTGAGTGTACTAATATCGTGCAGCTGTTTATCGCTGCCGCTGATCGGTTGGGTATTCCATTAGCCACAGAAAAGGCAGAAGGGCCGGCAACGAAACTGACCTTTCTTGGTGTTGAATTGGATTCAGTCGCGTGCACTATTGCCTTACCGCCTAATAAGCATGCCGCTATCCTGTTGTTATTACAGCAGTGGGCAGTGCGTTCATTGTGCACCAAGACAGAGCTGCAAAGTCTCATTGGTACTTTACAGTTTGCGGCAAAGTGTGTGCCGGTTGGTCGCCTGTTTGTCCGGCGTATGATAAATTTATTACCCGTATCCGGTACTGACGCAATCGTGCTTGGTGCAGACATCCGGGAAGATATTCAGTGGTGGTTAGATTTTCTCCCTATTTGGAACGGCTCGAATTGTTTCCTCGATGTCGATTGGTCGGGTTCTGATGTGCTGCAGTTTTATACTGATGCCTCCAGTACCATTGGTTTTGGTGGCTATTTTAATGGAAAGTGGTTTAGTTGTTTGTGGTCTGAGCTAAGTTCTCGGCCGTTTTATTCAACTGAATGGTGCGAGCTTGTTCCTGTCTATGCCGCATGCTGTATATGGGGTTCTGATCTTTGTCAGCGAAAAGTGCTGTTACATTGTGACAATTTGGGAGTTGTCCAAGCTTGGAACAAATTCTCCACGTCTTCTTTATCTGTAAATATTTTGATGCGTAAGATATTTTTCTTAGCGGCTAAGTTTAATTTTAATTTGAAAATTTCGCATATTCCGGGTTGTTCAAATAAGATTGCCGATGCGTTATCTCGGCAACAGTGGGTTCGCTTTCGGTCATTAGCACCGCTGGCTGATGCATCGCCATGCGTGTTGCCTGCTGATTTCTTTACTTCCTTTTCGTCATGAATACCACATTAAAGCGCCTGTTACGTAACCATATATCTTCGTCGACTCGTCGTACATACAGAGCTGGTGTATCGTCATATTTTCGTTTTTGTAAAGTAAAGAGTGTAAATGTATTCAGCACATCGTCCGTTGCACTGTTTATTGCTAATCTTTTTGACAAACATATTGCATATTCAACTTTAAAAGTCTATTTAGCGGCTTTATCTAACTGGTATAAGGAACACGGATATTCCGACTACACAGATTGTAGTGCTGTAAGACAGGCAGTAAAGGGTTATGCCCGGTTGATCCCACCGGTGCTAGACCATCGATGTCCCGTGACACTTTCCGTTATGAAATGTATTAAACAATGCATTCTTGATTCGGCATTGTCTGCCTACGCACAGTGTTTGCTTTGGGCAGCGTGCACTATCGCATTCTTCGGATTTTTACGACCAAGTGAGTTTGTTACCTCACATCGACATTCGTTTATCACTCATCGTACTTTGATGCAAAGTGATGTTCTAATTAAAGAACGTTATGTGCTTCTGAATATCAAACGGTCAAAAACCGATCAAGTCGGAAGAGGCTATAAAGTTTATTTACGTCCCACTCATCGGTCAGTATGCCCGTACCGGGCTGTTAAACGGTTTTTGTTGTTGTGTACTGATCGGTTTCCTAGTACCCTTCCCTTTGTACCTTTGATGACGGTTCTTTCTTGTCTCGTAGCCGATTTGCAAGTTTGCTTAAATTAGTGTTGCGTAATCATCCTGAACTTAAAGATTTATCTCCACATTCGTTTCGTATCGGCGCAGCGACTGTTGCTGCCGATCGTAATTACTCATCCGAGGCTATAATGAAAGCTGGTCGGTGGAAAAGTGATGCGTATGCCCGATACGTTCGTTTACCACGTACTGTCGAGGGCTTGCGTCCGTACTAATTTGATGGGGGTTTGGGGGGTTGTTTTAGCAAGGACTGCGGGGCCGGTTGCGCCGGTGTCCCGTGTTTCGGTGCTAGTGTCTTCACCCAATGCCCAAATAAAATTGAATCGTTACGTGTTGTTGTTGTTGCACCCGTAGACTGCGTTAAATAGAATTAGCAAAGCTAATTCCGGTTAACGCAGCGGAGGTGTTCGCAAGGCTGGACGACTTGGTTGACCAGTGTCCAGCCAAGAAAACCCATTAGGGTGTGTCCTGCGAGGCAGATCCCGATGCTGTATAAGCAATGCAGTTTTGGTGGTGGACGTTGCATTTGTAGTGATTGTGCATTTCTGTTAGTGCATTTGAGTTGCTGGCGTATTGGAGTAAAGATGTTCTGCATTTAACAAGTCGTTCTTCCCTCCCGCCCCACCCTCTTTTGCGAGGGGAGAGGGGGTTGTTTTAGCAAGGACTGCGGGGCCGGTTGCGCCGGTGTCCCGTGTTTCGGTGCTAGTGTCTTCACCCAATGCCCAAATAAAATTGAATCGTTACGTGTTGTTGTTGTTGCACCCGTAGACTGCGTTAACCACATCCACACTTCTTATTTCTGCGGCATAACATCGGTATTTAAACCCGTCAATCAAGTAAAAACTCATCTCACACTATGTAAGTATTGTATGGTATGGTTTATTACCGTTTCTCACCGTATACTGTATATACTGTATAAGTACTACTACTGTAGTAGTTTTTCGGACTGTACAATACAATACATACTTCTATAGTCATATGCCAGTACAACAATAGCCTCAAGTAAAAATTAATGGCAGAACCGGCAATCTCGCGGCTATTCTGCTTTCAGTTTGCGTAAAGAAATCCACTGACAAAAATAAACGTTTTGCAGAAATAAAAAATAAAATCTAATCAAAAAGTTACGCAGCCCGTCCGCAAATATATGGCTGTAGTCAAAAAAGAAAGGCCAAAAAAATTCTTTATGCATAGCTCACAGAGGATGCACTGGATATCGTTGACTGGATCGCGAGGAAGGGTCAGACAAAACAGCGGCGTAGTCCGACGGTGAACAATTGTACAGTACCGGTACACCAACAGAAGGTAACCTTGCAGTACATGAAATATGACAAAAAACGTCCCACATTAACTTGGGATGCTGGGAAAAATATGGAATTATCCAGGAATGTGTTTTATTACCTCTACAATATGATATTACTATAGACAACTGCGGTGTGGCATTTGCCGGCTCTCTGAAATAAGTGAAATCTGTGTACGTACTGTAACTCTCGTCACGCTTTTAGTGAGAAAATAATTGCTGTATCTACAGATACAGTATCTGTATTATACTATATAGATATTTACCAAGCCATGGATGCATCTGCTTCTCAAAACAATCCTTTCGGTGTTCTTATCTCTGTGCAGTGTGCACATATAAGAAATATGTAGAAACCTGGATTTGTCGAAGCGTTAAATATTGTTCTTCTATTTTTGAACTTACTGCGAGAGAAATTTGCGGATCCCATACCTTGGGACTTCGAATAAATTGAATCCACCGGACTAGTCGAGTGATCGGCACCTTGCCGAACTCGTAAACCGCATCCCGTCGAACAGCGACAGCGCGTGTTTGCGGTCTATGGATGCATCCACCTTTTGCAGTTCCCCGCCGGAAGTGAAGTGGTCATAACTTGCACTATTCAGCTGCAAGGTAGTATACCGGCAGGCATGTCTAAAGAGAGCGGAAAACGGACGGAAAAAGTTGGCCCCTGTTCAGGATGGTCGACAACACAGATCTTCAGGATGTTCAGAAGATCTGTGTTGTCTGGGGTGCTCACATACATATTTCTGCACGGTATTCTCTTCATGTTAGCCGGCTGGCTCAGCTGCTGCATACGAGTACCTTGGAAATGCACAACCGGAATCGGTATCCTTTTCTTACAGTTACCTCGTAATTCTCTATCCCGTCGCATGTGAAGCCTTAACCCTGAGTGTACTGGGTATTCTACTAAAGATATAATTATTCACTTTTTCAAACGTAAAATTTGTGGAAAAAAACTGGAGATGCCCGGTCAGGTGATTTTTTTAAAGCAGCGTTTTGGTGTTGCGGTTGTTCGCGGCACTGCAGCAGCCGTTTGGGCACATTGCCACAACTAGTCCGATGACTCGAAGGACAGTACTGGCGGCTTCGATTTAACTTTTTATATAGGACGTTACCAGAGTAGCAATTTCAATTTTGGTCTGAATCAGTACGTAGTAGTATTTTGATTATCGCTTCTGCTGTTAGGAATGAGAATAAATCATTACAATCACATATTCATTGTAACTCTCATATGCTTCTATCTCACCAATAATCCACAAAGCGAAACCGGTCAAAGATTTCCACACAGCTAGCAAATGCTTAAAATATTTTCTTTAAAACTTGTCAAGTACAAAATTTTAAAAAAAACATTGGAACAGAGAAAATACAGCAACATCTGTAAGAAACAACAAGAGATTCCAGAGAAAGATCTAAAATCCACCTCTCCTGTCATCAAAGATTCGAAACTACTCTTCGTCGTTAGGTGTCTCTGCTTTTTTCTTCTCCCAGTTCTGCGGCTCACCCGAAGCAAAGATCACGTAGAAGAGCGCCGTGACCACGTAGACAGCCGCGGAAATATAGAAGACGATCCGCCACTGCGCCACCGTCTGTCCCTCCTGTCCATTCGTCACCAGGCCCACCACATATGGACCAGCGATACCGGGAATGGTGGCAACTGTGTTGGTGATGCCCATGAGAATGCCCGCGTACGCCGGAGAGATCTGAATATATTAATTCCTGGTCACACTACTCATAAACGCTCGAAGTGTGTAGGGACCTGTCCCTTCCCGTGTTAATGAGTGTCGGTTATCACTTACGTCGATGTGATTGACCTGGAATCCCGAAGCAGCTATCGACGTGCTGCCAACGGCAATAGTCAGCAGCAACACAGCAAAGAACACATCACATCCGATGTAACCGACACAAATCAGACATAGAGCAGGCAGTAACTGGCCAACAAAATGAAATATTTTCCGGATATATGTGGTGTTGTAGCGGTGCTTGCGGCGCAGACGATCTGCAATGTATCCCATGCTAGGCATCGATGCCAATAAGACAAGGTACGGCAATGCGGACACGGTGCCGTTTTCTTTCAGACTGAAGTGAAGAATTTTGCTGCAAAAATAAAATTCCATCAGTTAAAATTCGTTGCTGGCATTACGTGCTGCTATCAGCCACAGTCATCATAATCCAGCGAAATAATACCCAGAAGTACTACGGTTAATACGCACTCGAGGATTGAAGGAATATTATAAATGAGAAAATGTTCTGCAGTGTTTATGGCTTTTTGTACCTGAAATACGTTGGCAGACTCGTCAGAAGCGTGTAAAAACCCCAGTTATTACCGAAGTGCCCAACACAAATGGCCCACACCGGCCAGGAGGAGAGCAGTCGTTTCCAAGGAATGTGGGAGACCTCTCCACTTTTGGAATGATTGATAGAGGAAACAATAAATGACCGCTCTTGAGCAGAAATGCGCGGATGCTTCTCCGGGGTATCGAAAGCAAACCAGAGCCATACAAAGTACCATGCGCAGGATAATGCCCCGAAGAAATAAAATACACTTTCCCAGCCCCACGATTCGGCGATCATTCCCGACAGCACCATCGCTCCGACATTACCCAGATGCATTCCGCAGTAAGCGAAAGTAACCTGGAAAGATTACAGTCCGCAATTTAATATCCCTCCAATACGAAAAGACTGATCAATCCATTTCCCTTTTCAGTCCTCTTTGCATAAAGTATACTCCAATTTCTGTTTCCTGTACTTCTAGAATTATTTGCACCAAAACGGTTAACGTAAGTGTTTAGAAGGCATCTTAAAACTGACATCACCCTGACACTTTTATCTTTTAAGCAACGCTGGACGCCAGAATCTTAAAACTGCTTTCAGGTGCTTTTTAAAACTTCAGGCATTTTTACTGTTACGTACTGCAAACCATTTAACCATTTTTCTCGACACTGCAGCGTCCACTCAGACGAAATTAGCAGCCTTAAAAATCAAATGCAAGAAGGCCAAAACGTACCATTTTTGTGCGCTCCAGAGGAGGTGCCCAGTTACCCATCTAATCAATAAGTACAAAAAACAATAGCAATTCACATAAGCACATAAAAGGCAAGAGACTTCAGCTTCAGCTCACCATTGTATGCATGGACGGAAAGCACACTCCCTGCAAACCATACTTGTATAGTAAAGTTAGTTCACATATTTCGGTAAATTTAATCTGTGCGACTAACGTTAATATCATTTAACTCCTAAATAGATAATAATTTGCACAAATGTCTAATCCAAAACCAGAGGTAGCTGAAGATAAAAAGGACGATAAAAAAAAGGACGATGAAATAATGGTTACCATAAAATGCTTGGCACACACGTTCAATTCGAAATAAGAAATCTTTAAACCGATTCCTCACCTCGACAACTCCCTGCAACACTCTAACCGCGATTAGCGCCCAATAACTCCATCGCGCAGCTACCGGAATCAACAGCGCCAGCAATCCTGCCAGGAACGCGCTGAGTCCGAAAGGCTGTTTGGGTCCGAAACGCTTAGCGATCCACGCACCAGGCAACTGCGTGAAGATGTATCCGTAGAAGAATGATCCCAATATGATCCCCTGTGTGTAGCTGTCCCAATTGAATTCTCCTTTCTGAAAAACATAGCAATGGAGAATACGCGGGCTTGTCAGGGCAACCACCGCAATGCAGTAAAAAACCTACAGCAGACGACGAAGAGGAACCTGTTGAGTTACGCAGTGGACACTCTTCGCTTGTCAATGTGTTGGCGTTCAAGGACGGGGCATTGCCGACCATGGCCACGATAGCCACACTGAGATTAACGCGCAGAGCGTACAGGTTGAAGAACCCGAAGAAGGCCAGGATGACGAGGATGTAGCGCGCGGGAATCCATGGTTTGTCTGCAAATGAACCAGTAGCAACCTGTTACAAAATCAAACAGCTGGTAGGCAGACTTTAGCGTGCCTTTGCTGTCTGCACTGGTCTGGATTACGTAATCGCTTTCGTCGCTCGCATCATCTAATAAAGGTTTACGGTCCGATGTATGGAACGACATTTGCCAAAAAAGGGGATCGAAAGAGTTAACTGTTAACAAATTTGAATTATTTGAGTAAGGTGACCTGGACCATTATTAAACGATAAACAAATAAATAAATCCAGACCTGCTACACACTTCACTTAGAAGTGGCGCAAGTCGCAAGCTAACGCAGGTGGCGGTTACCTACCGGTAGAAAACGGCAGACATACAGTCATAGAAATTAGAAAGTACATAATTATGTACGGAATATTTACATGATTATATATTGATCATAAATTATTTAATTTAAAATTAATTTATCAAAATTTAATTTATCCATTTGACTTAAAACTGCCTATTACATCAACGTCGGTCATGAAGTGAGCAGTTAAACCAAAGCTTTTAATGACTACAAAACTGAAACGACTTTTCGTTAATTTTAAGTCAAAAATATCGTACCATAACGATGCAAATCACCTGCTTGGAAATCCAAATTTCGCCTCCCTTCTTGCAGTAGACCCTTACTGGCGGACATTTTACATGCTAATGATTTTTACGGTACGTTTCTTTAATCCACTGATAACTAGTCCTTCACGCCTACCAACTAAATCGTAGGAAGGGATATATAAACACTACGTAGAATAAAATGCCACATAACAGTAAATTTAAAGACGAGACTGCTGGGCGATTTTAATGCAACGGGAAAACAGATCAAAAGATGTACAAATATAAATCAAACTGTTATACAGTAGAATAAATGTTTAGTTGTGGTATGATCTCTCAATTAGACAGAAAAACCGGCTCTTGAGTACGCTTAGTTGTGTGGTAAAATGTAACGTGAACTTTTGAGCGCCGGTTTCACCACGAATTTCGTACACTTTCAAATTACAATACAATACAGTACGTATACCGGCACGCCTGGTACAGTCGTTATCATTTTTAATTTTCTGATAAGAAACTTTTACGGCATCACTGGTGAAAACTAAATATATCTGCATCATAAGGGCATTTTTGTCTTACCACAGCGAATAAAATTAATATTTGAGCAAACGTTTGACGAAGCTCTGCACTTGATATCTACGGTACACAGTGGAAATGGCAGTGCACAATATATACGGCTGAAGTATTTTCTTACTGGTACATAATTACAAAACATACTACATATAAATATACATGGTTTACGCTTTTTGCAGTATGTACCTGTCTTATTATGCGCGGTGGATGACCGTCTGCTGTCGGTTTGGTGATGATCTGTTGAATTTTTTAGTTCAGTATTGATTTCCGCTCTCATCACTTCCTGACTATTGGCAGTGGAATTATCGAAGGTGGAATTATATTCAACAATCTCCACCATCTCATCACATAATTATCGCACTGTATGTACAGTGCGATAATTATATAATTTATATTAGATCCAGTACAAAATTCTGGAAGGAATGGTGATGCTCCGGAGTCAGAACAAAAACGTCTATAAAAAGCATTCTTTCTAAGAGATTTCAATAGAGAACCACACGTACAAACTTTCTGTGCGCGACGTAAACAGACACATAATTACATCGAAATCACAATTATGAAGTATTCTTCTAAAGGTAGCGGAAAATTACCCCCTCAGTTCAGTGAAGTGTTCTGGTAATACGACTACCAGACAGGTGGCTTCTGTTGAAGATATTTTCGATAAAACGGCTTGACTTGCAAGCTGCTTGTGACGAGCTTCTTGCGTATCAAAGGTCAGCTACCATCAAGATATTGTACTACCAAACCATCCGTAGAAAGACTAGCAGAATGACTTTGCCGATTACAATCATGAAAGGACTATTGCTACCAAAAATGTGGTAAAGTGATCCACTTGAGAACAGCAATAAATTAAACAAATCCAATCAAAAACTCTTTGATCTGTGCTAATTTGCTCGAATATTAAAAAGCGTTGAACATTTCAAAATACAGAGTTTTCTAATTTTTTTAATAATTGTTTTATTGTTATAGAACGCCACAAACTTAACTGAAAAAGAAATTTAATTTAGTCCGCTCAACATATGCAATCTTTATAGAACAATCAACAGCTTTTATACCACTTAAAGGTGAGGAAATGGCTATAGGCACCCCCTTTTGCACTCCGTTTTGCTATAGGTACCCCTTTCCTATTATTTATTGCTTACACCCTCTAATTATGTGGAAAAACTATAGGCACCCCTTTTGAAACAGAGAAGATATTTATTTGCTGCTGTATCTTATCGGAAAACAGGCGGCTGAGTACAATAGAAGTAGACATAGTTGTTTCCGTGCAGAAATCGCTGTGTCCCGACTAAAGCAGTACAACCGGAAATGGCAGTTGAAACAGAAAAAGCTGTTCCAAGCAAAGACATCGCCAACATAAAAACCAAGAACGACTAAGTGGAACGAGGGATCGAGAAAGGAAGAACAGATGGTGAACCACGTGCTGAACGAGATTCGCCAGATTTAGAAGGATGCCGGCGTGTTTATTGACGCTTTTGTTTCTGATATGCAGAAGGTCACGAACACAACCATCATTAATGTACTTCCGAGATCAAAAAGAATTTCAATAATAATTACTTGGTAACGTTCCTGGATGGCCTGTAAGTTATATATTTGTTACAAGCTGAATACTGAGAAGTGAGAAGTAATGAGATCTAGAACTGTTGCTTGCACGAGTGCAATGCTATGTTATTGTGCAGCAGTGGCGTTTTAAGCAATTTTATTGCTGATTTTACTGGCATTGCACCATTTGTGGACCCTCCGGTTGTCGAGCGACAACGTAACAGAAGCTCGCGTGCGGTGGCCCATGCCACAGGCTGTTTTAACGTAAATCTTTGAAAATTCATAACTTTGTTCACTCCTGCATTAAATTTTTATGTATAGTCTTAAAAAATGCAGAATAATACACAGTATTAGGCAAAATAAATGTTTTCTGTTTCTTCTTTAGGGTAATGCAGTATGAGCCCTGCGGTTAACATAGCCGCCTATGGAAATCCTTCATAGGCGGCTATGCTAGCCGCGCAGGCTAACAGCGCACAATCCTGAAAGAAAAATTAAAAAGCATTTCTTTTGCCTGATACTGTGTATTATTCTGCATTTTTCAAGACTATGCATAAGAATTTAATGGAGGAATGAACAAAGTTATGTATTTTCAAAGATTTACGTTAAAACAGCCTGTGGCATGGGCCACCGCACGCGTGCTTCTGTTACGTTGTCGCTCGACAACCGTGAGGGTCCACAAATGGTGCAATGCCAGTAAAATCAGCAATAAAATTGCTTAAAACGCCACTGCTGCACAATAACATAGCATTGCACTCCTTGCACGCCGTGGTAATTCAAGACCGGCATGGACACGGCCGCCCAGTGGCGTTCGGTTTTATGTCATCAGAAAAAGCCACGCATGTCGATGTCTTTTTCAGTGCCTTCAAGAGATGTCACAAATCTTGGGGGTTAGTGTACACACAGTAGATCGATGTTAATTTGATAAAATTAATAACGATTAGATGTGTAAGGGAATTGTTCATAATTGCAGATTGCTGGGACAAAGGTTACAATAAACGGGAACACTGCAGCGACATTTTCCAAATGCCAGAATTTTCTCTTTGTGTGTCATGTGCTGTCTGGTGAAGCACTGTACTGGTAACGCCCAAGCTGCATAACTGCATAAGCGTACAACCGGCAGTTCTACAAGCGTGGCTAATTGTAAATGAAGTGCCTATATGCTATATAAAACGAAAAAGGGGTGCGAGCTATAACTAACAATTGCAAGTAATTCAAAAAGAGTGCCTATAGTGACCGGGGGTGAAAGGGGTGCCTCTAGTCTCACCCTAAAACTGATTGCATATGCAATAATCTATAGCAGCATAATGAGTTTCCAGGTTCCAACAGCATCATGCTCAGTTTCCGGCAAGAGATCCCTTCTTCGGCTGTATTAGCGTCATTCGTTTTTCTTGTTTAAACTGGTTTTATGCAGATTTAAGGGGTACAAAACAGAGAAAGCTACGCAAGACAACAGCTGATTGTTAAAGCATTTGCAACACTCCAATGCATAACCCCGTTTGCGGTAATAAGAGATGGAGTTCTGTAGTATCGTTGTTGCAGAACTCGAGCAGTTTGTCTACATAGATATACATTCCATATTAAATATGGTTGTTTTTATGCTGACCCAACTGCACTAAATTATTGTAGTGCCGGTAGCATACTCATAATCAGTTGTCACGTAATCAGCTGACTAGTGAGCTGGCTTATTCATTACAACGATTCCAGTTGTACAAAATTAATAATCATAGCAATCGTATCTGTACATCTAACCATAAACACTTTTTCGGGTATGATAGCAATGCTTTAGTCACTACTGTTATTTGTAATTTTAGGGTGACTTGCAAGGCACCCAATTTTTTATTTTTATCAGAGTATTCTGCCATGTGCCTTTACGAAAATGTTGAAAAATTTTAATACATTATTGATTAATGACAGTACAATAAAATAATTTGCAGCTTTATATTATCGCAAACTTTATGTGAGGAGGTATTTCAAAAGTTCGTACGGGTACTTTTATAATAATCATCCTATCCTGCTTTCGTCATAATGTACGACAGGATACAATACCTGTTAAGAGTATGCATTTGCTCCTTGATAATGCAAAGCAAAAATAATTTTACTTAAGCTGTCCTGTGATTGTTTTGACAGTGTCGGGTGATTTGCTTTACGTTAATGGTGAAAATTACCAGCAACATTATTTCATTTCGGAATCAATCTGACATTTGCCTTGTTTTGACTTGTGTAAGTACTTAAAAGCGCAGAAAGGGTGGTGGAAAAACGATCTTTCAATAAATATTTATGGACAATGCCAGATGCTTACGGCAACATGACAGCTTGATAATCGGAATCACACATCGGCTTTACGATCTGTGACAGTGGCGTAAATGTGCATACATAAACTGACTGTCCAGTATTTGTGGTGTATACGGGTGCAGTCATTTTGCCGGCATTTTAGCCGTATTGACGGACACGATAATAGCTTAATAGCGTTGTTTGTTTGCTTAGTTGCCGGCTCAGTCTAGTGTAACGGTTCGACTACAACTTCACCGGTAATTTTGAAACTAATAAAGCGGCACTTGGTGTCAGTATTTCTTTACACTCGTCCAAAACATTTGCTTTTACTGCATATTGGATCACACAAAAAATGTCAGAGTAATTCTCACATAATTCCCTTTTTTTCGAGTTAATCTACAGCATTAAGATTTTTCTGATGATTTTCTCTTTATAGTTATGCACGTACTGCGTACATTGGTTCGGCAAAGCGGATTACTACACATCACAATGCGCCCGGTAGCAATGTAAAAGAAAAGAATATAAAAGGGAAAATTTGGTTTTGAATAGATGGTTTATTGGAGAAATGCCGCGCAAAAGCCCGGGTGCTTGGTTTTTCCTACCTTGGGCGGAAATTGCATCCGGCATGCGACCAATTACCAGTTACAAAATAGAGACATCGACATGACTGACGTGTACCTGAAATATATTATGTCAAAACAATTTCCTCGCGCTACACTTGATGGATGTATATCAGTATACGAGTTGAAATCAACGCTAATTTAGAGAAATCTAATTACGGTTAATTATGATGGATGAGAAAGGAGTAGCGCTGTGTTGCACGGCAGGTAAACCACATGAAACCCTAGAAAACATCGGTCAAATTATGTCAAAAAGTCACAGTTTAATTCTTTCATAATTAATCAAGAAGCCACAGAAAAAGAACTGCATATTTTAAAAAAGGATCTTTTGTATTCATTACTGAAGTACGTACTTTGGAAACGTTTTTAATTTCTTTGATTGCGTATCTTACGTATCATAGAATTATTTTCGCGTGTACTGTATACTCGTACATTTGTTAGTCCATCAAGCAGTATAAATGGGAGCAAAATTATCGTAGGGAAGCGGTTTTAATAAATCCCATTTGCTTAAAAAAGCCAAGTTGTTATTGCAAAAACGTGCAGTAGCACGTCCAAACTGCTAAGTATTGCAGTAGTTTGTTTTATCGCTCGGATGCGTTTAGTGGTGCACGCTATGTGATGACAAGGTTACGAATGCGTATAAATGAAAATTAATTATCATGCCTTGTAAATTATGGCCCATATTGCGTGTGCATATACGGTATATATGCACATAACTACAGTATTTACATAATGAGCGCTGTATATCACCCAATCTGCCACAGGTAAACTTCTGCAGCACTAATAAAAAGTTTCGCCAAAATTCCACGGATCAGCAAAAATTGAGTGATATGGTTTTTGCGTATTTTAATGCGAGGAAAAATTACACTGCATGGACCTAGAACATGACCCATCACATCAAGACGCTGTACATGAGACCCGCACGCCGTCTGGCCCGCGGTGAAAATTGTGCAAAATACTCTTTGTTATTTTAACATGCGCGAATTTAATTGTTTAAGAAAGAGGCAGCATTCTGCAAATTATGTAGTTAGTGGCTAGTTTCCTTTGCTTCCTGCTGCGCGTGAACTTGCATGCTTTCGGTTACCCTCAATTGCCACCATGGAGAAATATAACAAATTTTTGAAGGCTTTACGAATACCTGGTAAGCGCATGATACGATTTGTGCTATCATAAATGACTACTTATTGGTAGCTTTATAAAACATACGGAGTGCATATCATGAAATACTTTGTATAATAATCCTGTACAGTGGTAAAATGACCAACTTCAGGTACAACTGCAGTACATCTGCAGGTATTTGCTCATTAGAAAAAAATAAAAACATAACAGTGAGATTATTTGATTTAGCAGAGCATACGGACTTCTCTCGTGAGAATTTTTTAAAAATATTAATGCTCTGGTGGTACGTCTGTACATCATCTGATATCATTGATTTAATATTCCAGGCACCGACTGGCTTCCTGCGCGCTACGCTATGTCTATGTTATGCTTTTTTGGATTTTTCAATTTATATGCTTTGCGGGTCAATCTTAGTGTTGGTAAGTGCTTTATGAGATGGTTATTTCTAAATTACGGTTTTTTTTTCGAGTGCGATGATGCTTAGTAAACCATTATGCATTTCAAATGATTTGTCTACGGATTAATTTTAATTTAAATAATGAACTTAAATTGTACAGGCATCGGTTGTTTTTACTGTCTTATAAATGGCTGTAACACAATTGCCACGCTTATAGTCTCGTGCAATTGTAATTATTGTATATAACAGTTCTTATTTAATATAATTTTATGCAAAGTTGGCTAACAGCAGAGGTTCGCAGGGATTGTTGCAATGGTCAATCGGACAGCCGTTGCAGAACTGAATAAAGCGACGATTCCAACCACCAATGCAAGTTTTTTCAATAGCACAGCTTCTAATATATTTGCCAACCAATCCAAAATGAAAAATTCGGACGAATGCCCTTATCCATCTGCAGATAATTCCACAAAACCCGGTGTACGTAGTAACATACAATACATTTCATGATGTATCAAGCATGCCACTTTCTAGTTATAACAAGACTATATTATCAATAGAATGAGAAACTAAATTCGCTGCGCATTCGTAATCATTTGTTTGTGGGTTAAACATTTATGTACCACACTCACCCTTTCTGTTTATAAGTAAACTGTTTTCTTTGATAGTTTGTTACAAATTTATAAATTAAATTAGTTATCTATTTCATTTACGAATAATTCTATAGTGTAGAATCTATACAGCATTTCGTATAAGCCATATATAAATATGTACGGCAATTCTGCAATTCACATTTGTCAGTACAAGATGTAAAAACTAAACAAAACGACGAAATTTTTATATAAACTTCTGTGTTTATTCTTATTTATTGTTATTGCACTTACTAGCGTCTGTTTTACTATAGAACGTTTCAAAGAGTTTTAGGCGTAACTGGTTGTAACGAGCACTGTAGGTTATTGAGACCGTTACGAGCCGGAAGGCAGTGGGACGTACCAAACTCTTTGCAGGCTCGTGGGGGCGACATAGTGTGGACGAACAAAATCCAAGGCATGATTCTGTCATCATTTTTCTGGGGATACATTTGTACGCAGCTGATCGGCGGATGGCTATCCAGTCAACTGGGTGCCAAACATCCCTTCGGTTTCAGTATCTTCGCCTCGGCCATCCTGTCTTTCTTTATTCCCATGGCGGCGCGTTATCATTACGGAGCTGTTCTGGTTATTCGTGTCATTCAAGGGTTTACCGAAGTATGTAAGCTGTAGCATTAATTTTGTATGACTGTTTTTGCGGTATACCTTGATAATTATAATATGTACTTTTTCACAAGCTGTTCGACGCGTAATTTAACTTACTTAAAAGAGAAGAATTTTATGTGCATGTTATTATTACAACTACGTAATTGGTTTATGTAAAATGTGTTGTATGAAGTTAAGCAGATATCATTGCCATTAATTTTGATTTCTGGAATTCAGGGACACATATGCTTAAAACAATTTTTCAGAAATTTTACAATTTATTTCAGTTTTTAACTTTTCATGTATAAGAACTTAATGGTCCAGTAGTAATTTATTCCTTCGGAATGGTCGTAAAAATTTTGTTAATTTACACTTTCCAGACTTTTACTTTACAGGAAGCCAAAATATTTTGACGTTTATGTCCGTCTCGCACAACAGACGTTCACTGACTGCGTGCTTTCGTGCAAAATGTATCATACAGATATAGTTCTACCATTAGAATGATGGACATTTACGAACATCACTATAACCCGGTTTAACTAAATTCCAGACTTTTTACTGGATTCCAGACTTTTACTTTACAGGAAGCCAAATTATTTTGACGTTTATGTCCGTTTCGCACAACAGACGTTCACTGATTGCGTGCTTTCGTGCAAAATGTATCATACAGATATAGTTCTACCATTAGAATGATGGACATTTATGAACATCACTATAACCCGGTTTAACTAAATCTATGATATAGATTATTTCGTCGTTTTGGCGATATTGATGCTATGTACTCGTTATAGTATAGTTCATTAGGTCTTTGGTCTGAAACTTTTTACTGTAATCCTCTGCCGCAATGTCGAAAAAAAGAATTTAAAAACATACGCTTCATAATATCAGCAAAAAACGCTTTTGAATTTTGATAACTATCGGAAACTGTGTTATTGTATTTTGTGCCTGAGGAGAAACGATACTCACGTAACAATTGAAAAGAATAATAATTACTTAGGGATTATACAATCATAGTGTAGGCACGCACTATTTAGTTAATTACGCTTTCCGCTAAATGTTCCTCCAAGAATGCACGTGACGAAAAATCTCTCGGACAACCCCGGCAATTTTCCTAGCAAAGGAAGTTTCCAAGCATCTGTAATGGTAGTAATAACAATTCAAAGTATGGATACTTAGTGTACAGTACTCTAAGTAATACAATGAAGAAATGCAGAAGTGCCAGTTTTGAACATTTACAGGGATTCAGCTATCCAGCAATGCATGCGTTGTTGGGCAAATGGGCACCGCCATTAGAAAGGTCACGAATGGCTGCTATCTCGTATTCCGGAGGTAAATTTGTAAAAACCGTATACAACATTACTCTTTACTTTTTATGTGACAAATATATCTACATTCTTCCAGATCACATTGATGTTAAGAATCTACTTTTTTAAACCCATGTTTACGCGATCTGAAATATATATGATTTGAAATATGAGAAAGCACAAGTGGGTTTCCTGCACACAATAGACTGCAGCATTACAGATACTGTACTGCAGTTTCTACGCTGGTAAAACTCTGGTATAAGTATACTCACATGCTACTTGCACAGATTTTGGCATAAAAAAATCGCAGAAGTTGTATAATTTTGGTAGAATTTTGCAGCACTTTTTATTTTTAATTTTACAGTGCAAACTGGGACGGTGATCACGATGATCCTGTGCGGTGTTTTGGCGGAGAACCTCGGATGGGAGAGCATTTTTTATTTCTTCGGCGCACTGGGAGTGATCTGGTACGCTTTTTGGTTGCTTTATGCCTCCAGTACACCGGAGTCGCATCCGCGTATCTCCGAAGAAGAGCTCGACTACATTCTAACCGCCATCGGGTCGCAGCGTGGTGTGTCGCCGCCGGTGCCCTGGAAAGCCATTCTGCGCTCGGTGCCGGTGTGGACGGTGTGTGTGGGTGCCTTTGGGCACAATTGGGGATTCTACACCCTCTTGACCAATATTCCCTCCTACCTATCCAAAGTACTCCATTTCAGCATTCAAAATAATGGCTTCATATCGTCTCTGCCCTACCTCGCCACAATTCCTGTGGTACGTCTTGTATATTAGATTGTCGTGGATCCGGGCAGATCCGGGCATTAATTAAGTAATAAACAAAAATTAAGCGCGGTGCAAATAACGTACGACGATGCGAGTACCCATTTTTATTACTGGATTATGAAGTACTTAAACAAAAGCAATTTTTGAGTTGTTTTGGGTAATTTACTTGTAAATTTACAAGGAAACTGAACAATACCTACATTCATACTGGAAATAAAATTGTCGTTACTTTGTCTCGGTTTTTCATGATGCTCGTTGATTTTAATTTCTTTCCTTAATAATCACTAACATAAGGCATTTCATGCACGATGAAATATTGAAGATGACCCTTGCCGGTTATGTTGCCGATGTGCTGAGGACGCGCAAAATCCTCACCCAGACCAACATCCGGAAATCGTTCCATTTCATTGGCCAACTGCTGCCGTCGTCGCTGTTGATCTTGCTGGGCTTTGTCGGATGTGACTGGTACGCAGCTATAACGGTGCTGGTGTTGGCAGTGGGACTGGATGGAATAGCCTCCAGTGGCTATCAGTTCAACCATGTCGATGTAAGCAGACATTTGTACTCCTCGTTCAAGAGTACTGTATGTACCCGTACCGGTACAGTATATAGATACAGTGGTGATCGCTGATCACTGCCTCGTGAAACGACGAGTGAAGTGTAAGCTACTTTGTACTTTGTAATAAAAACAAAAAAAGCTGTCATGTCACTAATCCGAAATACGAGTATACTGTATGAAAGGTATATGGGCATTGGGTTCATGGGTTCATCTGTATATGGGTTCATTATTCACTCGCGCATACAAAAATTACAGAAGCACTGTATTATTTGCAATTTGGAAAAGAAAAAGACATCACACAAAATCTATTATTGCAAAATGTGTATTTCATGAGTTTCATTTCTTTTGTTCTATAAAATGTAGCAGGTCAGATATTGTAAAATCATGCGCAAACAAGGCGGCCTGACGTGCTATAATTATTTAGTGAACGTGCGAAAACGCCATAGAAGAGACACCAAGAGATAAATGAAACATCAAACTGCTTCTGAAAACTCGCAAGCAGTGCAATAATGTGATTGCCGTTGGGTTTAAGGTTACTGGTTTTTCTCCATAGATCAGTCCAACGTACGCCGGCATCCTGATGGGTCTCTCCAACACGGTGTCCTCCATACCGGGCATGATTGGTCCGTCCATTGTGGGCGTGATCACCGATGGCCCTTCTGGCAACTCGGTTGTGGCCTGGCGGCTGGTGTTCTACATCACCGCCGCCGTCTCCATGTCCTGCGCTATCTTCTTCGCCATCTTCGCTTCCGGTGAACTGGGCTCCTGGGAGGTGGTGCGGCCCAAGGAGCAGAAGCAGATGCTGGAGGATTCCCCGCCCGTCATGACTGACATCCCGCTAACCAATAAGAGAGCCTCCCGACCGGAAGTCACACCTTTCGGGATTGTGCGCGGTCGCAAGAGCCTCATTCCGCAGACAGATTCCACTGTGAATTTTGTAGACGAAGAAAAGAAGGTTAATGATGTGTAGAATTCACTGTCCGCCTCTCATCCCAATATTTGGTTTGCATGATTTTCATTAAAAACTATTTCCTAAATGTGGTAATATTATTCGTTGGATATCGTAATTAATTAGCATGCGTTTGAGTCGGTTTAACTAATACTTTGTACAGAGACAAACACGATTGTACTGTATTTCGTGTACATAGAGGGTTCAGTTCGTTAAGCATTAGTTTATTTCGGTTTTGGTAGTAATGAGTGTGTTTTATTTTACAGGATGAATTTTACAAACAAAAATAAAGGGTGATGTCACAGGTCCACTTGGCGCGGAATAAATTGTAACCAAATGTCACAATTCAGCTCTTCTCACCATATTTCGGACAAATTTTAATTAATAAAACATAAAAAAAATTTTCACATAGAACATTGAAGTTCAGTTCAGGTATTAAGTAGTACTATAATTATTTAAAAAAATATTCTTATGGTCGTGTTTAAGAATAAATTGTACATGCAGCTGCATTCTTAGTTAATAGGTAACAGATAGTTGTATAGGTGATAGTTATACTGTATTCTTGGTTATATCACAATGCGTTGCAAGAATAACAAAACATATGGACTAAAAAAAACCAAACGACAGAAAAACTGATAATTTTATTGTTAAGCACATGTGTGCATGCTCGAGTACTGTGATCGTACTTGATAAAATGCAAGTCTGACAAACAAGCGGCAAGACAAGCCTACTCGCACTGATGCAGATTCTCCTTTTGGAAGCCTGGTACAGAGTAGTGGAGGTACGCAAAAAGGGAGCCAAACGTTACTGGAGCAAATACATCGGAAAAACAACGACATAACGGAGTGTAAATATACACGAATTCGTTGCACGTCAATCGGAAGAGACGAGAAAAGGATACTTGCATAAAGCAAAATAAATATTACATCGAGCTCAGCTTGAGTCCCAGTAACCAGAATGTCTCCATTTCGCCCTTGCCCTGCGTACAAAACAATGTAGTCAAGGTTTTTGACTGCATTTATGTTTTTCAGTAAGTATGTGCACGACCATGCTAATTGCAGACAATGGTCACCAGCTGTACCTTTATGGGAATGGATCCCCGCGATTGAATCAGAAAACCTCCATGGGCGCTTAATAAGTGCTTGGTTGTTGGACTTAGATGTATTTTAGCAGCTGAAACATATTCATTTGAAAAACTGCCTGACATTTTTAGCTGAGACTCTTTTATAATTTAAATCAAGAAACGTTAACAATGAACTTTTTGAGGCGCAATTTCACTTCGATCGACTTGCGCAGCAAACCATATACTGTATAGTTACTTAAACTAATCGAAATAATTATGTAAAATATCCACACTGCACATGCGTACGCACAATATACATTTACATACGAGCAGAACGGGTAAGCTACTATTAATAATTCACTTGTTTACAGTACTTACTTGGCGGTACTAAAATAAAAAAAATTTAAGTTTAGTGCCGCCATGATATTTCTACGAGTGAAGCACTAAGAAAGTTTCATAGAAGTACTGAATCGGTTTAGGTCAGAAAGTGTTGGCGTTGTAAGAAAACCTACCAGCTCCGTGGCTCTCCATACGGCTGGCGGTATTTATGGTGTCACCAAATCTAAAAACATAGTGCTACACAAAAATGACATTGCATATTGATTGAAGTCCTTAAGTTGTTGAATTACGGACGATCTCTTACAAACAGTAGCGCGGCATTCGTAAACCCACAATTCCCGCCACACACGGCCCTATTCAACATATGGAATATAGATATCACAGCATTAGTATAATTCACCTGATAATAGCCAACTACACATACAGTAGAATGAAATTAAAATAACGAGTATTTTATTAAAAGCGAGCTACCTGAGTGGATGCCGATGCGTAACTGAAGAGTGTTACCGTCTTTTAACGGAGAATTGAGCTGGATGCCAACAAGACGCAGTGCCATCTGAGCAACTTCCGGTGCATGTCGCTGTCCATTTCGTTGTGGAAGACCACTGGCCACCTGTCGCGAGATTTCCCAGTGTTATGACATACAATAAGTATTTAGCTGAACGAAATTACTACTTAGCACAATTTTATAAAATATATTTTATAAAATTGTGCTAAGTAGTAATCGTTTATCTCGCTGAATTAATTATATAATTAATTCAGCGAGATAAACGATTATGAGAATGGAGTATTGTATTTATGGTTAGGCAGAAGTACTCAGCGCATAATTTTGAGCGGATGTGGCTGAAAAAGTGTACGTATTGTCTATTGATCTTTCTTTAAAGAGAAGCGCAATTCTTTCAGCCGGATGAGTCAACATCCACTAAAGCATATTTATGTGTCGAAAAAATACAATTCCAATCTTAAAAAGGATAAGTTTAGCAATACGATATTCTTACCATGTAGGAGTCGTTAACCGTTTCCACTTTGTAAACATCGAATTCGGCCAGAACAACGTCAAATGCCGAGTAAACACCGTTTAGCAACGCGATTATCTGGAACGGTGTGCAAAGGGCACACACGTTGCCGAATTCTGGTAAATCGCTGAAGAATATCGTCACCAACTCAAACGCTTCCGTTTCCACCGTTTCTTTATTTCGTAGTTTATCAACAAATGTCCTACAAGACAAACCACCTATCACGCCACAAAGTACAAACACAATTAAGCTGTACTTAAATCAACCGCAAGTGAAAGTTTCGAAACTATTGCTCCGCATAAGGTAATAAAAAATTAAAGTAAAATGCAGAATTGTGTGCATAAAGTTTGTACCGGCGTGGTGTAACAGTTTGCTTACTGTGGGATCATCTCGCGGAGGAGCGCATCCACCTTGGCGCGCTCATCCAGCAAATCCGCTGTCTGCATCTCCACCCTTGCCTCTAATTCCTTGGAATACTTCTCCAAGCGGATCAGCAGCTTTTCAATGAATCCCCGCTTTTGGAAGAAGCGCTGGAAGCGGGTGGTGAAAATCTTCAAACTCGGCCGATCCTTGGGATTCTCCAGCATCATGTCCTCCAGGATTTTATGCAACATCCGCGGCACTTCGTTCGTCACCGGCATGCGCGGGAGGTTGAAGTTCATCGTCAGGAGATTGTCGATTATATCTGCTCATTCATTCACTGTCTTAAGTGCTGACAAATCAATCAAAAGTATACCATTGCTAAAACATATTTTTAATTGTTGTGAACGCCGAATAATTCAGTAATATTATGAATTTGGCACGTATTAATTTTTAACAACCTGCAATTCACATATTTATTTTAATTACAGAAAATTAAACTGGTAACATATGTAACTGGCGCGCATACAGATCAAACAAAAACTTATTGACAGCAGATAGACAAAAAGGTCAAAATAGACACAAATTTTGATCAGCATAAACTTACTGTTATAATAGCCGTTGAATAAAAATGTAAAGAATAAATTCATTTTTGATAAGGTACCAAAGTAAAATCAATTATTACGGCGCCGAGAATTACAGGGAATTATTTATGCATAAAATAATTTAATACAGTGATTACGTAGTGGTGATTATAGACTCACGATTGCGACTACTCTCACTCTCCAGTATGGCATCCAAGGGCGTATTGCGTGTGAACATCTCGACAATAATCAGCGCTACATTAAACACATCCGCTGCCTTCGATCCGGGGTTCTGTGGGTCACGAAGCATCTCCGGCGGAAACCACAGCACCAGCGGATCCCAGTTGCTTCCGGTGGTTTTCTTGGTCAAGTAGTACAGCAGCTTGGTAGATCCGTAGCCGGACAATTTCAGGCAAAACCGCTCGTCAATCATACAGGTCATGCTGCATAGAACTCCGTGAAAGTGCAGGTCACTGCTCTGGATGTACGACATTCCCTGATTCGACAATAAAAGCTTAGTCGATGAATATTTTTTTATAGGTATATCACTCTCAAAATTTAGCTGTCTGAATAGAAATTGTTATTTCTTGAATTATGTATTTGCATATGGTTAAACATAAGCTATTTCTTCTTCAAATTGTCGTTAAATTTTGCCAGCCAACGAGTATAAACAGACCGCGGTTAAATGTTTTCCCCAAAACATTCACGTGAAGATGTAAAGTCAACTTACTTCCAGAATATCCCAAATCATGGAAATGATAAGGTCGTGTGTCACCGCTTTATTATCGGAGTCTAGAAGTGTTCGTAACGAGCCGTGTGCACCGAAATCCCACAACAGATGATTGGTCATTTTCGTCGTGACAATACCATAAAATTGGCCAATATTGTCATTATGAATGTGGCGAAGCTGCATAATAATTTATAATTAATAATTTATAATAATTATTTATTTTATTCCAATTAATAATTTATAATTATAAATACTTGACCAAAAACTTCCTTACACACGTTGCACTATTTTGCTTTGCCATATTTTATTGCGAAACCCTAAATGTTTTGTATAAAACGGGGTTAATAGGAAAATAAGTTGTCTAATGAGTTCATACCGCTACAAAGCACTTCCTGACTTTATCCTTGGAAGCGATCCCTTCAACGGATAGGGCGGGGCTAACTGTCTCCGTCCACACCGCTTTACCGTCATACTGGCGTAGTTTTGAGCTGTATTTCAAGAGAAAATCCTGCCGCCCACTGTCATCCCGGACAATTCCGGTAAAACTGATCCGCGATAAATCCTCACTGAACCGGTAAGGATCCAAATTCCACCACATGGAATATTCCTCTCTCCGCTTCATGCGCCTCCTTTGAGAATAAAATGGAATTAAATAACTCTTAATTTCATCCAAGCAGAGATACGAGTGTATATAGAAGCAGGAAAGGAAAAGGTCACCATTGACAGAAAAATGCCAGAAAGAGGATCAGACAGGCGACAAGTGGGGCAATTATGGCGCACAGCAGAATTATTAGAGCTGCAATAAGCGAAGTCATGAGACAAATTTTATGCCGGTTATGGTAGTGTTATGTTGCTTATACATTGTTGTTCCAAACAACGCTCGTGTCGGAATCCACACCGCGGCACATCCGGTGGGAAACTTGTCCGATTGTACCATGTATCAGCCAGAGCGGAGCTCGAGACAGTCAAGGTGTTGTTCCTTGCCGAATAAAACCATGTTTCCTGTAAATCGGTTAAAACGATGCGCAGTACGTGTTGTAGGTTAATTAATGAACTCCGGCATGGGCAGAATGTAGATCGGTGGCACATTTGCACTATTTATTCACTGGGAAAAAATTATGACTAAAAGCCGCTAGATTTCGGTAAAGCATAACTTCCAAATTATAGAACGCACCAAGAATTAAAATTATCAGCATTATCATTGTTAGTAGCAGTACCAGTATTTATAAGCACAAAAAAGTTTTAAGTTACCTTACAGTGATCTTACAAGAGATATTCGAGGTCCCAAAGGGAACGCATACCTCGAAGAGTCCGCTGCTGGTGTTGATGCGGGTCAGACGCACATTACCCTTGCGCATCCCATTCTGGTCAATGTACACACTCTGCAGATCCAGATCCCATGTTCGATTCCAAGCCCGCTGACTGAAACTGCGCCCGGTGACATTGCCGATAAACGGGTACACTTCATTGATCAGCTGCAACACAGTTCTGCATGCACTCCTGACAGTCTCCTATACGTTTACTTTTTTTAAAAAAGCTCTTAGTTGAAAGACATGCCATTCCCAGTCTTTTTAAAACAGTGTTAATTAAAGGTGTTGCGGTATAATAATTCATGAACTGTCGGATAAGAGAAGACCATTGGGATCAACAATATAACCAATTAAAGCAGATTACTTAATTCGTGTAGTAAGTGCTTACCATTGCTACCGTTTCCATCAGTTCGTAAGCACAGACGACAACGTCGTTATACTGCAAAATTATGGAACAAAGATGATTGGAATTTATCCCCCCCTTTTGTAGTGCATAAGCGTATATGGAGTTAACAATGAGTGCAGATTACGCGCGCAAACCAAAATAAAATCTATTTACGCTTCCGTGTTCCATATATTACGTAACATATTCATCCATTTACCCATTCATCCATGGTGAGGGTTTTATTGTACTTGGTCTGCGAAATGGCGGCAATGGTCTCGAATACCGATTCGAACTCCTCCCAGTTTGGAGTAGGATGCGCCATGATAATGGTTGACTGGAAGGCGATAAACGCCATCTAATATTCATCAAGGAAACGCGATGGTATTAGCTGGTTTGCGTATAGTACCGAAAGGTCATGTTCTAACGGCTAGCACGTGCCTCATCCGAACTGTCGTTGTTCTGCCAGTATAAATCGCCCAGTGTCGGCTGCTTAGTTGACATTGGTGCAATGAACACCTGAAGTACAAGAAAACATAATTTTGAACAGCTAGTTTTCTTGAAAATTTGGAAATACGAAATGTGGATATAAACAGGAGACGGTGCTTACATAATCTCCGTTAGCCATGCCCAGCATATATGCAGCAATCTGCAATGAAACCTGAATCAATTTATCTCTTCGAAAAGTTTTTGGTTTCTGCTGTGACCAGTAAGAAGATATCCCTTATTTGTACTGCAAAACGAAAACGCTTAACCATAAATCAGCAATCAGATCCTTTCTAATCTCAACTAAAATCAACCAGAAAATCCATCCAGAAAATGTTTGCTTTTGCCTTGTCAGTTCAAAATTAAGAAATTAATTATGACCTTTGCAAAATGTCGATCACGAATGCGCGAGGCTAATTAATACGAATTAAGTCATTGATTATGCTTAAGTAGGCTATCTATACCGATAGCTGTCCTGTTTGTACGAATGTGCGCTAATTCATAATTTGAATGGCGAAGCAGATATCACATTTTCTTGAAATATCTTTGAGCAGTACCAGAATGTCCCGCAGGATTGCCGGTTTGGTGAAGATGAAAATAACTGCAAAAATCAGAGCTGAAGAGTGTAGCGTGACCAGCGCGCAGGTGACGAGTAGAAACGTAACACTTCCGGTTGACGTAATGGCCTTGCTTACTTCGGGCTTCATCCCGGGGACGCAGCAGAATCTCTGTGGTATTATTCAGCAAATACTTGGAATCAAATGTCAAGACGGACACCGTGTAGATGTGCTTCTGCTGCTCCAGTTGACTGCGCAGATTATTGAACAGCAGCGAGTAGACGGTGCCGACCGACGGTGACTGTGTCATATTGTCGAACAGCAAGAACACCGTCTTCCACGAATGTTGGAATAAGAGTTTTTTTGAGGCCGTTGTGAAGCTAGTCATGTCCACGGGCCCGTAGGCAGTCACCGTGGGATACCGGCTTTTATTGGTGATTTTGTTGTCGCTGGCGGAACTGCGCGGTGTAACATTAACGCAATTGGTATTACAATCGTGCTTAGGAGTCAGACTGACCATCAGCTGGTAAAAGGCTGATGAGATGTGATAGATGCGTCGAAAAGCACTTTCTTCCTTACCTGGCTAGGAGTGGAATGTCCCATTCTGAAAGATGTGTGACAGTTGTGCCGGTTGCATAAGCCGAACAACACTATTTACGCTGTGCGTTCTACCGCGTGTACATACCATCAATATTTTACTGGAAGTCAAATATGCATTATTTGCGTAATAATGGTAATACCGTCACGTAATACTGGATTTTTGCAATTTGTAATGACCGTGTCATTTAGAATACTCTTGCTTTTTTGCTAATGAATGTGCATTCTTCCTCACTGTGCGCAGATTATGATTGATCATAGAAGAGTTTAACAAGTTATGAAGTAAGTAACTTCCAGTAATGTCTGTCTTTCTGTAACGCACTAGATGATCAAGCTTTGTGTTTAATGTCGCATAATTGCGCGAAAACTAGCAAACAAAATGTATTTAGAAATTGATTGATTAATTGCTAACAGTGTGACTTACCGCGAGCAAAATCACCTAACACGAGCACTTCCGGACTACAACCTAAGAAGTACAGAAATTCCTTATTAAAGAAACTCATAGACTATACTTTACTGGTTAGTGGTTAACTTTTACATTCCGTCTGCACTTGCCTGGTGTCACCATCACACTGAACCCCTCCAACTGCCGGAGCGTCTGCATGCCGACATTGCGCGCCGCAATGAGCCCCATGTCTTCGCCGGCCTCTGGACAGCCCATATAGCGCCCGACGCGGTAGTGCACCGAATGCACGCTAACATTTCGAAATACTTCCGGATATGCGATCCTGGCATTGTCGATGGCCAGATCGTACGCGGGGCCTGCACAAAAGATTTTACAACGCTACGTACGGCACCTAGATATAGAAGTTTCTGTCCAGGATTGAACCAATATCGCATTGAACTAACGCAGTTTTGGTGGCTGACAGTGGGCTTAATTACTAACAAGGAATCCAAATAATTACCGAGTCAAAGATGGTCACTGTAGGTAAAAGATGGTAATACTTTTGTGCACAAATTATTAATAGGCTACTAATGTAAACAGCTGACGATAAATTATATTATCATCATAAATCCCCATTTCATAATTATTGTTTATTGTTCTTCTACAAATATGAAAGGTACCTCCATAATGCAGATAAGTTTTACATAATATGAAACACTCTGAAAATGGGGAAATCAACTACACGAACATGTTCTGAGTAAACTTGAAAATGCTCTGACAGGGCAGAACTGTCACTCGTATTACCGGTGGAGACTAATCCAAATCTAGGGTCATCGCGAGTGATAATGATAATATTAACCCGGGATGTGTGGATGAATCCGTAGAAGAGCTGGCATTGTAGCAGTGCGATTAGCCGATTCATTTAGCTGTTAGGCTGCAGTATGTGGTTCTCTCATTTGGCAAGCCGGTGCGAAGCGCAATCCTGAGATCCTCACAGTGGCAATCAGTACAATTATACCGTGTTGTGTATCAATCTCGTGGGAAGGACAATATACACACACCAGCTTCTCTCCCCGACACCGCATCGGAAGCAGCCAGCTACTCATGACATCCGCGTTGGCACTGGATTATTAATTCTGTACAGATGTGCCTAATCACATCCCTAATGCGCTGCCATAAAGGTCCACCTCTTCACTCGGCAATCCTGGAGAAAAACGGTGTAAATATTGCATATTAACACATTAATGTGCTATGTGCGTGCGTTGAATAGGAGCTAATTCAAGCAGTTCAAACACCAGAAATTTTTACGACCAGTACTGGTATTTTACATTATTTTTTCACAGTGGCAGCGTACCGTATTGACTGTAATTCGTATTAGCGTTTAAACCGGAAATAAACACATACAAAATAAAAAAAATAATATGCAAAGCACGGTATGTTAATTTTTCGCAGAATAAATATAAATGCGAAATAATATCGTCGATACATGGAATTGATGTAAACTGACATGGACCTGGTATGTATATGACGGAACGAGATAAAACGTGAACACTATTCCCGGGTGCGAACACGCTACAATAACTGGCGATTAAAAAGGACTGCACACACCTCCATTAATAGGGATGTCTGTCAGAATTCGTTAAGTGTGGCTTATGAAGAAAAATTGTTGCTGCAAGGTACAAAGCCGATTACGCCGGAACACTGCGGCTACCTTGCGCACTCAGCCGTTGCCGGGGGTTGACACGGCTCTCGCAAATCTCGGCAAACCATCTAAGTGCTCAGCAGCAGCATCATAGAGTTTTGATATAATCGGTAGAGAGATGCATGCAGCGGAAATGCCTGCAATCAATTCCCGATTTACGCCGGGAGACTGCTGTATGCGTGACGATCATTATATGACAATGCTGACGAGATAACATGCCGGTAAAAAGTTTTTCTTCGTGTATACAAGTTTTGTCATCGCATTTTGCGGAGGGATGCCCTGCCGGCTGCGAGCGCGCGGACACCGTTCGGTGGAAAAGGCGCCCGCGGTGACTGTCCAATTTGTGCTCTTATCTTCTCCATCATCCCTCTGTTTTCAGAAGCAACACTGCCCGCTCACATGACATGCTGTCGAGTCTTCCAAAGTTCACTTCTGTGGCTCGGCAAAAAAGGCAGTACAATTATTGCAAAATTCAATAAAAACGGTGTCACAGAAAAATTAATAGTTGCTTAATATAACATATGTGTGTCCTGTATTTCAAAACTATTTTCTCGACCTAGTCTTTCTTTTTTATTTTCTGCTACAGCAGCGACTGACGAGTTAATATGCGCTTCGGAGCCGGTCGACCGGAAGGGCAGTTTATGTGATTTTATATGTGCAATCAACCTTTAAACCGGCAGACAAAGGCAGCATTCTTTTTTAATCCTGTACAGTAAATGTTTCATAAGTGTGAGGTTAACTGAGTATCGAGAGAAGTATATATATATATATGAGCACTGTCTTATATATAGGAGCACTGGCACGTATTTGGTTATATCTAGATTCTAGTCTAGATTCTAAATCTCTATTATCACAAAAAATAAAAGGAGATACACCAACCAGCTTTCCCGTACAGAATCAGCAAAACCACTGCCACAATCTGAAAGCCATATTCCAAAACCCCACCAGAATTAGTTTTTCTAAAAACTCCTTTAATCAGAGCAAACAAATCATTTCAACAAAACTCAACCACCTAAATATCTCCATACTTTCCTAAAGTACATCAGTACTTGACTGAAATAACTGCTGCTGTGTTCGTAAATAGAATTAGAGTATAATTAACTGTTACTGTGTTCGTAATTGAAGATTTAAATTAAAATGACCTTTCACACTACATTGAGCTGCGTTAATTTATTTACACAAGTTTAAAAGCCACAAAAAAGTCCGGATCGCGCAAGACATAAACCGGCATTTTTTCTTTACCGGTATTTGTTATTGGTGCCCGTTATTTGTTATTGGTGAGTGACTAAACTACCACTATAGTCCAGTTGCAGAATACAGAGAAAGTGGCTGCTCATCCACCCTGCCGTCACCTTTGGATATTGTCAGTCTGTCACCGCCTTTCACTACATTTTGACTATTGCACCACCTCTTTGAAATGCTTATTACACCATCATAAGTTACTAATAACAACACCGCCTTAAGTCCATGCTTCGAATTGTCATAGCAAAAAACTGCTGTTAACGCTGCAATTGCTTACGATGTTACATACAGATATGTATATGACCACGTTACCATTGCTTGCTTCATTTTCGTATTAAAGTATTTTTTTTGAGCAGCTTTTGTAATAACTTCATTTACCTGATTTTTATCACTGTTATTAGCCAAGATTGGATTCCGGCCATGCTAGGGTCGTGTATCTGGATCGTATAGCTAGCATTTATTGGGCTACCTGACCGCATTTACAATAGACAATTCTAGTTTTTGGTGGTGTCAAAAATTATTACACAAAACTTAACGGACCAGCGGTGAAAGAAACCCAGTAGCCATTTATCTAAAGCCCAGTCCAACACGGGGTGCGAGATGGTGTAATGCAAATAGAAGTATGCAACAACGGACAACCGCACCCATACAGATGCGAGCTGTTATATAAACATTTAAAACATGGATTCACAGCAGGAATCAGGAAGTCGGTTACACCACCTGAGAAAGCAAAATCAACAGGAACATACGTGCTAATTTTTATAAAAAAACTTGTTTCACAACTAGCCGGTTTGGTCACCCACAGAATCACAAAGCCTAATTGCTGAAAGATGGTAGTAATCACCGTACTTAATGGGTGTAGTTCGAATTCTTGCGTGTAATACCACAGCTCCAGAATGTGAAACCAGCCAAAACAGGCGCTAAAAACACTTGTAATTAATACGTTTATAGTGCAGAATTTCACAGGATGTTCGATTCCTATTTTCCGATCGCCAGCTGGGATTTTTTTGAATTTGGAAATTTGACTGAATTTACTTCACTTGCATGGAACTTACAACTTCGTATGAAAGGAGTAATGTCCCATCGGTACCCGCTAATTCAGCGAATGTCAACGACAACAAACAACACCGATAACAAGCTTCTTTAATAATTCACCGTTTCGCTTCCAATTTCAGTTTTACTAATGATTACTCATGTTACCTCATGTTAGCTATGATTCCCAATAAAAGTTATACAGTAACCAACCGGTTATAACAGCAAGGGGAAACGGAATTTTTAACAACAGCTCTTCAAACCAGAAAAAAATGCCCTGAAACGCGCCCAATGTGGAGCACAAATAACGAAATAAAACCCAATCACGCTTAAGCTGGCGACACAATGCGTACTGCATAGCTACGCTATCGAGATGCTGATCGACGATTCTGTCCGTTCACGTTGGATGGTCGCCAATTCCGGGATACATCGCGCTGTCCGGAGTGCGAATTCATGCTCTACAAAACAGTGGGCAAACATAAATACTCGGCTGAGTCATACAATGGGCAATGGCAAGCTCAATCGCAGCCGAAAACAAAAATGCAGATATATCGCCGAAAATTAATAAAACACGTAAAAAATTGTCGAACCTCAACAGAATGACAGAAAAATTCTCATACCTTACTACGAAGTGCATCCTCCAACAGACCATTCTGAAACCGCTGGAAAGTGTTGGCTTTTGACGGGCCGTCACCGTTTTTCCACGATGCATACTTGACTTTCTTTGTTCGTCCAACATCCAGCTCCTCTTCATACGGATCGCTCTCTTCAAACAAACGTTTACGTTGTTCCGATTTCACCAGATCGGCTTGGCTGTCCAACAAGGAGCGTTCGCCATTCCAGCCACGTACATCCGCTCCGTATACCGAATTCGACTGTTCCAGAATAAATTTCTTATTACCGTTCAGCAGCGTAGGTTCGGGTTGCGGCTCGTTTCCGGCTGGAATCGCAGCGGATGGACCACTCCCTATCGAAACAAGAGACAAAACGCTTCAATTTCAAGAAATCGCATTGTAGAGGACCAATACGCAGATGCTGCCCATTATTAACAATTTTCAGCAACAGCGTGACCACCCATTTAACAGATTTTAAAATTTAAATTTACGATATTATATTTAAAAACCAGTCACCGTAATACCGCTGGCGTGAATGTCTGTACAATGAAGCGCGTACCACTTATTTTGTCTTTCTCCACCCACACCATTTCCGATTTGGAAGCCGAAGACGAGGTGGTGCTCCCCGATGAATTTCGCTGCCGTTTGTTTTTCTTCTTCTTTCGCTTGCGATCATTCTCCGGAGAAACTACCACCGGCGCCACCTGATCTTCCACCGTCCGCTCCTTACTCTTCCGCAGCCGTCGCTCCAGCTTCTTCAACCGCCGCCGATCCTTCTTGGACATAGTTCCACCCTTCAATTCCAATCGCAGTGCCGCCAAACGTTCCTCGACTGCACTGCTCTCACTGGATGTTGAACGGGAACTGACCGTTGACGACTGCTGTGACATCGGCTCCGCTTTCGCCACCGACGGACTGTCCACTGTTGGCGGTTGCACCGCACTTTCCTTGGCTGGACTGACGCTCTTTGAGAACTCTCGGTTTTCTTTGCTGCTCTCAGAGGATGTGGACGACGCGGAGCTCTTACTGGACGCCGGTTCAGGAGCTGGAATAACGTCCTCGTCGTCTTCCGGGTATGGAACGAGAGATTTGCCGGATTGGGACGGTGGTAAGGATTTTTGTGGCGCTGGAGATGGCTTACAAGTTAAAACACGCGGCGTGAACATGGGAGTGCTGCGCTGCGCGAAACTCAAAGCGGTTTTGGATTTCGCTGGTGTGGAAGGGGAGGGGGAAGGTGACTGATTGGTGTCCTTTCCGTTGAGAGTATTGTTGGCCGACGCGGGCTTCGCGTGATCACTGAAAGAAAAGGCGAATTTCTCGCTGGGACGGTTATCCAACTGCGGTCCAATGGGTGGCTTCAGCTGCGGACCAATGACCGGTTTTGGCCCGTTGGAAGCCTGCGCCGCTGTACTCAGCTGGGCGCAGTTGAGCTTTGGATCATTGGGAATTCTAACATAAAATAGCAGGTAGGCTCTCTGACTTAAAACCATTTGTTTATTCACAGGGTACACCTGTAAAACAAAAAAACGTTTTTTAAAAATAATGTATTATTTTTTAATGTCAATCCATCGCCTCAATACCTGAGTATCATCCATGCGGTGCCATGTTCCATTGGGATTAACATAGGAATAATAATGACCGGAGTGGCAAGACCCACCGCTATGCACCAGCACCGCATACAGCTTATATATCACATCGGAAGCATCATCACTGGCGCTCATAAACGGCCGCAGATTTAACCGCTCAGGGAAGCCGACAGCCTTATCCAACTTCGAGGGCGAACTCATCCCGGTAAAAAGAAACCGCTTGAACTGCAGGGTGAGGATGTTGGGCGGTTTATGGATCGTCACCTGCTTGGTGGCAGGCGTCATCTTTTTACAGCGCTCACATTTGTAGAGGTTGTTTGGCGATGTCAGTTGCTCCGTCCGGGTGAAGGTCCGCAGGGCATCCTGCAGGTCAGTGACGTTCTTCCCAATATCCAGGGGGATGTCCATGAAGGGATCGTACACACTGGATGGCTGCTTACACAGCTGGCACTGTACGCGCGAACGATAGAAACCACCGAATATCCGACTTGTAATGGTTGTTTCCTGACTATAGATATCCAGGGTTTTCGGATTGTATCCCGATAACGCCGAACGCCGCATGGCGTCGATGAGCAAGCGGAGAAATTCATGGGCATCTTCCTGTCGTCCCATTGTCAGACCCTTGGCAAACGCTAAAAATGGCCCACCAGTTTGTCGCAATATGAACAACATCAATCACAACAACAGCAACATCAATTTTTGTAATTAATGAAAACTGTTAAAACAAGAAAAAAAACATGGGCTTCTTCTTAAGCAGATTTCAAAGATCCGATAAACAGTAAGTTTCTTACCACGAAGGTTGGACGTGATCGCATGAGGTCGCAGCGCATTCACCGGGCTGCGCAGCATGGACGGTAGGAACTCTTGCAGCTTGCATGTTACACAGAACCCGTTGAAACGACCTGCAGACCAGAGTAGTATTGCAGAGAGATATTTTACCGCAGAACTACTGCAAAAATTTCAAAGTCACCCACAATGCTGCTTATGGTCGTCCTTGACGAAATAATTATACAGCGGTGGGGTATATGCTAGGCACTGTAGTGTGGCATTCAGGAAGCAGGTGTTGCCCAGATTGTGCAGTCCACATCCGACGGCCATATTCGGTCGGGGCCAATCTAGTTTGATTTTGGCTTCCGGGAAAATGATTACCTTCGGTTCAGGGAGTCTGTCTTCCAGAGAGGGTTTGGTGCTGCTCGGCAGCGGCGATTTAGCCGGACTGGCCGGCGGGGCGGAATGTCTGGAGGAGGATGCAGGGTTTTCGGAAGTGCCAGAAGATGCTGCAAACAGAAGCATGCGCTGCTGAATGCATCATAAATAACAAACATGGGTAGCTTCCACTTCCCGCAGTCGAATGCTGCGCTAGCATTTATAATTACCGCTATAATAATTTTTACAAAGTTATTTCTTGCTCTTTATGGCACTACGACTAATGTAAAAATGCACTTACAGTACATAGTCTTATGCAAAAGATTTTTCTTATACTAATTATAAATTACAGAAAAGCCTGTATAATACTGTAATGAAAATTCAACTGACGATATATCAGCAAACATATATAACTCGAATCCATGGCACATTATTTCATCCTCACCGTGCACTGAATTTCCCTGCTTTTCACACATCGTATCCTCGGCAGTGTGTTGAATCTCCCGCATCCGTTGTCCATGGAAGCTGAACTTGACCAGGGGAATGGTGGAGATGTCAGTGCATCGTTGTTGGACTTTCGTCAGCAGCTGATTCGCTGAGTTCTGAGCGGGAACAAACTCTATGCACTCTTGCAAGATTCTCTGCACGTCATTTTCCACTTGTTCCGAGATCTCAGCAGCGGCAGCCAACGATGAAGGAGACCTAGACAACGATGATGCTGCCTTGCCCAGCTGCTGGCTCAGAGCACACTGAATGTAATCTGTGGCCGCGGCGGACGAAGCGCTGCTGTTGCTGGGCGAAGAAAGTGCGATTTTACTGCCGTCGGATGATTTCGGATGGGCAAACGCAACGGCACCAGGCAGGCGTCGATCGGCGGAGTACCCAAACGGGGAGACCTGATACGAATTCGCGGACACGTGCACTGTGGGCTGGAATCCCCCTTTCAGGCCACCCTTCTCATGAGAAGAATTCCATGACATTCCAGTACAATCGCCCATACACGCAATGTATCCGATCAATAGAATCAATGCAACAATAGTCCGCTAAGTTGTACTGCCGCGTAAGTGCAATTCCCACCCAGATGTTCGAGGATCAATTTTATTTTAAATTATTCAATTCAATTATTTACGGTTACCCAATACTCAACAGCAATAAGTCCTCGTGCACACTGCGCAGATTTTCCAAAGCGATGCATACGGACGCAAACAGACACAACGACGTGCTAGCGTCGATAAATGTCCACAAATAAACACAGTTTTAAACTTGTAATAATTCACAAAGTTTTCATTAAACATTGAATTACCACCGCTTCGAAACCAGCGATGTCGTAATGAAATTTTGATCGGTTTCTGGTGGCACAAAACCTCAAAGCGGAAGCAGACGTCGGTCTGCCGTTGGGATGGAGCATTTGGGGAATGCGGATTTCGCATTCAGTTCATCGCTCAACCAATAGCAACGGAGCATTTAAAAGAGTGCAGAGAGAAGCCAATGGACCCGACAAATGTCTGGGCCCCGCCTGTTTTTACACATGCCGCAGTGAGTACACCGGCGCGTAAATTTCTGACGTCATTGCTTGTTTCCTGCGGCAGGTAAGTACGAGCGCCACCTGGACACGAACTGTTGGTTTTGTCTGTAGTGCAACCACCTGCAGCCGGCAGTCGGTGGATGTAGGATTACGCTGCAATTTTTTCCTGCTTCGCTAACCCTCATTGCTTTCTCATTCTGTCATGTTTCAGATTCTGACAAGTAAAAATTTGAGGAAATCTTCAGTTTCAAACTTTCAACTCTTTCTGTTTATTTTTGACTCACCTTCCTGGTTCCGAGTCTGATTTCTGTGCGCCACATTAATTCCAAACCCCAGAACAGGTAATTTGTTAATTAATTTTGTACGGGCTGTCAGAGAGACGAAGTTCTCCTGATTTCCGAACCCAATGTCGGCAATGTGTTTTTTTTAAACCAAAGGCAGAAATTTATTGTTTGTAACTGCATTGCACTTGAATGTTGATAGTTGATACCCAATTACCCATAATCAAGAATCGGCAGTACAGTAGTGGCACGTTAAGTGCAACTTTTCTAAATGTTTCATTTGGAGGAGTACGAGTAGTTATATCCAGTAAATATAACTGTGAAATACCATAAAGGCCAAAGTTAGTAACTATGAGTACAGTGGTAGTTCTTACGGTAGTAGTTCTGGCCTCATAGTTCTGTGAACGAGAAACCTTAAACTATAAAGGGTTACAATTGCTAGTTCTTGGAGATACGTTTGGAAATGGAAAATATAATTACATTAATTGGTTATTATGGGTATGGCTTAAATTCCTCATGGTCATCGGCGCATCGCCATTCTTTACTGTCCTACACATGTAGCGAGCAATTTAAATAAATATTGCCTTTCCTATTCCTAATTCAGTTATTATTCAATTATCATGAATTATGTCGTATTTTTATACTAGTAAAAATTTAATCTCAAACGATATTGTGTTGGCAACTTGGCAACTTGGCGCCTTTGTCATACATCTGTTTGCTTTTGTTCCAAATAGGCCAAGATGTCGAACGAGGACGATCTGATTCGACAGTTTTCGGAAACTACGGGACTGCAACCAGACCGCTCCCGGTTCTATCTGGAGTCGGCAGGCTGGGAAATCGGGGTGGCACTGGAGACGTACTTCGACTCGCGGGGCTCGCAGGATGAGGACGTCAACATGGAGGATTATCACGCTCAGCAGCAGATGCCTGGCTCGGGTTTCGCGCCGTACTTCACACCACCTACGAATGCCGCACCGGCGCCTGCTGGTATGATTCACTTACGATAGTTATTACAATTTACAGAAACGTTTAGCAGTGCTCATATAAAAGCGGCATTCTCTGTTTTATCGGTTTTCTTGCTCTTGTTGGCTGGCTTAGACCCCATTATTTAAATCCGTACCCTATTTAATGCTGCTGAGGTTTTTTTTTTGATATGATAAGGAGGCATGATCTAGATGTATTGCGTATTGAAACAGTGCTTCCTTTAGCTTCTCAGGCAGTACCGCGTCCCATTGGCAATCCAAAGCCAACCAGCGGTGCATCGGGATCCAGTCGCATTGCCACACTCAACAGTATCCGTGGACGGGAAAGCACAGACGAAGAGGACGACGACCCGGACAACGACAAAGATCAAGGACAGGAGTTTTATGTTGGCTCTGGCCAAGAGGTGATCGGGCCGGGGCGCAAACAGAACCGCAATCCCGACGATATCATTACGTCGGTGTTCAAATCAGCACGTCAGCATGGCGCGGAGCAAGTGGAGCATGAATCACCGGCGGCTGGTCGATCGTCCATGTTCACCGGTGCTGGACAGCGCTTGGATGCCAGTGCGCCGGTGGGCACGCATTCCGCGCCCATTCCGTCCGGCAGCGCGCCGGCGCCGGTGGATCCTCCCAATCGTGGACTGGTGGTTTTGCGCATGTGGCAGAATGGGTTCACGGTTAATGACGGCCCACTGCGCGGCTACAGTGATCCGGCTAATGAGGAGTTCATGAGTTCCGTTAAGCAAGGCCGTATGCCGCGGGAGCTGGCAATGATGGCCAGTCAGGGAGAGGTCCGCGTGCAGATGGAAGATCACCGCGACGCGGAGTACCGCCCACCAAAGAAAGCTCCTGAATACTTCGGTGGAACCGGACATATGCTTGGCAGGTAAATTTAGCTTATAGTTATGCCATAGTGATAGTTATGCAGCAATATGATATTAGTTAGGTATGCAGTTTTTTGCTTTTGGGTGAAGACTGATGAAGAGGTAAGTAGGAAATACCGAAGAAATAATAAAAAACTTGGGAATCCAGTAATCTGTTGCCATAGGCATGATGAATTTGGAACCGCCGCTCAGTTTGGTTTGGCTGCGAGTTGTTTTACAAAAGGCATCAGTTGTTGTTTTTAGTCCTGCTCCGGCGGTCGTTTCTAATCCAGGGACAGCAAAAAAAGCAGAATCTGGTGATGCGCGAAAAGCTTCGGAAGACAAGGCCAAAGCTGCCTTCGCGTCGGATGGCTCACTGCCGGCCACGAACATCCAGATTCGTCTCACCGACGGATCTCGTATCGTGCACCGGTTCAACGAAGTGGCCACTGTCGGGGATATTCGTCGTTTCGTTCGTCTGGCGCGTCCGGAGTTTGAAGCGGCTGATTTCCAAATGTTAGCCGGATTTCCTTCGAAGGCTTTGACGGATGATTCAGTCTCATTAAAAGATGCAAATCTGCTGAATGCCGCCATTCAAGTGAAATAAACACGTTTTTGCAGGTGCTTTACAAACGAGTGGGTGCCAGTTACATTGGCCACTTTGTGATTTTAACATGAATATCAGTTTATTTCTACAAATGCATACTTTTTTGCGGTGTTATGGATGGTGCGCCGGTCTGGCATTCTTGACAGTTTCGATTGTTGTCGAATTTTTCTCATTTAGTTTCGACCATTTATAACCATTTGATGTTGGCCTGAAATGTTTTGTAAATATTTTGTTTTGCGCCTTGTTATTCTTCCAGAGAATGTTCGATTTGATCACGGGTTGCGCCTTCCTGAGCATTTCAGTTCGACTTTCGATTCGTATTACATATGCTTCCTAAAACGGCGATTTAAAAGTGAAGTTAACACTTTTGCAGCTACGCATTGCTGTTACTATTTATGCATTGTGACTCAAAATTTGTTAACATAATTTACACAAAATATCACTACAACAGGTGTGCAAGATTAACGCTAACTCAATAGAGTTGTTGAAAGCTTACTAAAAGGGAAAATGGTATCACGTGTTAATGATGTTTTTCTAAAGAAACAGAACATCGATCACAAAAATGTGACAAAATTTTTATCGATCACAAAATTTTTATCGACATCGATCACAAAATTAAGCATTTTTATTAATTAATGGGAATATTCAATGATTTCAATCCTGTATCGTGTTCTTATCACAAAATGTTATTATTTCGTGATTCTTGAACTATTTTGGAAATTAGCCGGCGCTGGACTCATCGCCAGTTATTCGTATTGAAGAACTTACCTTACAAACCTGGGGTCGCAAATGGTAAATCATAATGGTCAATGTCGAAAACCATGTTCTTCCAAAAAAATGGGTTAGTTAGCAAATTCACACTAGATGTGCCGCCCAGGAAGCGATTACGTTTGTGCTACGAAATAACTACATACGTAATATTATGGAGCAGCTGTACCGCACTGTAGTGTGTATTTCAGTATTTCTCTAAGCTGCGCGTGCATGCTCTTCGATTTTTTCGTTTTCAAACAAAACTGTTTTGACGGGTTTCGCGATTTTGCAGTTATCTGGATTCTGTGGTTTCTTTCATATAGATACTTTCTCTTATGGTTAGTTCCAGGTTTTTACTATGTTGATTTAGTATTTTCTCTTGAGTGGAATGTCTGGAGATATTTTCCGACGTAGTAACCAGAATTGATCCGTGATTTATGGTGAAAGAAGAATATCAAAGACATAAAGCACTGCGAAGTTAGAACATTCGCTGCGGTAGACGTGGTGTGCTGTGGCCATTATGGCCACTGCTGTACAGTTCTTCGTCCATGGACAGAATGCTTCCATATCCCTTCTTAATCAAAGGTTAGTGTGTTGTATTTTTGATAGAAGATGGGAAAACCAGATAACCGTGGAGGTTTAGTCTTGACCTTTATTTGAAAAAGTGAAATCAGGTGCCTGTTTCGTGGATTCAGCATTAGCATGATTAGCTCTTCTAAAATGCAGTACAGCAAATTGTTGATCGAGAAGCAGCAAGCCTTTTGGGATCTTATCTTGCCGAAATACTATTGTAATTTTTTGATACAAAACCATTTTTAGCAGCGTATGATTTGCATAATTATATTTCTGAATGTGAAACTGTTGCACTTTTCCAAGTAATTTTCCAAGTGTAAAAGTGTTTAAACACTTAGTGATTTTTCTTGGAACATTTAGGAATTTTCCTTGGAACATTTTAGAGAATGTCACAATTTATTTCTTTGATCATAATTTAGTTGCACTGTAATATAACATTTTGTTTTCCAGACTTGAAGAAGCTGTGCAGGATCTGAACGGGCGCGACGAGGGTCCTGCTGTTCTGAAGGAGCTGAACCGACGCGGCATCAGCCAGGTGGCGGTCGGTCCGCATCATCTCTGCTTCTTGCTGGATGTATGTTGTCTTTCTGCTGTTAGGGGCTGTTTAGAACGTCAATAGGCGTTTTTCCATAAATCTGTTTCTTTGATTTAAATATTAATTTTTATGCAGGATGGCTCCGTGCATCGGGTCTCCTATCAGCTGGAGTGCGAACGCTCCTGGCCGACAGATGCGACTGACTCGCACTCCAAAAACAAGTCGAGTTTCGAGTAAGTGCACGAGGGTGTATTCCATTTTGAAAAATTGCATTCTTTTTATTATTTCCGATTGTTTCCTTTATTCGTTGCCGTACTGCGGCTGTTTTTCGCCATACAACACTTCGCGTTTTGGAATTTTCTAGCGTAAAAAACTTCGAAACTGGCAACCTACTGTTGAATTCTGTTATTTTTTCATACATTCAGTTATTTTTCGTATGACTTACATTTTGTTCTTGTGGGATCGCTTGTTTATCGTTACAGTATGTGTCACTGTAATTGTGATAATTTGTAATCGTCGTTTTTATCGGTTTTGTTTTTGCTTTATTAGACCCCCACTGAAGAAACCGCATACCAGCCCCAGTGATGATCCCGCGGCTGTAATGCGGGGAAGGCCTGGCCCTCACCCAGGCCGCCGTGGAGCACATGCAGCAGGCACGCCGCGCCGCATCGCGGCCGGCGCCCGGCCGCAGCCAGCCACTGGTGCAGCCCTCACGTCGCGCCGCACGCCGACTGGTGTCTGCCCCATCAGCTAGCGCGCCGCCCAGCGGCAGCCGCTCGCGTTCCACTAACCAGTCCAGCGGCACCGTCACCGTGCCGCTGCCGGTGGCCAGTGCTCCGCACCGGGCCTCCGCACCCGATGCTAGCCTGCCTCGACGGATCAGCACCGGTGCTGTTCCGGAGGAGCTCATTGCGCAGGTAAAGAACAAAATGTGATGAAATTCTTTGGTTACCCACGGAATTCGGTGGTTTCTCGACACTGATATGTGGCTTTAGCGGCTTATTAATGCTTCTTCTGTAGGTGCAGCAAGTTCTGCAAGGAAAATCAAGAGGCGCGGTTATCCGTGAGCTTATGCGAACGGTAAGATGGCGCGATCATTCGTGTGATAGTGCATGGTTGCGTTAAATGAACTGGAAATTTGCATATAGATTGAACTCTTGCTCTGTTTATTGCATTATCTAGCATCTTTTTATATAGAATTTGGATGTGAATACTGCGGCAAATAACTTACTGAGCCGTGATGACGATGAAATGAGTGAATCCGAGGACCTCGCCGGTGAAGGTGAATATCTCCAAAAACATTTAGTAAACGAACTGTTTTCTACAGGATTTTCGTTGTTGTAGCCTATGCTGATGAGATGTTGATTAACTGGATGGAAGACGCCGCCGATTCTCCCGACGCATATCTCGCCCGATCATCTCGTCTGGGTGCCGGCCTGACCAGTATTTATGGATCGGAAAGGTCGGACAAGTTGGGACACCAATCCAGTGTTGTAGCGATGATTGGCAGCAAGTTAGAAACGCTGCGTTTTGCTTCACCGGTAAAATAGAAGAAAAATATTGCATGCAGTCAATTTGTATTGAAGACAGGAAATTAAGTACTTCATTTATTTGTATATAGGAAATTGGGGAGATCAAGTTTGTCTCCATTGGTGTATTGCTTTCGGAATTGTTGTGCATATGCGACAATGGCCAGTTGTACCAGTGGCGCTGGGATCAAGAGTTTCCCTATTGCGAGAATTCTGTAAGTCATGATTGACTTCTTGTGCGATGTGATCTCAGTTACGCCATTGTATTGATAGTCGTCCGCGGGAATTTTCCATCCCAAAGCCGCTGTATTGGGTTTAACAACGGAGAAGGTGCGCATTATGGCCGCTTGTGGAATTCGAGCATCGTTTTTGACGAATAGTGGAAAGGTAGATTATTTGGTTGTTGAACGCTGGTCTTGGGGGTACTTCAGGATATATTAAGAGGGATTTATTAATTTTCGCTGGCAGCTTGCAACGTTAATTGACGAGTCCGGAGGAATTGTGGCTAAGAAGCTGGAGCACCCTGCAACGGCATTCACAGAACTGCAGAACGAGAAAATTGCCGATTTAGTTGTGTGCATGTTGTATTCGTGTGCTCGAGTCGAATCTGGTTCGCTATATTGGTGGTGAGTTACTGTAGATATTACGAACAATGCAAACATGATGCTTCAGAAAGTTTTTTTAATGCATTCGTTCTGGATGTTTTTGAAACGTCTGAAAATACTGTTCTTGGCAAACATTTTTCTTATAGGGGAGTTATGCCACTTGGATACAGACATCGCGCATTGGAAAAGGCTCGAAGTAAAACGAAGAAAACCAAGACTGTACCTGCTTCCGATATACAGGCTGGATCAACGGTAAGATTTGCTGTACGATTTAGCTAAACTTGTTTGTTCTACAGAATTGCTGTATTTCAGGTTGTGTATAAAAGCAATGCGCTGTACCAGCCTGGTGCCATCGGATTTCGGATTAATTCCTATGGGGAATTACAGTGTGGAGAACTAATGGATAATATGTGGGATTTGTCCAGTGTGATGCGCTTTAAACTTCTCGATGCCAAGTCTGGCAAACCCATGTTATCGGACGGTGCTTCTGGAAAAGCTACTTCGGAGTTCGTTGGCTCGGAGCTGCCGTCAAATGAATTAGCGCTGATGGGCAAACGAACAGCTGACACAGCCATGACGGACGATGAAGTTTATGTCACGGAATCGTGGAACACCCGTGATGTCGTTATTCTGGAGGAGGGCGGACGAACATCGATGGTGGGAAAAGTGTCTCGGGTATGGTTTTTTAGAATATTAGGGTGTTTTACCAGTCAGCCGTTAAGTATGCGTACCCGATAAGTTCTGTAGCATTGCATTTTCGAAATAATGCGAATATTCTTAGTGGATGTTGTAGAAATAGTTCTTTTAAATGGATTTATTCTGTACTGACACGTATTGCTGCTACAATTACGGGGATAGATCCATCTGCTTTCTGTACACCCCATGCAAGGATAGCTACCTTGTCTTGAATTATAAAACCATTGTAGGTGACCGATGACCACGCTTATGTCATCTTCAACCCGTCAGAGATCGATATGGAAACTTCCGACGCTGATAAGTCTCCTTTATTGAAGAAGTCCGATTTGCAGTTGTTCAAGGGACACTCATCCGTATCGACTACCAGATCGGTAGACTGCATCCAACGTGTGCCAAAGAAATTGCGTATCAGCGGCGGCTGCAAGAAGGTGCTGGCGTGCGCCCCCAATCTGCGCAACATACAGATGGTTATATTGGGCATGTCCGGCAAATTGTCCTTCATCACGTATAATCTGCAGAGTGGGAAGAAGGACGTGCAGAGCCGTTTCCTCTGTGATGCCAAGTATATTCTGGGAAATCAGGAGCGCGATTTGAAGCTGGTAACTGGAGGGCGGGTAAGGATTCGCTTGGGGTTGTCATTCATCATTTCATAGGTGGCTACCAATACTTACCAGTTACGGTATATTGGTTCTGAAACAGTAACTTATTGAAGCTTATGCGTTTTATGAACAATATTGTCAACAGCAATTCTGGTATGCTTATGTACAAAGTTTTAAGCGATTACTAAACAGAAATGTTTTTGAAGGAGTTTATGGATGTTAGTTTATGTTTTGATTTAGAGATTGCGAAAAATTTTCTTCTTGGCCTTTCAATATAATGTAACGCTGTTTTGCAGGATGCGGTAACGGTTATGTTGGATGGAAACAGTTGTATTTATCCCATCGAAAAGGACTGCGTAGGATCTTTGCGTATTCCCCATGCGCTGAATTGTTCTCCCGTCCAATCCCTAAATGTGTTTATGCGCTATTTGGCCATTCCGGGGCGGGCCAGCAGTAAAATTCCCTGCGGGGTTGTGGCATTTGTGGTGCGAAAGGACAGCCTGATTCAATGCATCCTGGAGAACTCAGTGGAGAAAGTCCACGCGACGCTCCAAATGGCACCGGATAGGTTGCATCGTATGATCCTGGAGTGTTCGGATGGCAATCGTAACATATTTCATTCGGCGGCGGCAGTTTGTGCTCCGCAGCCGCGCAAAGATTTTCCTAGAAGTTTGTCGTCAGCGCGACTGGAAACCGGTGAGCAGTCAAAGCAAAGTTTATGAATTCTGGAATTAAGTTATATACATGTAATAATGTTTTCCTAGTAGCACGGAATTGTTCATAGTTTGTTTTCATAGATTCTTTGCCAAAGCGTGAGGATGAACTCCTAGATTTAGTGCCATTACCGGATTTTCCGGATCATCCTGGCTCATCATCATCGTCGGAATACATTCATCATTTGTTCTCGCGGAAATCTGGAACTGCCAGCGGACTGCAGCGTCGCATTCGGGAGTCCGCTTTGGCGCGCTTTCACCATTTGGAGCGGACGGTTAATGACGGTAAGGATATTCGGGAACTGACGAATTGTAGTTCATCTCTTGTATATCAAACTATTAGAAATGAATGATCTTGCGATTCAAGGCAGATGCATTATTTAAATTATGCTTCTATTAGAAACAGTTCACCAGTTGTGCAGAAGCACTAAAGCCTTGAGTACGCCATCAGGGATACCGGAAGGTGACGGAGATGGCAACGGTAGAACTTTAACTTTTGAATGAGTTGAGCCATAAATGGATACAGTTGTATCACTTTAGGTCATTCACGTACACGCACGGAACGCAGCCGAACCATTCTGGAACTGCTCTGTAACCATACCGAAATTCGCAAATTATTTTTGGAATTAATGTCGATGAAGTAAGGCTGAAACGCGAGAAATGGCCATATCCTGATTTTTTTACGCACTGTGGTTGCTGTGTAGAAACTCCTCGGGAATGACACCGTTTATGTACGCGGTGCTTATCCGCTCGTACGAAGCCGCGCTAATGATGCTGAGCACCACTACCAGTGTTATACGCGATTCCTACCCGGAATTCGGCCTGAATCCCGTTGATTCGAAGACAGTGGATGCGCTGGTGATGGATTTCTTGTATCCTCCTGGTTCACCGGCCGATGATTCGCCGCTATTTGTTCTGTGCCTGAACGATGTTTGTACTTTTACTTGGACCGGTGCCTGTAAGCGGCTTTTTGAGTTTTGCATATTCCACTATCACTTAAATTGATTATTATGGCGTTTCGGTGATTGATGTACTTCAGTTTCCTCTAATACTTGTAATATTGCATCCGTTGATTATGGTGGCTATTAAACAGTTTTTTTTTCTGGAAAAGCGTTGTAGGGAAGCGGAACTTTTGGTGGGAAAAAAGCGTAATACGGTAATACTGGGTTTTACAGGTCACATACAGCAGGACGTGTGGGAGTGTCGAACGTGCGGCCTCACGGGATCACTGTGCTGCTGTACCGAATGCGCCCGTACTTGCCATCGCGGCCATGAATGTCGGATTAAACGGTCTTCTCCTACGGCCTATTGTGACTGTTGGGAGAAATGCAAATGTCAGAGTCTGGTATCGGGAGATGAGAGTTTACGGTTGGAGCTGTTTTCCAAGCTGATTAATATGTCGACTGACCTGGTTGTGCGCCCCAGCAGCCGGTAACCCGCAGAATGTTTTGTGTATCGCGATTAAGTTTCCGTAAACATATGAATGTTTATTAGGAATGAATATCTTATCCAATACCTCGTACACACTGTTGGGAGACAACTTGGAGAGCAGCGATTTCTAAAGAGTAACCGTGGCACACGACATGCAGACTGTAAGATAATTGTTGGTATTATTTTCGTTCGTTTCCCGTTAATGCATACTGTCCAGTCAGTGGCAGTCACTAATTAACTGAATGCCACATTCTCATGAATGTAACTTTATATTATGTGGCTAAGATTAATGTGTTGTCCAAATATACGTTTTTGCCGTTTGGCGTACGTGAATAGAGGTTTTCAAATTTGCCTGTTAAAGGTTGCATTTTACCGTAAGTGTCCTATGATTTTAGTGCTTAGTCCGCCGAAATTCTGCCAAATGGCTTTGACGCTTTTGCTTGGGAGTTATGAAGCTCTGAAGACAGCTTTGCTGACAGGATATCCAAATCCCAGATTGGCTGCCTTCTCCTCGGCGGTACAAGAAGATCAGTTCCATTTGTCGTATCAAAGTGGCACAGCGTCGTTGGATAAATTCGTGCACGTTCTGCTAACCAAATGCAATTCCGATCATATTGACGCCTTTATTCGCACCATCCAGGCTGCCGTGGGGGATTTCGGTGACGGCAATGATACCAGCATGGAAGCGCAGGAGATGACGAACCGTTTTGTACGCTCTATTGTGCGAGTGTTTGTCATTCTGACATCGGAAACCGCTCAAAACAGCAAAGCCAAAGAGTGAGTAGTACGTTTTTCTGCTTCGAAATACAGTATCTGTGACAAGTTATTTGGTCTAGACAAACGCTCCCAAAATCTTTGCGAAAAATCCGAAAGATTTTTCGTCAGTTGCCGTTGCTATCTATTGTGGAGTTGTGCGAAGCCGCGGAAGCACTGATTACGCCGGTACGACTAGGCGTAGCGCGCCCCTCTTCGAGTTTTATTCCCATCAATGCGTATTCGGAAAATTCGCGTGGGAGTGATGAGTTGTTCAATACGGAGCCGCTGGCGGAACGACGTCGTGGCCGAAATCGACGGGAAATACACACATCGAATACAGCGCCACAGGAAGAACCGGTGCCGTTTGACGATGACTTTCAGTTAATCTATCGACCGGAGGTATTCAAATTTTATTGGTATTAAAGGTTTTGCTGATTGCTGTCGGTTTGCTCCTTCAGTTAGTATTCGCATTGTATACTGTAAGGTATTTTTTGAATTTTCGCATTCATCTGACATGAAATTTGATTAAACTGTACTTGGCAGGCCGCACGCAGTAGGAGTACCCTTCGTACTCCGCATGTAATTAGCACGGCCAACCGCACACCGCCCAGTTCTCAGTCCGGTGAAGCGGAGGAGCCTCATTCCGCATTCTCCGTCGCCACTATTCCACTGGCAGAAGCGGAAGTGGCCAATGCCAGTGATATGGATATCGATGATGATGGAGACTCCGACAATACGGATTCCGATAACGGCGAAGGCAACGATTTCGAGCGAACTGTGGTGGTCGAGCAAGGTGGCAGTCAGCCAGCTGAAGGTACTTCGTAGTAGACAGCTAGTTTACCAGTGAGTTTTATTTTGGAAAATTATTGCAAGAAATAACGGTGATGTTCATTCGCTCTTATGGTTTCTAGCTAATCCAGCCCAAGACCCATTTTCCGATGATAACGATGATGATGACAATGATGATTCGGATCCGTCCACGGTGAGTTGGTTGGTGCTTGGGATAATGTTTCAAAAATATATGTATAAGAATTTACAATTTAGGGAACACATGAGGAAGATGACGATGATGAGGAAGAAGATGAAGGCGAAAGTGATGGTGTCGACATGGACGATAGCGGTTCCATGGAGGGTGATGATGAGAACTTGTATCCGTTCTTCATGGAAGCAAACACTCGTGGTGGCGGTAATGCGGTGTATGTGCGAGCGGCACCTTCCATATCCATGACGCATTCGTCACGTCTGAGCGGCAACGCAGCTTTACCACCCGGATTGCAGTGGGCATCGTCACCTACAACCGGCAGTCGACCGTCGGCGCGTACCCGCGAGTTCTTTCCCAGTTCCGGTGCCACTTTAAGTGAGTTAACAGCTTTCTTGGTGTGTACAGAACGTTAATTGTCGTGAACTTGATTGCAGGGAGTTCGTACATTTATATGGACTCCTTTGGGATGTACCGGCGTTCACCGGCGACCCTTGACGGCACGTCGCCTTCGTTCAGCTCGACGTTTTCGAATCTAGCGCGCTCTTATGGGACTATTGTCCGTGAGGTGGCGGAGTTGTTGGTGGAAATGCGAGAGCCCAGTGTGCGACAGGAACATATTTCCATGGATAGCAGCAAGCTGGAACGTTTGGAAGTATGTAGATAAAATTAAGGCTCATATTGGTCCTGCTATACTTAATATTTTGATACACATCGACTCTTTCCTGTTAAGTATGCTACTCATAATAATATAGGTTTATAGAGTTAAGTATGACGATTTATAAAGGTTTCGCTTATGGAGTGTTGGGGGCGTAGGGGGATGGACTTTTTTGACTGATTACGTTATTTCGAGTAACTGCTTTGCATAACGGTTTCGATAAAAGTGGGGGGGGGGTGCTATATTACTCGTATTTGCAAATTCTAGCGAATTCTTGCATTGACGAAATATTGTTTCGCAGATATTTGTCAGCGAAAGCTTGAAGCGGACATGGAACTGGCTATGTCAAATTATGGATTCCACGGAAGCACAACTGCGATTTGGTTATGCCCTGCATCAGTCCAGCGACACGGCTCCTGCACAAACCCCACGCAGTCAGTCATCGCGCGATCACGAAGATCCCCGAAGTAGCGTACATCCGAGCTACAGTCTGCCAACGACAGTTCGCAAATCATCTCGTGGTAAGCCGTCAGAATTTGCAGATGGCGTGACTGTCTGCGTTAGGGATTTCTTGTCGTATGTCGAACTGTCGATCGACATGCACTGGAACCGTTGCTTAATGTAATTCCACTGAAAATCGCTAATTTAATTGCAGAAGTGTCAGCGACTGCCTCGTCGCGGAATGATTTCCTCGGTTACATGTTATCGCTGATGCGGGCTCATAATTCGGAACACGGTGACTCGCTTCCGGTGTTGGATGTCGCGGCGTTGAAGCATGTGGCGTTCGTCTTCGACGCCATGGTTTATTATTTGCGTATTACATCTGATCCCAACAATCTCAGCGAACTGCGTAAAGTGCGCGGTAATCAGCCATGGGGGTTGCCGTTTGATGAGGACGAGATCGATCCGGAAATGCCATTACCTCTAGTCTACGAACAGGTTTGTCACTGCATACATGCTTTCTGCTCTTGATTAGCTTTCTTTTGCACTCAGTGTTGACGGATCTTGAACGTTGTAAGCAGCAGATCGATTTACTTTAGTGATTTTCTAATGCAGCAGCTTGGTTCGTTGTTTTAGTCAGCGACGATCCACTTGAAATCGGCTTCCGAGCGTAACCGTGCATCAGCAAGTGCCTCTGCGGAAAGTTGTCGTTCGCATTCGTTTTTCCGCCGCGCCCGGTCCATGTGCTACCTCGGAAGTGCCCAACCGGATCCATTTAAGAAATCTCTGTCCGATTCCTTACCGTTGGCCGACCGACCACAGCTATTGCTGCCTAACGCTCGGCGGGAAGAGCTGTTCGGTGCCAAGTTGGTGGATTACTCATCGGAAGTTCCGACGGGGAGCCCAGCTAGCTTCAAGAGCCCCCCGGTGCGGTTGTCGTTGACTAATCGTCAGGAGGATGCTCGGCCTTGGTTGGTCGGGGATGATTCAGATGAGGAGTACGGAGAGGATAATCCCCATTCGGAAGATACCGAAACCGAGACGGGAGCATCCAGTGCACGGTACTGTTATGCTTGTGCTGGCGGCGTTACCGGCATTTTTTCTTCTTTGATAGTACCAAATATATGCCGGTTGTAAAGTAAAACTGCGCTTGTTATCTATCTGTAAAAGCATTTTTTTACATTATGAAACTATGTTGTTGAATGATTTTGTATTTACCAGGAAGTGCATTCGTTTATTGGGAGCATTGCATTACAGAACCGTAGAAAAGGTTTTTGTTGTGATTGTATTTTAACCTTTACTGTCGTTATCAATGTGTATCTGAGTTTTGGTTTGTATTATGATGATTTATTATTAGGATTTTTACTGCAGGAAACGCGTGTTAAGTGCGTCGATAACCCAGGATTTGCTGTTGGGACGATGGCGACAAACGCTGGATACGTTCAGCCGTGTGTTCGCTGAAGACTTCAGTGGCGAATCGGGCTCGTTGATTGCGGACATTGCTGCATTCCCCGTCAAGGAAGCCAAGTTCCGTAAGGAAATGGAACGCCTAAGGGGCACTCAAGCGAGGGACCTCATTATGGATGTAAGGCGGCGTTATGCAAAGCCAGCAAACTGGATATGTCTGATTGAATGCCTTATTTTGTGATGCAGGTTCAACGAGCACGTGGTGATTTAATACCAGAATCTTTTGCCGCGCTCAATCAGTTTTTTAATCGGCGTTCGAATCCTTCCGCACCGCAACCGTGTGCCAAAATAAAAGTGACTTTCCGCGATGAACCGGGAGAAGGAAATGGTGTGGCCCGAAGTTTCTTTACGGTGTTAGCAGAGGTAATTATCCTAAAGAAAATTTATTGTGATTTTGTCGGTAGCTGTTTGTTGTGGTAGTGAACTTGATACAGATGTACTCGATTTGGAACTCAGTCTAGCCATAAAAAAAATTAGAAATACAACCAGTTGGAAATATCTATACAATGCCTTTGAACTTGTAAATAACTTTATATTACGATATTATTCGTTATTTTATAGAAGTGTTTATAGAAGTTATTCGTTATTTTATAGAAGTATTTTATGGAAGTTTATAGAAGTGACTAAGCGAGTGTCCGTCGGGCTACGTTGAAATAGAGCGCACCTAAATATTTGATATTTCGTAAAATTTGATTGTGCTCACATTTTGCAGGCACTCTTGTCTTCGGAGCGTCTACCCCAGCTGGATCGCCCAGCGCCTCCGCATGCACAAGAACGCCGTTGGATCAGCAGCGATAGCCGGATGCGTTTCATGCGCAGCGACTCGGGCTCTTCAAATCGGCGATCCGTATCTGAAAGCGAAATGAGCGAACTGAACATGGCGGATCTGCGCTCTTCAGCCGGACGCAACAGTTGGCCGGACATGGCGGCCTCCATCGGTGCGCGAGCCGCTGCCGCCGCCGCTGGTGGCCGCAGCGGAGAGCGGAATCTTACGGAAGCGCTGTCGCACACCATTAGTTCTTTGAGACCGAGCTTCACGGCGGCGACGGTGCAGCGCATCAGCGCCATGCTAATGCAGCTGGACCCGGGTATGGTGCAGGTGCTGCTGCAGCATGATGAGATGTTGAGCGTGCGCATCGATGAGGCGGCGCTTGCCATCCAGGCGCACCGCTCGGAGTCGCATTCTCCGAGTGGCTACCTACCCTTTCCCATTGTCACCGATAACAGCGGGGCGACGCTGACGGGCAATCTGAAGACGCACGAGACGCCAGCGAAGGAGGAGGAGAAGGTCGAGGAAAAATTAAAGGACGATGATGAGCCACTGTTTTATGAACCGGGGCGGCCTGGTTTCTATGCGCTGCGACCGGGGAAGAGCAGTGTAGCACGACTGTTGGCATTCAGGAATGTTGGACGGTAAGGATATTTTCAGATACGAAATTTCTGTTTATGATGACCTGTTATTATACAACCGTATTTCATTTACTGCAACAATGTTGGATGATTTTTGGTTCATTGGTTCTCGAAATTCTATATGATGGTTCTGTTGATTAGGCTGATCGGATTGGCACTGCTGCAAGGAGAGATTTTCCCTCTATGCTTGACACGAGCAACCGCCAAATTTATCTTGGATCGGCCGCGAACATGGAGCGATTTCGCCTTCCATGATCCGGTGATGTTTGAAACGCTGCGCAAGTTAGTCGTTGATATTGAAACGGGAGTGATCAACGAGGAGGAGGTTGCGGAGCTGTATTTATATTTTGCTGTGGATCTGCCGTTGGAAGAGGTCAGAAAATAATATTGTCAGTTTATTTACTCATCGCGTACACAGAAAGGCTTTTTTTGCATAAACAATACAAATTACAGTAGTTTTGTTTTTACAATAGTTTTGTTGTCTTACGCTTGTGGTTTGCTTTTGTGCAGGGAGGAAAAGATCTGGAATTGAAACCCCAGGGCCGCAACGTGCCCGTGACACGGGAGAATATCTACGAGTTTGTTAAATTAGCGACAGAAATGAGGATGGGCAAAATGGCGGAGAAAGTTCTGGATGTGAGTCGCGGTTGGAATTTTGTTCGCCGTTTTGTCCAGCATTATTTTATACCTTATTGAAATCGCTTCTTCTTGCAGGCGTTAAAGCGTGGAGTTCACGACGTGATACCTGGGGAAACCCTGGAAATTCTTACCCCGGAAGACTTCCGCTTGCTGCTGAATGGCGTTGACCGCGCAATTGACATCCAGCAGTTGGCGTCGTGGACCAACTGGCAGGACGAGACGAACGATAAGACACAGGATAAGACCCGCTTTAAACACTGGTTCTGGAATACGGTCGATAAGTTTTCCAATGAGGAAAAGCAGGAACTGGTAAGTGGCAGATGGCGAAACAAATAAAAGATTTTCTCAATTTTTAACGCTCTTAGTTTTGCTGTTGTCGATCATTGTAATTGCGTCTTTTATGGTACGGTTGCTCAACCGCACGAGGTATGCTTACAGATACGTACGCGATCACCTGCGATTTGTATATCGCGTCGCTTTGCAGACGTGTTTGATAGCTGCGTCACCAGCGTATATGTTTATCGTCGTCAGACTGTTAAGGCTTGAAGCTTGCATATTAATTTTGTGGTTTGAATGTAATAAAAAATCTCGAGATGAATGTATTTTCATGAGGAGGCAATCGAATACAATATTTTGCGATGATGTTTACCAAGCTTTTTTTGTTGACACGTTAATTTATTGCAGTTGTATTTCTGGACGGGAAGTTCGGCCATGCCGGCCAGTGAAGCCGGTTTCGCGCCGCTCCCGTCGGTGACCATTCGGCCGGCCGATGATACACATCTGCCGACAGCCAACACGTGCATCTCACGACTTTATATTCCGCATTACTCTTCCAAGATCATCATGCGAGCCAAACTGCTTTTAGCCATTAAAACCAAGAATTTTGGGTTTGTGTGATAGGAAACGCGACTTAGTTGGCATAAGATATTGTTTTGTGCTTTTCATTTGCAAATGGTGTGCTTCTCCCTGTTGTCTGCTGGAAAATGGATAAATAGTTTTCTGGCTTTAATTTCGTAGTGTCATTGGACTTTTATGCTGTGTGCAAGTGGTTATGTTTTTGTTGATCATGAAAACCCGATTAAATGGCTGGTGAATGTGAAATGTTGGTTATTGCAGTTAGCGCGAGCTGATTTAAAGATGATGAATCTTATTATACTGTATTATACTGTAAGTCTGTAGTTGGTGTTGTAACAAACTTTTCATTACAGCACAAATACATTAGTGTACCGTGTATGTATTTTTAGCGTACATTGCAGCGTACATTAATAGTGCAATTTTTAAGCTTTGTGCACAAAATATTATGATTAGATACGTATCTGTAGTCATATTATTAAATACGAGTATATGAAGACTACGTTCGAAAAGAATAATTACTACTAGTAGACCCGCAAATTGCGCGCAATATATAGGCTACCGGCTACGGAATAGGAATTTAAAAATCATAAGGATATCATGATTATTATTATTTATTTTTTGATGAAAATATCACGGTTAACTCGTATCATGCGTTGTATTGTATGTGCGAATAATTTTTCATGGCCACAAACTTGGAGCAGTCGTAAATTCCCAAGGTCGGATGCCGGAAACAGCACTATGACTCAGAACTATGGAGCACATGTTGCTCATTTGACGTTTCTGGTTTCTGCATATCCCACCCGTAAAAATAATTTTTCCACCCATGCCCTTTAAATCCGAAAATATCAGTATGGGAAATGGTGGGAAAGCGGAATGCAATCCCGTGCAAAAAATTGCCACGATTAATGTTTCATGATGCCCCGCTCGCGCCGTGCTCAGCGTCGCCTGCGGCTTTGTTCGGTTCTTATTCCACACGTTGGAGAACAATCAGATTTTCTGAAAATTTATGACGCAAAGGAAAACCTACTCTAATGATCCGTGACATCTGGAGCCACCGTTGCCTACTCTTCTCCAAATCAAACTTTTGCTGGCTCTGCTGCTGACTTTGATATGTAAGATGTGTATCGAATGACAGACCCGTGCAAATCGCGTGGTTTCGTCAACTTCGTAATTCATATCGTTCTGTAGATAATGTGTTTTGCTGCTGATTTTATTACATTTTAAAACGTTTTCTGCCAGGCGCCTTTCGCCTTCTGCTGGTTGTCACAGATTTTACAAAACAGAAATTTTAGAAAATCCTTTGTTACTGCTTTCGAGAAATGGCAAATTCTGCCAAAAATGCGTACTTCAATGCTCACCAGTCACCAGCTTGCCCTTGGGCGCTGTACTAAAACTGGTCGACTTCTGCGGAGGACAGTTGTCTTAATGATCATGCTTGAACTGCGATACGCTTCGACTCTTCGTTGCTTTTTCATCAAACCCTCCTTTCTTTCTGAGTCAATTTCGATGAAATTAGAAACGCAGGGCTACCCTATAATTTATAAACATTCAAGTTTCGTTCAGTGAAACGTTGTGCAAGCCCGTGGCTGCTTGGCAGCAAAAGGTTTTTAGCTGTTTATTTGAGACAATGGTGTGGTCGGTTCTGCAATGGTGGATTCTTCACTTCTGTGACTCGGCATGTTACGTTTTCAATTTTTTTATGAAACTGGAACTGTTTTCTCAGATCTAACTTTTGATGGCTCACTACATGATGAGCTATCGAACGATAGCAAGATATCAGTTTGGTCTTGTGTGTGGCTGGGGCTGACTCCCGCAGTTGAATTTTGAGCACTTCTTATTCTTTTGAGTATAAAGTTTGAGCGTGTCGCACGAGCTACCGCACGCACACTGCATGTGCGTATAACTGGAAAAGACTACAGTAAACTGTAAACAGGAAACACTTTGCGGTCGTAATGATTTTGCAGGACTGCAGCAAGAATTTTGCAGATGTTTGCTGCAAACGATATTGCGCATTGGTTTTAGCACGCTGTTTTGCGTGCCGTTTAGACTTCTTTGCGTCCAGTGTCTGCTCAACATCGCTGAAGCGATGGCCACTAACTCCAGCAAGCGCGTCCTGATCACTGGCGCTTCCGGTTTACTGGGTCGCGCCGTTCTGGAAGCGTTCATCGCGGCGGGTTGGCACAGCACCGGGCTGGCCTTTTCCCGTGCTGATCGACATCCCAATCTGGTCAAGGCTGACCTGTGCGATCCCGTGGCAATGGAAAAACTGATCGATGATTTGAAGGTCTGCTCCGTGAGCGTACTGTTTCGCACGAGTGGCGAGTGTGGGGCGAATTGCCTGTGCTGTCTTTTTCTGTTGGTGAATTAAACGAGCGACGCTGGGGTTTTTTTTGCAGCCGAACGTCATTGTCCACTGTGCAGCGGAGCGCAGTCCCGATGCCGTGGACCAGAAACCGGCCGAGACCTTCCAGCTGAATGTGCAGTCCACGCAGCATCTGAGCCAGTGTGCCAGTAAGTGTACGCAGTTGTCTGCGTTCATTTGATGTGATTCGTCTCAAGTGCGTGACGTGTGTGCGTTAGAGAATGTGGGCGCTTTCCTCCTCTACATCAGCACCGACTATGTCTTCGACGGCAACGCACCTCCTTACACGGAAGACGCTACCCCGCATCCCATTAACAAGTACGGAGAAAGCAAACTGGCCGGCGAAGAAGCTGCCGTTTCAGTTTATCCAGGTGGGCTGCGGCGATCTTTGACTATTTCCGTTCTAATTCTTTTTTTCCTATACACTTAAGCTGGTAGCTATAGTATTTTTGCTGTTTTGTTAGGTCTTTGTAGAGGTCTTTTTTAATATTCATAGTTCGTTTTATATCTGCACAAGATTTTTTGTGCACTTTTTTTGGATTTCTGTGATCATATCATTCTTCGTGTGCTCGTTTTTTTCACATCTACTGTGTACGTGCAGTATTAGAGTATCTCTGTTTTGTCTGTACTTTGTACAGAGAGGAGCTATAATTTTTGCAGCAGAGCAACGCCGATTTGACGCTGACATTTTATGTAGATGCTGTGATTTTGCGGGTGCCAGTTTTATACGGACCCGTGGAGAAGTTGTCGGAGAGCGCGGTGACTGTGTTGTTTGAGAAGCTGCTGGAAGGGCCAACCGGGAAGCCGGCTGTCATGTCGCATTACGAGCGCCGCTATCCTACGCACGTGGCTGACATCGCTAAAGCTCTGGTTCTCCTGGCTACGTTGAAATTACAAGTAAACGCCGAGGACGCGGGGCGTTGTAATTAGTAATAACACAGAGGCATGATTAAAATTAGCCAGGCGTGTTCATTGGAATTTTACCAAATCGTGTACTGACGTGTACTATCTAATTTGCGGAGTTTCACTAACAAATAAGGTGAAAAGGAGTATAAAATCGGTCGTTACCGGCTTGGAAATTGTGTTTTACTTTGTAAAACCGAAATATGTCTATTCTTCGAACAGGGTGAAGAAATTCGCGGTGTGTACCACTGGTCCGGCAAAGACTGTCTGACGAAGTACGAGATGGTGCAGCACATGTCCAAGATCTTCGGCCTGCCCATGGACCACGTGGTCGCCGATGCCACGAAGCCAACCAGTGGAGCCGCGCGACCGTACGGTAAGAAACTTCTATGGCCTGTTACTTGCTCAGAAAGTAGTCAAAAATCGCTTATGTTGCGCAGATGCGGCGCTGAGTTGCAGCCGATTGGAGAAGCTCGGTGCACCGACGCCCATGTCCTTTGCCGATGGGATCAGCAGCGTTCTTTCGCCATTTGCTCGCAAGGCTTAATTAAATTAAGTGCCCTTTCCGTTGGTATTCTGATTTGATATGGTCATGTGTTCACTGATCGAAAAACTTCAATACGAGTACGCAGATTTATCAGATTATTGAACCAAACTACAGAGCTTACAAAATGGTTTAGCTGTAAAATTTATTGTTCTCTTGCCCTACGTTTGCTAAAAAAAACGTATTCGGTGGGTATCTGTAACTTCCGTTTACACCGCAACATCGTTTCGCCCATTAGTGAGCCCATCACAAAAGTGACATTACAGATTCGAGCATTCAAAAAAATACGGATCCACAAAAAATCACCAGACTGAAAGATCTAAAAACCATAAAACCAAATCTATTACAATCCCATTTCAAAACCGCGTGCAAAGACATACTGTAAAAGTGCAAACAGAAAAACTGAAATCCCAGTCTAAATCCCACATTGCGTTGTGCGTATAGATCCCACTTTATACATTCCCACTGCGCGCCATCAGCACGAAATTCTTGAGATTCTGCTCTTCTGGCGGCATCGTTTCAAAGCCCATGTTTCCCATCATCTCTTGTACATGTGCCGGCCCTGCGCGTTCCACCAGTGCATGCGCCGCCGCCGCCCCGTTGATCTCTAGCGTATTAAGGGCAAAGCTGACCAACCGTCGCACAACGTCCGCCTCGTTAACGTTCGAGCGAACCCCCAGCCGCAGCTGGCCGGGGTAGTCGCGGTAGACGTAATCCGGCAGAGCTCCCACGGGTTCCACCGGGTCCGCGTCAAGGGGATACTTCTTCCGGAGGTCTTCCCGGAAGCAGAGCTCGGTGTTGTGCAGACTGCGGGCGTCGGTTGTGCACACGATATATCCGCACACCGCTCCACTGTCGTCTTCGATGACGAAACAGTAATCACGGAGAGAGTGGAGAAAGCAGCCGAGGGTGTAGTCACCCAGTACATCGGGATACCGCTCCATGGTGTCCACAAGGTTGGAAGGGCTACTTGAGGATTCACGGCAGATATCGTACACTTCCGCTTTGTCGTCGGGGAGGTACGGACGAATGGTGTAGATTTCCAAGGGAAGCAGACGCTAAAAAGTTAATTCAGTTAGCAATATTTACGTTAATTGCACCCCAAAATTAATGCATAGTATTCGCTGAAAATATCATAAGTATAAAAAAACTACAGCAAGAAAATGCATAAAACTGGTTTTCAGAAATATGTCATGGCAATTTCAGCATTCGCATAAGTAAGTATCAGCTGTATCATAATGGCTGGTTTAATAATAGTGTATTTAACCTGTACAGTGTACGAAATATAGATTCTAACTTTGCCAAACGTTATAATAATTATTATGATCAAATTAATTCTGACTTCTCACCTGAAATTCAGCGTACAAACCACCTACGAAATAAATCCATATTGCTGCACCAACTGTTTTCTACTGCTTCATGTGGAATCACATAAGCAACTGAACTGTTATATAAACAATGCCAAGTACAAGTACCTCTTCTAATCCAAGACTCTTGTATTTCCTCGGCAAATGGGCTGCTTTCTTGGGATGCTGATCCTAAGGAAACATGATCGCTTCACCGAAATCCCGTCAAATAATCTTATATGTAAACAGCTTTACCAGAAACTAAAGCTGCGCTTATGAGAAAATCCCGATTTTTGTTGACAAATCAATAAAGAAGAGCTACAGCGGTAATTTTCTTCAATTACTTACATAATTACCCGCCTCGTGTCAACGGAGAAACCATTACCATCACGGCCCAATGACAACCAATGAGCGCGCACAGCAATCTGCATGCCCCACTGGAGCATCAATCGATGAGCGCTCATTAGTCGCTGTCAATTTACTTACCTAACCATCTGACAAAAGCGCTGAGCAAGGAGAGCATGCCTTTCAGATCCCAAAAGTAGGGAAAGAGCTCATAGACCAGATTACGGTTGACGCTGTTGCTAATGCGCAGACACATCCGATTAATGTGCCCATAATGCTCATCAAAGCCGCTGGCCCGCTGCTGCCATTCCGCGTCCATCCGGCCTGGCTTCCGCTGTTGCTGCTGGTGGCCGCCGCGCTGCGACGCCGTCATCCAGCCGGCATGGCGACGCAGCCAGCGGAAGTCGTCCAGCAGTTTCATGGCTTGAACGCCGTGATCAAACGGCAGGTAGAAGAGATCGGCCAGCAGAAGCAAATCCGCCGCGGTGACTTCTGAATTACAACATGACAGAAACAATCTTAATACACCAGTTAATGGTGCGATGGTATAAGGGAGCAACGGAATGTGATGTGATGCGCTGCCGCTTACTGTTCTCGTCCGGGTCTCCCATTTCTTCATCCGCATTCCAATCACGTCCCGTGTGTTGAATATCATCGTTCCGTCTCTCCGTATCGGCCGGCAAATGATTCTTACCCTATAATTACACATGATGTAATTGTCAGTGATGGGCCGACGATTCACGAAAAGTAGAACGCCTTTTTAACAGACATGCACAGAACGAAGTTTCTGTTTTTACAGGGTAATTCGATATCAGCGTATGGTCAAACAAGCTGAATATGTGTAAACAGCACAATGCAAACTAAACAAAAAAAACATCCCTTCCAGAGTTTATAAACAACAAGATAAAACATAAAGAAAAGATAAACATCCACAATAAACTGAAACAAAACTTAAGTAATCAATACATTTGTACAGTAGGGAATTGTCTAAGAACTTTTGATAATGTTAATTTCACTTTGATCACCGCAATAGATGACAATTTCCAATTTAAAATTAATTTTAAAACCAACTTCTTTAGTTTTATGTATCTATTTCTAATAAATTATCTTCTTATAGCAAACGATTTGTCCATTCCTAAGTTTAAATAACTTGTAATTCACGACATCGCACAGCATCAGAATACCGTTCACATAAATCTTCCGACAAATCAGCCTCTCCACGCCGGAAGCCAATTTTTTGCACCCAATAAAAAAATAAGCCTATCACGCAAAGATACGCTGGTATGAGAAGTGTTAACCAGCAGTGCAAGGTCACGTACCGCGTCCTTCCCGTTGGACATCTCATCGCTGCCGGCCGAGCGCATTAAATCATCATCATCCTCTGCTGCTCTCCTCTCCACTACATCCATCTTCCCCTGCAAATCCATGGGTTCCACATCGATCAAATTACTACAACACGTACACACGTTACACGTATATATTCACATGCCGGCACAGAAATCCCTTCAACTTTTAATCTGTTCAGTCAACATACCGACCTCTTCGTTTCGGACGCTGCCGTGTTAACGAGGCCAATATCGTTCAATTTGGCCTGTGCAGCCAGCGAATAATCGTTAGGGACACGCTGGCACTGTTGGAACTCTTTCAGCCAAGCGTTGCTGGCCAGCATCAATGCGGCCCGCGGCTCATACGTCGTGCCACTGTCGTTGTTGTCGTCGTCGATTTCCCCGGAGATTGCGGTTAAACCGCATTTAATCCACAGGCCCAGAGTGTAGAAGGCATTGAAATTGACTTCCAGTTGGCAGTTGGGATTGGTAAAGACGCCGCGGATGCACGGGACGATGGCAGGATCGCGCGAGTACGGGCCCAGGAAGAGACGCCGTTGTCCGTAGTCATTAGCGTGCAAATTGTCCCAGATGACCGGTTTCCGTCGGATGACACTGGCCAGCTCCTGCAACGACTCCACCGTAATCGTCTTGCTAATCACTTGCGGACCTAAACATATCGGTCTTAATCAGACACATGGATACTGTCCAAATTTTAACGATCGTAATGCTATTGAATGGTCATTTGGTCCTCTAAATTTCTACTGTATTATCAAAAACGAAGTCTTTTAAATAATTTCGACAATACATTATGAAAAAAAGACCGAATAAACCAGTTTATGTATTACTCAGTTTTCATTCATTGTAGCGGAATTTGTTTTAGGGAAATCATGTTGCAAATCTTTTTCCGCCAGACACTGTGCCAGTGCACTTTCAAGACCAAACAAAAATGTAAGCGATATCAAAACGCGGAGCATGGCATACACTAAATCACGATCAAAAGACTCCATTAAAAGAAGCAATGATTTTCGTAATGATTTTCGCGACAATATTCTGTTAGTTTCATTTGTAAAGGGTATAAAACTGGTAAAAATAGAGCGCAGTGCGTACAAAGGGGCAGGAAAAAAGTGTCAACATGTTCCGCATGACAGATCCGCAAGTAAACACCACCCGATCAAGCCCCGCACACATACAGTAACACAGCGTATACACACCTGTCCACATGATATCGATTTCCGGTTGTAAATTTTGCCCGACACAATGCAAATACTCGGATGTCGTAACACTGGGGACGGCCCGCGCGGCACAGTACTCCGTGGGGCAGAAGGCGAACACCGGTCGGCCCAGCGCATCGAATAGCTCGTTAGCCACGGCCACGTGGGCCGCGGCGAAGGAGGCAAAGACCAGTCGGTCCGCCGGCTGCAACTGCGGCTCAATGTCGTCGAAGAGCAGCGCGAAGCAGCGACAGCCCAGGGCGGCTACCTGGGCAAATTTATTGCGCAACGCCTGGCGATCACGCTGACTGGAGTACAGCATGTCCACGCCGGGCGACAGGGTGTAGAAGAAAGCGATGTGCTGCTGAGCAGCGGCCTGGATGAGGGCCTGCAGCTCGGCGCATTCGTCGGACGAGTAGGCTTCGCGCCAGTTGGTGCGGTGCTTGTAGTCGTCTTTTGGAGCGTACCTAATGCGAATGCGAAGCAATTATACGATGCACGGCAGCGGAGAAATTCTATCGATTATACACAGATTACAAATTTATAACATACTCAAATGTGTTTCCTTAGTCCATTTCGGGAGTCGACCGGAAAGTTAAATTTTCAACAGTTCTTTCCAAAACCACCATCCCATGCTATTCTTTCGGCTAATGATTACATTTTTACGAGTTTATAGTCTGTTTATTCGAATCAATTACTGTATTTATTTGTAACGATTTTATAATTTTTATTACTTTGCTTTTGCTTCGTGCACGAGTAATTTTTGTGGTGCATTTTAAATAATTTAGACGCAATGTTTTTATATTAATATGTTAAAGAGGAAATTATCAGTTGAATACACACTTACATATATGATGTCAAACCAAACTCGGGCATTTTCCGGAACAGCTCCTTCCTCTGCTCAGCAGTCCATGGGCGCCCATAAAAACCCTACGAGAAAAACGTAACCACTTACGCAACTGATGAAGGTGCAAAACAAGCTTAACGAGATTTCATGCTTGCTTGCCTCGACAATGCCTCGAATGAAATTCCCCTCCTGCCCATCCATGTCAGTCCTTGCCGTCAGATCCGTCCACTTCTGTTCGTTATCATGCTCCGGGCTCTCTATAAACGGCAAACAGCATGCCACAGCCGAGCAGCATCCGTATGGATCGTCTGTGTTTACAACTGTGTTGTTGGTCGGGGTGGCCCATAGCAAAGGGGAATCACCAACGTAATTTTGTGCACGGTCTCCATGTTTCTTTTTCTACTCAAGTAACTTTACGTACGCGTCAAATTATGGAGAGATGGATAAGCGATAAGTAACTGATTTAATTTCAAGTACAGTACTTTATAGCTTATGTCGATACTAAAATGCTAAGATTGTCATCAGCACTTGTCAAGATAAAAAACACATAACGGCCGATATTCACGCCAAAGCTGTCATATTCCCAAGTTTTTGTTTACAAAACATACAGTATGTGCACTTGTGGAGTGTGGACAGTTTTCTGTGTTTTTGTGCGGCTCATACGGCTTTCAATGTCATTCGTGCGCTATGGAATCGAAGGCGGTTCAGTGCCGCTATTGGGTGGGCTATCATTCGGTTAGCCAATAGAAGCTGACATCGGGAAAAGGAGATTTTGTAATTCGTTTGCACTACTTATGAGGCGGTGCCCCAAAGAGCGTGATTCATATAGTAAACTCGCCGATTGCACTGCTTGCCAGAATCCAGCTTGCCGCATTGGCAAGTTGGCAAAGAGATTTGAGCCGTCGTCTACCAAACAACTTGCAGCTACGACTACTACTACTCGGCAGGTCTGTCCGTTCCGTTTCATATTTAGTCGAATCGAGGGAAAAGTCGATGAATGCACGGGGATAGTAAAGATTTGAGCATGAGCACAGGGCTCTGAATGCAGGACATGAATGATTAATCGTCCCATATCGAGAAGGTTTGGCTACGCTTTGCACAGCAATATTAATCACAGTGATACTCTGCTGGGATCTCCTTTGTTTCGCTGGTGGTGTGATTATATCACCAGTGTGTGTGCTATCCCGGCCCAAAAATCCCTGCCCATGTAAGGATTTACAAAGGAAATGACCAGGTAGATATTTTTGTCTGGCCGCGCAGGAAGAAGGAAGAATCGGCGCGGGAAATGTTGAACAGCGTGGTGCTGTCCACGGGCACGATAGCGGTGCTGTGTGGAATATTATTGTCTCAATGTGGCGGACTAAGGGCGTCCAGTGGGAGCGGGGTGGCCAGACGAGGGCGGGAGCCTGCCAAGGTTTGTTGCTATATATTTTAGCCCTAATAATTATACCGTTCTTTGTTTCTTTCATTGTATATATATTTATATTTCTTCAAACCTTTGATACGTTTTCATCGTGAACTGGTACATTTCGATCGGATGGTGTTATTTGCGTGGCCAGTGTCACTACTTACTTTTAGGCTTGTGTAGCGTTGTAAGTCGGTCACTTGCCTTGAATCGGCGGGTTGAAGAGGGATTTGGGCTCATGCGAATTACCGCTAGATGCTGATCGAATATTATGGACCGAGAGATTTCACTCTCGGCAGCCATGCCACTGCAGCGTGCTGCTGCTGTTTTACTAGACTGGCAGTAGTAGTGGTTGACTGGCCTCTCTGCAGCTAGTTGCTGCCTAAATATGCCAGTTTGTGAAGGAGATGCGTGAGCTCCTTGATTGAGAGGGACAACGGTCGATAACGAGCAGAAAAATAAACCTCCGGTTTATAGATATGTCCTCTGTGCTGCGGGCGTAAGACATGATGACTTGGAGAGGGGGTTTGGATTTTAATTAAAATGGTGTCATTTTTGATTGGTTTTTAATTTTTATTGCTCGACCTTTTCGGCAGATTTTATTGTGGCAGTGCTTAATTAGGCAGTTACATTGCAACTCGCGCTATGAAACCAAAAAAGCGCACATAGCTATACTACCAAAATATTTATGATATAAATTATGTAACAACAACTGCGTATGGTTTGCTTCTGTTCCAGTCGTCGTGTTTGCTGTCTTTCCGAATTTCTAAATTCTGCATATGATAAAGTACTAAACGTTTTTGTATTACATAGATGTTGTTTTATGCGTTTAATGCGCTTAATCTTAGCTCCGAATTGCAGCTGTAATTTTGATTATGCGGTATTTACGCGGCTATCGGCTTTTGTAAGATTTACCACTGGACTGGATTTCGGTTAAGTTGAAATAACAATAACCACGTCTCTACAAGACTTCGTTTTAGATACCGGTATCCGGTTTTTCCGATGATGAGACAAGCAAGCTGAACTTTCACAATTTATGACACTTTCGAAATATCTCTCTAGCAGAGTTCGTATTTCGTGGTCAGTTTGACTTGTGCAGCTATTTTTATTTATTCGCGCGAGTGCTCAACGACTTTCTATTTTTATGTATTTATGCCTTAATTATGGGTGCGTCATTGTATATATAACTTTGAGGTGTGTAACGACTAACGCCAGTTATTGGCGCTGTACAGCTTCGTTAATCACGATATTTATCAAACCGAGAAATATTTCATGAATTATTCATAAGCGATTCTCTGGATCGTATAACTGTAAAGTGTAAACTCTACGAGTAGTGCGCTTTGTTGTTTCGATTATTTGATGTTAGCTGATTGGTGTTATCTTATCATCCCGCGTTCTTCGGTCAAAAATCTGACCGTTTGGCGTATTTTAGTGATCATGTAATCGGCACGGCGTTGTCGTGTATTGTTTACCTTTTTCCGACAACTTAAAAGAGTGATGCGGCCGCATTTCCGATCTGTAACGGTTAATGCAACGTTAAGCTGTTGTCTATTACGCCCCCAAATGAGGTTTGTTTAAATTGTAAAGGTTTCCCTGACGCGAAGCGTGCCGCTGTCTATAAGTAGTATCTGTATGTAGTGTGTACCCATGTAGTTTCGGCCGAGGACGATCGAAGTCCGCGTTTTTGCCGTTTATAACCGTGGTCTTGCTGAATTGATTATAGGCCGCTGTGTGATGCCGGTTCGTCTGTTGAATTTTGTCGGTTAGGTTGCCATCGTATATATGTACTCGCATATGTGTGTGTTGCGAAAGTTGTTTAACTCTCTCGCTAACAAAGTTTCTCTGTCTGCGGAGTAATAATGGGGAAGCAATATCGATTTGCCTGTGCGCCCAAGTTGGGTGAGGGAAGGCGAGAGCACGACAGAAAAGGGAAGAATGTGCCGTGAGATTGCCGATGTACGGCTGCATGCTATTTATATGCAGCAAGGAAAGCGATGCCTCTGTGCAATGGATGCAGGGCATTTTGGCCGTGATCGGAACCGATGAATAGTCAGTGGATGGCGCGGTCAGATTGGTGCAGTATTGTGAACATGATCGGTTTTTACTCTGGTATTGTGTGCCGGCAGATGAAGCATTTTGAGAAACACAATCCCCGACTGTAATTTTCGCTGGCTTGTTTTACTCTGCATTGTTTTGCGGTTTTTGAACACAAGCGTTCCGCTTTTTACAGTTAGGATAGAAAGATTACAATGTCTGTGCGGTACTTCAGAAGTCATACTTATTGAAAAATGTTTTTTTAAACGAAAGTTCTTTAAAACTAAAATCTTTGTTATTATCCTGTACAAAATTCTGTGAGATAATTAGAGCGTCACAAAGGAAGGTCTTTATTGACGTCAGAGTGCACTGGTTCTAGAATTTTCAGCATTTGTCAAATTTCAAATACATATCCGCCGAATAGCTGCTATTATTTTGCTTTACGCAGATGTGCAAGTGATACTGTAATTACTAAATGTCAGAAGCATGTTTGGTATAGATATAATAAATTTGAATTTTGCAATCGATTAAGCACTCGGTAATGTTAGTGCGCATATAGATGCATTTGTTTCCTCGAATGCATTAGAATAACTTTTTAATGGTTAAAGTATTTTTGTGGAAGAAAGAGACACTACAAGTTTTCACTGTGACGACTTTGGTTATTTTCAAATGGCATGTTTGCTGTTGTATCCGGTCCGGTGTGCGTAATACAGTAATTGGTTCTTGTAAAATGTAGCGCGCAAATATTGAATGTCTCTGCAGCGGCGTTAATGAATAGTCTGCCCGTAATTGGGTTCACTGTCAATTTTCGGTGGGAAAGTAAAGGTGGTCTTCCCTCGATGGGTTATACAACGCTGGTGTAACCGAATACGTACGCTAATTGGAAAATTTGTGCTTGTAAAGCTGGAGAACCTGTATGAAGGTAATCGGTGATGTGTGACTGGGATTTAATTAACGTTTGCTTGTATCCTGTTACTGCTTACATTAAAAGCAGGATATTTTAGGGGATGAAACAAGGAAGTATAAATTGTGCAGAGATTTGTAATGAAAAATTCAGAATGCATCCAGCTTTAGTAAATGACTGCCTTTTTAATTAGGTAAATGTTACGACGGTAGCCAGGCGAATAGGGGCTAGGGAATAGGGATGCAAACAACGATAAATGACTGGATATGCACTTAAGTGTGTTGTGCTGTTTTTACGGACTCGCTTTTCTTGCGAAATTAAACTGAATACAGCTTCCTGTTTTTCGATAAGAGGAAAACTTGCGAAGGAAAACTAACTCTGGGAAGAGATTACGTGTGTGGACACAACAGGAAACACTTTGTGTGCGCTCGTGCAGGTAACCGGAAAAGGTCAATTAAACCCGTAATGAAACTGTTTGGATGTGTAGTGCGAAAGTAGGCTACAACTGCACGAGAAGTCCCCATTAGTCCTGCAGCTCGAACCAGTCCATCATCATGCCATCATTATTACAAAAAAAGCGTCCAAATATACAAGAGCGTTTGTTTTCGATGGAAGAGATGTGATAATAGACATTCCTGACGACTGAGCGATGAGTGTCCGGTGTCTTCACGAAGCCGCACAGTTTACCCATTGCATAGTGAAGTGTCTCTTCGTGCTTTTTCGCTTCTCCCCTCCGCCATGTCCATTGTTATGGAAATATTTCCGCTTGAAGAATGAAGCGAATATTAGTGAGACAGATGCACTTGAACTCCAACTGGCAGCAGCCATTGTCGAGTTACTGCGTGCTTTATCTTTGTTGCCTCCATGTGCATTCCGTGGAGTGTGATGTCCGGTGAGTTTTGGTTTATCGGGAGGTCTTTTTGGCCCTCTCACTCCGGCTGCCGGCATGGCATATTTTTTCAAGTTGATTTCGCTCTCTCATCAGATTGATGGGTTTATGGTCAGGCCAACTGTTTGACCGTTTACCGGCTGAAAGTGAAGACTTTTGCACATCGCATTCTTCATCAGACGCGTAGTTAATAATGGTTAAAACATAAAAATATTTTGGGCGGCGGGTTTGTAGTTGGTTTAACAGAAACCTGGGTTCTGTAAGAGAGTACTTGCGAAATTTAAAATAGAACCAGTTTAGTCTTTTCTAAAATAATAAGTTTTCAGCTACTAATAATTATTTATTGCGGTCTGTTTGGCATTTGACACTGGTATTTGTTGCGTTGTGGAGTTTTTCAAACTATAGTCTATCTGTAACTGTTAACCTGGATAAATAATTGAAAATTTCACATGCCTGGAAATTTGATGATGTTTTTTTACGTTTGAAATAAACGGTTATGTTGGAATCTCTTGTTCATGCCGGCGAGATCGACGAAATGTGGATAATCAGTACAGTGAAATTTATTCCTGCAACTCCTAATTGGTTGGTGCATTTAGATTTGCATAAATTGTTTAATTGTCTTCATTCATTGGCATCTGGCGGCCTCAAAGAGGATGCTCACTTGCTTACAATCGCCAAGATCCGTAAATAAAGTGTCGAATGCCGATATCGCAAGCAGCAGCCTGAATGCGTGGTTCAGAGCCGTACGTTTCTTAACACGAAGCAAATTAATACGAAGCAAACTGAAAAGTACGTAACAATTGGTAGATTTCTTCACAATAAGCGGTTGTGTTTTTAATGAACTCAAGATGTATTTCATTAACCTTCCGTCTGCAGTTTTAATGTTCAGCATTATGGTTACGCCGTACGTGCAAAAGGATTTCAAGTTGTTATCCATTTTAATACATGGCCCGCTTAAGTATTCCAGTGTTGTTTGGGAGAAAAATCGACAATAAATAAAGAGCCCTGATAGAAAAAGTCGTAAATCAGGGAAGATGTCAGCCGCGGCGCCTGAAATTCCAGAGAATTTGAAGTAGTCCGGCCACAGCACCCGATTGTTAAAACGGTATTAGCCTACAAAACGTTAACGCTATCCTGTACTTGAGTGCGTCACTTTGACAGTGTACTAGGCTCATTTTAATATTAACGTTTGTCCGAGAACGGGGAGTCTGCAGCGAAAAAAAATGATGTGTTAAAAATAATTAATCGATAGGAGTGGTTGGGGTTGTTGTGATAATCATGACCTTTGTCAGAAAGCGGTGGAAATCTAATTCGCGCTGTAATCTGTTCTCATTCAGAGTTGTTTGGAATAGTTTTTTCATGGCCATGTCAAGCGGTAATCGCCAGTATAGAGATGTGACATCAGTATCCAGTTGGTAAAATGTCATACAATTATGCCATCATTTGTCGAGCGTCCTTTGCGACATGTTTCCCGTGACGGTTGATTAGAAATCGGGTCAATCTCTCGGTAAATCCGGCGCGGTTCGTGCTGTTGGATACGAGTTTGCAGGCGCTCGATGCTTTTGATCCTGCAATTACACGGCCTTGCATGCCGACTATTCTGTACGCATTTTGTGATGATTAAACCACGCTCATTGCATGACCGATATTTTTGCGTGCTGCTGACTGCTAATTTATTAATTCCACCTGGCTGCAAACTGACTTAATTACACATCGAACCCGCTTTGTTTGGCTGATTTTGGTTTGTTTGTTTGGCTAGCTTTGTTTTGCGCTTCTAGTTAACAACCACCACAAGTGTTGCACGTCTGCCGCTAATTACAACAACTGCCAGTGCGGTGTTTGATGACACCGCGGCGGACGACGATTACGAAGAGGAGGATGAGGAAGAGACCGACATGGAGGACTTGATCAGCATGGAGACAACCGCGGCGTCCACGCCAGCCGTGACCTTGAGGTCCACCGCTAACGAGCTCGTTACCAACAGCAGCACACCCTCGATGTTAACATCCACAATTGCACCCATTCTGACGACAACGACAGTGTCGCCGCGGAGCAGTGTCAATACAACACGCCGGGATGATTTTAATGAGGCCGCAGTGTCTATTGATAACGACAACGTGCAGGTACGTCATACGGCGGTACAAATATGGATGGGAATGGAACGCCGAGGGTTTTGTTATTTTGCATGGCTGCTAGCTAGTTTTTGGTTTGCGCACGCTGCTTATTATGGTTTAACGCTTGTCGCTAACAAGCCGGGAAAACGGGAGCAGTTAGGACGGTTTAAGTGGGAGCTTGACCTGGTTTTTTTTCTAAGGATGGCATTACAGTTCAAACAGCAGTGTTGTAAACGCCACTCGCTCTTGGTTGGGGTGTGCGCGTATATCTACGCTGTTGGCGGTCTGCTCTGCTGGGGAAAGTTGTCACCAGCCGAGTTGTGCCGGAAACGGGGCAGCGGTGGCCTTGTTTCACGCAGCTCGTTGAGGGTGGAAAAACGCGCGTTGGGAAAATTAATTTGCAGTTTAGGAAGTAGGTTTTTGGATGGGCGGTGACAGTTATGGACTTAATTGTGTGCAAATGTCACAGAATACAGGCGCCAAAAAATGTTTAATAGTGTTAGCTTTTGAATAGTGAAAGTAAACGTTTCATAAAATTAAAAATAAGTGAGTATCGGCAGTTAAATTATTAGCGTCTTGCGCATTTAATGTACGGGTCTTATTTAATTACGTATAAAAAGTTTTCTGTTTAGTATAAACGTACAATAAGGAAAATTTCAACGCATAGAAGTACGAGTATTTTTACCAAGGGAATCGTTATTTTACGCCGAGAATGCTGTTTATTCCTATTGAATTACATCAGTCCTTAAATATGCGTTTATGCACCTTCCTGTTTGCTCCGCTATAGGATTATAGTTTACACTGGGAACTTGGCTTGCACTAAGGTTTACATAAATTATTGGTCCATCATGTATGTAGGGGGAATTTCTATTTTGATGGCGAATGAGCGCGAGCACTTCCGTAGGTCTCGAGTTCTCAAGTTGCACTCGCCATGTCGAATGCGGTCCGCTCGATGGCCGGGGCAGGGCGGGGGTTATGGGCCTGTACAAGTATACGGTACTTGTGCCTAATGGGATAGATATGTGTGACAGATGTTTGATTCCGACTGGACCATCTTGAACAATTTTCACCATTTGACCGATTTTCTCCTCATGTCACAGCCATACGCTTGTACACGTATCGCCTGGCATTTGCACTGTGTGCCAAATATCCTTAATTGGGATCATTTCTTCTGTGCTGATTATGTTAGGTTGATTTAGTATCAGCTATTCTGGCGAAATAGAACACCTTAATTGTATCGACATACTGCAGAAATCATTTCAATACAAAAGTGGTGAAGTTGTTCCTACAGAAAGCGTTAGTATTAGCCATGCAGATTTTGCAGAGAACCAAAGCTTAAAGTAAAATTTCCGCGGTGTTTGTATGAGTAGTGCGATGCATGCTGGCGTTTTTAGGGTACAGGGATGACTGGTCTGACTCTGCGCGGGCACCCGTCCGACTCAGTGGAGGGGTCCGGGAGTGGTCCCTATATGGGCGTTTCCGATCGCAGCCGCGGTATGATGCCGGCCATGGGGCGCGCGGATCCGGATGCGGAGGACGACCAGGACGTGGCGGAGACTGATGTGCAAATTGAGGGCTCCGGGATGGGAGCATCCGTCGCCGTGGGCGGGGCAAGGCCAACGTCCAGTGTCATGCACATACCGCGCGGCGAAATGGATGGGGGACGGTTTGTTGTGGCTGAAGGCTCAGGTATGTTGTGTAGACTGGTCAGCTTGAATATGTTTTTGCTGTAACATAAGCAGTATTTTGTTCGGAAGTATGTTATTATGTTCATTTGCAGGTACCACACCCCGCGATTGGATTGAGGAGAACACGATACCTCCCGGTTCTTACCAGGTTACTAGCACCGCTACAACGCTTGCAAAGCCGTCTGATGAGATTGTGCGTTTGGCTTCGTATACGCTTTGTTTTTGTTATTGTTGCTGATTCTTATTTTTGTTGTTTTATCAGAACGAAAGCAGTTGTTTTTATGTAGACAGTTTTCTGTGATTACTTGAATTACTCCTCTTTTCCGCCTTCGTTTTTCTTTTATTAAGCATGTGAAAAAGCGTTTGAATTTTGCCATCTACTGATTACGTTGCAAATGAGTTACAGCTGCTGCTTATGCCGGTGTACGGGCGCATATGCGTCGCGGACGTCCTGGTAGTGGTGTTGATTTATTGATGCGTGTTATAGGTGTTCTCCACGCCTGATGCGGACAATCGTGAGCACATTGATGATGACCTTAAGAATGAAATTGAGAATACCTTCCGTGGTGAAGTGGAGCACAAGGTGTCGACAAAGAATACCAATCTTCTTGCTCAACCCGCTATGCTGGCCGGTAAGAGAGTTCTTTGTGTGATGCACCGCAGACCATAACGAAGTGATAACCATCCCGATCGATATTGCGTAATATTCAGGCAAAGTTTGCCGTTCTTAGCCCTAACTCTCGAAATTGCGGTAAACTGAAGCATAAGTTTTTGGATTACGAAACGCTTTCGAGGTACTCAACTAAGGACAGATTGCACAACGCATTCTTAGTACGTAAGGAATATTCGAATTTCGCACAATAATAAAGGAAAAATTAAGAAATATTGCAAATGTTCGTATGCATTCCCGATAAATCGATATCTGCAGTTTTTTCTGAAGTACAGTGTGAACACAGGTAGAGTGGCAAGACAGAATTGAAAGTGGCAAGATAGAACTGAATACTGTGTTGAATATTGCAGCTGTGATCGGTGGCGCCGTGGTGGGATTATTGTGTGCCATCCTGCTGGTGATGTATCTGATATATCGGATGCGGAAGAAGGACGAGGGCAGCTACGCCCTGGATGAGCCGGCCAAACGTCCAGGCGGATACATGCGTGCTCCGACCAACTCCGGCAAAGAGTATTACGCGTAGAACGGGACGACCGGCATCGCGCCTGCCCCCCGCGTCGTTGTCCCGTGTCGCCGGCCGGTCCTATGCAGTATTTTGCGTGGTGTTGTTGCAAGCTGAAAGTAGACTGGTTTTTTTGCCGCGTTGTGTATTTAATCGGTGGGGAATCCTTGTGCAAGTGTTCAATTTGGGTGCCTTTTGTCTTTCGGCGGAGAGTGTAAGATTGGACCTGGCCCACGATCCCCCACAACTCTGACCTTTTGATTCTTGTTTTTACCAAAGTGTGTCATATTTGTCGGCGCGCGACACACCGTTCTCCCGATGCTGGGCGGATGGGGCTCCGCGTGACGGTCTCTCTCTTTGTTGATTTGCAATTATTCTCTGTTTCTCTCTGTCTTCTGCGTGTCGTTCTCACTTTGTCTGGTTGAAGAATGTTTTTTCTCGTCACAACTTGTTGCCACTTATTCGGCTCTTGGGAGCCCACTTGGACAAATGGATGGGAACTGTGGCAATTATATTCTTCTGGTTCCTTTTTCTTCTGTGTCTCACCTCGATCCACCGTGTTGCCACCGGATGTTCACTGTTTTCAGCACACTACTTATGCCATACTGATGGCATGAAACAGAGCGGAGCGCGCTGCTTTTCCTGGCCTGTGATGATTTGATATTTCCGGCAGCCGCAGCATGCCGGACAGAATCACTTACCCCGACGCGAGTGTGGCAGCTTTTCTCTGTGTTTTGTCTTTTTTATTAGGTGCAGCCAGTCGTTTTGTTTCTCTATATTATGAGTACCAAAATTATAAAATTTTGTCCAAATTTTGTTTTTTTTTCTCGTTTTATTAATATGGCTAGTATGTATTTCAGTGCGCGGCAACTGTTAATTTTCGGCGAAACTGGAAGTTAATGCATGATTTCGAATTTTTGGTAGAAACTGATGACTGTGGTGAACGTTGTATACTGCGCATTTTTGTTTGAGTTTTCAGTTTCGAAGCATGGATGTATGTTTTAGTTTTTTAGCTTCGTTATGCGTTGTGAGGTTGTGTTTTAAAACAACAAATCTGAAGTTTTAAGGTGCGAGAATAATGAATACATTCCGATTTGATTCGTCTTCTACAGATATTTGTAATTGTAATTCTCAACCGATATGGACACCGAACCGCAGTGATCTACATACCGGTATCTTGCAACGAGAAACTTATTATTATTTTGTTAATCTGAAAAGTTATAACCTACAATACACGGACACCTGCGCTATTAGCTGTTACCTTCAAAATACTTCCTACTTACTGCACCGCTCACCTTCAAAATGTTTTTACCGCTACAAATCATAAGTTTTCCACAGTTTATCACAGTGCTACACCTTTCATATTTTAGCTTCCACTCAATGAAACAACGAAATACTTAGGATGTCGAATGAACTATCAAAAAAGCGAACGATTTGCAATACTCCCGTATCTGGCATGTTGCTTCTTACATATTATGTCAAATTTGTAAAAAGTCATCCATGAATTGAGCAAACTTCTGAGGCGTTCCAGGTTCGCAATGCTTAATGGTGCTGAAATTCAGAGCATTCAGTACATTGGGAAGGTTGCGTACGGTGCTCCAGTGGAGAAATTGCTCCTGGGCGAATTCCTCGGCCAACTCGGTCTGATGGTTGCCCATTAATGTCTCGTTAATTACCACCAACAACCGCTTGTGCAAACCCAAAGACTCCATAATACTTCCGGCACCTGCAAAAGCAAAAATGATTTTCTGATACACTCTGCATGTAACGTATTTACGAGTATACGAGTACATCACACAATTTCTGTAGCGTTTTTTAAACAACTTTATTAATACTATTAATTTAATAGTATAATTATGTAATATTTCTTATTTCTGCATACAGTGAACAAATTAATCAAGTACTGGAAATCAATCACACACTCCAGTACAGTACATGGTCTCATGTCCAAAAATTACCTTTCCCTTATTACATCAATTGTGATTTTTTCGGGCTAATTGTAATTTGTATTTGTTTGTAATTCCCGTACCAATAACAGTCAAAATTTAACGGGAAACGAGCGCGGGCATATAGCTTGACGTTCTTTAGCATTAATTATTGTTAATAAACCAGATTACCCACGGTTATATGCAAAAAGTAGGATCTTCAGTTCTTAACGCACAAAGTTATTTAGTCAAAGCGTGTGTAATTATCACACTGTGGCATGCAAGAACACAACCGAAAACACGTCAAAAACTTGAATAAGTGAAGCACTTCACCTGCATGACTGATGACCACATCAGCATCCAGGAGATCCTGTCGAATGCTATCCTTATAGCGATAGGATTCTATCCGTACGCCACAGCGTAGTCCAGCGGGCGGATCCACACGACCGCGTCCGTACTGGATGCGCAGACGGGAATAACCATGCGCGTGCAAAATCTGCCGTCAAAACACTCAGCTGATCACTGGTGCCACCAATGGGGCAAACCCCATGGAAAGACGAAAACGCAAAACAAGCGCGACCATAGGGTCGCGCTTGTCCGTTGATCTTACCCTTAGACACTCGTCACGTATAATCATTTCCACCAACTCGTCGAAGCTGGTTGTACCCACGGTGACGAACACCAGTTGTCCGGGTTCCGCCATTCTCGATAAACGAAGCTTGTTCAGCAGGCAACGTCGGTAACGCTGTGCGAAAACTCGGTTACCGGATGAGTGGAAGAGCACGAAGAATATCACAACAATCCCGGAAAATAATTCACGAACTCAATGTCAACGACAAAAACGAAATGTACAAAACGGTAAAAACAAAACCAAAACAACACATTCTAAAGAACACTGCTAACACAGCCTAACAGACTGCCAAAATGCGCTTCTGAAAATTCGTAAGTGGGCTGTTTTAAAATGCGGGTTGCAACCGCCCAGGGATGCGACGATTTCCCAAGATTTACCTTGACATCTGCCTGACTGCCATCTCATTTTTCATTTTATTTTTGCCTGTCTGAACTTAATTTGTCCACATTTTCGCTGTTTTTCGTTCTCGCATTACTTTAAAAAGGAAAAACAAAAGTTTTAAAGACGATAACCAAGCTCAAACGGACAGGCAGAAAGCGTTCTTCTCGTTTCTGGAGCTTTTGTATCTGGGCAAAAAGTTATCAGGAGGTACTTGTCACTTGTGCGAATGAGGCACATCTGCGGTACATTTGCACCAGCCTGCAAGCAGAAATGGGTTTCTGAGCTTTGCCTGTTACTCTGGGATTTCTGAGGCTACTCGGTCTCATCCATGAATTCGTGTTTAAATGTTTGATCCTGCGCATTCAAGATGAACAACATGAAAGAAGTGGCCGAACAGTATAAAGGGCAATATCCTGTGAGTTTCATGGAACATTATTGTTTTTCGTAATAATTTCTTGATTTCTTAGTGTCTTTTCACTCTTTTGATGTTCTTCATTGTTTATTTCGTCCTTTGCGGTACAATTGTAGGCCTTTCCGACGTATCTGGAATGTCAGAGTCGAGCATTCATGGTCGGATTGTCTAGTTTTACGCTAGGTGAGTCTCCCAGATTTGTAAAATTAACATTATTAACTGTTGATATTTTGTGTAATTTGACAGTTTTGTTATGCACCATGCAAATAACCATAGAAGTACTGTATCTGTACCATGCAAAGAACCATGCTCTGTACGTTCGCGATGCTCGCAGATTTGTGATGCCGGCCATATCCTGGAAAAACCATTAATTTATGATTTTTTAAATCTGATGACTCTGATATTGATGTCGCCGAGGCGTTAATTTTAAAACTCGCCGAGGCGTTAATTTTAAAACAATAAGTACAGTTTACTTTGCAAAACTGTTTGTATTTTTAATTATTTGTGTAGGTTTCGCCGCGGTGTACTTCCTACAGGAGCTCAACCGGAAGCGCCTTCCGGCCTTCTACCAGCGCAAGCACTTTCTCCTGCCCGCCGCTCTGGTGGCATCCATCGTCAGTTGGAATGTGACGCGCCGGCGGACCCTTAATTGTCAGCGGATGTGGATGGCCGCTGAGGGACGTCACACGGCGCTGTCGCATTATGACGACGCGGTGCCGGTCAAACCGGTCGTCCAGCCGGGCGAGGCGACCGCCCCGTTGCAACGGGCAGTGTGATAGTGATAGTAAAATTAGGTGTTCATTTAATTCGGACTGATTGAGTGTATGCAAGTTTTGCTGTGGCGTTTATCTGTGATGAGGCTTCGCGTGTGCATTTGCAGCTTGTGTTCGTTATGAAGTTTATTTGGGGCTTAAAAGTATTCCCAGTATCGCTGGTCGCGATCACTGGGATGTGCTTCTCAATCATTTAAAAGCAAAGAAACAATGAACCAGCAAGGCATAAAAAAAATAAAACAATTTCCTTGTTAAAAGACATTGTACGGAACTGGAAGTATCGGAATTCAAAAAAGTTTTAGATGTTGGCAAGTTACTTTTTCGCATGGGAAAAAAACAATTTGACTACGACACAACCATGATCATAAAAAATTTCCAGAAAATTCTAGTGAGAATCCCAATCCGGAAATCAATTTACAAAAGAACTCGTTGAGAACAACACGCGTGATCGCACCATAATCCGTAACATTAACCAGTCGCTACTTTTCTGACAATGTTATCGAGGAGCGTGGTAAAGGCGTTGAAGGAAAAGTTACTGACGACGTGCTCTCGGGCAGCGGTGCCCATCTTGTCGCGCAACCCCTCCGTCTCCACCAGCTTCTTCATGGCCTCTGCAAAGTTCTCCTGCAGCGTCTCGTCAGTGCCGTCGCACAGAAATCCCGTCTCACCGTGCCGGACGGTCTCCAAGGGGCCGCCGGAAGCCACCGCCACCACCGGGCGGCGCATGTACATGGCTTCCAGGGGAACGATCCCGAAGTGCTCTCCGCTGGGAGTGTACAACAGCGCCGTGCAGTCGTGCAAAAGCTGCAGCTTCTCTGAGTTGTCAATGGAGCGCAGGAACGTCACGTGACCACTCAGACCCAGCTGTTCCACGAGGTCAACCAGATCCTGATGGTATTCGCGGTTTTCCGGCACCCGCTCGTCGTAGCCCCCGGCGATGACCAGATGGATTTTAGCGTTCTTCCGACCGTGGTGGAGAGTCAGTTCACAGGGAAGCAAATGCTGCAGTGTTGCTGGAAAAATAAAACAACTTTTTATGTAGGTTATTCTGCTTTCTAAAAGCGGAAGATATTTAAGAAAGCGTACTCTATGGAGAATGATGGATAGCAGTAAGATTGCAAGGCAGACCAATCTTCAAAATAATAGAGAAATTCAACGAACACCAGTAAAAGACAGCTCAGATCCCATCACTAAAGCCTATCAGCAGCAGTCAGCTAAATCTCTTAGAGAAAATACTGTGTTCGGAAGCACAGTCAGCAGATGATTACAAAAAAAATGTAATTCAGATTCAGCAATACGTAGGCTGCAAAAATTTAACGTAGGATCGAGTTTTTAGCGGGCATACCAAAGGCAGCCACGGCAAGTTCCACTTGCTTTTTCCTTTCGTAGCGATTAACCGACAGAAATACATAATCCGCGCTTGTCGGAAGTTGCGCATGGCGTCCGTCGGCCGGCTGGAAGCGATCAAACGTTGAGCAATGCAACGATGGATACAAGACTTGACGACGCGCTCCTTTCAGTGAATGAAAAGTATCTTCGAAAATTCCATCTAAAAACGGTAAACACAATAATTAACTCAATCCGCAAAAATACCGATTCTTCAGAAAATTCGTAACGAAATGTCGAGTTCGTCACATCACGCAGTCAACAATCAACAAAAATAATCGGAACCACAAAACCATGAAAATGTATAAAAAATTTCCTGAATTAAACAATAACTAACAATAAATAACGATAATCGAACAAGTTAAATTACCGATCATACCACCATAACTCATTCATAATTAAATATATATAAATTAATGATTTAATCACTATTATTTGGGAACTGAAACAACTGATAATGTGCAGAGTGCAGACTGCAGACAACGTGAACAGTCGGTAGCACATCACAAGAACAGGAAAAGAGAACCTGACATACGGAAACACCTAATGATAAAGAGAATTACCGGTAAATTTGCTGTTGACGAGGATGCAGTCTGCTTTTCCCGTCGTCCACTCTTCCAGCCAGTCGATGGGCGCACGATACAGTCGCTTCAACCACGAAGCCCGCTGCGTCAGGAGCATATCGGGGAAATGGCAGTAGAAGATCACCGGCTTTCCGCTCCATTTCAGCACGGGAATGCAGGCTGACACCTGATCACAGAAGACGACATCATACTGCCAGCCACTCCAGCCGATGAGCCACACTGCGCAGACGATCATGCGCAGGTAGGCGAACAGCGCGTGCAGTCGTCCGCCTAAAGACCGCGGCAGCCAGTCACCCACGACACAGATTTCCAGAGTGCCGTCGCGGGTTTCCGGGAAACAGTGAGAGGGGTCGTGGTGAGCAGTGAGGAAGCGGACGGAATGGCCCTTGCTCTGCAGTGCCACAGCAGCGTCTACGACGAGACGCTCCGCACCACCGATGCCCAGATCGGGATGCACGAACACCACGTTAAGGCTGCTTCCGTTGGATGACGGCGACGCACTGGCTTTGGCACGGGTCCGATGAGCAGCCATTTTCGTGATCGATCCAAAATGTGATCACATTAAAAGACAAAACCAAGTTAAAGTTCGCATGAAACTGAAGTGCAGAGTTTCGCAAATTGCAGCTGAAGAAGAATTAGATTTCAAATCCGATTTTGTCATCCACGTGGTCACACGTAACCGCCTCCGCTAATCAGCGCCTTAACAGCAACCACCCTGGGTTGCCGATGAACATCGCCAAATCGGCAATGGCATCCCAATGGCCGACTCAGCGTTTGATTTTGGACGCTGCTTTTTGATTTCTTACTTTTCAGTTATTCTGATTTCAGATTTGTTTACCAGTTTTGGTTTATTCGACTCGTACTCGTACGGTTTCTTCAAAAGAAATCGGATTATTCATTTATAAATTCACGGAACTTGTGTTCCCCCGAAGATTCCCTTGTGGCTCCGTAACGTGCGGAAGATTCCTCGGCGAAATGTCGTTGATCTGTGCGCGTAAGTAATAATCAGGAACTATGGCGTGGTTCTCCACGGTTTCCTTTGATCGCGATCATTAATGTTCTCTAATCGGACTTCTCTAATTTTATGTTTTTATTTCTCCCATTAAGCTTTCATCGGCGTAATCATAAACTAAGGGTTATTGCGCTTATTGTACCTAGTGAGCCGCGAGATTCCGGAGCAGCCAGTCGTGTCATCTGTCTCTGGCAGTGTGTTCGAGAAACGCCTCGTGGAGAAGTACATTGAGGAGTATGGCACTGATCCTATTAACGGGCAGCCGCTGGCCAAGGAGCAGCTGATCGAGATTAAAAGTAAGATGGTCTGTATTGGTTTGAAAACGGATAAAACTGAATTGTGTACTGACTGCAGCGAGCAGCGTCGTGCGACCCAAGATCCCCACCATGGCTGGTATTCCCGGATTACTCAAGACCCTGCAGGACGAATGGGTAAACCTCCCCTATTCAGTAATACCGCAACTCAGTTTCAGTGATCTATTTGTGTCTAGGATGCGCTGATGCTGTATAATCACGCAATGAAGCAGCAGCTACAGACTACGCGTCAAGGTAAGCTTTTCCATGGATGCGGTTGTTTGCCTCGGACTAAGACAAGGAACGGTGTAGTACTGTAATTAAGTTGACCGCTGTTACAGATTTACGTTTAATACTGTTACAGAGTTATCACACGCCCTTTACCAGCACGATGCCGCGTGCCGTGTGATCTCGCGGCAGCAGAAGGAATTGAGTGCTGCACGCGACGCTCTGGCGCATTTGAAGCCGCATCAGCAGTCGGCGCTCGGACGGGAGGGCTTCGCCAGCGCGCCCCAAGTGGCAGCCGTGCCCGAGCCGGTTGAGCCACAGGGCATTCCGGAGGATGTTCTCACCAAGGTAAGACTTTGCATCCGGAATCCTGTATAATGTTTTTTTCAGGATGACAATATCTTGTTTGTGTTTAAGCGTTTTAAGAAGCAGATGTTTATTTCTTGTTGGTTGCTTCCCTTTTAACCACTGTACTTCCGGTTTTTACTGGGTACATGCCAGTGTTGAAAATGCGCTAGCAGCGAGATTAGCTCCACGGAATGTGATGGAAATGTTTTATAATGGTTAAGATTGGTGTTAACAAATGTTTGAATAATTTTTACTGTTGTTGTGTAATACGTATTATAAAAGTTTAAATTTTGCAGTAATTACAGTATGTTATTTTTCAGTAAATCTCTAACAGTATTTTGTCCGAAGTAAGCTGACGGATATCGACTGTGGTAGTTCTTGTTTCTCAGTTAATCTTTAAAATGTTGTAGATCACGGCTCGCAATGCGGAATTGACAGCGGAGCGAAAAAAGAAGGTAAAAGGCTTTGATTTATAGAAAATTTCGACAGTTTGTTTCATATTGTATTATTTAACAGTTCCGCAAGGGCGAACCAGCTCCGGAAGGCTTAGTCGGATGGGATGAACTGAAAACGTTCCGTGCAGTCCATTCAGTTTCGGTAAGATTTTGTTGCACGGTGACGAACAGGAGTCTTTCACGAGATTACTGAATAGTAATGAGTAATAATATCGCTCGTCTATTTTTTCAGGGTCTCCACAGCGCCTCTACACCCGGCATCACTTGTATCGATGTGCAAGTCGCGGAGAATGACAGCCAACGGGCGCACAGCACCTGCGTTACCGGTGGTAACGATAAGATGGTGGTGGTCCACGAGCGAAAAGGCGACACGGAAAAGGTTGTGGCCAATCTCAGGGGGCATGCTGACCGCATTAACAGAGTGGCATTCCTTCCCAATCGCGTAAGTGAATTACCAGATTGTTCAGTCATGTTTAAGAAACGGCGAAGTGCGATGCTTTGACAGAATTTTGTCGTGAGTGCGTCGGATGACTGCACCTTCCGGGTATGGAATGTCGATCAGAAGGAAGCAGCGATGGCACCGTTCGGATTCCACCGAGGTCCAGTTACGGCTGTGCATGTCCATCCGGCCAGGGATTACGTTCTTACAGCATCGCGAGACACAGTAAGTTGACATTTTTCATCACTTTGGGACTTTTTAACGTTTTCTTGGGACCTAAATGGGAAAATTTGGAGTCTATCATGGATGGAGAATTTGGTTCACATAAATTAAAAATCGTATACAGTATAATACAATCCTACATGTTTGACATTCGCAGAACGAGTTTTTCAGTATCGAAATTTCGGTCCATCGGATTAGTAGTTTTGGTGATGTTTGCTTGCTTTTAGGCTTGGGCATTCACGGATGCAGTGCTGGGAAAATGTTATCGTGTGGAAAAAGATCCTGAAAATCAAGGTGGGTAACCTGGAAATCCGTTTTTGATTGGTAAATATTTGCGGTTTTTGAGTTTGTAGTGGGAACGGAACGTTTTTGTTTTGCAGGTTTAACGGCAGCGCAGTTCCATCCAGATGGCATGATTCTGGGAGTGGGCACAGACGCTGGTGTTATTCGGATCTGGGATATTCGTGAAGGTACTAACGTGGCCAACTTCGTGGAACACATGGACGCTGTGTCGGGACTGGCGTTCTCTGAGAACGGCTACCATCTCGTTAGCGCGGCGGCTGACTGTTCCGTGCGTGTCTGGGATCTCCGTAAACTGAAGACACTGCAGGAATTTAAACTTCCCGCCAACTATAAGGTACATTGTACAACAAGAAAACAAATACAGTCTGTAATTTCTTTTGCAAAATAAACACTGCGAACAAATTTTGCAAGTATAATTAGTTCGTGCAAAAGTGATAGCGTGGTGCAGTGGCACTCATTATGGGATACGAGCTTGTTATTAATTGTGGAGCGTGTTGTTATGATGATAGTTTCCAGCTGACTGCAGTGGGGAGTAGGGAGCACTTGCGGCGGCTGCAGTGTGGAGAAAGCGCATGTGAAAACAGTGCGGCATCTGTATGACTGGTCTACCATGTTAGCACTGCAATGCTGCAGGCGCTCTTGCAAGCACTGTTGACGCTGCGAGTGAATTGAGTCAATGTGGAGAACACTTGCGCAACCCCTTGTGTCTGAAACAGCTCCTTTTTGTCCAGATTTTTCCTTAAAGTAGTTGGCTTTATGGACTTTTACTTTTATGTAATGGCATAATTATAAAGTTTTTTTTAATACATCTGCAAAACATGTCTATAAAAGTAGAATTTCGATTTTCTGTTCCTGCTGTTGAACTGGATGAATGATATTTCATTGCTGCGACTTATTTGCAGGTGCACGATGTCGTGGTGGACCAGAGCGCATCGTATTTGGGTGTGGCCGGCACCGACGTCCGCTTGTACCGTTGCAAAGAATGGAGCGATTCGGTGGTGATTGAGGGACACGCGGCCGAAGTAACCGGACTGCGTTTCGGGCCCAACGCCGGCTACCTGGTCAGCTGTAGTCTGGATCGGACGGTCAAGTATTACGGAACGTAGACGCATTGCCATTGATGGCCTGCACCTCATTGTTCCATATTTTCTTGAATGTCTTTTTCATATTGTTGTTTATTTTGAAGTGTAACGTTAAATTCTCGAAGTGGTAATTTTTACGTGGTTTTATTTTGCCCGTTTGTATTTATTGTATCAGATGCCGTCATCGAACGAATTTGTTGTCTACCGACATGCGGGGATGGTGAAGGTCGGTAACCCTCTATTTACTGTTATTTTATCCAGAAATAAACACCGCTTAATGCCGCTCTCGATTACCACGGCAGACGATCACGTTTATCTTTGTGCGGATCGCTTTTGCAGCGATGATAGTCAGAGATAGAATTTTATTGGTGTAACACACATTTGTCGAAAGGGAGCATCGCACTTTTCTGGTGTTGGCGCTATGCGACACACCTCCGGTCGGAGCACGTACTCTGTACTACAAAGTAGTATGCAACGATATTTGGGCCGGCCTGCCGGGACAACCGCGGCATAAAAAGTTGGCACAGGATGGAAGTGCGCCGAGTCAACGACTGAAAAAAGGTTGTAGATCCGCATCGCTGTCAGGCGACGTCGGGTTCCAGTTTTCGCGACAACAAATTCAAGTTCTAACAAATCTGCCCACCGACACCTGATCTTCGAGTTAATCTTTATATCCGACCGGAAGTTTGGATTATGTTTTGCCAACCAGCCCGTTTACATTTTACAAGTCTTTATTTAATACACAAGTCTTTATTTAATACACAGCAGAAGATCCGACTTTTGACTACAATAATCGTTGCATACCGATTTCACTTGCGCCATAACTGGGAACGTTGCACTGATGGAATAATACTCACTGCAAAATACTTTGTAGTCAAAAAATTAGTCACTGATCGATTAGGAGTATTTTGGGTTGCGCATTTTCTGTGCCAGCACTGCCACGGTAACGTCACTAACGTGCAACATTACATAATGTGCTGAATTATTTCGGTAATGATAATTACTTGAAAAAAATTTTTTTTAAATTTATCAAAATTGCAGGATATGCGAACGCCAAATTTACGAGCACTATTCTGCCGTACACACTATGTAGTATTATACACAGGGCAACACAGAACGATGCCGGTGTTTCACCGGGTTTGATGGTGGAAGGTGAAATACACCGGCCACTTAAATTTTCTGTGTTTCTCACGCGACTTGATATCATCGCCGACGAGATAACTTCCGTTTTGAATGTACAGATAAGTACCGTACATACGCCGCGAGACGCGCGCTCTACCAGCGGTCCAAAATACATACCACACCAAGCCATCGCAGTATTAAATGTACAATAGTTGTTAGTGCACTAGAAGCGAACGTCATCAAAATGTGTCATGCACTCTTGACTCTAGGATAAGAATTCAGACGCAAAGGCACCATCGGGAAATCTCTACGAGAACTATCATCTAGCTTATTTACTTGTAAAACGAAATGTGTGAAAAATATGATGGACTTGCCACTTGCATACGGTATTAACAATTCTAGCGAGCTGCTGTTAGACACTAGTGGCTTCCGCTGACTGCACATGTTCAGTGGTCGCTGCAGAATATCCTTGGCAATTTGGCATCGTGGTGATTTTGTGAGCAAGACTGCTTCTTGTGGAATCTCCGTTTGATTGGATTGCAGGTTATCCATCGATTGATACATCAATCCGCATCCTACGAGGAGTGTCTAGCGGGGATCCATGATAAATCGTGCGGCGCCAGCAGGTGGCGGTTTTTAAATGGCAATCAGCTGATCGCAGTATTGTGGGAATTTGCAGCGCATTTCCTGCCAACTCACAGTGGTCCTGTTTGGCACGGATTCACGTTATTTACCGATTAATAATCTAATCTCTTTGTAATCATTCTGGCCAGAGCCTACCTCTTCCTTCGAAAAGTACGCAGCACAAGCAATCTTGCTCTGTTAATTTTAGGACTTAATGTACATAATAATATAGCTAGTGTGATGTAGTGTACACGATTTTTAAATTATTAAAACTCACTGTTCAGCGACAAGTGACAAAACTATACGTGCATCGTGAAGTTTTGAAACTGGTCTGTTTTTCTGCCGAACTAAATGCAGTTAGTTAATAGTAAGCGCACGTGAAAAAATAGCATTACATTAATCGTAAATTTAAATACACCTTTACAGCCATTACAATCAGTGGAAAATCGGTGACTTCAGTTACCAACTTACGCTTACTGTTAGTTTTTCTGTTTCGCAGACCGGAATCGGCACGCTATAAACAGCACGATTATGTAATTCCGCTTTTGTCCAATCGCGAAATGCCTACCGCATGTGTATTAGTGAATGTGCTGGGTATTACTTACGGTTAATTGCAGGTGTTCTCACTACTATCATTGTTTCGGCCGCCTCGATCGGCATTCGGGTGATCGGGCAGGATGATGGGCATGCTGGACAGTTTCCACGAGGAGCACGATGAACTGCCGGAGCGACAGCAGGCGGCGGAATTCTACGCCAAATACCAGGCCAAGGAGATTCTGGGGCGTGGCGCCAGCAGTGTGGTGCGGCTGTGCGTGGAGAAGGACACCGGACGGGAGTACGCCGTCAAGGTCATCGACGTCAACGGCGACGTCAATCCCGACAGTCAGGAGGCCCGCGATATCTACGATGCCGCCATGAAGGTAAGTACAAATTTGCGCCTTAATGATGCTAAACTCGTCCTACCACACTTCGCTCTGTTTTTGTATTGTATTATCAGATCACTGAATTGTATAAAATTTATTCAGCGTCCATATGCCTCTTTAAATGAATTTTTCATCGTACATTTTTGTTTTTTTGCACAGCGGTGCAGTTGACGTATTGCATATTTATTTTATTGCTAATATTTGGTTTTTTTTGATTAGCTGAAATGATTTTTGCGGTTTCTGTGTTGTTTCTTCTGATTAGACTAATAATCCATATCGAAGCTGCGCCTGTGATTGTGGACTTAAGCCCATTTCCTCCTGTTATTTATTTATATGGAAGTTTAGCTCACATGTTCAGTTGATTAACGGTGCTTGCATTGCCGGTTGCAGGAGATCCAGGCGTTGCGGCTGTTGGCCGGCCATCCCAACATCATCGAGCTGCACGACGTGTTCATCTCGCCGGCCTTCCTGTTCCTGGTGTTCGAGTTGTGCCGGAAAGGCGAGTTGTTCGACTACCTGAACCGTGTGGTGACGCTCAGCGAGAAAAAGACACGCATCATCATGCAGCAGCTGCTGGGCGCCGTGCGCTTCATCCACGACCGCAATGTCGTCCACCGCGATCTCAAGCCGGAGAACATTCTCATGGACGACGAACTCAACGTCAAGGTCACGGATTTCGGCTTCGCCGCCATGCTCACCGATGAACAACAAGGTGGGTGAAGTCACTTCACTTCGCTGAAGTGTGCTGTTCTCCTCGTATTCTTGCCTGACGTGTCTGTTAAAATATAAAAATCTCGAGCTCTCCTAGAGTACACTTTATAACATGCCCATACGTATTTGTGCGTGTACAATACGAGCTAACAATAATCATATGATCATTGCAATAAGTTCATGATTTTTCATTTATACTTACAGTAATGCGTCGAACAACGTATTAGCGGTCGTGCTGTGCAGTTTATGTAACTGCACTCAGTATGTATTCACGCTTGATATCGCTAGCTTTGGCTTTTTGACACTGGTGGTGAAGATTCCACTATCACGACGATAGTATATGTTTAATAACAAACATTCGCTATCGTCAGTGTTTTGAAATAACACTGCAATATGCTGATCGTGCATGGTGATACACCTGCACGGTCACGCATGCGCGGTACCTGGAAGGTCACCGAGAGAATGTGCTGAATCAGCAGGAAATGTTTCGCACTGTGGCAGTAATTAGGTACTGTGCAATATACCGGTTGTACACGTGCTAGACATGTAGCGTGGATGACTGCGTGTCCTATTGATCTGTCTGATTGTGCAACAGGTTTGACGGATTTGTGCGGCACACCGGGCTACCTGGCCCCGGAAGTATTACGGGCCAACATGTACGAGAAGCAGGCGCCCTACGGGAAACCGGTGGATCTGTGGGCCTGCGGAGTCATCATGTACACACTGCTGGCAGGTTATCCGCCTTTCTGGCACCGCAAACAGATGGTTATGCTGCGCCATATTATGGAAGGTAATTCAAGTTCGACATTGCTGCTTTGTTGAATTCTCTGAGGAACAATGAAAAAATGCTTCTTGAAAAGATTCTGAAAGCCCAATTGGTTAACTATTTGTTTAATTTTTAATGCATTCGGAATTTGAGTGTAGATTGGGTCGCCCTGGAATAGTTTTGTCGCTGATATAACAACAGATAATTAGATTATCTTATGATTTGAAATCGGTTTTGTCAGTATTCGTACATACGTCTAACGAAAGTCCTTGCTTGCATTAGATCAATGTCTTCGACGACACATACGCTTCTAAAGACGTTATTTTTCCCATAACTTTTCCGGTACAGTATCGGCTTTTAAACAACCTTTTGCCGCGATGCCACAGTAGCGCACATCATGTATTCTGTATACAATATATCGCACTCTGTAGTCAGCGAATTGCTTCCTTGTTTCATATATGCTGCAGATTTTAATACTGCAGTAGTGGAAATTGCAGCTAACTGATAACTGTTAATTCTAGGTCAATACTCCTTCGCCAGTCCAGAGTGGGCGGACGTGGGCGACGTTCCGAAAGATTTGATCCGCCGTCTCTTGACCGTGGATCCCCACCAACGCATCACTGCAGCCGCCGCCCTGCAACACGATTTCTTCCAGATCAAGACCCATCTGGACGTGCATGTGGCGGCACGGCTGCGTCTTAAACGCAGCCTGTTGCTGGTGCGAGCAGTTACTCGGTTACGGCGGCTGCGCATCACGCCGCAGCCCATCTCGCGGGTACAAGTGCAGCGTGATCCCTACAAGATCCGCGTCGTCCGCAAGATGGTGGACGTGGCGGCCTTCCGCATGTACGGCCACTGGGTGCACAAGGGGGAGGAACAGAACCGAGCGGATCTTTTCCAGAACTCACTCAAACTGGAGATGAAAACGCTCATGCACAGTCAAATCAAAGTCAACTGAGCAGAGCCGTGAGATCGGCTGCTTGTTGGGGACCATTTGCGGGTGATTTCCGGTTGAAAATGTGTTTGCCAGTTTTTACCGGTTTTTGGGTGATGTCACTGATGTGTATTTTGCAACAGCTTTCAGTCATCTTAAGATAGCGCATTTTGCGAATATATAACTGGGGTTTTTATTTAAAAAGAAAAGATAGGGTATACTACAGGTCTACAACAAAGTCTCGCGTGACGACAATAAAAGAAGAATGATTAATTTCTAAACAGCACATCCACATGAGTAAATACATCCAGTTTGAAACGCAATTTTGCACTGGACTCTTAATGAGATCACAGACATACGGTACTGATTCAACTAATTAGGAGAGAAACGTATTATTATTTTTGGTAACGTGCTAGTCAGACCACACCGGGTCACGTCTCATTCTTTTTCGGGTTCCAATCAAAAGTGATGGAGTTTTGCCAGCGACTGATCCTCGCTCGTCTCATCGAGGGTCACGTAAGGAATCCCAAATTCAAATGTGTCCACAGGCCAGTACCGTAACCGGGGCGCCAGTTGTGGTGCCACTTCTTTGGCGTCAAAGTAGGCGAAGAGAACGCAGCAAGCGTAGGAAGCTAGGAACACCAGGATGTGCCAAAATCCGTGCAGATAAGGAAAATGTAACTGCAACGCGGAGTTCAGTGTTAGATTGCTGAAATCCGAAGCCGAACTTTTGTACACTTACTCTCGTCCACACGTCACAGAAGAGTCTGTAAAACAAAAGAATATAGGAGCGCAGTTTATTAGATTATTGAGAAGTGTGTCAAGGACCTGTCATTAATCCAACAGATAACAGCCGCGGCAAATAAGGCCATGGTACGCGAGGCCAGTTGATGGATACGGGCATTGCGACATCTGCAAGAAACAGCCCAATATAATCCATTTATGACATCCACTGGCAAATGTTATATTTTAAGCTTCGCCAAATTTTTGCTAGCACAATTACCTAGAATTTATTATGAATAAAACCGAAACTTAATAAAGCAGAAACTTTTTACTAAAACATTTTGGATCAGCTTTAGTCAGTAGGAATGATGTCCTGGAAAGGTTTAGTCACGAAAATATCACTGAAATCTGGCAAATCGTGGCAGCACACTTCGAAAACAGATTACCCGATAAAAACCCAAACCATTAAACTGCAAAATGAGTGTAAGACAAAGTAACCTCACAGATTCTAAGGAAAACGACAAACGTAAAATCACAAAACTGCTGCAGTAAACAAGCTCAACTCATCACAAATTGCTTTCAAAGAAACGCGAATGCATAGGCCAAAAATATTCCGAAAATCACAGAAAAAAGAGGACTGACCTTCGCATCTCAATAACGAGAAGAACAGTGATGGGCAATCCAAACGCCATCAGCGCGAAAGCATTGATAACTGGTTTTACACAGGCTAGCACACTGCCAAACACCGTCAGTCCGAACATAGTCCACTTGAAGAGATGGCGGTTAGATTGGAGATACGACGGCAGATAGCGCCGAGGCATCCAGATCCCGAAACCGGCACAAATTAGCCACAGGATGGCCAACTCGTCTAACATCTGCCCGGCGAAGCTCAGGGTGGCGTGGAAATATGCGGAGGCCAAGCCGACCTGTAGGACAATGTAAACGGTCAAACACAAATTTAGGTACTGTACTGTACAACCATTGCCGTTGCTCTAGGAGTGCGAGAGGAATGAATGAACATTCCTCTTAAGAGAGGAATGTTCATTCATTCCGCTCGCACTCCTGGAGTAACGGCAATGGTACAACATAAATACAGCGGAAACGGGCTGCACCAAATCGAGTTTCCAAATTATTAGCACGCATTACGCAACCGGAAGTAGAGAAAACAAACATATTCGTACTCCGTACATGGCTACACATACTGTAGAACTGCATTTATATAAATCGCACTAAAGATTTGCCAGTTCAAATCATTTTAAATAATTTAGCACCATAGTTTGTCTCACATAAAACTCAACATTGTGATCACAGAGAGAAAAAATGCCGAATGAAATAATGGGAATTCTCATAGTTCAATTAGGCAGTTAACGGCAACAGCTTCCATTGCAAATTATCTTCCAAATAAAGAGCTACTCTAGAGTTGCTGACTTACCCCAATGAGCAGCGTCCAAATCAGGTAGATATCCTTGTTTTTAACACTGTTAGCATACTGCTGGAAAAGGACGATGAGCAGCGGCGGGATAACAATAAACAAAATGTTGCTGACGGTATTGACAAACTCGGCGATGGTGGGGGACACCACGTAGTTACTCTCGCACCAGTCCACTTCCGACGAGCCCCGGTGCAGATGCCGAAGCACTTCCCATGGTTCCCGGAAACGCCGATTCTGCGAAGCCATATTGTCCCAACTATCCAAATGGATCTCGTGTTCTATAAACGTTGTTCTGTTAACGTTATACAATTAACCGTACAAAATATAGAGAAAACGCCAATTTTGCATTCGAGTGTGCGTTGCTGCGTACTGCGTAGTGTGTATGGCCGGTTTATGCACCGATTACGAAACGCAATATATTATAAGGTTAAACGGTTAAAACCAGTTCGACTACAAAGAAACATATGATCGCTGCAACACAGATCGTGGCTGATATCACCATGAAGTAATCTGATATACACGCCAACCAATGAACTATCGACCAAAAATGAACTGCGGCAACGTGAAGACTGAAGGTGACTGATTAGTCATGGCGAAAAAATCCAGGTATTCGTTCGCGGACAAATTGTGACCATTTTTGAAAGGACGATTATGCAATTACGGAAGGTAACAATCGAATCGCGTCGAATTGTGATTAGCAATTGTAAATATAACCCTTTCAATGCACGGCAGTATCATTATGCATGTAAATCTAAAATTTAGAGAACTAACCATAAAGAAATGCTCGACTGCACAGCGTCTGCACTCAATGCCAACACCCTTCAAATGTCCAAAGGAGAATTAGATCCCCAAGATCGAAAAAAAACTTTTCGAAGCTGTACCAAGCACAGCAAACAATCCGGTAAAACAAAATTGTGCGCACATTAAGCCTAAAACTTATGTGTGAAACGTTTTAATTCTTATAAACGTCCGTTAAAACGATTTATGAACTAGGTGCTCGTACAGGAAAGATCCCCCAGAAAAAGCCGACAATGGTCACGACAGCAACTAAACGTCGGCTGCACGCTGCCGATGACACAAACGGAAAAGCCCATTTCCGGGCACAAAACACGCGTATCAACCAGCGATGTTGACAGCGTCTTGACCAAGACTGCTAGGTGACTTCATGAGAAAGAACACCTTCCATTAACTACGAAGTTTGTACCTATGTACATATTTGTACATGTCGATGCAACGCCAACAATAAAAAATAAACATAGTAAGAACATACAATCTTGCAGTCGCCGGCTCGAATCGATGCAACCATGATTGAAATTTTAATTTTATGTATTTTACATCCATTACATGGTTAATCATAATCTTACAAGTGATAATATTATGTACTAAGTTTGTGATGCGATAAGCCTCGTTCGGGAAAAATACAGCCTTTATACCGTAGTTAATACGCAAACCCTTCACCATCATTAATTTATTTAAGAAATAATTATTTAGGATTATTTAAGAATAATTATTAATTTATTTTAAAAATAATTTATTAAGAAATAATCTGTGCGAAGAACTACTGTAAGTCTGCAACGTAAACACATACATGTATTTATTACAGATATTTTTATTCACTAACTGTTAATTCGTAACCTACCGTAGTAAGTATGATAACACATAGCGCAAACTGTGTAAAGGTTCTTTTTCTCGCAATACTTAGGAAGATATCTTCAGGCCCGCCAGAAAGGGGGGGGGGCGCACCGGCGGTCGCCCCCCCTTTCCCGGATTTTTGACCGCCCCCCCCCGGCGCGCCGTCCTGACGGCCGAGAAGGGCTCCGCCGCCCCGGCGCAGATTTTACTGCCCTGGTTCCGTACGTTTTTAATTTTTTTAATATACAAATTAATGAAATTTGAAATTTGTGGTTCGAATTTAGTAATCTGCGTGTTCACAAAGCTTCAAACACATTTTAAAACCAGACACAGGATAGTACCATCTACCGATCGACGGTTTTTGTCGGGCCAAAATACGGTTCAAAAATAAAAATAAATTAAAAATAATTTTTTTTATTAAGCGCCCCCCGGCGGCGGGCAAAAAAATGGTGCGCCCCCCCCCTCCCGGCGCATTTTTGGCAAAACTGCGCCCTTTCCAAAAACCTTGTGGCGGGCCTGGATAGCTTCATTAGGAAGGTAAAGCAGCTAAAGAAGCTAAAGCTTCATTAGGTTAGCAAATGAAGATTCTGTGCAGGAAACATTTCATAAAACCATAATTATGATATAAAGATAGTTATAAATTACGGTCCTTTTTGTTCCGCGACGCTTACCTGCTGCACGACCGCCACTGTTTACCCACGCACCCAGTTTCATGCTAATCCCTGCAGACATGCACAATAAAATTATTCCGCAGAATTTCCATAACTCAACTCCAGAAACCGCTAAGGATCTTAGAGAAAAATATTACAGTCATTTTTTTATTTTTAACCAAGAACAATAACGAAACACGTTTTAAATAAATTTTTACGAACGTTTTATTTCTTCTATCTCGCGTTGCACAAGCTCTGAATTACTAGCAAACAGTTCCTTAACAACTATGTCTAGGTAAAGGTAAAAGCAGGTTAACTCACAACATAAATAATACACTATAATAAAAACTTACCATTAGTTTGCCGGCGATTAGCTACATACATAATACATTGATGTTTCAAAAAAGATCTGCAACCGATAAGCTTTTAAAGCGAAATTTAAAATTACCTGAGTCAGTTTTCGAGCAATCGAATAAGTATTCAAGCAGAATTGTTTTACAATTTCCCTCTTTAACGAATCGTCCACATTTAAGCCAAATGGGGGTATAAACAGCAAACTATATAAACAGCCAAATATATAAACAGCAAACTTATACTTCCAAAACAACAAAAATTTTTATTAGAACTAGGATATCGATGTTTAGTAAAACGGTTTAGAAGACTTAAAAAAGACTTGCCGTCACTTGCGATTTCATCTGCTGTATGTTTACGTTTTAAACACGTGCGGAGTCAAGCAGCAATGACGGATGACATCATTGACACCACAAAGAGCAGTCGCTCATGACTCACTTCGTGGCAAAGCTTCCGGCACACTCGTAGCGTGCCGAATGAGCCAGATGGGTCTGAACAGATATTTGCAAAACGAGTCTTTTCGAAAAAAACTTTTTCGGAAAAGAGTCATTGGTATATAAATTTGTGGTATAAAAATTTTGTGGTATAAAAATTTTGGTTTGTTATTTTAAATGAAAAAATGCGTAATAAAAAATGCTTTCGTAATTGTAACGTAAGCCGAAACAAGAGCTCTATTTTTGGAACAGAATGTGATCCCCCGCATATTCCTGGGGTACATAGTGTGGCTCGTTTCGCTACGTATTTATTCAGCTTTTCGGAAATTTTGGCCGTTTTACTGCTTTTTAGGTTGGTGTTTTTGCTTTATTTCAACAAAATTTTGCTTCTCATATAATATTATTTGTCATATTTTAAAATTTTCCAGTTATTGACTGACTCTTTTGGCATTCGCTGAATCTACAACGTTTGGCGGCAGCGCTAGGAATTAACAAGCTGGATCTTGTTGGACTACTGTGCTGTTAGTCACAGTTAGTGTTGCAAATTGTGAATTGCTGCTGATGTGAATCTGCAATCTGTAGTTTGCCAGTTGCAAGCCAGAGGTCTCGATCTTTTGGTGTTCGTTGATCCAAAACCGCGCTCGCTTGCGTTTCCGATAGTCTGAAAATAGCATGATTGGAAGTGCGTTAAGTGTCATGGCTAGACTGCGTGTGAATGTGGTAGTGCATGACGATGAATTGGCGTTGGATGTCGCGGAAAGTGATCGGGATGCTTCCGTCAGCAGATGATTATTGCTCCGTTTTTTGCTGTGAATCGCCTTTATATATGTACAAGTGCGCTGTGTTGGCTTTTTGGGAAACCCAAGCACCCGGCCCTGGATGTATAAAAGCAGCGCCCTTGCATTTCGTGAATCTCGCTGACTGCTGGCGCAGGTGCAGCTCGAAACAGCTCAGTCAATTTGTTCAACATTTGCATCTGTGGGGATTTTTGCCATTTTGCTCCTTCCTTCACTTGCGGTTACATTTTCCAGATATTTTGCAGGTGTGTGGCAAACTTCCATTAATTTTGGAAGGTTTTAATACTGCAGCTGTTTGATTTGTAGGTAATTATGTCTGTGCAATTTTGTAGGGTGTACTTGTACAAGATCCTTGACTAGGCGTAATAAACTGCAGATAATTAATTTGGTGTTATTAATTACCGTAACTAAATCTTGGTACTTCATACTATTTACAACGTGTTTATTTATTATTAACTATTAAGCTAAGAAATTCTTGGTTGCATAAAATATTTGACTGATTCAGAATTTCTGGCATCTGTGTAATAGACAATTAACAATGCATCTTTCTTATTGCGTTATTTGGTTATTATCAAAAGATACGAGCATACTACTGTAGTATGTTACTTTTAAATAAGGTAGTATCTATATAACTTTATTTATTTTTTTAACAGCCGTACTTTTGTGGATATTTATATAACCTTAATAAAAGGCTTTATTCATTTAACATTTTCTTTTAAACTGTTCGACGATGAACTCGATTGATAGATGCAATGCTGACAACGTTAGTTAGCTTAAATAACATTTTAATAATTACTGTGGAATACTTAATTTAAATGAAACTCGTCGATTCGATCGTTAAAAGAGCCTTATTTGATTACTTTTTGCGTTACAGCGCACTTCGTTGTAGTTCGGTTGCAAGTTTTGACGAAATGCTGTTGCTTCGATTTGTATCATGCGTTAGCTGTTGTTTGCCGTGAATGCTTCATGGTATTTTTTTATAAATTATTTCTTTACGCTTTTTATCTCCTTACAGCGGAATAACGCGCATCTGTTTACGCTGTTTGAATTTTAGAAGCAATGCCGGTGCCTGTGGAATCGGAAGTGCCTCCGGAGATCATCGATAACAGCCCGGACGAACAACCGGCCATATCTATTAATGAGGACACTTCCGGCTTCCAGCAGCGCTACATTCTCAAGGAAGTGCTGGGTCGGGGCGCCTGCAGTGTGGTCAAGCGTTGCGTGGAGAAGCGCACACAAAAAGAATTCGCCGTGAAGATCGTGGATCTGACCACCGAGAATGCCACCGAAGCTGACGCCACGGAGGTCTACACGGCCACCAAGAACGAGATCGCAATCCTGCGCCTGCTGGCTGGTCATCCACACATAACGGAACTCCATGATGTATTTGAGTCAGCCACTTTCATTTTTTTGGTCTTTGAGCTGTGCCGCAAAGGGGAACTGTTCGATCACATGAACCAAGTGGTAACGCTATCGGAAAAGCGCACCCGGAAGATTATGCAGCAGCTCCTGCAGGTGGTCGATTTTATGCACAAGAGGAATGTCGTACACCGGGATTTGAAGCCGGAGAATATTCTGTTGGATGATCAGCTGAACATTAAAGTGACCGATTTCGGGTTTGCGGCAATTATTCCCGAAGGAGAGACCGGGGGCTTTCGGGATCTTTGTGGCACGCCGGGTTATCTGGCGCCGGAAGTGCTCAAGGTGTCCATGTATCAGGGACAATCGCCCTATGGAAAGGAAGTGGACTTATGGGCATGTGGAGTGATTATGTATACTCTTTTAGGTAAAGCCGACTAGGAGAAGTTGTCAGATAACCACGAATTAGTATTTAATAAGTAGTTAACGAAGCAGTACGAATCGTTGTCTTCGATACAGTTGTTTGCGTTTACAGTAGTTTAGTACTTGTACTTATAACCCTATAAGTAGGTGCAACGGCAGTATTGTGGCTAGCGGCAGCCAATGCGGATTTGTCGAAGATGATAGGAAACAACGAAATAATGGCGGAAAAATATTTTTGTTTAAAAGTTGTGTTGTGTTGTTTAAAAGTTTGCTTGCATATCACAAAGAAATATCACGGTGACAGTAGCGTGATCTGCCACAGAAAACTGGAATACTGTCACCAGTTTTCTTGCCATCGTCCTTAACTTTCCTGGTATCAGTGATTAATGCACGTATTGTTTTGCAGCCGGTTATCCTCCCTTTTGGCACCGTCGTCAGATGATGATGCTGCGACTGATCATGGAGGGTCAGTATAGTTTCTCCGCTCCCGAATGGGAGGATGTGTCGGAAGGCCCGAAAGACGTAATCCGCCAGCTGCTCGTCGTGGATCCGGCCGCCCGTATGACCGCCGAGCAAGCGCTGGCCCACTCCTTTTTCCAGATCGGGACGTTCGTCCTGCAGACCATTAGTCCGCGGCGGCGCATGCGGCGCACCATGCTGATGGTCCGGTGTGCGGTGCGCATCCACCGGCAGTTGGTGGTCAAACCGCAGACCAAAATTCCGCTTTCCCAGATCCAGCGGGATCCCTATCGGCAACGTGTCATTCGTAAGGCAATTGACGCGGCGGCTTTCAAGATTTACGGACACTGGGTGCGCCGTGATGAAGAACAGAACCGGGCGGCTATGTTCCAGAATTCAGTGAAGCTAGAGATGAAATTGCTGGTCAAGCCGGCTTTGTGAATTTATTCAGTCTGGCATGGGAACGGCGACGGCCTTGCGTCAAGGTGAGATTGATCTGCCTGGTATGTTGATTTGTTAATTCTTAATGGTTTTATCTACAAACTAGCTATCTACGACTATGACGCTGATCTCTCTTGTACAGTGATGCAATATTCTTACATCGGCTCTTTTGTGATCCATGGCGCGTCTTGTTGACATTTCAGTGTTGTTGTCTTTTTGCGACGTTTACATTATGTTGTACAAGGAAAACATTGAAAATAATTGCGTTTCCGTTCACTTTTGTGAGAATAAACTGAATGCTATGCGATTGATATGGAAATCTGTAAAGGTTAGGTTTTCGTCACTGGACTATGTTGAGGTTGAGGCCTTCCAGTCGCATAAGCTCTTCGTCGATATCATCTTCGGCGTCCTCAATTTCCGATTTTTCCTGTGTTTGCTCGCACATTGCCGCCACGAATTCTGCATTGAAAGCACCAACTTAATTATAATTTGTCGTCTAATAGACGAAGGAATTTATGAACGTCGTCTTTGATATCCATGTGAGATTTTGTGAATAATTTGTTGCTCACAGGTAGTTTTCCCTTTGTCGGTAAAACAATTATTATTGTATTTATACGGTTCGCTACAGTTAAAAATATCCACTATAGTTTTTATAAGTACAGTAATAATAAATATTATCTGCAATTTGTACGTTACCTTCGAAGTCAATGCGCCCGTCGCCGTCCAGGTCTACTTCGCTTATCATGTCGTCAACTGAAAATAATAATTATTTGTTGCATTACTCGTGTATGAGATAATTCATCCGTGCATTTAAATAAATGGTCGTCAATTCGTCATCTTTAAAACAGACTCGTACATCGGGATGATTAAGTTGTCCAGATTCATAATTTGTTTTGGTATAATTCTATAGTTATTTTGTTTCTATCAGTTATCGTTTCTCGTATATATTACGATTACTTACTTTCATCCTCCGTTAAACTCTCTCCCATGCACTGCAGTACAGCCCGTAAATCGGATGGCGTGATGTATCCCGTTCCTTGTTTGTCGAACACCTGCACAGAATCTGATCGTCAGTACTGGGGACATTACGTAATAATAACAAGTAAGTTTATTATTATACCTTCAAACATTTTAAGTCTCAGTAAGTTCTCCAGTTTGAATTGTTATAATGTACCGCAGAATATAGATATTAGGTGTACCAGCTTGAATAAGTAAATTCCAATTATGTTTTGCTACGACTTGAAGTAAGTGTACAGAAATTCAACAGCGCACACAACAGCAATCAGAGCTACGTGTATGTTTGCGCCATTTAAGATTTACCAAACAAAAAAATTATCTTATCGTAATAAGCATTCCCTGGTATACGCGTGTTTTTCTGCGTACCTTAAATGCATCCCGCAGTTCTCTTGCCTCGTCTTCAGCGGAAGTTGGACCGCCGATAGCGCCCATATTTGACATAATTTGCACAAATTCCTCGAATGAGAACATCCCGTCTCCTGTAAATCGACGCAACGCGGCCCCAAAGGTCACGGTCGGCATAGTTGAATAATTGCGCGGCGCAATTTGCACCGGTATTTACTGAACACCATGTTTACCGTTGAAATCTATATCGCGGAGCATCTGCTGGAGCTCCTCTTCGGAAGGGCACTGGCCCAGATTTCGCATAACTGTTCCTAATTCCTAAGGATAACATCGGCCATAATTTTAATTTATATGGGATATATCCAATCAGGAAAAATTAGACAATACTACATCTTTTGTTATTGATCCATCGCCATCCTTATCAAAGATGCGGAACGCTTCGTGCAGCTCTGGAAAAAGTTTATTATTATATATATAATGCAAGCAAAAGAGCAAATAATATCTATATAATATTACGTACATGTGCAATATCACTATTAACTTATTACACACATGTCCTGCGTTATTCTCCATGCATATCTCCCTCACAAACTAACATCTTGATGCAATTACCTTTAATTTTCGAAGCCGGAAACCGATTATCCATGTTATGAAACCTTCGATAGCATATAAAATATGAACAATCTTGAGCACTGGCTGTCAGTGTGCGCAAATCACGTAAGACTGGACCGTGAAGTCAGCGGATGATTGCCGTATAATGCAACGACCAAATGCCGTCTCATTCTTCTTAAAAGTGCAATTTGATTACAATCTCCTTCCTTTCTGCCACTTCCGATCCACCAGTCCGCTTCTCAACATGTAGCAACCAGGAAAAATTGATTATGCTGTTATTCGTTGCTGAAGGACGTTTGTCAGCGTTAACGTTGCAGCCGACCGGCATGCACGGAAATGCCGGGCACATACTGTTTCCGGTGATACTTGGGAAACGGGAATCGGATCGAACCAGCAACCTGTCAAAACAATTGCCAGCTTACACTGCAATGATTACCGATTGTTACTGATTGCGATTTTGCGCTGCAGTGTACAGGCACTTATTGACAGGCCGATTTCTCATTAAAAATAAGCATTCCACTCACAATCAGCACATGCCAATATTGGCATTAGCTTTGACGTCGATAGTACGCATATATCTATACAAGTACGTTTGCGGCAAATTCTGTGCGTATTGACCTACTGTATAGGTATAAAAAAATTAATCTTGCAATTAAGATATCAATAAATGTGATTCAGACAAGTTTGTCAAAATGTGTTCCACCTGGACTCTGTGTGACCTGCCTTTAATTTGGCGCGCCTTTGGTCATTTTTTATGCGATTCCGTCATATACAGATAGAAGCATACGTACTTCTATACAGTACCTGCAGGCTGCGATTAATGTTTTTGGCTACGTACAAGTAGTTTCTTTTTAATCGTAAACAACACAGCAAAACCTATGATGACATAAAAAATAAAATTAATGATGTCTTTTTTTCGTGTAGAAAAATTTCAGGTTAGGTTTTGATAAAAACTGTAAAAACAGGCAGATTATAAATTACTGATTTCCGTAAAAATGATCTGGTTATTACTGTTTGAGTTTCAGCTCCAAATGTGCATTTCCACATCTTCAGGGCTTTCAGAGTCCGAACACTGGCCACTGCAGTCTGGCAACCGGAAGGGGAATAACCCGACCGGTCCCCCATGATAGGAAGGATGTACGACCACCAGTGAATTCCTACTCGTGAATTCAGAATAATTTTCAAAACATGCTCTCGAGTCTCGACGTATCGCGTTTATTAGTGTCCGCGTTGACTTACAATTTTCGTGATTCGAAGGAAAATAATGTAGTTCATTAATATATAAATTTTTTTTTGTGAATGATATCAAGTATTAGAAACATCCGTTATCGGATGGCACTCTGTACACCGTAAGGCTGCGAGTCGTATCGATTTTCTTAACTTCCACAATCGATCATGATCCCCTCAGTGTGACTGGCTGCGATTCGCTGCCTCCTTGGGAAGAGGGAAGATCTGTGAGTGTGCGCCCATGCTGATACCACGGCCTCGCCAACGCAGACTGTGTTAAAAGCACTGTGGACCATCAGCATGACGCAGGACACACTGCCCACCCTCCAGCACGTCCCCATGTTTTCCCCACAGCCCATTTCCAACGAAGGCAAGTGCCGACTAAACGCCGCCCTTGACCACATGGATCCCGAGCAGTCCGCTTCCCGGGAACCTTCCTACCTCGAGGATACCGCGCAGCTACCCTCCGCTGATCTCCACATCTCTACGCCATTATTCCCCGTAGTGTGTGAACGGATTCGAGACTACTGGTTCTCCCTGCGCCCCTGGTCCTTCACGGCGTCCCTCCTCCCCGCGTCACTGGGGATCGCCCTGGCTTACACCGTCCACCACGCCTTCTCCCTTCCTATCACTATTCTGACGCTGTTCACGGTTATGATGGTGCACGCCGCCGGGAACATCATCGACACGTATTTCGATTACGCCAACGGCGTGGACAGGCTGCGAAGCGACGATCGTACTCTAGTCGAGGGAATTTTAACCCCAACGGAGGTGCTTCACCTCGCCACCGGCTTGTACTCCATAGCCACCGTTATCTTCTTTCTTGTGGCGCGGCTCTCACCCGCACCATTATATTTACTAACCCTAATTTATTTCGGAGGATTTTTCGCATCATATCTATATACCGGCGGCGCCGGATTGAAATACATCGCTTGTGGAGATTTACTGGTATTTTGCGCTTTCGGCCCGGTTACGACACTATTCGCATACGTCGCCGCCTGCGGACGCTTCTCTACGGCGCCCTGCTGGTATTCCGTTCCGTTGGGGTTGTTGATCGTAGCTGTTTTGCATGCCAATAATGTACGGGATCGGGAGACGGATGCGGCGGGGAAAATCCAGACGGTGGCACTGTTATTAGGCGACACCGGGTCGTTGGTGCTTTATGTGGCCCTGCTGTACATGCCTTTCGTCATCGTGGGTGTGCTGGCTCTGACTAAGTGTGGCTGGTTTTTTCTGCCCCTTTTGACCATTCCCGGGGCGAAGTTGCTGGTGTCAATGATGCGGGCGTCGTTGGAACGGCGCAACCACAGTGCAGCACTGCTGCCGCAACAGACAGCTTTTCTGACCGGTAGTTTTGGTGTTTTGTATGTTTTGAGTTTTTTACTGCAAACTTGGCGTGTGTGATTGCGAGTGATACTGAACATTGAGTGATTTGGGTGGAAATAAATATTCGTCACCGTGATATGTATTCACATTTCTCAGTTTTTACAACAAAACGACTCAAATCCGGCTACTTGATCTTTTTAATCCACCAAATAAAACACAAAATTTCTTCAAGTAGTATAATCACTTTGAGTGCTAGCTACGAGCAATCAAAAATCACATTTCACCTTCAAATTCTTTTTCATCGTAATGACAATTCGGTTCATCTCCATAACATTCCACCGTATCACCACTCTCGGTAAAAAAACTCGCATCAATCTTCAACATGCGAGTAGGCCGGTAAAATCCATCCTCCCCCGAAGAATATCGCTGCGACAGATGTACTTCCGCCAACTCACATTCACCGAAATCGAAGGCGCCAAACTGCTGGAGAATGCCCGAGGCATCGAAGGCTTTCCGCTTCATGTTGCCACCGGCATCGTCTTCCCCGACTTCTTCGCCCTTCCTGAAACGGCTATTCATAAGAGTGGCGTGCAATTTGACAAAGTCACGGTTCTCATGTTGATCGAGGAGGAAACGCGGACTGGCGCGGGCCAAATGACGGTAAATGCGGTCGGCTAGTTTTTGCAGGATACCTGAAGGATCTTCGATCTTCCCGTAAAGGACGTCTACGTCGGTAGGGTCGTCGTTCATGATTTCCAGCCCTCGGAGGCGGAAGGTAAGAGTCTGCGCAGAGGAAAGCTTTCTGCAATTACACATCCATGCATATGAAATCTAAATTGCAAATAGTAAACCCACCGCCTTCGTTTAGACCGCTATAAGCGTGACGCAGTATTACTGGTTTCGCTCAGTACGTTCATCTGAAAAAACCGCTTTACTGCAGCTTTCTTCTACGATTTCCCCGGTCCACAGAACCGTAGATGACAGATGTATGACTGCCTCTACCTCTACGGTTGGGAGTCTATAGAAAGGTGGAAAAAGGAGGGGATCGCCCTGGTTTCCGTGCCAAGCGTGCATAGAACCCCAAACCCTTAGACTAATAACCACGTTAATTTTTTCATTGTTTCAGTTCATTTAAAGTTGCAAAACTTATCTGTGCCAAAAGGAAATGCACAAATGAGCCCTCTTTCCATACCTTCAGAATTCTAATAATTTAGAATTTGATTTATTACAGTATTCTAACAATCTTTAGTCGGTTTCAGTCTTTCCTCGGAGATAAAAAATCCTTTACTGTGTCAACGCAAAAAGGCAACAAGAAAGCACAAACGACATACCCACAAAAAAATTACTTCAGGGTTTCTTAAAAATATTTAGTACATAGTAAGCTAGCAGAAAATTCAACTTTTGTGAAATTTCATTAGCAGCTTAGGTTGCAGCTTATGGTTAGTGAACGAATGCATTACATGAATGTACACTTGAAAAATAAATTACAAATATTTCAGCAAAAAAATGTTTACTTACGATAAGCAGTCGCTGACGGACGCCTCTACACTCTCCATCACCACATCGGACTCCCGGGGATTGTATAAAACCAGTGTTCCCACTGTGAGGTGAAGCTTTTTCGGATTCTGGAAAAGATCTTGGGAAAATCCACGCGCCTGCAGCAATGCATGCAGAATCAGCTGACGAGTAGACAAATGCAGACGAAACGATTTCTTACCCCTCCACATTTCTCGGTAACTTCATCTTTAAACACCTGGAATCGCTGCCGCACCGCGGTACTGAAAAGAGGGAAGCACACGAAGTGCGTGAAGGGATTTCTCATGCGGCAATTCTGGAATGACGCCAACAGTCTGCGTCGACATAGGACCAACTGGACGTCGTCGTAGCTAATTATCTCTGCAAACTTATCCATTTTTAACTGCCCGTTACATTTCAATTTTTACAGCGAATTCTTCTATAGAAGTACTTGGTTCAGTTCGAGTTGTATAAATCGATTCTGAACACAGCATACACAGTTGGTACTGCAGGTTTAGCCTACTTCAAACAAATAATCCCTACTTCAAACAAATAATTTTAACTGATTGGTTCAGCTTCTGTAGTTCTGATTGACCGTAAGTTGAAAAATGAAAACCATGCTGTCCATGCATATTCAAAACTCACCGATAGATTTCCCACGTTCCTGCTCCCGCTTCTCCGGAATAACAATCCGCGCTGATGTGGCTTCTTCAATGATTTTCTTCGCCTGCCCTCCCTTGCCAATAACCATGGCGTACAACGCCTGGGGCAGATTTTCTTGGTCGAGGAGGAGATGAAACGTTCCATCGGGCGCCTTCTTGCTGCGCTTGTACAGAATCTCCGTCTCCTCAACGCTGAAGTCCTCCGTTACATCTGCGACAAATAAACACCGTGCTTACTCATCGTCAATCGTGCGCAGACAATCAACTGCATTGCAGCCACTGCCATTGCTGATGGTACCCTGGATGTCGTCGTGTTTGGGAGGATAGCGACCGGATTGTTGGGTTTTCTTGATCAGTTTGTCGCCTTCGTCCACACTGACGGGATTGACGCGGAAGAACATTCCGTTAATCGCCTCGATGCTGGGACACATAACGTCCCTGTCGGAAAAGTCGAAGAATTTTGCCGCCATTGAGAACGGAAAAGTTATATCTTTCGTTTCTTCACGGCTTGCTTGGACATCAACTTAATATTACCAGCGAGCTTATTATGCTTATATTAATATACATATACGCTGATATTACTCACTAATAGCTAGGGTAGTGATGCAGTGACAAAAAAATGAAAAAAACGTTCCAGTTTCGCACTTGATGGCTCGCTCTACCGTCATCAAGGCGGTCAGGATATGCGACAGCGAAACGTCGTACTGTGCCATAGTCTGGTCCCCAAAAGTGAAACCATCCACACAAACAAAAGAAACGTGTTGAGAACATTTTGGGATAGGTACTTGAAGTTTGTTTAGGATATGCATATGCGATAACAAGAAAACAATTTGTCGAGTGTATGCAAAGAAGGGCGCTCGTGCCAAACACTGGCAAACCAGCCAAAGGCCGGCACTGAAATGTCACCGCGCGGCGTGCACATCCGCTACAATTGCTTACAGAAAATGCACATTACCTGCCACTGCCTGGCTGTTAAACGATTTCTGTACGATTTTCAACATACTGGAAAAGGCGGCATTCTTCTCTGAATCTCTAAAAAATATTTTGTATACGAGGTTATAATTAGTTTAGCAGGTTATATGTGTTTCTGCGTGTAGGCACAATGTTACCTATATAAATAATTAACGATAAGTACTTGTTTGCCAGTACAGTGATGGACGTAAGCTATAGAGCGATATGGACAAAAGACGAAAGAGTGGTTGTGATATCCAAAGAAAAACACAAAACGTTTTTGTATGCATTTCTGCCCGTTGGTCAGTTGTTCGCTGTGACTGTTCTAATAAGACGCAATAAGAGAGAGAGAGAGGCTTACCATTATTAGACACATGCCAGAACAGATTGCGAGCTGGCTGTCCGTTATCGTTTTATCTGTGGCCGGTGCCCAGTGTGACACGGCTGCAGAGCGCAGACCACTGGTCACAACGCTGATTAGGATAATCGAATTCTTTTTCCTCCTCTTCTCCCTCAATGCACGGGCAAAACTAATCTCCTTCTTTCAGAGCATTCTCCTATCGAAAGTAAAAGTACACCATAAAAAAGCGAAGCGGTCCAATCTGGCGCGAAAGGAGAGCCAAACAGCAGGCATTCAGACTGCGCCGGTGAATTGTTCTTCGCGCTCGGTTAATGGGAAAAAATCGACAGCAGTCGACATTTGCAGTATCGTGCGCATGTACAGCTGGACAGAATTATCGACTTTCAGTTAATTACGAAATACACCGATTTACTCTGCAGAAAAACGTTTGCGCGCTGAAACATTGTGCCATATTACGGTAGAATACCGGCGCAAATGCACGTGCATACTCATTTTTAATCCGAAGGTTTGGACGCGTGTAGTGTAATTTGCCTCGGATGTTTATGCGTGGTTATGTAAGTGCAACAATGAGATATGTACATAAATATGTTGCAAGTTCAATATATTCAGATTCTCAACTTGGACACATAATTATTGCACTGGTATTTTTATTTGTGTAAAATTACCGAATAAATTACCGTTCAGTGTTTACTATTCCTCGTAAAAACTGATGCAAATGCAATCAATTGCAATAATCTTCATGATTTTATTGTAATACTAACTTTGACAGTGTCTTGTATAGATAGTCTAAAGTGAAAAAACAAACCGTTAGTTGAATTTTCTGTTGGTTGGCGTTTGTACTGTCGCAGCTGATTTTTACAATTTTCCGGCGGCGTATTTTTCTTTCAATTTGCCAGCAGATCGCCTGCTGCACTGTTTAGTCTTGGCGGTTCTCTTCCCCCGCAGAAGCTTGTATATAATCTGCATGTGAAAGAAAAAAGGCTCATTTACAAAAAAACAGGCAGGGTTTATTTTTTTCTGACTTGTAGTAACTCAGATGCTGATTCATCACTACTCATAAATATTGCTTTTTGCTTTTGGGACGGCTTCGGCCCATAGCGCAGCTGTTCTTCTTAGATTTTCTATTGCACTTGATAAGTGCTAAACCTGCGACCAGTTTGCCGGTTTTTTTTCGACAATTTACGTCATCAAAGTTTTCCGTGTACTGCGGTTTATCAGTTATCTTTATAATTAGGTAAAAGGTAAGCTACGTAAAGCATAACTTTATAATTGTATCTTCTGTTTTTTATTTTGTCAGTCATTGCTAAAAAATTAATGTTTATTCCTTTACATTTAAATTCTTTGAAAATAACTCTGATTTTATCGAATTTGTTTCTACTTTGTAGGACTGAATGCGTTTCCTAATTAAAAAATTACGTTCTTTTCAAACCGTTGTGTTTAAAAATTTCATTTAAAAAGTGTTTATTGTTCTACATGGTTCGATTGGTCAAAAGCAGGAGCGAGCGCGTTTTTTAAGCGACTCCGGTGAATAACACTTACCATCCGCTCGTAAATCCGTTTTTGGGTGCGGAATACAGTCGGGGACGATTATCTAAACTGGCCCTTGTTACACACCGGAAAAATTCTAACAAAACTTGCTCGTAACGAGTGATAAGGCTCTTTTAACGTTTGCATTAGCCAACAAAACGCCAACCGGAGAAAAATATCTTATTGACATTGCTACGCAGCGCGACACCTATCATTTACGCTTTTTCCATATCGCTATCATTTCCTCTGTGCGTGTTTGAGAGTGCGTTATTGAGCCATAAAACCGAGAAAATTTTTCGCACTTTTTCCAGTCTGTGTTTTTTCCCAATTTTAGGTGAAAAAGCTATACCAGGAGCAGCGAAAAGGTTTTCGCAGCGCATTGTCCACAAGTGGTCATTTCCGAACCGGTTTTTTCGGTAAGTGTATAACACTGTAAACGAAATCAATTCTGAAGTTATATATCATAGGCAGGCTCTAGTTTCTTAATTAGGTTAAAGTAAAAGTTTATTACTGACTAATTAGGTTGCTAAAACAACCCTAAATGGTATGCCTTTTAATATGCTTATCAATTTTAACTTCTTCTTTTTGTTTTTTGTCGGTAAAAATTCACCGTCTTGGCTCTCAACTTACTATTCACAGCATTCTCACTGGTCAGTTTTGTGCGACACCCCAATGTTGGTTATGAAATTAACTACAACAAGGTTGTAGTTACAATAGATTCTTGTTCAACTGCTTATGGTACCGTAAATGATGCGTCAACTTCAAAAGATTGGTGTAGTTTTTAATGTTCTATTTTTTTATAAGAAGTTTTTTGGCTCTAATCTAGTTCTCGAAATTTAGCGAGGTTATTAATTGCATCTTATCCGTTTTCGATTGTCCGTAATTATCCAGTGAGATATTTGTACATATTTCTGGTAAACATGTGTAACAGCATAGCTAATCAAAAGCACTGCGTTAATTATATCCTCTTTAAAATAATCGCTTGTCGAATTTATAGATTGAACTTTGTTCAGAATGTGCATCTGCCCAAGTATAATTTATTTTGACAGTACGAAGAGGTTGGGAAATTAATCAGAATGGCCGAGAATGCTTATCAGGTGTTTTTGTCTGGAGGTGACATGAACAATGTGCAGCGCTGGCGGATAAAGTGCGGATAAAGTGAAAAAACCAAAAAGTGCCAGCGACTTGACCAGAAGAATATATTTGCTACAATTATCACCATCAGCTCTTTTCTTAAGCAGCAAAAAACTCAAGTACACCCGTCCATAATTCAAACAAATTATACGCGAAAGGGTTTCTTTAGTGATTTTAGCGATGGCGTGCCAACGTCGGTATTAACTGTGAGCAGCGGTTTCTCACATTGTCTGCCAAAGTTTTCAAGAATATTTCAAAGGAGTACGAACCGCGCTAGCAGGAAACCCAGAATCTTCAATCAGAAGCCTATATACTGTATGTGCTTTATGAATTTTATGAAACCATGGTGTATAGGCAAAGGTCACCATTGCGTACACAATGACTCCATGTAGGTCTGTCTATATAATGTTTTTTATCGTATCGTCCGAATCGAGATTATTCACAGTCAACATTTGTATACAATAAATTGTTTTAAGCTAGAGATTGTCATTATTTTTACCATTAAGAATTAAGACACATCCTAATAATACACTTCTTGTACATACGTTGGTACATCCACAAAATAGTTTTAAGTAGTAAGTACGTAATAACGTAGATCATACCCTACATTTCTACTTTTATCTTTGCGACTAAAGAACTGTGTATAACTGTGAGCATACTGCATACAAGATGTAATTAACACTCAAATGCAAGAAGAATTAGGGTGGAAAGTTTGTTACAGCTTACTCCAAAAGTGTGGATTTTTCTAATCACAATAATATAACGGTATAAGCTATGCAAGAACAAATCATTTCACATAATTTCTTATGTTTGAGCATTGCAAATGGTGAATGGTGATGTGGTGCTTTTTTTACCCATGTATAGCAGAATGAATGAGCATTGTACTATGCTGGTATTAGCATTAGCGGCGCTCTGGTACGCACTGCACGATCCCGGCGTCTGCAACTCACAATGCACTAAAATAAGCTTCTCATCATCTTACGTATATTTGTTTTTCTCACCTTGGCGCTGTTTCCACGTCGGACTTTTGCACTTCCGTTACATATGGTATATATATGTCTTCATATGCGCACGCGGCTCAAAATACAAATATGCGTACAGTATACAAGTATCTATATTTTATTCGTACCTATGTATTGTATATCTATATACTATCGTCGCTGTACGGTAAAACGTTTTGCCGGTTTGATTACCTGGCCATTAAGCCAGATGTCGACGTATATAATCCTTAATCGGAGCAAAAGCGATAAAAAAACTTCGACGACCTTTGCACCGCCTCTGTTAGATTAGGCAGTTATATATTGTTAGCTTTATGCTTCTAGTCGCGCAAGGGCACCGCTGGTCCCAACTGGAGCACTGCGCACTGGACAAACATTACACATTTATGCGCATTTATTGCCGGTGCTGTAAAAAAACATTTACCACGTCAGCGCATTCTTATACCCATTTTATACATATATAGCATAGCGCACCGGACTGAAATTCTGTCATTCTTCCGCATTTTTCATGGCAAAATAATGCCTTGATTTGATAACGCTATTTACCGTATATCGAAATAATGAAATATATTGCGAAAAATTGGTCAGAAATCAAACCGATCAAATTTAATGAAATTAAGACTTAATCAGCAAATATCGAGGTGGAATATCTTTTTACTGAAAATTGCTTTTTATTGTTTTACCTTAAAATTTTTTTTAATTTGCGTAACCTTTTACGTTCAAGTTTTTTAAGTCTTTTATTTTTGCAGTTATCCATTTTTGTATTTAGTACATAATAATCATATGCTGCTAGTACAGCGGCAATACTGGGATGAAAGTAGAGCAGAAAGCTAACGGTGACATTATTTTCTATGGAGCAAGAGGATTTTGGCTTGTACTGCTTCGGTAAACAACGTGAATATCACCGGAAGAAAACGAGACGATTATTGGCATTTATACCTGAGGGGCCATGTGCACAACAAATTAATCGATCCACACAGACATGACTCTAAGAAAAAAATCGAAAAAGACTTACTGTTGCACAACTTGCACAAAATTCATAAGTATCAGCAGGAAAAAATTAAAAATCTACGGTTTGAGTAAAATTTTGGTTTTCCTCACCCCTTAAACCGGTGCAATTCTCCAGAACAATATAAATCAAATGGTCAGCAGCTCAATTTGACAAAAAAAAATGAACGGCATTCTCTAATATTTCTTTTCTTTTAATTTCGTATAACTTTTTCCGTTTCTCACACAAAACGCTAACTAAGCACAAACTTCCTTTTCTCTGGTGAATATTCGTCAACAGGTAAAAATTAACAGTATTACATTAGTCAATGGATATTGTTCAGAAAGAGAAAAATCACGGAAAAATTCATTTTCAAGCATAAAGTATGTAACTGTGCTGTGCTGTACGAAACAAAGAGGAGTGCAAATACAGTGCAGTACGTACTAGCGTTGACTGGAGGTTAATTCTTGAGGTTTTTGCGGTCCATAAGGTGGCGACCTGGTAGTCTAGTTACAGGACAAGCAGATGTAAATGATTTCCTGCATCCCCAGAAATTCCCGCCCGGTATCATGTTTCTTTATTGACACTGACTTACTCTGTTTTTTCCCGTTATTCCCGTCTAAGCAGTCGCTTTCTAATGTGTGTGCATGTATGCACACAATCACACTGTGACACATGCACAACCTACTCGTTGGAGTAAGTAATACAGGGATAATGGGGAAAAATATGGCACAAATTGACCAATAACCAGGTCACTATCAAATCCATCCTCAGATGTCAGATCGGTACGTACTATGTAGGTATACTCCCGGTAGAGGAGTAAACTGCATCGAAGGGGAACTCCACTCTAATATGTTGAACTGATAGTTTAATGGGCAATAGCCGCCAAAGTAACAAAGATCGCAAGCGCCGGTGCACTACATGAAAGTTAAAATTTAAACATTAAAAAAACAACCAAAATCTCTATCTTGTCTTGGGTTAAAAGGCAACGTTCTCAAAACAGCCGTGGCATTTCCTTTAACAACGACCAGGCTGAAACGCTGCTTTAGGAAAGCAGTAGAACGCGCTTCTCCAGTTAAGTCTCGAATTTTACGGCCCTCTAATATGTTTGTTCTGTAAAATGATTTTTATTAAGAAGAAAAATGCGTGCACCTTTCTTTCATGGCGTTAATTTGTGGCTGTTTATACGTATTATATCATATTATTACATCCATGACATACATGAAATAAAATCAATTTTTAACCGTAAAATTTACCTTTATTGTAATCTAAGGGTTATTTAAAAAAACTTGATAACTATCGTGTTTTACATATTTTAACTGTTTTACAGATTTATCATTTATACGTAATGAACATAAAAGGTTGTATGCATCAGACGTGCATCTACAGCTCGCATCAGTCTGATACGAAAATTGCGCAGACGTGGAGATTTCAGAAATTATTCGATTTCCACAGTCCACACCACATTCACTACAGTAATAATATATTTTATTGATTCGACAAAAGTGGACGGGATGTATTATGTACATCGGTCACTCGATGCCCACTGTACATATTGTGGAAAAAGAACTCTCCAGCCGGGATTGCAACGTCCATATCCAATCTCCCGTCAAGTGCTTACACATCCCCTCCACACAGGCATCCATCTCCTGAATTATCCTACTGGCCACCATCGGCTGCATATATTCTGTATAACCCAATACGGCTGACAGCAAAACCGAAAACAACCCCACAAGTGACCGGCATCGTGCAGATACATGTATATAGATCTACGCTGTCTCCCACTTATATGACTTGTTTTTCATCCTCAGCACAGGCTGACCTGGACTCTGCTGCCAGTGTGTCCCGGGATAAGGGGCGGTGCTGACTGCACGATGGTCTTGAAAAAGGGCCAAGAACGAGAAAACATATTATGCGTGCCGGTGTGTGTGCATATATGGCTGTAAGTACGCGAGGCAGTGTGTGCTCGATTACTCACTGGACGCTGTACAGACCGGGAGGAAAATACTGAAAAATCAATTCTTTCTCCCGGCTGACCCATGAACTTGGTAGCCGGCACATGCACTGACACATACGTCTACACACATACACGAACAAAACTAACAGGAAAAAGGGACATTTCCCGGGATATCGAACATTCTCGCCCAAATGACCATGTTTACAACATTCACGCCTAATGTGCTTGCCGACACTGACCGCCATTGAGTGTCTTCTTATACGTGCATTTTTCTCGTTGGTTTTTACAGTTGCAGGTACAGCGTAGCGTGCCGATGCGATAGAAAGCCGGTATCCAGAATTTCGTTTCCCTTAATTTTATATACGTACAGTACGAGTACCACAAATTTTTTCCCTAAAAAAATAGCTGCAAATAAGGAGCTGGTTTTACGAAAGGGCTAAGGTTACGTCTTGTTTCAGCTTGGTTGATTTTATTCATTGTTTGCAGCCTCAACGTAATTAATATTGACTTTTTATTGCAGCGGGTAACCAATGGTAGAACGGTTTGGAGTTTCGGTATCTGCAAACATTGTATTTCAAGACCGGATCACGGTAAGAAGAAACGCTCTTAAAAAGACTGCGGTTAATTATATAAATATATAACAGAAAGGGTAGAAAATTATGCAAAACTACCTGAATCAAATCTGTTCATGCCTACAATTCCATCGCATTTATGACCAACATGGTGCACATGTATCTGTACGTACGTCATTAATAACGAGGAAACACAGTACTATATAATTATTGGCTTATAAAGCACCTTAACGCGTACGTTTTGCAGAATCAAATACAATAGTAATGATAAAATTAGCGCAAATGTTGCAATAAATATTATTTAATAATTTGTTATCGCTGCTGATGAATCGCAGTTATCGGTGTATGGTTGGAAGTTGGATGCAGTGATAATGACAAAGTAGGGTGTGAGTCATGGGCGCCCGCATGATGCGCGCCCATACGTTTGTGTGTTAGCATGTGCAGCGAGTCAAGAATGTGTCAGGTGGCTGTGCTGCTGCAGGACTTCCGGTTGCTGCCGCACTTTAGCGCCGCTGTGCCGTCCAGCTTGTAATCGTCATATATTTAAAACACACCACGCAGAAATACATCGCAAAACAAAACAAATGACTGCATAAACATAAATTTTTTGAAAATTATTTAAGGGAAGTGATCAACTATGTCACCGTTAAATAAGCCACACAAAAAACAAAATTCATTATGTGAGATTACATGATCCCGTACGAGAAGAAGTGCGGGACAAATTGTGAGTCAGTGGGAATAAATGTAAACCATTTTGGTAGTGTCATCTTCGGCGTGGGTGATTTGGACTGTGAATCAGCTTGTTGACTGGGGCATACACGGGATCATGAGGAGAAAATAGCTTGTTTCCCTTCCCGGTAGGCGCGATCAACGGTGGTTATTTTGCAGCTCGCACGGCTGGATACAGACTGTACACTGATTGCCAGCACATGTTTTTGCCGGGGAAAGAGGAGAAAAAAATTAGGCGCAATGACGCAGGTTGGCTTCCTGTTAGTGTGTGCCGGGTGGCCGGAACGCTCCCGTGTGCGCAGTTATAAGGTGATTCTAAATACCGGGCGATTATTTTGCTGTTGTTGCGCACGACCGGCGCTGGTAATTTTCTTGGTGATCTGGATGCATTTACAACCACAAATGACCGTTTACTGCTGCAGTACGAGTCAGCCGTCAGGAGTCGTATTCAAAATCTTTTGCAGGATTATGATCCTTGCATGCACGGGAATATTTCGTAAAGGTGCCCGCACGGCTTGAGCTAGTACGCGCTAATTCTAAACATAATTCAAGGTATATTAAGGAGGAGCGCTAAATAAGCAGTAATCCCAAAGAAATTAGGGATCAATAACCATTCATAATAATTCTATGCCTTGTAAGGTCAGCTCGCGATTATTAAATATGTAATACGCCACACCGGTTGTTACGTAAGTCCAGTCCGTGGGTAGTGGGTACGCATGCGATATAATGTTCGCTATCATTATTTTTATTTAAGTGATTTGTCCTAATGACCGCTGTAATGAATGACGCATTGGAATGAATTCTAGATTGTTTATAATATCCAATTCTTGATAATTACATTAATTCATAGATAAGTTCGCAACCGGTTTAGTTAATGTCCTGCTTTGTGACTGAATACCTAATTAAATTTGTCGTAATAAAAATGGCGTAGTCGAATAAAAATGTAATATCGTGACTTGACCAGCATATTCAATGTTCTTCGCGGACGAGAATATGTGAGAATGCCCGTTTACGTTGAACTCTTATTGGGATTTCGTCCATGATGAACATTGCATACCGCTGATATTGATTTACGGGCTTGGCTGTTCAATAAAAATCAAAACAAAAATACATACTTCAAGTATTCGTAATTTCTTATACTAGTATTATCACTGTGCTTTTATCGTGCACCCAATTCTGCATTAAAGCTTTTTTAGCGTTGATTCATTCAAGCCACGGATGCAGATTGATCGTCTGGCTTGATAAAACTGTCCGCTCTTTCACTGACCGTTGGCCAATGTGTCCGGCACTGACCCGACTCTCATCATTCTTCGCTAAATATAGCTGACCTAACATGCACTACACAGCCAGAACATCTCAGGACACACACACACACACACATGCGCAGTCTCTCTGTGCTTTTTTGCTCCGCTCAACTTTTGTCTTAAATTCATCAACCGATCCACAAATCGGTGGAAGCTGGGGTGGAGAAAATGGAGAACGTGCTAAGCGCAAGTCAATGGAAAAAATCAGCCCCGGTCATTGCTCTCGCATTAACGATGGGAACCGGCTGACCGCTGGTCATTGATCAGCCCGGTGGGCGCAAAGAAAATGAATTTTCTATAGGAGGGAGAAAAAGCCATACAATACGGTAGTCAGTTGATTTTCTCTCCAAATAATATGTATGCAGTATTGTCTCGAATATGGGCTTGCATTATTGCGAACCACACTTAGCTACGTTTCATAATTAATAGCGTGTTCGGATTAAAGAACCACATGCGTATTTTTATAATTTTTGGGAATATCTCTTTACTTGCTCATGCCGGCAAAAGCACGAACCAATTCGGTATGTCTTGTCACTCTTGTGTTGAAGTAGCTTTGCACACACATGCATATTTAAGTGAAGTAGATCTCCTAGATGAACTCACAAGTCAGTAAAATTTTTGTTGTGAAATTTTCGGCCAGTCGTATTTTTCGGCCAGCGTCCAGCGTGTTGTTTGTCACGCGTTTGTGCAGCTTGCGATCGATATTGTATGATTCGTTTTGAGGGCATCGATTATTTTCCCTTGAGCTTGTTTTGCTGGACAGGGCATGATACTCCAGTTTGTTCAATACTGCCGGACGCTGCGACCACTGTCTGACATCTGCATAAAAATACATGCGGGTTCGAATCTGCCTGCTGCGATCGATAATCGCAACAAAATGTGCGCTCACTTTTCGCAATGAATACTGCACACTGAAGATATAGAAGTGTATGCGTCGTTGTCCGTTGAGTGACCACATGGTCGACGCAATCTTACAGGATTTGCCGGCGTCGGTCCGACTGGGGTGGAGTCACCGTGTGAACTGCCGAGCAATTTGGAGAAATGTTTGCAGTGGTCAGAAAAATTTATTAAGTAATTTTGGTACCGGTGGCTGCAAGTGTTGCTTTTGCATTGTTCAGCACTTTATAACCTTAGCATTTTTATGCTCAAAATTGTACATACAATTTCAGTACGTAACATTTTTTTTGTAAATTAGTGGCTAGGAATATTCAAAGGTGAAAACATCGATATAGTATAAGTGTAAGTACAGTTAGTTAATTAATATACCAAGAAGGTTGTAAGTAGAAAGTTGGCCCTTATATTTTCTGCAGCTTAAATTTTTTTGGTCAACGTAGTTTTCATAATCTACATAATAAAAACACTGTCCTACTAAATTATTAGCCTTGGTTAGTGTCATAAAATAAATTTCCGAAGAAAACCGCAGTGTTTGTGTTTGATAAGAAATGTGTACGAAAGAAACATCGTTCTAGAAATCTTATAGAAATCGATTTGATCGAGCAGATTGAAAACGCATTTAGAAGGAAAGAAAACCACTGGGCGTTGCCCCACTGAGCACATTTTGCCAGGGCAAAAGTTCATCTTCTGACCAGTGGTCATGCAATCAAAAACTCCACTGGCCGATCACTGGAAAATTTCCTCCTCTCTATTTTCTCTCTTTCTCTCTCTTAACAAGCAAAAGTGAAACTATCGCGTTTTATCGCTACCAACAACTCTAGTGAGAACAGTCTCCAGTGCACAGAAAAGACATGCTCATTGTTTAAAATTGCACAAAGACCGGCAACGAGGAAGTGTACCGTATAAACTACGTATGGACTATAAAGTATACACAAAGTACTGCTCGTTTTGGAATTTTGTACTCCTTCAATGTCGCCAGTGCCCAGTGGCCCCGGCTAATAATAGACACACAGACAAGGAAAGCATTTATAATTTTGTTCGCTTAAGCCTAAAACCAGAACGGCTCGATAGCCTGGGGTCAAGATGGAAAAATGCGCTTTTTCCTTAGTAATGTGTATCTGTGCGCCCAGATAGCCGCTGGTCAGCATGGCAGACAGACTATGTGGACATGTATGTCCAACAGAGGCAGACAGATCGAGTGCGTTAGGCAAAGAGACAGAGGCCGAGAGAGAAGGATGGTCTAAAGTTGTAAAGTAAACTTTTGAGTTGAGGCCGGTTCAGGTCACTTTTTATAGTCTGCGATAAAACGTACCACTCAGACCGGGCCGGCCATTGGTCAGCTCAGTCATTTTTCCCAATCAGTTGCCCCGAGAAAACGCTGATAAAGCGTGCCAGTATATCCGTGCCATGCTTGGCCAGTGGTCAGTGCAATGTAGTGTAATGGGCATTTTATCTCGTGTGGCGCAGTGTGAAGCCTTTCTTTACCAAGTAATATCTGTACCGATCCAATTTTGCAGTTTTAAATGCATTGCGGGTCATATACTGGATAGTGGAAGAGTCCGAATTCGGATGAAAAGCCTTTAAGCCGACCGGAAGCGACGATCGCCGCTGCCTGATAAACTATGTAAGTCCAATGTCCATGCACATTTTTTTGTGGAAAAACTCGGCATTATATTTATTTCTACTTTTATAATATTTGGCTTTCAACAAAACCAATTCTTTTACTAAAATATCTCTGGATTCCCGTACTTTACTTTCTTAAAGCTTTCAGTTAATCAGCCTGATGTAAGTAAAGTAAAAAATGAGTAAAAGTATTATCAAACATTCTAGAAATTTTCTAATAATTACTACAAGATCGGACATACATATCGATCGGCGATAATAATGTAAGGCAACATAAGAAAAAGCAGAAGGAGTCGACACCGGAAGTATAATCCGAACACCCAGCACAGAACACCCCGGTTATTGTGCGCCCATGGGCGCGTAGGACGATAAAAACAATTCCCATTGACTCTACCTGGCTAAGAAAACTGGCGAAAGAGAGGCAAAAAAAGCGCGCCCGCTGTGATTGCCGAGCGTAAGCAGCCCGCATGTGTCAGAAAAATCAAGCAGCCGGTGGTATTGATTTTCTCTCTCCCACAGTCCCAAATCCCGTCCCGGCGGCTCCTCTGCTGTGTGGTGTTTTTTATCCCCGGTATGGGCCATATCAACAATATTAGCACAACCTTGCGTCCAATTACGTACGTGCCGGCAAAAAGATGCCGGGTTCGTACGTACAGAATAATTAGGGATCAGCCGTGTGCACGCGCTCTGACTTCCGTCGGTACCGGCATTTTTTATTGAGCTGTGTATGCCTACGCCTGTATAGAAACTCGTTGATCAGGGAAAGGCGCACGGGAGGGAATCCAATCGGCATCCATGTACAATCCACTTAATCAGTCGACATTTGCATTGTACAATATTATATCGACACAGTACACTGTATATAGGGGGAAAAAGTAAACGTGTTCCACCGTTCCCCTGTATTGGTGCCGTCACCCGGCTGGAGTTTGACGTTGTGGCTGAACATGGCGCTTATGTACCGCGCCAGATTTAGCCATATGTATTGCCGTAACGTCACACTCCAGGCGGATGACGGCAGCAATACAGGGGAACGGTGGAACGCGTTTACTTTTTCCCCCTATATATACCGTGCGCGGCACACCGGCGACCGGATCGATAAGCAGTGTTTTCTGCGTGCATACACTGTTGTTTTCCCGGCTGACTCTCTCTCCCCCTCTCCCTGTATGTACTACCGGCTTATCCGTAAATTCCTGTTTTTCCTAGCAGCCGGTAGACGCGCGCGCGCCAACGGCACATACACGTTCATTTTCATCCAGATGTATTTTTCCTCTGTGTGCGTGTGGCTCAGCTTTTTCCACTAAGCGTTTTTCTTCGCATGTACGGTTATATTGTCTTCAACAGCATTTTTCTCCCTCTTTTCATTCTCTCCCACACTCCAACGGACCATCACAATAATGTAACCCTGACGCGCGTGTGTGTTTTCCGCTCTCTTGCATTTTCTCCTTCATCGCTACTTTTCTCCGCTTGTAAATTACGTGTTCGTGTCCCGGGCAGAAAATCGCACAGATACCGGATTCGGTAAGTCGTACGCGTGGTATCTTATTTTCCGTCCTTAATTTTAAACAACACTAATTAGTAAGTTGTTTAAATGTCTACGATCATTATGTTTTCATCCGAGATATTCGGTGGGAAAAATAATATGGCAAAGTTATGTTTTATGGGTGAGACCAATCAATTGAAGTATGATAGATTAAGAAGTGGTGCGTACATCTTTTTATCCATCACCACCACGTGATTACGTCGTCCCACAGCAGTGTGCGGTGGGGCGGTCCTTGATAGGTGCGGGAGGAGGAGCGAGGGTCACTGCCGATACGGAACTGATATTCATGCGACCTGTTAGAGATGCGCATATCCCCGCCATATGTGTCGCCATTCTACTTTCAAATTAGGTTTATCTTGCGCAATTCTACTTTCAACATTATTTATGACGCAGTGTCCAACACATACTCGTTAAATTTAAAATATTCGAAAACCGATACAAAAGCCTTACAGATTCCACAAATTATTCATATTAATAATTATAAGGTTGACAGCACTGAAATACTGTATAAATCTGAACCTGATTTTTATAACCAGCTTACCTTAGTTTTCAATAAACACCATTTCAGCAAAATATCATAGCATTATCATAACAATTTAGCGAATTAACTTTCTTATGATCAATTTTGCAACAATACTTTTCTTCATACTGGAAGGCCGTGAAATTATAGCCGGGACGGTCTCCTACATATTGTGCCAATCAAGCAGATTGGAAGGAAAAATAATATAGGAAATGAAGTTATTTTATTCCTCATTCGTCAAACAGCGGATGCCAAAGGGACGCGTGCGGCCCGATGGGAGAACGTGGTCTTTACGTATTCGCAGTACTCCACATATAAACGCACACCTGCAATTTCAACTAATCTCGCTGGGGAAAATAATATAGACTGTTTCATGTTGTGTTTTCGCGCTGACATTTACTAACATTTTCCAGCTTTGTGTTTTAGCGCTGACATTTCTATTTTGTTGTCGCCGGTGCGCGCGGTTGACGCAAGACATTTACACTCCAATAGAAACGGGTCACACCGTATGTCTCGGAAATTTAAATAACGCAGAAGTACTGCAAAAGCAGTGTTATTTAAGTAAGTACTGTAAGTAAATTATGAAATACACCTAACTAAATTTCAGTTACCAATAACTGTAAATTTAAATTTGTGGCTTTTAGAAATTATCAAACAGTTTTTAAAAGCAATGTTGTAATAGAGTATGAGAAGTACGTTTTGTAAAGCTTCGTAATCTCTGCAAATTTTTAAAAACCAGGACTGAATTTCTACCAAAACATATGATAAATATTACTACCAAATTATGCGTGCGAGACTACGCACCTGTAACAAGTTCGCGATAGTTTTTTCGAACACACCGCACACACTCGTACGGTGCGGGCATAAAGATTGTCAGATACACAAGCGGTGTTTTTGCGTTGTGTAAAGTATAGAAATCCCAACACACCGAATTATCCGTCCATTGATCGGGTGCTGACATTGAGTGGTGCTGTCCACGAAATATAAGGTGTGCTAAAAAAGCAAGATTTATCGATCGAAATCAGTGTAAAGAAACCTGGCAGTCTAGTAGCTGACTCCAAAGTGCTAGATCGTGTTTAGGCACTTTGAGAGAGCACCTCGTCACTTTATGTGTAGTATGCACCATGGTGAAAAAAATTACCGGTAGGGAAACCGGCTGGCCTTCTTGTGCCGGCCAGTGGTCAGCCCCTGTAAACAGACAGGCCGCATATTTTAATCCTCACGTGTGTGCAGTATGGTTAGTAATAAAAGGTTTTTAATTTGAATTCATCACTTGTATATGTAAAACCGGTTTGTTGATTGGCAGCGATTACAAGCCGCAAAAAGGAAACTGCCTCAGTTATAGTGTGGCCAGAAGGGTCAGTTTTATGGAGAAAATGTAAATCGGACTTTGTCAGAATGAAATGTGCAGCTGACCAGCCAGTCAGTTAGTCCGAGCAATACTAAATTCTGCTTTAATGTGAGATGCGTTTTAAAATCGCATTGACCACTGGCTAATGGTTCGAGGTCAAGTCCGATATATTTATAAGCTTGTATGGCTCACGGCACAGGAATATCTGTACTGGCGGTGGCAGCGACTAAGCTAGCATGTGCGACTGTAAACATATAAATATTCTCTGTATAGTGTACACCCTACATTTACTTTTATCACAACTACAAGTAATTTTTAATTAATGTGTGGACGGCGCTTCCAGCTTCATATTTTCTGTCTGTTTTACGTTCACGAAATTACTGCGCTTTGAGAATTAAAATGATAGTTTGCGATACTTAAATTGCTTAGAAAATATCTTACTACCGATATTATAGCGATAATATTTTCTTTAGCGTCAACAGAAACCTTAATTTCGGGATCATATCTATGTATATACTTTAATGGGTGGTATGTGTAAGACACTTGCATACTCGACGTTTGGTTTTTCCCGGTTTTGTTTTTATGCCGTTGTACCCAGTCAACGTACTGCATAACACCGGTAGAAAGAGATCAGCTGGCCGATGGGAAGGATTAATCTCGAATGGTCATCACCGTTCTGGAAACGTACCAAAAAATTAAAACAAGAACAAATTTCACATGCTCTTATTTTTGTGGCTCCAACTGAGCAGATAAGCAGCTTGATTATTTTTTAACGAGGCACAATAGGGAACTGTATACACCCTACCGTACTTGTGACCACCATCATAAGACAATAATAACGTGTATTATGCATTGCGATAATGGCATATGTTTATTTGCCGGCTGACGCACGTCGACATTTTCTGTTGGCTTTGATTTGGGAGTATCGCGCAGTGTGATGTATATGTACAGGCGATGCACAATGCAATCAAAAACATTATCATTATTTTAATTTTATTGTTTTTCGATGATGCATCAATTACAGCAGCAGTTTCTTCTGAAAAGTAAATCAAACGGAATTTAGGAGATCAATTATATAACGTGGACCAACATATTATTATTGAAATGACGTTAGCACAAATGAGGCAAGCATTTTTTGTACCGCTTACGACGTATTCGCAGAGCATTAGACAGGTAAATAATATACAATAATTGGTCAAAATAAAAGCCCGGGGATATCGAGCATGACAATGCCGTTTGGTTTTTTCTAACCGATCGACGGCAGACAGACAGAAAACGTGTAAATTGTCAAAAGGAGAATGAGATGTACAGTTGGCGGCCATATTATATACATTACGTACAATGAATGCATACAGTATAATATATAGGTATTCGGCATGCCGCTGGAGTGTGATCATCAGATGTTTTTTTGCACACTCACGATAAAAGTGCCGGGGCAAATCGGCAGCGCCAATCTAACGGCTACCATTAAACGACTACCACACGTTCAGCGGCAAAAAAAGACCCGGCTACTGATTGAGCGACCGCCAAAAATGTGAATAAACGTACAGTGACGGTAAACTCCAGTACGTACTGAATATGCCGGTCAATTGTGTACGTGCCATGTGAAAAAACACTCACCAATTTTTGATTTCCAAACATGATTACATTCCTTGTTTATCGAGAACAACCTTTCGTCCATTAATAAGCTAGTTTTCACATAGATTTTCTTGTTTTTGATTCCCGACATTAGATTGTTTTTGGTTGCTCTTTTTGTTCGATTTTTTTTTCAAAAATGGATATATTCCACGAGGAATAATATGTAAAGGAACTGGTAATTAAATCAGCGACACCATCGACATATCGCATTGTATTTGCGTTGATGCGCTTTGTAAACCGGAAGCAACCAAACCAGCGCGGTACGGATTAATTTTTACCTGTGTTTTATTTAATCAGGTTTAGTAATAATAAGCGAGTAATATGTAATTAGTAATAGCGTAATTTATTACATTAATGCATTGGTAAATTTTTGTAAGTTTAAAATAGGTTAAATATGGGAGAATGGGAGATCATACTTTTTTAATTTTGCATTTGTCTCAGTTTGAGTCGGGTGTTATCGATTAAGTTCTGATATGCCTTCTCAAAATCCTCAAAGTATTTGTTGCAAACAAAACACATAAAAGGGCATTTTGCGAATTTTCGCATAATTATTGGTGCGCACTAGCCAACTATTGCGCAAGATTAAAAATGCATTCATGTCATTGTTATATTTGGCTTACGGCATATATCGATCCAAAGGTCACCAGCGTTAAACCGCGTATAAAATATGCGAAATCATGGTGGACGGTGGTGCAAAAATACAGACTATGCGCATGCAGTATTATAATCCGTTTGTGGAAGAATGGCAACTAACTGATGTACAGCACGGCAGCGAATACAGGACTGACACAATAATATTCCCTTATTATAAGACTTATAAGTATATTAAAAACAAGAACGTATAATGCCTGATAGCTTGATGGGTAAATTATTCGCCAATTTGCGAGAAACGTTATGCCTTTATTTATTTGCGTAAACTTCTTCTTTTTCTTCCGATTGTTATTAGTGGTTATTTTGCGAACAGGCGTGCAGAGGTTAAGTTTACGTATTATTGTGTGCCGTACACTGACTTGTTACATTTATCGCGAAGAACAAATTCGCAAAGGTATGCAACTACAGTTCTACAAAATGAAGGAAAAATCCTATCAGGATCTTGTGGTGGAAACGTTCAAAAAAATGCGAATGGGTTCGAGAATGTTTTGACTGGCTGTTTAGTTAGTATTCCGAATAGCGTTTTTCAGTTTTGAAATTGATGACAAACCAGCTGATATCGCAATCAGTCCCGGGTTTCGCAATACTCAATGCGGACACAGGAAGGGAACGGTCAGCCGGCGTGACATCAATTCCACTACACCGCGCGATGTCTATCGGCAACGTGCGTCGTTTACTACACCATCCGATTAGAAGAAAAAACAGTCTCGGTAGTCAGGATCCGCTTAATTGTTGTCTGACATATTACTTAATTAAATGAACTTTCACTTTGAACGCAAAAACGAGTCGCGTAAACCCTGAAAAAATTGTAGCTGTCTGGTGTGCGTATGCGTTTACACATGCAGACTAATATATATGCACCACCGGAAATGACAGTTTCACACAGCGTCGTTCACGGTGCCCTTTATGGCTAAAATGGAAAATAAGAAGGTTATATCATTTACCCTATTCAACAATCAGAGAAAAATTATACCCCCTGACAAAAGCACGGCCGAATATTATATTGATAATGGGGATTAATCATTTTGTTGTAATATGTATGCCGATCAAGCCGGCATTGACGTGCCGTGTGTGGTGAGCGCCAGGAAAAAGGAACGATCATTTTTAGCCGCTTGTCGATTAATCCCTGATCATTTTTGATTAGGCAAACAACACCGGCTATAACACACCGAATGGGGCTTGTTGACACGCTGACCGGATCTGTGGCGCAATTGTCGCCCCTGTGTTGCAGTCACACATGTAACCTTTACTCTGCTTACACACACAAGAGAATGACGAAAAACAATAAATAATACGGAAATGCGCTCCCTTTTCCCGGTACAACAATACAGAAAACCAAGAATACACGCTTGCTACGCAGAAAGATCAGCAACAGCTCACGAGGCTTTTTCAGTTTCCAGCATTCACTGCGCAATTTTCCGTACTTGCTGGTTGTTAGAACCAGAATCCGTATGCCCTTTACCTTTACATATATGTACTTACTTACTTAACATATAGATATTAAGCATGAAAAATCACACGCGGCACCTGCCACCATTTCAATATAGCGACGCTTAATTGCTCACTGTTTTTCATGGAAACCATCAAAAAAGTGCGGAATGTGCTGTAAAGGATGATAAAGTAATTTTGCAAATTTATGTATCCTGACATGGCGAGGCAATAATTATAGCTCCCGGTGCTGTAGTACGAGTACTTAATAAACTTGATATTATATCCTACATCGGCAAAGCCGATTTCGATCTTAATTGAATGGTTTATTTTCATTAATTTTAATAATTAATACGAGTGGAATCAATCAGCACATTTCCACAAATAAGCCAAAACATGCAACAGTTACTCCATAAAATTAAAAACGGTGTTACAAAGATTGGGTAATTAGCCGTGTAGTCTCACAAATATGTACTATACGAGTAAGGACATGAACGCTGCAACATCTGCTGTCGCAAGCTAACATTCCACTTTATTCCCGTTTTTCTGTCCCGTAATTCATCCCAGTCGAGTAAATTACAGGTCTCCCCAAATGCAACAACACCCACCCAATAAACATTACATTTCCGCGCTGATATCAAACAAGCGTTGTGCTGACGAGGATACTGTAGCTGCCGACAACGAATGTACACAGCCAGAAAAGAGGGGAATGGGAAACACTGAGAAAAATGTCGAATATTTGTCATGTGTTTTTAAGGTCGAGAGAGCAATACTTGGGCCAGCGGTACATGCGATGATTACCGCTGGTACGAGTGTGCTTAAACAAAATTTTATCATCACATCCACCTGAAAATTTGCTAGGCTTGTGTAAATAGGAGGAAAAAGCTGCGATAGCGCGCCAAATAACGCCAACCTGTTTGTTATTAACGCTCATGCAGCCGTAATCGCGCTGAATATTATAACACAACCGTAACATATTTTTCAGTCTGATCACCTTTTCTTCGCACTGATAAGATTTTTCCCGTATTTTTGCAGAGATTACTCACTCGCTTATCACCCACTGCCAGTGCGCGTGAGCGGATAATTTGCAGATGATCGTGCTGGTGGGCTCGTAAAAGGCCTGTTTATTTGTGAAATTACAAAACACACATACACACACGGTGTTAATCAGGAGAAAGCCACCCTGACGATTTCCTGCCTGCTAGCCCATTTTTATCCGCAGATCTAGAAATTGTGCTCCCATACGCTTATTTCGCGTCTCACCGGAAGGGACCATGCCAATCACCATCCTCCTGCCAACATCCCAATTTCCGCTGCACAGTCCCGGTTATTTTATGTGCTGACCGCGCAGCATACGGCCGTCGCGAAAAACATCTCACCGGAAAACACAGACGCACTGCGCGCTGTGTCGATAATTCCTTTTGGCTATCATATAATTCCCGCTGGAAATTGATTGCACCAATAATACAGCCCACGGTCACATAACCCACCGGATTGATAGCATTAAAGAAATTCATCCGTTATGGCGTACACGGAACCCGCGCGCGACACGACGACTAACTATCTTGAGCAGATCCGCAGTATGTTGGTGCAGCGGGCCAATCATGACCCGTACGGCGTCGCACTGGACAAAGACCCGGACCGGACCTCTCTCGCTAAGCTGATCCGTAGCGGACCGGCTTTGGCCAATACGTCGGTGATTCAGGCGGCGCCCGCCCGCAGCTACAGCCCGGTGGACGTAAAAATGCCGCCGGCGTTGGCCACGCCTCTCAATGGCTACGGTCATGTGATGGGCGGCGTGGAGAACGGTGAACCGTTGCCTGGTCGCCGGCTGTCCAACGGGTTTGAAGAGAGCGTTATTGTCGATTCCCGCCGTTTTTCCACGTCCAAGGATATGCCAGAGATATCGCCCAGCTCTGCTGGTTCAGGTAAGAAGCATTTTATGAGAACATGACTCTCATTTTCTTATGGTTAGTTTTGAATTCCTAAGAATTGGTAAAACTCCAGAAGGTAGGAGGAAAGGTCGATTAATTCAAATTGAGAAGCAAAGCGCTGAAATCAGCCAATCGAACCGAGAAACCGGCCGCTAATTGCATAATTCCCAGTAGCCCGTTATGACGTAATGCAATTGGATGTTTTTTTGCCAGAAGTGTTCAGGTCATGCACAGAGACAGATCAGTTCAACCCGTCTGGGCAGAGTCGATTGCGCCAGACAAACAATCGCCGTCAATGGCATTCATTGAATTCGAAGAATGCCATTGACACTTCGACAGTCTAGTTCTTCGTCTACTCGAATCATTTCCTCCAGTTCCTAACCTCCGTTTCGGGAGTTCTCATATCTTTCTTCTTGTTTATTGATACAACATATGTTTAAGTTTTTAAATCATGCATCTGTTGGTGAATACACCTAACCAAATTATCTTCACGTACTCGTGCTGCTTTCGTCAGCGCGCATTACCGGTGTTGTGTGCGACTGCAGAAGCCCATCACGATCTGGCCGAAGTGCCCGGCAACCATGGGGTTCTGGACAACGGCCACGACCTGGACTCCATCCCGCCGTTATCGCCCAAATCGGAGGCCAGCGGCGGCTCGGTGTGCAGTGAGCGCAGCGGCTACGAACCCGCAACGACCATTCAGTATACGAATTTGCTGCGGCAGCAGCTGCTGCAGCGCCAGACCAGTCTGCTGCAGTACCGTCTCCAGGGCGGTCATCCCGGCGACCACGAGGGGGGCTCGGACGCCGAAGCCGAGCATACCAGCAATTCGCCCAGTTCATCGGAGCTGCCGGAGGGCGGCAGTACACCGCCGCCCCAGGTCGGCCAGGAGTTCCACTGTCAGATCTGTGACTTCCATTCGACCTCCCGATTTCACTACAATTCCCATATGAACACGCACCAGGTGCACCGCTGTCCCATACCGGAGTGCAATTACTCGACGCGCACGGAAGGCCGACTGCGCCGGCATGTCAAGGGCCATCATCAGCAGTCGCGGGATTCCAGTGTCGGAGGCGAGGATGATGGGACCCACTCTGGTGGGGAGTCCAAGAGTCGCCGGGCGTCGGATGTCGATAGCACGACAGGTACACATTGTGTTATTAACATGTACAGAGGATTATGTATACTTCGATTATTTCGTTATCCTTGCTCCGAACAGTTTTCTGTAATTTTGTTCGACTTACTGGCCTTTCGGGTGTAGCCTATTCCGTTACTTCGTTTGCTGTTTTTTACTGCTTTGTTATTTCTTGCTTTTGCGTAACTGTTAAGTAAGTACTAATTAATATGAGTAAGTAATAGTTAAAAATGTGATACTATGGAATCGTAATCTCTCAGATAACTAAATAAGCAGCAGAAAATTTAGCGATGTGAGACAATTATCATATTATGGAATTAATTCTCCGAAATAAAATATTGGTAGAGAATTCATTTGGTGTGTGAGAATTTATTCCAAATCTCTGTGGAAAATTTTGTAGGCATGGCGGTCACTCAGGGGTCCAGTGGAAAGGTCAAGAACTACCGCTGTAAACAGTGCCTAGATTTTGTAGCGGCCAACAAAAACGAGCACTACGACCATCTCCGTCTGCACATTAAAGCGGAGAAGCAGTTGGCCTGCCCGATGGACGGCTGCCGTTTCGTCACCGAGTACAAGCACCATCTCGAGTACCACGTGCGCAACCATTCCGGCAGCAAGCCGTTCAAATGCCCCAACGCCAACTGCAACTACACCTGCGTCAACAAGTCCATGCTCAATTCCCACATGAAATCCCACTCCAACTTCTACCAGTACCGCTGTGAATGCGGCTACGCCACAAAATACTGTCACAGTCTGAAGCTGCATTTGAAGAAGTACAACCACAAAGCCACCAACAACGGCCCCGAGTCAGCGCAGCTCAGTATGGCCGCGTCCCCGCAGTCCATCATCACCGCATCGCCGGTGAAATCCCCTCGCGACGAACACCACCCGAAACGTCGCAGCCGCCCCAAGAAGCCCGTCCCTCAGGAGCCGTCAGTGGCGCCCCATCCTCCGCCAGTGGTCAGCAGTGCCCCCGGCGGCGGGGGCTTTGGCGGCTTCCCGATGGCCATGCCGGAAGCGGCGGTCAGTGTGCCGCAGGCCTTCCCCTACAGCCTATACCCACCGGGATTCAGCCAGTTCCAGGCAGCGTCTATTTATAATAATTTACTGCTGAGTGCAGCTGCCGCCAATGGTCTGATAAATCCGGCCATGCGGATGAATATGGCACGCCCGCCACTGGCGCTCACTCCGGAGAACGCTATTATTAAACGGGATTCACCCACGCCGCCTTTGGCCGATGATCACCAGACTGGTATGTGATGACCTTTTAGCTACCCTACTTGTCTTTAGTTGCCGGTTTGCATGCTGGTTTCTTTTTTTCGTTTCACTCCAAATCTTACAAAAAACACGAAATTTTGCACGGTGCACTCCGTTTATGGTGGTTTGATATAACTGTGTAATTGTTGCTGACTATAATTTTGTAGGATTTCGTCTTTTCCGGCGTCAGTTGAATCATGGCAAGTGCAGTTACTTTTTCGTACCTACCTAGTTTTCGTACTTACCTAATTATGCTGTAACGAGTCACAGATAATCCGAACAAGGCAACAAGCGTAAGCCTGAATCTGCTTGATAATGGAGCGAAGTAGCGATAAAAATGTGCCTTTCTGTTGACTACCAGTGAAGTGCATACCCCTAAGTACTTACTCTTAGTCACTGAGACTGCTTTAACTCATTTCACAAAAGAAAAGGTGCCCTATATTATAATGCACAAGGCTAGAAGAAAAATTTCTCTCTTTCTGTCTCTTCTCTTTCTGTGGATGGGCTTGTTTTCAGCAGAAACCGAAGCAGCCCGTCAGCTATTGCGTATTTCGTGTATTTAGCGCAGATTGTGAAAACGTCGTGCATAGACAGCGTTGATAGAAATCGAAGTTTCCATGCTGGCATGCTTATATATCGTTTGCGTCTTTACAGGCAACAACCTGGAGAATCTGGGTAAGCGCAAGCAGAAGGGTGTCCTGCGAATGCTGCCACAATCGCGTGTCATCCGCTCCAGCATTCAGGAGCCGCCGGCCCCCAACGGCCTGCCGCTGGATCTCAGTGGCAGCTGCGGCAAAGAGAACGGCCATAGTAGCAGTGCCACCACAACGAGCTCCGAATCCCAGTCCCGCCACTCCGATTCCCCCAAATCCAACGGCTCCTCAGCACCCGATTCCACCGGTGACCTGTCCAGCAGCAGCCGACGCCGGCGCAAAGGCCCGGCGTTTAAGATCGATTTGGCTGTTCGTCAGCGTCTGCAGGACGCCTTGACCGAGGAGGATGAGCCGTCGGGCTTCCTGGAGGAGGAGAAATGCCCCATCATCCAGCCGGAGAGTCCCGAGGACCTTCGCGGCACGGAGAGCGTCATTAAAGTAAAGAAACCCCGTCGGGAATTGGCCTGCGAGCATTGCGGCATGGCATTCGAGGACGGGACCATGTACACCATGCACATGGGCTTCCACGGACGGGACAGTCCCTACACGTGCGGATTATGCGGACATCAGGCCATGGATCGGGTGTCGTTTTTCCTACACATTGCCAAAGCTCCCCACTATTGAAGCAGCGCGTGGCTTGTTTTCTTTGCGGGTTCCTGTTTGCGTTAGCCTTTTCCAAGCTTTTTGTAATCTTTTTCTATTTGTACATATTATCCTGCTCATACAACGTCCCCCGTTCTCTCCTCCTTTTGTCCAACATAACACACACAAAGTCGTCAGTGCGCTGTCCCGGAGTTCCGTCCCGGACCTGGTTTGTCGTCACGTTCAGCGTTTGGGCTCAAAATAATCGTCCGTTTTTTCTTCTCTTTTCTAATTTGTCCCCGTCGTTTTTTTCTGGCTGCCCTCCATTGTACGTACACGTACATGCACAGTTACACACGCATTGCAGAAATGTGTCCGCGGTGTATTTTTCTGGCTGGACTGTTGGTTTTTTCGGTATTTTGTAAATTATTCTGTATCAACTGACCATGGCTCATTTAATGTATACGTTCCGCAAGTTCCTCTATGTGCACATGTTTGATTTTTTATATTATTATTATGCCGGCAACTGTGCCGGATGCAGCTCCCATGTGTTTTGGCTTTGGCGAGACAATGCGTGTGCATGCGGTTACAAAATTTGACTATTTTTGTTTTTCTGCAGGTTATTTCAATATTGTTACGCCGATCTCGAGGTTTTGGTTCATGTTACTATGGGTCGCATGATCACATTGATATCTGTTGAGTTTGCCGTTTTGTTTAACAAAATAAATCAGCGAAAAATGGACCGCATTGTTGTTGTTGTAACCGACTTCGCTATCTTAAACACGGGGAAGAAATTATCGAATTTAATTATTTCACTTCAGTACTTAAGCCAATAACTAAGAAAACAATTAATTATGATTTATAATTCATCTAAGATAAAATTCAGCACTTAACAATGTAAAATAGCAACGAAAATTCAAAATGAAAACAGTGGTCACCCGCGCCACCGCCACTGGGCGGCAAACGGACAGTTTCTGCCTTACATAACATGGAAAGAATCGCTCTGACGCTCACAGCCGCACTCGTACTTACGGAAAAGGTGCGCATCACAAACAAGGCTGATCAGAGATGGAAAAATCGATAAAAATAGGTTTATTGCAAATCATGTTTTAGCAAAGCAGCCTGAAAGAGCATGCGTGCATATAATCTACATACCTAATTTTGCCCTGGATGACGTTTCTTCCATTTTCCCAATCCGTTTCACGTTGCTTTTCCTATAGGGGCAGGTGTAAGTAATTTCGATAGCACATCCGCAGAGCTCGTGCATCGGATCTGGAAGAATGTCAGGTCCTTCTTTTCTGCCTGTTCTCTGGATGCGAACCTGAGTCCATTCGCGCGGACGCCGTCTATCCATTGACTCCTGGCATGGCCCGCACCCAGAACGGGATTCCCCTGTTTTTGGCCAAATTATGGCGGATGGTGAACGATCCAGCGACGGATAATCTGATCAGCTGGAGCGCCGTAGGTTCTCCGCAGCTCAGCTGAATCTTCGTTGTTGCATCACTTTTGGTATATGTTGAATGTTAATTACTTAATAGGATGGTAATTCCTTCATCGTTCCCGATCGAGACAGTTTCGCCCGTAAACTCCTCCCGCAGTACTACAAACACAACAAATGGAACTCCTTTGTGCGCGTACTGAATATGTGTAAGTGGGACATGTTTCGGTCTGCTGCAGATGATGTGGCTTTTTCAACTATTTATCGTCATTAATTTAACTCTGTGTAGATGGATTTCGCAAGGAGATCAGCGTGGAGTCCAGCGGTCTGCAGAGTGGTCGGGATGATGAGGAGTACAAGCATCCCTGCTTCCGACGCGATAGCGAACATTTACTCGCCAGTATTAAGCGAACGGTACATTACCACGCTTTGATTTGTATTTATGTACCAACTTATTAGATGACTTCAGCAACTACTCTGTAGGTGCTAGTCGCTGCGATTCGGCAGAGAAATATTCGCATTCGTGTAAAGTGTATGTTCGCTAAAATAATAGCAGAAAATGCAGTGCTGGATTTACGATATCCAGTATTGTTTACTGCAGATAATTCAGCATGAATATGAATTTCATTAAATAAATTATACAACCTTATCCTTGAAATTAGACAGATTAAATGCGATGGCTTGTTGTAATACGTGCTCAGATTCTTCGAGTTTTTTCAGGCAGATGACACTGCTCGAAAACTTTTTCAGATGTCGAATCTGAGCCATAAATTAAATAATTAATTATCTAAACCCATAATTAACCGGTTGGCAGCTTTACAAACTTATTTTGCATAATAAATAGTGTATAAATACTGCAACGACTTTTCTCTGAATAATTATCGTCGTGTTAGTTAATTGTTAATAGAGATAATGGAGATAGTTCTGACGGTCTCATGCTAACTTCCTTCGAGCGGAGTATTATCGGTGGATGAAGCGGTGGGCAGGAGCAGTATTGAATTTGCCTATGTTGCAGCATTCTAGCGGTCAGAATGCCGGGCGCCTGGCCGGTGTGGCAAGTTCCATGGCGCTGGAGAACGGCTTGCCGGCCAACTCTCTGCAGGCCATCCGGGCGGGAAGTGCGGTGGCCGGTGTGCAAGAGGAGCAGGTCAGTCGGGTGTTGAACGATGTGCGGACACTGCGCAGTAAGCAAGAGTCCACGGACGCCAAACTGGACAGTCTCAAGCGGGACAACGAGCGCTTATGGACGGAGATGCAGGATCTGCGAGCCAAACACCAACACCAGCAGAATGTCGTTAACAAGGTCGGTCAACATCCTAAACACTGGCTGTCTCCCAGTGTCATTATTGTGGATCCTTTGCGTTTCCCAGGATTTCCCTTCATGAAATTTATTTGTCAAACATTTGTTGTGACAGTTCTTTTAATAACATGCTTGTTGTAATTGCTCTGCAGCTGATCCAGTTCTTCGTGACGCTTCTGCAAAACACAGGCAATCTGGCCAGCACTCTGCGGGCCCCGGCGCCCCAGTTAGCCATCCAGAGTCTGACGGCGGAGACTCAGAATCCGCCGACGAAACGGCGTCGCCTCGCCAGCGACAGTAATGCCACCATCCCGGTAGGCTTTAGTTTAGTGTCTTAATTACAGTGTATTTGGTCCGCTGCAGCGTCGTGGTTGCAGGTGGAGAACGGTGATCACCCGACCGGCAGTGAGGACTACGAAGGGCCCATCATTCGCGATGTAACCGACGCATGGACTGCAGCCTACAATCAGCAGACGCCGGTGCAGGTTGACTGGGATCGTCTGCTAACCAGTAAGTGATGTCCCCTTTAATCGGAAAATACATTATCGTTGGCACTGCAGTTGTTGCGATTAGCGTGGGATTAACTTGATGTGTGTGGCTGCGAAAGCTAATTTTGCAGTGGACAGTTACTTTGGGAATTTAAAATTAATATGTTCTCAATGAATTTGGTGACATTGAAGTTCCAGTTTTGCGCATGAAGTCGTAATGCTTTTCAAAGAATAACATTCTTCCGCTGATTGGTGAAGGTGCAGAATGTGGAATTGGATTAATTAAAAAACTAACATTTTACATTTATATAATTAATTGAGAGTGAATATGGTGAGCGATATTGCTACGATATTCGATAAATTGTGTGTCCGTAGATCATGTGTCCTTTAATGAGTGGTTACCTGTGTTTGTCTGTAGATGTGGGAAACGGGCAGATCCTCAACGGTCTGCGTAACGCCGCCAACGCATCAACTAGCGCTCTGCAGCCAGGAGAGCAGCAGCCTCTCTTGGCAGGTATTGCAGCCCATCCTGTTCTGCAGCCGTCGCGTCAGGTCACCTCCAGCCCGGCCGTGAATCTCCTGGGCAGTGTCGCCGCCCCCGTGGGTGGTGGCCTGACTGCTACCCCTACTTTGAGTGAGAAGAGTCTTTCCCCACCGCTAATCAGCTCGATACTCCCTGTCTCCGCCCCTCATCACGCACCCCACGACAATAACGCGGCAGTCTTGCACATGCTTCTCTCTAACCTGCTCAAGTCACTCCCTGGTCCCGTCCACGACAGCTCTGCTCTTGCAGGTGCCGTCCAGCCGGTCGTTAACACCAACACTGCCGCCGGGCAGCCGGTGATCTTGGCCACACTACCCACAGCGCCCCTCGTCGTGCCCAGTAATCAGCAGATGGCGGTGCAGCCGCGCAATCAAGCGGGACCACTGGTGTTGCCCCCTAATACAACGGTACTGTCGCTTCCTTTGGGGTCGCTCTTGCAGTTGGTGCAACAGCAGCAGCAGCAACAACAACCCCCAGCGCCCGTCGCGACGGCGCCGGGGCTGGTTAGCGTGGGGGTGCCGACGCAGCGCCCGGAATATACCATCCAGTATCCGGATAGTCCCATGTCGGCGCCCTCACCTGCTCCTTCCATTACCATGACAAATGTTGGGAGCGGCGGACAGCTGCTGCCGGGATATGGAGCATCCACTAGTGCCACGGCACCTATTCAAAGGTCGGCCCGGTGATGCGCTCGTCTAACCATATAATTTTACTTCTAATACTCTGTAATCAGTACTAAATTTGCATACCATGTCTAAATTGAATAATAGTTTATAAGAATGTTTTTCTAGAATTGTGCAGTCGTTTTGCGCTAACGACGCTGTAGCAATTACGAATTCGTAGTATTGAGCATGCTTGTAGGGTTAATAATAGCGTGATGATGGTTGTGCTATCGCTATGTGTAAATTATACCGAGAGTTTTAACTAAACATTGGAATGACTGAATGAGTAATACGTATCACACTGCTGTTCGTTACCTGTTTATCTTATCGTAAATTTTGAGTCGAATATGCCTCGTATGAATGACTGAAAATAACAGCATTAATTTCACAGTTCGGAAATGGCCCAGCAGATTGATACGGTGCAGTCCGGCCTGGATTCTATCCGTGATACCCTGGCCAGTCCCGGTTTCACACAGCTGATGGATCTTGACCAGCTACTGCAGCTCTTTTCCGAACCGGAACCAGAATCAAACACGGTTACTATACCGGGACATAACGAAGGCCTTCAAGGTACAGTGTTTTCACTGTTATTACGATCGGAGGGTTGTGCATCATCACATTTCACGAAGTTTTTTGTTGCAATTACCACGTCTTGTTTGAGTAGACATTACTCGATTGAACAGACATTACTCATGTGATAATAAACAAGAAAAAAAGACACTTATCTTCTCTAACTAATTCTTCAATGCTATTTCTGTTACAATGTGCTTGAGACTTTTTTTGGAGCTTACATTGCAGCATGGCCGGTGCTTGACGTTTCTTGAATTTCTTGTTACAGGGGTCCATGATGGTGAACTGCTGGAGACGCACCCAGAAGATCTTTTGGGTGACTACGCCTTTCCCTCGGGAGACATTGAGGGCGTGACCATACAAATCCCTGCTTATCAGGAGGACGGCGGCGCCACCGCCACCACGGAGATTCCCCTGGTCAGCCAGTCGCCGTTGGGCGGGAAGAGCGTGGGCGCGGCCAAACGGAAGCGCCGCAATTGATGCTCGGCAAGGGTTGTTTAAAATTTTTATATATATGTTTTGCAATTTTTTCTTTTCTCTCTCTTTCTCTTTCTTATAGTTAAACTATTTGTATGTTGACTGACTAAACGTAATAGTATTTTTAACTGCGGATCCTTCAAATGTTATGATTATCGGTTTTTGTCTTATTTTGCAATATGCGGTGTGCTGTTTTTACCGAAGCGCTAGTGATTAAAGCGAAAATATCCCACGTGAGACCGATGTAAGCTGTTGAAGTTTTTCCACATATTTTGTCCTACAGTATATCGTCGTACGAAATATTTTGACCAACCCATTCTGTACAGTTACATCCAGCACACAGCGCCATGAAAGTACAGTACTGTATTTTCAACGTCGTCCGTTCTTACATTTTTTGTCGCTCGAACAGTTACGAACAAAACCCTAACAGCACAATCGGTGCTTTCGTCGTGGCACAAAATCACAGCATGAAAATATTTTGCAGTTACTGGTTACAGTACTATATTCCACTGCGTCCATAACAGTTGACTTCTACTGTTCTAACACACATTGAGACCACTGATCCGCGGTATTACCGGGGTAATTAGAAAGGGGTATATATACTCCGGTATTACGTTGTACGAATTTTCCATTCAGAAGTGCCTTGTTTGACCTGTTGTTTTCGCCATCTTAACGATATAATAAAATATATAAAGTAAGAGACAGTAATTATAATAAGGCAAAACCCAATTTACGAAAAATTTGTTAAAAACTTTGTTTGGGTGTAATAAACAAGCAAATCTATTACTGTAGACGAAGTTACGTTTGGGGAAGTACAGTACGTCCGCTATTAGAAAATCTCAGGGGTGATTTTAAACACTACCATGGCGATCATGCGGACCGATAAGCGCTCTGGCTGCGTAGGTACATCGATATTACATGACTAATATCCGCAATTACAGTAATCCTCGCCTGACAGAAAAATCACCAATTTTATTCTGGAAACCGTTGGAAAAGAATTTTCGCCAAAAAATGGGGGAAAGAAACAGAGCAACGAAGATCAAGTGATAAATTGGCGGGGGCAGATAGTTCTGGTAGAAAACGTCAGTCAATCGGAAATTCGAATGTAATATCTGTGAAACGCCAAGGAAACACAAAAAAACGCGACAGCACTGGATCACATGTGTGCCGCGGAAAATCGCAGTCGGGAAAAACACGCACTGTAAGGCGACTGTTGCGGGAAGAGGAAAGCGGACTATTCAAACGCCATCCCATTTATAAAAACCGAAGGAATCATATAACAGCTAAGCAGAGCAGCGTGCCACAAAATGGAAAAAAAAAACAAAAATTAACCTTGCTAGAAAAAATGAAAGCAAACCCACGTGTGTGTGTTGTGTGATGGAATTCGCAGGGATCCGTCGAAATCCCCATTTAAAAAATGCTTTTTCCGGTCTCAATAGCCGACGCTCTTGAGATAATCGCCCAGCTTCTCCACCACATTACTGCACTGTCCCGGCTGGATGGCCTCGTTGTACGTGGCCAGAATGATGGCCTGCGTGGTCTTGACGATGATGGCCCCGGCGGCGCCCTTCTTGGCCCGCATCACCACCCCGTCGGCGTTGAGGAAGACGTAGCGTTCCCCGCCAATGCGCAGTCCCTCGGCCTGGAAGGGCGTCGGATCGGCGAACCCGTTGGAGATCCTGGCCAGCTCCGTCTGCGTCACCTTCCCGGCCACATCGCCGCCCTCCGCCCAAATACTCCCATCGTGCCCGGCGATCACGGCGCCCGTGCATGTTCCGGTGCCCAGCAGGTTGTTGTCTACGTAGTCCTTCCACGACATGATCAACGGTGTGGTGTGTCTCCCGGAAAATCACAGCGAACCCTGTGGCAGCACAAGTAGACAGTAATAGTCAGTGAAACACGTTAAAATACGTCTTTAGCAACGTGGTTAAGAGCCAGGACACGTACGATGTGCAGATGGATCAGGGAATGCAACGCTGGAATGGGTTTAGAAATACGCGCGTTTTTGGAGGAGGAGGATAGCCCAGACAGTGTGAAAATATTACAGTGTGTGCATGTATAACTGTTAACCAGCGGACCAAAATATGATGAGGTGGTCTGGCTTGATCATTGCACTGCTACAGCAAATTGGAATGCTGGCTGTCACTGAATGGCGCGTATGAAGCAGTGCTGGCTGATGACTCAGCGGGGCTCAGCTTTTATTCCGGTTACAGGGAATGTGATGACTATCGCATGATGAGTCTGCATGCACCACTCTGCGTACGTAGATTCTAATCGGACAGTAGTCATGGAAGCTACCGGAAGTATGTAAAAGGATGCAGAAATACGCATTTCAACAATGTACTAGTACTTACGTTAGTTATTAAATTAAATTATTTATTTTTGTGTAGACCAAAAGTGAGGAAATACGGCAAACCACAAGTTCCCAAAATGTGCTTACTTTTGTACTGATTTATGGAACGTTCTCGAAACACCGCATGATTCGTTATAAACGTTTACCTTGTGGGTGATCACGGAAAATGCGTAAACTGATCGTGATTTTGAATCAGCCGAATTCCCTGACTACTCTGTTATCTGTTGTACGGCTTGTACCGACTTGGACTGACACCGGATGTTTCCCAAAATTGTTTAGTTTTTTTAACCGCCACTGGAATGGCAGTCTGTCGAAGATACCACACAACAATGATGGAGATTTCTATGAATGCTGTGAAAATAACGTGATTCATGACAGCAGGATTAGCAACCACTGCCAACCAGTAGGGTAGTGTTGTCAAAATAATTATTTTATGCTATCAAGATGGATTTACTAATGCGTAATACAATATTTACTACTCGAAGTCTCGAACCGCACTGCAGTATTTTCAGTCAATAAAACGTTAAAAAACTACTATTCTTGTAAAATATACCTGTTAAAAATTACTGCTTCAGCTCTTTTACGTTTTTCCCGGTTGTTCCAAATTATCGTCGTCAGATTAAATGTTACAGTATGTATTTCCGGCGTGCGTGATTGATTCGTAGTCGTGTGACGTGCATCGATTAACCTTTCTCGTAACAAAATAGCGCGAGAGTATCTCGCGCTTAGCCAAAACTCATAGCGCGGGAGGCTCTCGCGCGTAGCCATTTCGTTAAAAATTATACAATTATTTTGAAGTAGGATTCTGCATGGTCAGGAACATCGAAAAACTGAAAACATGGGAAGCCTAATATCCATTCAAGCAGGAAAACGAAAGCAACGCCATTCTACTCATAATTTGCAGTTTACATAACGTGCCACCACGAAATACCAGCCGCGTGTGAATTATGTTAGAGGCACGACAGCCTGCGTGATAGATACGCCACTTTGCGTATGCGTATCACTGCACACATGCTGATTCGCCCTCTCTTGTACGTACGTGAGTGGCTGCACTGCACTCTCCGCCTATGCGGATACACCGCGGGCGCACTCACTGAGCATACTTGCTCTCTCGCTCCTCTCTCTCGCTGTATGACTCAGCGTATATTCGCTCGCGTTGGATACGAGTCCAGTCTGCGCACTCACATTCCATGTGTCTGGACAGCGTGACGCCGTTGCCGCCAGCACATTTCTTTCTCTACATTTCATTACGCTCTAGAACTAGCTCGCAGCAACTTGACTTGCTGATTTCTGCCAGACACTGGCCTTTGTTGTGTTTTTCCCCGCATTCACGCGGCATTTGCTCCACTTTATTTGTACAATAAAGTCATCTGTGAGCTCTCTGTGCTTGCCTGTCACATGGTAAGCAGATCGTCTGGTTTTTCGTTCTACCGGATCCTTTGAGGAGACGGTAAAGGCATAATTTCGCGGAGAACTTCGGAGAACCCGTGGTTGAAAGTCAGATTGACTGCGAACGCAGCCTCTGCTTCAACCTGGTCTTTGCTGTCTAGCGACTGTGGTAGCAACAGGTTGATCGCAAAAGCGATCCCTGCCACCTTCGCTTGCCCCATCTTTCGGCTCTTCCACACAAGGAGAGCACTTCGGCTGACTGCCCCAGACGGACGAACGGGAACTTCCCCAATCCCAACTGACGGATCAGGCTCGGACAGTAGCCTGCAGCGCCCAGAAGGAGCCTCTCAACAATCGGGGACCTTCGCCTTGAACGGCGACCCGCAACTCTAACGGAAATCGACCTCCCAACGGCGGATCACCGACCTCCACGGACTCTACAGTAACATACGGTAAAGTCCCGGTTACAGGTCGACACAGGTCGATTCTAGCTATAACTTTTAATTCCTAACGGCTGAAATTTATTTCTAAGAACTAGAAATAATTTTTCTACGGTAAAAACTTAATTTTTGTCGGAGAAACCGACCTAAAAAGTTACTTTACCGACCTAACGGACCACTCTGTGTAACTGACCACAGGTCGGTCATACTCTTTCTTTGTTGATTTGACGGACTTTTCACCGTCAGAAAAATTTCTAAAGAACCTAGAAATTATTTCTAACGGTTAAAAATTAAAATTTCGACCAGAAAACATCTCTGATCGACCTAAAAATATTCTTGTTTTTCCGCGAAAATAAGCGTGAAAATTCTTGAATTTCCTTGTGACGTCAGAACGCCCGATTTTCAGTACTTTGAGGCTAGCCAATCAGCGTGCAGGGGAAACTTCCCATACGCTTAACATAGGCGTGAATCATCATTTTTTAAATTTTGCACGCGGCTCGCATTCTGTGACGTAGGCAGTGAAGTGCAAGACCACTTAGCCCTGTGACGTCATACTGGTCAGCACAGTAGTATAGGACGTACTCTACTGTAGTACCTTATCATACTGTACTGTACCATAGTACTGTATCGTAACGTTGTGTACTGAGTCATACACAGACACATCAACACAACAACAACAACAACAAGTCGGACCATCCTGACCCTCGGAAGTTCCTGAACCCAAAGACGTTCCTGATTTCATTGAACATCCCCACATAAGGGATTGTTCAATTTACTGTACAACAGTACAAGTCTCTCGTTGGTTCCACTTGAACCGACCTGACCCGACAACAATGTCGAACCCGAAGGAAAACGAATACGCCCGAAAGTTCAACACGGACTATTCGCGGCGCCTGACCTCCAACGCGCCGTATGCACTACGGCACTCCGGTCAGGATAAAAGTCAGCCGTCATCAACAGACTCGACGAAGTCGGCCGGAGGCAAGGGAGAAGCGCAACGAGCGGATCCTCCTCGCCGATTCCAACCCAACGTCGGACGACAGCTTCGAGGACGCTCACGACAAGACGTTCCTTGAGCCCAGAGCTGACTTAGCAGCCCCGTCCCACCCGACCGGGGGGAATTGGAGAAGCTGCAGGCTGAGACCACATTGTCTCATGCCGAGGCGGAACACCCACATGGTGAACCGACCTCTACGGACCCAACAGAAGGACTTCAACTGAGCTCACAGAAAGCTCAGGAGTCGGTAACGACTACGACAGTCACCGACGCCGAACGAAAATCACCCAACCAGACGGATGACGTGAAGAGGTCGACCTCGCCCAACTCGGGTAGAGCGACTTCACCGACCTCGAAGGTCGGAGAGAAGCAACCGATAACGGAAATCGGTCAAGTCCAACCGACCACAGAAGTCGGTAGGGCTTCACCAACCTCTAAGGACGGTCAACGGAAACCGACCTTGGAGGTCGGTAATCCTCAACTGGAGGTCGGACCTCATCTGACAACACAAGTCGGAATTGAGGTCGGACGACCACAGCAATCACCAAACAAGGAAGTTGGCAAAGTCCAACCGACAACAGAAGTCGGGAGGATTTCGCCGACCAAGAAGGATGGAAGTCCACCGACCAACCAGGTCGGACCTCGTTCGACAACACAAGTCGGAACTGAGGTCGGGCAACTTCCACTGACCTCAAAGGTCGGACAACAGCAAGTCGGTCAAGTACAACCGACCTCCCTGGAAAAGAAGCCAGTCGATACAAGGTCGGATATGGACATCCAGTGGCCTAAACTACCGGCCAAAACGGGAGAAACTGAGGCCCCGCCACGAAGCGGACCCCACCCGGCTGGATCACCAACCAACATACCGATGCCTAACGAAAAGGCTATTTCACCGCTAAGTCGACCTTCGCCAACGGAAGGCAGGTCGACCCGAGCAACAGAAACTCAACCGGAGGTGAAGTCGCCAACAAGTCGACCTGTCGACCTAAAGAAGAGGTCGCCACTTATGTTCGAACTTGGCGACTCGGGTAGTGGAACTCCACCACCCACGGACGACGTATTCGACACGACACAAGTGTCACGTCCCAGCAGTAGGGATGGATTCTTCCGAACGCCAGTGGCACCCCACTTGGGTAACCACAGGTACCAAGCAAGCACGCTTGAGTACACGGCACGGAAGTGGATTGCATCCACACCTCCAGAAAAGATCGAAGACGTCGATCGACTCCGGAAACGATGCCAGGATTTGATAACACAAATCGTCCTGGCCGACCAAATCGTTAACTCCACGGAGAATCAGATGTCGCGATCGGAGGACACCCATAAGCTCGAACGGAAGCGATGGGAGAAGGAACTCGCTGAAGCCAACAATGGCATAGCCGCGCAACAGCGCCGCATTGAACACTTGGAGAGTCACCTCAAGAGGTCCGACAACCCATGTCGGTACGACTTCGAAGAGATCGAACGACTCCGAAGTACACTTGCAACGTCAGTGGAATCGGTCTTCGAACTGAAGAGACGCCTTGCCACCGTGGAAAAAGACCTGGCTGACACACAAACAGCCTTGGTCGAATCGGAACTGGCAGCAGGGACGTTCCACCAACAGTTGAAGCAGGCCAATGAAGAGGCCGAAGTGTACCGGAACGAGGTCGACAGATACATTGTCGAACTCAAGCAGGCCGACGACGAGGTCGACCGGCAGAAATATCGAATCGAACAACTCGAAAGGGAGATGGAAACTCTCCTGGTCAGGGCAGGACGACAGCTAATGGCTCACTACGGCCAGCAACCTGCCTCACCCGACCGAAGCAGAGCCATCACCGACCTGGAACAAGCGAACGCCCAATTGGCCGACCAGGTCCACGGACTAAATGATGTGCTGAAGGAAGAACAAAGACTCCGAGCACAGCTGGAACACAGCCTGGCAGAAGCCCAGAAGGTGTACGAAGCGCAACAGAACCGCATCGCACACTTGGAAGTCCGCGAAAACGACCTGTACAACTACGGTCTGGACGCGGATAAATATATCGATGACTTAAATCGATATATCGACGAGATGACCACGTATACCGATGACTTGGATACGGAGGTACGCTGTCTCCAGGAGGAAACGAAACACCTGGAACAATCCAGGACGGAGCCTCCATCCTACAGGACTTCGATGGCAACGGATTTCCACTTTGAACCGTCGCAAACAGTTCGAGATATCCTGTGGGACATCAAACCCAAAGAGGAGAAGAAGGAACAGAACTTCTTCGTGGGTGTGGTAACAACTAACCCGCTCATCGGAACTCCTCCGCAGCAACAGCCTCTGCCCCACCGTCCAGAACCGGAACGGAATACGTCGACTGCGGCACCACATGTGCCAACGTCAAACGTGCCGACAACGACGACGGCCACGTCAGGTACCTACACTAGTACCACGTATGCAACACACACATCGATGCATGCGCCAGCGCCCACCACGTCCCACCCGAATGGACCAGCGCCTAATCAATGGGGCGCAGGACGGCGACTGGGAGAGCGAACAAGCTCACATCCCAACATGGATGACTTCGGCCGCTTGACGATAAGCGACTCCGACTATCGGCGTGAACGAGCTAGGTCATACAATAACGACCTACCTCCAGGAGGACGAAGCGGACAACAGAATCCGGAACGCCCCCCCGCCGACTACCCACAAGACTCGCAGAACGTGCCTCGGTTCCGACCAACAGAAGGTCGGGCACCACCGAGAAGGCCGTTCAGAGGTCAGCAGGGAAGGGTGAACGACCTTCCACCTGGATTCTATCAACAGCCACAACGGCCCCCACGAGCACCAGCTCCTCAGCCGGAACCGTACCCGGCTGGATACCCAGACCAACAAGGTCGGGCATACCCAGACCAACAAGGTCGAGGATATCCACAACAACAGAATTATGGATATCCGGAGCAACAGAACCAGTATTACCCAGACCAACAAGGTCGGGGATACCATGCGGAACAAGGTTGGGAAGCAAACCCTCCCCCACCACCCTATGCCGCGGACGCCCAACAAGCGGCTACCCGGGCATTCCAGGAAACAATGATACGCGTATGTGCCCGCGGACGCACACAGAAGCTACCGGAATTCGATGGGGACCATAACAAACTTGAAGGATGGTTAAAACAAATCCGTCGATTCTACGCGGAAGCACAGGAATGGCATGAATCGGACCACACGTTCATGACCGACCTCATCTCACGACTCGAAGGCCAAGCCGCCCAATGGCACCGGGACACAGCCGGAGCCGAACCTGACGGAGGATGGCCAGTCAACGTGTGGTTGACTAAATTCGAAGAGCGGTTCGGAGATAAGAACAAGGAAATCAACGCCGTAACCGCCATGGCTAAACGAAAGTACCGTTTCGGACAAGAAACACCGGAACAGTACTATGACGCCATGATGAACATCAAGTCCCGATGTGACACCATCACGGACCAGATGGCACTCTTCCATCTGAAGGATAACATACACGAACCCAAGCTACGAGAAGCCTTGGAGATCCGTATGCCGGCGACTCCGGTAGAACTGCGTGACTACATACGCCAGTTCGTGAATGGAAAGGAGATGTACGACGTGGTGAAGGGATCACGGGATACAGACTATGCCCGGGTCCGAGCAACAACGCCGACACCAGCTCCTTTACCGCAGGCACCAGTACAAACAGTGTACCAGCCGTACATGATGCCGGGATACCAAAGTCCATCGGCAACATATGTGCAACCGACCACACCGATAACGCCACCAGCGCAAATGATGCCGGTCCAGCAACCGACCTGGGCAGGAGTGGCAGCTGTCAACTTGGCAGCACCTCAACCAGCAGCCGGAGCCCCAGTAAACAACTACGGAGGCCAAAGTCCTGGCTCTGGAAGCAACCAGAACAACGGGAGTTCTGGGTACAACCAAAACCCAAACCAGGGATACTCCGCGTACGGTCAGAGTCCGACACAAGGATTCGGCGGCGGAGGCTACGGTCGCGGAAGAGGACGTGGCGGCGGAAATCGCGGTCGCGGTAACTTCCCCAACCGCGGAGGCGGAAACCAACAGGGTAACCGACCTTCTCAAGCACAACAAGGTGCTCGGCAGTTTATTACTTATGCGGATAAGATGGAACAACTGTTCCTTCAGTGGACGCTGGCGGACAGCTTTACTTGCCACTTCTGCAAGTTCGGGAACCATCCCCAGGCACGCTGTGCGTTCATCGGCACTCGGGTGCAGGACAACCCGAATCGCCGCTGGTACGAGGATTGGCATACGCGATACCTGACGGGAGGACCGTTGGGTTCGGCCAACCCGAACTCGGCACAGATCGTGCCACCCCCGCGCCAACGCCAACAAGGAGGAGGCTCGGGCGGTGCTGGTGACGGAAGCCAGCAGGCCGGCCCAGGAAGTGGGTCCGGCGGAAATCGCAGATACAGTGGAGGTCAACAAGGATCTCCGGAACAGCGGCAACAGTTACCGCCACACCAGCCTTTCGGCGCACCGTCACCCAACAATGGGCCGGCTCGGGGAAACTCCTCGGGAAACGCCTAAGGTCGATGAGCCCCGGTGACTCATTCGACCTGCGACATCCCACCGAACCACCGGACAAGGATAACCCTACTAACCAACTTCATTTTAACCGGAGAGAATCGCCCATACCCACAACAGAAGGGGAAGTCATCCAACGGATGGATGCCTTGGTCAGACAACTAGGTCTGGACCATAACAGCACGGAAGAAGAATTCGTCAACGCTTTGATGGCTTCAACAGATGAAGCCACAACGGCCAGAACAATGGCAGAACGACTCGGAATTCTTGTCAACAATGGCAAAATTGAAATCCGGACCGGAACGCAAACAATGCCCGACTTAACCGACACAGCGCATCAACTTGGCGTTGGAACGTCGGAGGCCGGAACGCAGGGATTGCCCGGAACGGCCGACCCAATACCTCAACTTGGCATTGGTACGTCGGAGGTCGGAACGCAAGAAATGCCCGACCTACGTAACACAAACAACGTGACTACGCCGCCCGCCACAGAAAGTGACGCAGGACGGACCGGCCACGGAAGCTGGACCGGACTGCCGGTGAGAAGAAACTCAACCGAGCAGCCCAGACAAGGGCCAAGACGCGGAGGACCGGGACGCCGATTCACGCAAAGGGGCAACAGAAACTTCCCCAACGTATCATCCGGACGCGCAACGGATAGATACGCTGCAACAATGGCAGCTATCGACCTCACCGAAGAATCGGACGGAGAAGTCGAAATATGGGAAACATTCCCTCTGGAAGCACAGGCACCCGCTCACTGGCTGCAGCAGGAGTCGGACCTCTCCCAGCAACAACCTCAACCGGCTAGAACAGTAGCCGGATCTCGGACGTTCGTCAACCTCGACTACATATGGTCGCAAGTGAGGCCAACGGAAACCTCGATAGAAGAACGGATACGAGAACAAACACGACGGTTCGAAACTCCCACCGACGTGCTGGAGGACGGAGTAGCTAACCGACCTCAGGCACATGAAGTGGTCGTAACCGAAGTGGAACCAATCCAAGGTACGCTGACGCCAACAGAAGGCGGATCAGTCTCCTTAATTCCCGTCACACCGACTGTACGGGAAGTGACCTTCGAAAAAGGGACTCACAAGAAACCGAAGACGGTCAGAGCCTGGACACACGCAATCCAGATCGGACCGACGCCCACTATGGCGATGCTCGACACAGGAGCAGAGACTTCGCTAATCGAACAACGATTTTGCGAACAAAACGACCTGCCAATGCAACCTCTTGGCCATTACACTCGGATACTTGGCGTAGGCGGACAAGTTGCCTTCACCGTAACCCACTGCTGCACCGTACCGGTAACGCTGCAGGGATTTACGAGCCATCATACATTCCACGTTCAACCGAACAACGCGGATATCCCAGTGTTACTTGGATGTGATTACCTTCATTCCAAGTTCACCTTCGTGTTAACGCCCATTCCTAATCCGGAACGACCTGGAGGGATGACGGTAGTGCAGTCTATCCCGATACCAGAGGCATCGGGCACGGTAACAACTGAAGCAAGGATAAGTCGGCTTGATCACCCGTCAAACCCTTTGCCCAACATTTGCCGTGACTGCCGGGACACTAACCGGACTCTGATCGAGGAAATGCAGCTGCACAACGCCATTGAAGCGTACGAAGAAAGGATACGGACTGGAAAACTACGTCCGAAGAAACGCATACTGAAGACGGCAGTAAAGTCTATCCCGATACCAGAGGCATCCGCAACGGAAGCGGATGCCATCTTAGAAGTCCAACAAAAGTACCGGACTTGGTTTACGGGAACACAACACTTTCTCGACCGACGGACGTTGGAGATGTTGGCCACTCTGCAACAGAACGGAGCGGTGACTACGGACCAGATACAGGAAGCACAACGGACATGCGAACCTGTATTGGCTCTCGCCGAAGACATCGACGATGAAGCTTGGGAATGGGAAGACGAACGAGTCCCAATTCATCGGCAGTACATGGAATACGGACTTCCAGTACCACGCCCTCTGGAGATACCCTGCCAAGAACTAGGCGGAGCACTCTTCAGTTACATGCGACAAGTACAGTTGTACGGAGAATCGACTACAACTGCGTTTTGGAAACGGTACGGCGAGGACACCTCAATAACAAGGACGATCCCCGACCCGTTACCGCCAATCACGGAACACTTTCCGAAGGAAGTCAAATTCGTCAACGACTTGAAGAAGCCAACTGAGCACACGCAAATTGGCGAAACCGACCGACCTGATCGCTGCATAATTTGCAACGATAATATTGATGGAGTCGTTCGGACGCTGAAAACTCATCATGACTTGACTTGGATTGACGGCAGACCGTCGTCACCAGCCCCTCCGCAACCAGAACGGAAGGTAAACTCAAGCCGGAAGACCAAGTCGGTAGCCAATCAATGGCTGAGCAACATAAGCTCACAGCCACCCGACCTGGAGAAACAGGACGAAGAGAGTCGACCGACCCAACCGAAGGAAACGGTCGACCAGGGAGTACCGACCACGGAAGTCGGAGAAGGTAGTGCGCCACCGACTACAGAAGTCGGACATGGTAACACACCTGACGTTAACCCTGAGGATGAACAAGAATCCGAGGAATATAACTCGGACGCCTCGGACGTACAAAGTTCGAGCGATTCACCGGACACAGACTCCGATAACCAACCTTCGGAAGAATCCGAGGAAGAGGATGATGACGAGGAATTCGACCCGTCAGTACGAAACTGCAGGTCGGATAAACCGCGGAAGGATGACTCGGATGACTCATCCGAGGAGGATGAAGAACCGACCTACGACGTCCGGCTGACAAAAGCCTTGCGGTCCATCATCCACACTGAATTCATAGTCGACCCTCCCCCGGAACAAACCGGACAGGAAAAGCCAGTCGATGTCGAACAACAAGCGGAACTTGAACAACTTCAAATTTTACGGGAATTTGGAGGAGGCCAACCGGAGGAACACGACCTCCGACCTCCAACCATAGTAACCCAGCAGTTGTCAACCGAACAACCGACCTCGGTTAACTTAACTGACCAACAGAAGTCGGAGCAGCCGCGCCCACAGAAGGTCCGGATTGCAAAAGTTAACTCGATCACGGAGTTGAACTTGGGCAACAAGCACCCACAAGTTCATCATCTAGCACTGGACCCGTTCATCGACTCGAAGCCGCTAGACCGACAGGTGGTCTTTAATAGCGAGCGAGTCTCTCTTCCACCTTACTCAACGTGTTCTATCAAGGTACGGACAGCCAAACCAATGGACCCGATGAGACCCATCTACTTCTACACTTTACGGCGGAAGCACCGACCTATCCGACCGATAGAAGCTAAAATTGAGATCCGACCTCAGATAGACACGGCCTGGATAAACATCCAGAACATGACCCACCAACCAAGGATATTGAAGAAGGGCATAAAACTTGGCCATATGCAATACAGCGACATGTTCGAACCGGACATCGACAACCAGTACGTCGAATGGGAACTCCCACTTGGAATTGCCAAGACTTGGCCACCCAAGTCGGAACCAAAGCCATCGCCAAAATTCGAAATCTTCGAGTCAACAGGAGTTAGAGCTCAACGGAAAGTGAAACTCCTACCGCGGGCGATAACCCAAGTACACGTTATAATGGACGTTGCAGTAGCCACCGGACAGAAACTCATGTACCTTGGTGGATCCGACCCCCAACGAGACGGAGTCGAAATGATGGATGGCGTAACTAAACATGATGGGAGACGATTTACCATCATGGTAGCCAACCACACTCACCGTGAGGTCACCTTACGAAAAGGTGCCCCCATGGGTCGAGTCGAACCGTTCCAAATGATGACGGACGACCAGAGAGTTGAAGAAGCAAGAATACGGTCAGCCCAGGTAGAGGAAGAAGACGCGGAATCCCAGGAAGAGCGACGAAGAATCATCGACTCCATGAACTTCGGTAAGAACTTAACCGATGAGCAACTTGCCCAACTTAAGGCAGTCGCCTGGGAATACCGGACCGTCTTCCCGACCTCGAAGAAACCATACGGAGATGTCAAAGGTGTAACACACACCATCGACGTCCAAGGTGCACAGCCGATTAAGATGAACCCCACCAGAACAAGCTGGAAAGGAAGGGAATTCATCCAGAAACACGTACAGGAGATGCTCGACCAAGGAGTCATCGAACCCTCATCGGCTGCATGGAGCTTCCCCGTCGTCTTAGCCGCGAAACGGAACGGGGACGGCACGGTTGGAACTCGTTTCTGCATCAACTACATAAAGTTGAATGCAGTAACAAAGAAGAACAATTACCCGTTACCGAACCCGGACGAGCTACTGGACCAGTGCGCCGGAATGGAGTACTACGGTAAAGTAGACTGTCAGTCCGGCTTTTGGCAAATTCCCATGGACGAAAACTCCAAGGACTACACAACCTTCGTAACACCGGAGGAATGTGGAGATTCAACTGTATGCCATTTGGAGTCTGCAACGGACCAGCGACCTTCCAGATGCATATGGATAAGATAACGGCATCAGCCCGGAAGAAAGGCGTGTTTGCATACATTGACGACATCATCTTCTTCGGCAAAACTTTCGAAGATTTTGTCGAGGCTTTCCGAGCGACCCTCGAATGCCTCAGAGATGCCGGATTCACCATTAAGCCCTCCAAATGCGAGGTCGGAACGGATAAAATGCTGTTCCTCGGACACGTCCTTAGCAAAGACGGAGTCCAAACGAATGCCAAGTCAACATTCAACTGAGGTCGTTCCTGATTGGCTAACTACTACCGTAAGTTCATCCGAGGATACGCCCAGAAGACATCGAAGATGTACGAGCTCCTACGGAAGGACCAAAACATCAAAAGGATTGGACGGAGGCCCACACGGCCGAGTTCAACGAAATCAAAAAGGCGTTAACAGAAGCGCCCGTACTGGCGAAGTTCGACCCGGCAAAAGAGACCGTCATTGAATGTGACGCAAGCGGAGCCGGACTTGGCGCGGTGTTATCCCAGGACGGACATCCGATCGCCTACGCCAGCAGAGTCTTACACGGACCTGAACTCAACTATGGAGTCACAGAATGGGAATGTTTGGCCGTGGTATGGGCAGTGCAAAAATTCAAGCACTACATCGACCATGGACCTTTCACCGTACAAACGGATCATCGGGCATTGCAGAACCTGCTTAGATGCGAGTCAAACCGACCTGGCATCAACCCTCGGCTAACACGATGGGCACTGGCTTTACAAGGGCGGGACATAACCATCAAGTACAAGCCAGGAGTTTTCTGCGACAATGCGGACGCCTTGTCGAGGTGGCCACTCGAACGGAGTGATGACAAAGATCCACACGAAGAGTTGGATCAGGTGCCTAACTTCGAGGACTTTAAGGATGAAATTAAAGTCTGCACCATACGGACCCTACGACGTCTGAAGGACAACGCTTACAGGAAAAAGAAGAGGGATGAGAAGGAACCACCGGAAATTCCACTTCCACCACCTCTTCCCGGATGTAACGTCATTTCAGACTGGGATGACCTAAGTACCACAGAAGTACGGGTCGTCAACGTACCAGCTCCGAAGACGTCGGACCTCAACATATTGGAACCGACCATCCGGACCGCAAATACGGCGGAAGAGACGGACGAGTTGAGCCCACACGGCGATATACTCGCACCGCCCGTGTCAACGAACGCGGAATTGCGGAAAGCACAGCTGCGAGACCCGCACCTGAGGAAAATTATCGATGAACTGGAGAACCTGGATAAACTCGACTACAAGTCGAAGTACACCGAGCACTACCAGATGGCTCAAGGACTCCTGTATCGATTGAAGGTAATAAACGACAAGCTGGAACGATGCTTCGTCGTACCTCTCTTCATGCGAACCAACATCATACGTTCGCTACATGATGGGAAAACCGGAAACCACTTCGGACGCGATAAAACCGTAGAAGCATTGAAGTTGCGCTACTACTGGGAACGGATGTCAACCGACGTGTTCGAATACATTCGGAAATGCCGACAGTGCATTTTGGCCAACAAGGTCCGACGTCCCCACCGGGTAAACTCCAAAAGATGGAAGTTGGTGAAGCTTGGTATCGCATCTACGCGGACTTCAAGGGACCTTTACCTCGAACGCAGACGAAAGGATACCAATACATCGCAGTGGTAACCGACCAGCTGACGAAGTTCACCATCGCCCGGGCAACCAAAACGAACACCGCGAAGGAATTTGAAAAGTTCTTTGTGGAAGATGTCCTGCTGAAGTACGGAATGCCGACCTTCATCCACTCGGACCGAGGGACGCACTTCACGGCGAAAACATTCGCTAAAGTTGCGAGGATTTTCGGCATCCAACATACGCTTGGAACAGCCTATCATCCGGAAGGTCAAGGACAAGTCGAACGGCAAATGCAGACGATATGGGACGGAATACGAAAGTTCTGCAATATAAAGGACGGACACCGTTGGCACAGAGCCTTACCATATGTCGTCTGCGGGATGAACAGAGCAGTCCATGCCTCGACCAAATTTTCACCTTACCATATGCTGTATGGTCGGGAAATGACCATGCCACAGGACTTAGTGGCCGGGACAAACGCACCGGAACAGTATACGGACAAGGAACATTACATCAGGCGGATAAAGGAACGACTTCAGATGGCTCACGAAATTGCGCGCATCAACATCGATGAAGCCTTTGAACGGAGCGCCGAAGTTTATAATAAGAAGAAGTCATCACCGACCTTCAAACCACGAGACAAGGTAACGGTGGAATTCCCAACTAAGGACCCCGCCAGGATGGAACGATACGACGGAGAGTGGACGGTCATCAGTTACGTTGGCCCAAACAACCTGCTACTCCGAAGTGAGGACGGACGTGAAGACACCGTAGCCGTCGACCGAGTGAAACACTTCCCAGCCGACGCACGTCGACCAGTAACTCGGTCATCTGGTCAAAAGAAGCCGGATAACGACCTGGGAACCGACCCCACAGAAGGGAAGGCGACCAGTAAGTCGACCAAAAAGCCTGAAGTAACCATCGAGCAATCGGAGAAATCGAACTTAACCGACCAACCCGAAGTAACGGTTAAGAAAAGAGGTCGAGGTCGACCTCGGAAGAAACCGCCGATGGACTTCGAGACACCAGCCCTGCAGGAATTGCAGAAGCAAAATGTGATACCGGATGAACCAGCTGAACCGACCTCGGAGAAGCCTAAGGAGTCGGACAACAAGTCCGAAGAACCGGTTCAGCCATCCTACCAACCCACGGAAGAATCCAAGAGGCCGGTGACTAAACCGGCAAGGAAGAAGAAGTCGGATAAAACGACCGACCAGGCGGCACCGACCACAGAAGTCGAGGTTGCCGACCCGGCAGTCGCACCGACGAAGCCAAAACGGACTTACAAGAAAAGGACGGTTAAATCAACCGACCCGGCGGCACCGACCACGGAAGTCGAAGTGACCGACCAGGAGGTCGGACCGCCCAAACCGAAACGGAAGATCGGAACGGTTAGGAAACCGAAATTAACAGCACAACAGGTGCTGGAGGAATCGGAAGTCGCTGAAGACGAAGCTCACAAGGAAATCCTCGATAGAATTTCGGAAGGACGAGCGGACTCGGAGAAACCAGTCAAAACAGCAAAATCAAAGACACCTAAACAAGCAGTCACAACAGAACAGACTCAGTCATAGGGCCATAGGCGTAACTTAGAATAAGTTATAGTCATAGGTAGCTTAACAGTAGCTAGGTATAGGCCGACCTTTGGTGTCGAAATGGAACCTCTTCAGTTGACCGGAACATCTTCAGTTGAATTTACGGGAGTTGGTAGAATTCTAACGCGCCGTATTCCTCTCCTTAACAGCAGACAACAATGTCGGGCCGACAACGCAACGACCCACCTTCTAGCGGATCCAACAGCGGACGCAGTGGTAGCGGCTCGAATCGGTCGCACCACAACCATACCCGTCTCACCATCGCTCGACCTCGCGATCGGATAATTCGCGGTCGGCAACGAACACACCGCTGCCGCAGGTACATCACATGCTAACGATACAGCTAATGTCTTAGCAGGTTTACGTCGGGCCAGAACGAAGCCCACAATATCGACCAGTACCACCGCAGCATCTGCCACCGAACACTGGATTTACGACTGGCGGACTTCTCGTCAACTATGGCGCTAGTGCGCCTGGAATGGTGAACGTACCACCGCCGATTTCACAGCCGACATGGGCTGGACCTGTAACTCGATACGTGCCAGTGTCGGGAGGAATGGGAACGATAACTCCGACGTCACCAACGCGATTCGGAACGTTCAGCGCGATAGGGCCAAACAATACCCTATCACCTCCTCGACTTGGAACATTCAGTATCGCGGGAGTGGTTCCACCTCTACCAATGACGGGACCAGTCTCACCAACTCGTATTGGACTCCCGGGACAACCGATTCCGTGGGGGATCCACATCTGGCACAGTACTTGATTCAGTCGCTTAACCAGCACTTGAATCAGTACGGAGGACAGGCCCCACATGGGACTGTACTGGCAACGACCACACAAGTCGTACCGCCGCGACCTCCTCCGCCACCACCGACTGAACTTCCCATACCGACCTCTACGCAAAGTAGGGCGATACCAACGGGAGAGTTACGGAAACTCGATCAAATTGCTCGTGACCAGGCGCGTGACTTGACGCACCAGCTGTCGACAATTACACCGACAACTCCTGGTTACCTGGACAGAAGGGTGGAAATCCTGGATCGAATTTCCGGACTCCAGACCTTCATTAACGACAACACGAATATAATTGCGATTCGGAACCAACGAGCGGCCCAACCGACGTCCGCCTCCACAGCTCAACCGTCATCGACAACGACCACGCAAGTCGTTACGTCGATGCCTCCACCACAGGAACCGACCTCGTCTACCACACAGCCTGGTAGTCGGACATCCTTCGCGGAGGCCATGGAACGCAGAAAGCGGCGGGATGCTGAGCTGAAACGATCGAAGTTGGACGAACTCCGACAACAACGAGAAGACGCGTGGAACGAAACGGTTGAACTCAGACAGACGCTACATAAGCTGTCTACTGAACAACCTGACAACCATGCCGCATGGAAAGAGGTCATGGACCAACTAATTGGTTGGGACCATTATATGAGGGATATGGATGAACAAATCGAGAAAGAGGAACACCGCCCCGGAACTCGCCATTGTCCCCCGACTCAGCAGATACAACCGGTTCAGCCGAGTCCGACCTCGCCAGCTACGGTGCCCAATATGCCGAACGTGCAACCTCAACCAGCACCGAACCCACCGGCCCAACAGGAGGCGGTAGTAGATCCGATTATACAGGAACTACAGTACCTCCAGCGGGTATCAGACATAATGATGACCCGCATGGAGGCGGTCGGACAAGATCGGAGACTCGAACTGCACGAGTCAACCCGACTGGGAAGGGACTCCCAAGATATTAAGAAAACCAATGCCCAGATCCAACACGCGATCAAGAACGGCATCCCAAGGAACAACTGCCCTTAGCGACCTTCCACCAAAGATAGCTCACCTTCGGCAGTTAATGGACCAGTACCCCCAGTATTCCCAAAACTTAGAAGCGTCAGAAGGGCGATCCGAACAACTACGGATACCCGACCCCGTGGCCATCGCTTCCACGCTGCACGAGGCCAGACGACTTCGCCAGGTATGGACCATGGATGAACACATTATGGACTTAGGCGAGGTAATCGGCAACGCACAACGACTTGCTGACCTGGATAGAGCCATCTACTCGGCAGAACGCCTTAGCAGCCGAGGTCGACCAACAACGGACGACGAAGCTCAACGGCTCATTAACATCCTGGAGCGACTAAAAGCCCTGATCCAGAACGAACCTTTAATGGCGGAACAAAAAGTTCCCCAAAAATGGGACGGGAAGTATCAAGCAATGGCACTCAGACGGAGGAATCCAAGCAGACAGAAGCAGCTTGGAAAGCCATCCCTTGAAGGCAAAGACACGCTTCGGACAATTTACGAACGCGTCTTGCTGGGCACCGAACCAAGGGCCTTGACCAAAATTGCCGACCTCCGAGCTTACATAAAGCTCGCAGAGGGCCTGGTTAAGAAAGACCCGTCAACCGCAACGGTGCAGGAGAAACACCAGCTTCGGATGGCGGTCGAGTGGATCGAGACAAAATCTCTTCGAAAAGAACCCTCCATCCCAGATACCCCTACCGAACAGGAATTATGTGGTATCCCCGGACTTCTCCACACAGTCAGCAAGTCCAGTGACGTCGCCGAGGACGGCCCTGCACAACAAAGTACAGGAAGACCGCCAAACCCGGATATCCACCCACATTTCGGATGGATGGGACCGGCTCGACGACCTTCAACGGGCATATGTACACCTGACGCCCACGGACCCAGATGCCATTAGAACGGCACGTCAGAAGATCGACACCCTGGCTGCTTACTTAAAGCAAGCCCAGGACCTCTTCGATAAGGTCGATCCGAACGACACTGAAAGCCGACAACTCGGTAGTTGAAAGGATTGTAGAAATCCTCGATTCAGAATCGTCGTGCACTCGGATTGCCACACCATTACCTCCTCAACGGCCAGCACCGACCACAACAGCAGTAATGACGTTACCCGAAAGCACCGGACGGGACTTGGCTGAAATTTACAATTACCAGCTGAATCGACCGATGTCACCAACGAAGGTGACCGACCTCGAACGAACGGATCGACACCTGCGGATCGAGCTGGATTTCGCCGAAACACTTAGCGAATGGGGCGTTCCAACATGTGGCCAACCCAGAGAACGGTTGGAGGAAGCCCTTCGGTCAATAATTGACCATGTTAAACGGTATCAGCCGGTGCCAACACAAGCACCAGCCAGAGAGGCAACGCCACCTGAAGCGGAACCCTCTCCAGCCATATCACCGGCACCAGCCGACGGACTCGAATTTGCCGAAAATGCCAGAGACCAACAAGAGGTCGACCTGGATGAGGTCGAAAATCAGTACAGAGAAGCTGTAGACGTGCTGGAGAACCTGGCTAAACAGCTTCGTGACCTCAACTCAGCAGACAAGTCAGAAGAACGCCTGAAGGTAGCGCTGGAACAACAGCACACCATCTGCTCCAGGCGAGTTGACGACTTGTGGAAAATGTTGGAGGCGAATCCACGCTTTAAAACACAAGGCGAACTTGACCGGGAGGAAATGAAGAGGTTGAAGACGGACTTCGCCCGGGCAGAACAAATAGCTGCCAACCTCCAGGCCCAGATCAACAAGATGGAAGGCCACGACCCAACAATGGCTAACGTGAAGAGAGCACTGCAGGATCAACTTAGATTCTCGCAGATACGCGTCACTGACCTCCAAAACAAAATCGACGGTCACCGTAGAATGATGACTCGGATAGCAGCAAAGCAGCAGCCGACCTCAACAGGAGGACCGGCTCAGCCGAAGCCACCAGTACAGGACTTGGCTACGTTAAGAAGCGCCCTAAGTTACGCGGAAGAAATCGTTGTCAACATTACAGTGCGACTCGCCGGCATGGATGACAAAGATCCAGCCCAAGCAGCCGACAAGAAGGCCGCTGAAGACCGACTGACGTCCTCGCAACAACGAGTCCGCGAACTAACGGCGGAAATCGCCGCGCTTCAAAGTCAGCAGTCAGCACCGACCTCGACTAGCTCGACTCAGTCGACCTCCACACCAGGACCGGCTCCACCGACCTCAACAGTAGGAACGGTTCAGCCTAAGCCAGCGGACATTAGCGACCGACCTATGTCCCCGGTTACCGAAGCTAGAATAATGTCAGCAATACCGGACCCAGGAACGATGCCAACAAGCGCACCACCTCACTTGGTTAACCTGGTGAATCAGACGATGGAACTCATCACAGAAATGAGAGCCCGTCGAATCTTTTGTGATTCCAACAGCCGGTTAGCACAAGACTTGGACCGTGACATCCTGGCCTGGGGCACTAACGTAAAGTTCCTCCGCCAACTCCACCACCCAGACGCGCCGAAGACTCCCGGCATAAGAGGCCATATAATAAGGACCTCTTCCTGGTTGGAGACGCGAGTCCGAGATTACATTGAAGAACGGGACCGTGACCAACAACGAAAGGAAACCTCTGAAGCATCGCTGCGGACTGCAGCAACGGATCGTCGAGCTCGGATCACACAAATCCAGTCGACACGTAACCCGACGGACCCTTTCGCGGTTCCACAATCCATACCGGATGACGAAATCCAGTTGACTCTGCAGACCGCGGACAGATTGATTGGTGAACTTTACCAATTACGGGACTCAACCGACCCGCAGACTCCGCAGTACTGCCAGATTGACATCTACCTAGGCCACTTGGAGAACAATACCAAGGAGGTCCGATTCATTCTCCGACCTGAGACGCAACGGACCGTCAAGAATCAGGATCGGTTACGGATTCTCAAAGTCAAAATTGACAGCTTCGCGGAAGACTTCTACAAACGCAAACAACAGGAAGCGGAACGCAAGCTGAAAACTCCCGCGAAGAAGATTAAGGCGACACTTAAGCCACCGGTCCAACCTGTCAAACCATTGGAGGTTCAACAAGATGAACCAATGGATGAAGTACCGCCACTCGGGAACGAACTCGAGGTCGGTGCATTCGAACAGGTGGATATGGATACTTCCGAAACACCAACAACACCGCAGGACGGCCAACCAAAGCCAGCTGCCCGACTCACTCGACCAACAACCCTGCCGGGACTCTCACATAAAGAGCCCATAGCAGATGATAAAGGTCCGAGGAGACGTCTATTCTCACCCCCACCAGTCCGAACAAAGAACAACTGTTGGAAATTTTGAAAAGACTCCAACGGGCGAAGCTCAACCGGGTCAGTCACAGAAACCGACCTCGGCAACGAAGTCAGTGTTCACCTCCGGAGTCCATAAGAAGTTAGTCCAACAGGCCAAGAACTATGACCTGGAACGGATTCTCAACGAAGCCCACCTAACAGAGGGATTGAGGCTAGGAAAGCTATCCACTGACGAGCAACAAGCACTTGGCCAGCGGATATACGCGTTAATCCAGGACAGGGATAAGGCTCTACGCCGATTGATGTTTGTGAGGTGCGGAAGACAGGCACTACGACAGCTTCCGCTGGATGCGGCCATTATTAAGCCAGCCCAACTACTCCGACACCCTCGCATCAACCCTGCAGCCTACACGTTGGAGATGCCTCCTCAACCCGGTCAACAGGTCACCGAGAAAATTCGATGCATCATGTCCGACAGTAGCGACGAATCTGACCACAACTACAGAAAGGGTGCTCAGATCGAAGATGACCCGACCTACGACGACGACTTAACCTGGCAAGAGACCCTGCTCATGGATGCACAGACAAGCTCCAGGTCGTCACATGGATCCCGACCGGCAGAATCAACGCCGAGAAGGAGTAGATCCCCGGTGAAACAAATTTCACCGAACCGGGCAGCGTCTCAACCGGCAACTATGCCGAGCCAACCTCCGAAGGAACAACCACGTAGGTTCACGCCCCGGAATACTCCAACCAAACCAAAGCAAACCCCGGAGGAGATGGACACGACGTCTCCAAAGGAGGTCGGACCTGAATCACAGAACGAATCGACCTCGGAACCAGCCAAGTTGGTCATAGATGAATCTCGAACAGATGAACCGGCAACAGCTCCGGGTAAGAGAAGTAAGAAGAAGCAACAACCGGCTGATGACTTCTCGCGAGAATACCATGACGACCCAGCCTTAAAGCACGTTCAGGACCTGACTAGGTCGGAACAGGACGCGAGTGTGGACGCAGCGTTTCCAGAGGACAAAGAACTCTGGAACTCACTCAAGTCACGCCGTGCTAGCCTCGTTGGAAACACCGACGCGGTCCGTAAGGAACACGAACGACTTACGCAAAGGATGGCTGAGGTCATGAAGAGAATGGGAGAACGATTCCGTGCGGAGAAGGCCCGACCTGCGGCACAACAACAGGCTGTTACGACTCGGCAAAAACTCTTCACACCGGATCCCCAGTCAACCTCTAAGACGACACGACAACTGGTCGTCGTTAAAGTGAAGAACCTCAACCGGCAAGAGAACCTTCCGTGCAGATCCAGGACGAATTACTGGATTCAAAGGTGATCAACTCGGCTAACTCGGCTAAGTTGTCACGGAGGGAAAAGAAGAAGGCTAAGAAGGAAGCCAGAAAGGAAGCTGAAAAGGAGGTGACCAAACAACCTCCGAAGGAACCGACTAAACCGAGGTCGGACCTTTCAATTAAGACGCCGAAACCTAACCCGGCCAAACGGCATAAGTCCTCCGACGACCTTGATACCTCAGACGCTGGCCCACAGAAGCCGGACAAAAAGGGGAACGCCAAGGAGGAATTTGACTACGACGCAGCCAAACAGCGGATGCGAGAACTGATCGCCAGAGCAGGTACTGCGGCGACCAAAACGGAGGCCGAAAGACCACACGAAAGGTCTAAGCCGACGCCTAAGCCACCACCCAAGCAACCGAAACCTTCTACGTCCAAGAAAGACTCGGACGATGAATCAGAGAAACCCTCGGAACCCGACGATGAGATCTCCGACCATGGTGAAGCCGATCCATACGAAGGATTTAAAGGCGATCGAAATGAAGAATGGAGTCACGAAGAAGACACCGACGCTTCTGAATGGCCAGCCCCTGATGACGTACGTCAGCGGCTACCCGACGCTCAACCTGGTGACCGACCAGTCGGATTTCATTGCACGGTTTGTTGAACATTGCACGGGCGTCAGGTATGTCGTCACAGAAACGACTACCAACCAACCGACCTCGGGCACCGTTCGAACCGGTAACATATGTCAACACCGCCTCGGCACCAGCAAGGGCAAGTGCAACTAAGCCAGGTCGGACTACAACTGGACGTTTTGCGGTGAAAGACACGCAATCTCTTCCACCGACCTCACCTATGGAAACTTCACCGGCTCCGGAAGGTAAGACTCTACGGAAGAGTCAACCTAAACCGCTGAAATCAACGAAGAAGTCGGTGAAGACCAAGGAGAAAACGCCCTCTGAGGAAGAAGACGAAGATGAAGAAGAAGAAGATGAGGACGATGACGACACCTATCAAACACCAGAAGGGTCGGAGGATGACGATAATGATGACGACGACCAACCTCCACCAGCTTCGGCACCACAACAGCAGGGTGAACCGGAGATTTCTGACAATCAGAACGAACCACCGGCCAACAACGGCAACGAAGCTGACGAGCCGATGGAGGAAGATAGTGGTGACGTCTACGTTCCAAGTACGGTTAACACCAGATTCCGACCCGAATCAACTCCTCCAGGAATGGAATGAGGATACCCAGGAAGTCCTACCGTTACAGATTCCTAGCCTACCGAAGGTAAACGTCAAACACCCGACGGTGGCCATTAAACGTGCTCATACTCTACCTCCACGCGTCTCGGAATACGATCCGGGATGGATGTACACCTTTGCGGCCTTGAAGGCCCTGGCGACCTGTGGACCGAAGTTTGCGACACCGAAGATCGCATTCCAGCTCCTCAGGCACCATAAGATCGGTGACATCGGCGGAGGTTGGAGGCAACTAAGCCAGAGCAACGTATACCGGTACTGTAACCTTGGGTACAACGAAAGTAAAATCATACGGACATACACCAGCAGCAAGCGGATGTATTACGAGTTCCCACCGGAGAAACGAGATCCGGCGCCGACCACTTACGAAGGTTGGGTACATGCCATCGAAGCGTGTATGGAAATGTCGTGGCACCCGGAAGGACTGACCCGCGGCGAAGTTCTACATCAGCTGGTAGCTAGGTTCGAATTTGAATGGGAAGCTAAAAAACCCCAGCTAGTCGACCCGAAGTACAAGCCCGTCAACAGAACGAAAGGAGGCGAGAAGTACATGCTGGGCGACGACTTGGACTTCGTCCTGAGCAAGGGATTCTTCCAAAAGAGATTTGGCATTAACCAGACTCGGGAAGGAGAACGATATGAAGCCCTTAAGCCATCAACACACCGACACGGACACTTACCGAAGCATCCACCGACCTCGGAACAACAGAATGAGTCAACCGACTCTCTCCAGCCGCGAACGGAGGCATACACGGCGGACTGCCGACATTGCATAGAGAATTCCACTCCGCAGGGCAACAGACTCCCGTGTGCGGACTGCATCATTTCCTTCTCGGACGAACATACTCCACAAACCGGACGTCGTGACGCGATGCAAGCAGCGGCGTTGTACATAAACGTCGTCGCTGGGAACATTAGCGCATACCGACGTTTAGCCCGCAGCGAACGTCTAATTAACCAGTTACGGGCCTACGAACAGGATCACTTGTCGGAAATCCAACGCAACCGCGCTTCCGACCCCGGATGGACTAACACAGTACCACCGACCTTGACGCATCGGCTTCTGGAATACCGCCAGCAACAGGACCTGCGGCGCCGGGAGGGAGGACCGTGCGAAACTTAAGGCAGTCAACGAAAGAATTGCCACCATGAAGGTCCATCCACCACCAACGAAGCACGAACCACAAATCACTGTTCACCTACAGCAGCCCACACAAGGCCGCTCAGAGTCGGAACAGGTGCTTCATGACGTGAGAGAAGTGATAGTCGGAGACATTCACCGACCTCTTCAGTCCGCATCAATCCAAATGATGATGCGACAGGACGACGGAACCATGAAAATGGTCACTCTTTACCCTGCAACGGCGGAGCAGATGGCAACGATCCCACAAAAGGTCGTTCCAGTGGTCACACAAACCCAGCCCTCTATTCCCCAGGAGATTTCTCAACCTGGATCCTCGGCACAACCAGTTGCCGCGTCGTCGACTCAACAGCGCCGACCGGCCAAACCATTGGCCGGACACGACCTTCGACATAGGCTCGGACACGACGCTCGACACAGAATCGAGGAACGACGAGCCTCTGCCGGACACGGCAATAGCGAAGCAACCCGACCTTCACCTGGTAAACGGTCAAGTCCGGAGAAGACGAGCATGGGACTGGTCGTCGACTCAACTAGTAAGTCGAAACGGAACTTCGTCCCACCTGAACACCAACCAGGACCGGAAGCCCACATGGCGGAACCGGCAGACAAACCCGAAGAAATGGATGTGGATGTGGCAAATCAGATGGCCTCGATGCCAACAGTGCAAGTTCCCAGCCAGGACGACCCTCGCTACGATAACACCCGACGACAGGGAGTCGAAGTCGTCATGCCACATCCGACCGAACGGACGAACTACATTATGAATACCCTGGGATACGAGGAACGACACCGACCACACATTTGGCGAATGGTAGAAAACCTGCGTCAGTTCCTCATCCGATCCGGATTCCAGACCAGATTCCAATTGAATAACTGGATGGGCGAGTTCAACATGAACGACCACCCCAACGTGGAACACCCGATCAATCGAGCAAACGCTTTGCCTTCGGTGCATGATCCGGCACTGTTGGACGTACCTTTGTCCACACCGGAGAGGACGAGTCTAAGTCAGCTCGGACCTCAGGAGTACTCACGCGATCAACTGGAAAGCGTGGCTCAATTCGTCATCACCGACGCCCACCCGGCCTTCATCATCGCAGCGGCTCGAGCGGCCCTGGACTTACTGCAGTACTTGCCGGAGGAAGAACCGGGACCAGAAGATCGAAATGCAACTATCTTGCGGTACGTCTTCGCAGCAAGGCTAGGCAACTACTTTTGCCACTACACGCTGTGGGGAGCACGTCGCACGGCACATATCCCACCAGAACTGGATACGATCGTCGCACAACTTGGTTCACCCATGCGAAGTATCATCTTGGCAGTTTGGTTACGCGACCTCCTCTACATACAGGAACGGCACGCGGCCAGATACGCCTTCCGCAAGGACTTCAAAGATCCAGACGACGATGCGGCCGAATTCGTGAAGTGGTACCGCGAAGAAAAAGCGTTACCTAGTGGATTCACCTCTAGACCATATGGAGAAGGGATGTCGGACGACTTGGCACCCGGCGCAGTACCTAACGCGCATAAGCTCCGTAGGAAGGTCCAGAAAGCCAAGAAGGCGCGGGCGGAACAACCTGGCCAGGAAGACACCCCACAACAAGATGGGCAACCACCGGCAACATGTAAGCCTGACGTCTTCCGGCGCCTTGGTCGACCACCACCTAAATCTGACGATGACGACGAAGATTACTTCGGCGGAGACCCGCCGATCTCAGTCCCCCTGGGATAACAGGTTCCCACATAAGGAACCTGTGGTCCCACTTCAACAGTAAGGAAGGGACATCGAGTGGAGAAACAGCGAAGTCGAGAACCGACCCGGCGGAGAACCTGCCCGGCTGAGAAACAGCCACGTCGAGAAACGACATGGAAAACATGGAACGGATACTTTTCTTTTATGGACCCTAAAGCAGACGTGAACCACGAATATGCCAGAAGCGCCAACCACATAAGTTGGCCGGATTCTTTGGTCGGACCCGGAAATGTGTGGTCAGACCTGGGTATTTCGGTTCTCTCACCGTACCGTTACGTCCTCCAAGGAATCCCCTGGAATGAACTGGGCAACCGACCTCAGTTCCCCAGCATGGCATTAGCAGATCGCGAACCAGATCGGAACCATATCTGCTACACCGGAGCCAACAGACGCCCCGGCTTGCTAACATAGCATATCGTGAACCACGTTCTGCTACCGAAGAAGATTACTCCGGCTAACCGACTCCGGAGAACAGACCGAGAGGATTACGCTAACATGGTGTCGAAAACGTTGTCACGTTCTCGACACCATGTTCGCCTAGCACCGTGGCCGACTTTGGGACCGGGTAACCGACCAGTAACTTTCATCACCGCAGACAGTGGTATCCTCATCGGCCCGCAATGTCACATGGTTCGGAATTGACCACAGAAGTCAAAACCGACCTGTTATGACACGACGCTTTGGATTAACCGAAGGCAGGAACGAAGAACCGGACTCCCGCCCAGAGACCTAACTTCGCAAACCGCGACCTTAACCGTGCCCCGTTACCTCAGTCAACCACAGAAGTTGACCATTCCCGAGGTAACTAAAGGAAGTGACGCAGACCGTGTCACAGAACCACGATCCACTACCTTCGTTGACCACGGAAGTCAGCCAATTTTGAGGTAGAACTTGGACCTCCCCCAATCACGATTCGGATAACTTAGCCGACCACAGAAGTCGGTGAAGTTTCAACTTTACATCCGAAGGATAAGTCATACAGAAGGATATATCCAATACAGACCGTGTTGGTTAGCCACGATCTACTACCTGAGTTTACCACGGAAGTCATCCATTCCAGAGGTAGATGATCGGAATCAAGACACTCCGGCAACCGGACTCCGGAGTACAAACCAGCGAGGATTCCGCTAGCATGGCCCGGAACACAGCACTGCGGTGTGTTCAGGACCATGCTTGCCAAGGCACCCACGGTTAACTCCGAGAAACGGACGGCCGATAGGATAACAAGTCCCTAAATAACACGGAATCAATTGGACTGCAACGGAACGGACAGTGTCAACTACGACCCGCTACCTAGAATCGACCACAGAAGTCGATTTGTCAACGATAGCCGACCTCAGAAGTCACCATTCGACCAACCGACGTCGACCTGACGGAAGCATATGGAAATCACAGACGGGATGGTTTATCGTAGCCTTTACTGACCACAGAAGTCGGTAATGGTGACCGCAAACCGCGACACCCGACTACGATTTTAGTCTGGACGGATTCTCCGTTTGAACCCGGACCTACAGGCTCTCAACCAGGAACCTGTACCTGGAGTCCAACCGCAGTCTCCCCCCGGAGGATATCGGATAAACCAACCGATTCACCGGTGACCACGACTACGCGCGGCTTGACCGTGCTGCCATTACCTGAAGAGGAACAGCGACGGTGATTTGGCTACTGACGTACCAACGACTCCGCCGCGACCTGCTTCCCCATGTCTCAAATGGAACATCCTAGGCAGACCGTGTTAGAACACACGGCTCGCACCCCCATACAGATCCCTACGGACGTGTGATGTCTTTCCCCAACAGAAGCGGCAAGGCGTCACAGGTTCGCGGAACCGAACGGAGGAACTCCAAACCAGGGAAGTGAAGTGATCTGATTTTACCTCAGTCTGCACGCCGCATGGGGATGGGAATGGGCAGTCTGACATAAGTCGGGGCCCGATGCACAACGCTGCCGAGGCGCGAGAACCTTACGCCGGTTTGAAACCAAAGAGTCTGTCTTGTGGATTGGGACCACAGAAGTCCCTTGATGCCACAAGCGACCTGGATTGCATGCTGAATGGCCAACAGACGCCATGGAACTGCCGAACTTGACGGAACTCGGACCCGTCCAGAGGCAAAACCACCGACCCGAACCAGGGCATGTTAGAGGCATGAAAGAGACCATCGCTTCAAACAAACTTCGCAGAGATCGGAGGAGTGCCCAGACGACCTCTTGACGGACGCAACCGACCCGGAAGAAGAATCACCGACCTTGGGTTGGATAACATTACGTCCGACCTCTGGTCGGATAAAATGGAAACCGGCAACAGGTCGGTTATGAGGATGATTCCACCGAAACAGTCTTGTACGGCTCCACTTTTGAGCCTCTATACCGTAACTCACCTCGGTTGAACACGGAATTACGGAATCACCGACCTCAGGTCGGATAACGTTCTAACCGACCTCGGGTCGGACATGAGAAGTAACCGACAACAGGTCGGTGGATGGAGACGCCATCCAGGATGTTCACGGAAAACGACTTCCGGACAGAAGGAATCGACCTTAATCGACCTGGGACTTGGAGTAACCGACCTCCAGTCGGATAACATTATCACCGACCTCGGGTCGGAGAACCGGTCCAACCGACCACAGAAGTCGGTTAGGAACGCCGGATCGCTCGATTCGCTTGGAACACCAGCGGATCAGCCGAGATACGACCTTTGAACGGACCAGTCACGTGGTAACCGACCTCAGGTCGTATAACATTACCACCGACCACGGGTTGGATAACATCATACCCGACCTCAGGTCGGACATCAGGAGTCACCGATAACAGGTCGGTGAAAGACGACTAAACTGAAGATCGGAACTGGAAACGACCTCGGAATGGACGAATTCGACCTAACGGGACTTGTTTAGCCCCACATGGGCCTAAACAACACGAGTTACCGAGGTCGACCATGGAGGTGCGTTATCACCGACCTCAGGTCGGATACCCATCCTCGACCGACAGAAGGTCGGATGAACTACTATTGGATGGAGGAGCAACAAATTCCGACCGGACCTTCGAGCCAGTTCGCCTCGGAAAAGTCTTAACCAGGCTCGTGGTAGCAGATTTAACGGTTTTAAACCGACCACATTCCATCGGCGTTACCACTTGGCGACCACGGAAGTTGCACGACACAAGTACGGTTTTGTCCGACTTGACTTTTGGAATTCGGGACTTCGCCGAATTCCCTTGCCGCCGGTTAACTTGCCGGTAGGCCGACCTTGGTCCGACGACCTTGGTCCATTCCCCCTAATCAGAGAGGATGCTTCGGCATTCGCAACAGCGACAGTGCCTCTCACTCCGGAGCGGATGAACACGAGTCGGATGTAAGTGTCAGCCGTGCTTACCCGACCTCGTACGGATTTACCGGTTACGTTAGGTAACCCGGGAACTGACGCCCCGGACCTGACACACCGGACTGCATTTAGACAGGAGACCCCGTGCAAACTCAAGACCCGTGGACGTCATCCTAGTCGGAATAAGCCCCCGGACAGATCTTTTTTTTAGTATTTTTGTACATTTTCTAACAAACGGAATTGTATTTTACTTAGAATCTCTAACCAGATCTGTTTTGCATTTACTTTTTGCTCACTGGAATTGTGATTAAACTTTATTACTCTTTACTTCGCGCTGTTTAACCGTCATTACTTTTCTTTTACTTTCTCCGCGAGCCAACAGAAGCAAGATGCCAGGCCAACAGAAGCAATACCGGTCCAACAACGAACCCCGAGCGGCTTCCAGATTTGCGGCCGTGAGTTGCTTGCCTCTCATGGATCTGGAAGTGAAGGATGGGACGGTCAACGGACACCGGACTCCCGCTGGAAGAGGACGCGTACCGGCGACCCCACATGGGTCGACCGGAGAGGTGCGACGCTGGTGCGGTACTGAGTCTGAGCATCCTCGCAGGAGCTCGGATTCCCGCCCAGAGGCATGTTAGAGGCACGACAGCCTGCGTGATAGATACGCCACTTTGCGTATGCGTATCACTGCACACATGCTGATTCGCCCTCTCTTGTACGTACGTGAGTGGCTGCACTGCACTCTCCGCCTATGCGGATACACCGCGGGCGCACTCACTGAGCATACTTGCTCTCTCGCTCCTCTCTCTCGCTGTATGACTCAGCGTATATTCGCTCGCGTTGGATACGAGTCCAGTCTGCGCACTCACATTCCATGTGTCTGGACAGCGTGACGCCGTTGCCGCCAGGCGCCAGCACATTTCTTTCTCTACATTTCATTACGCTCTAGAACTAGCTCGCAGCAACTTGACTTGCTGATTTCTGCCAGACACTGGCCTTTGTTGTGTTTTTCCCCGCATTCACGCGGCATTTGCTCCACTTTATTTGTACAATAAAGTCATCTGTGAGCTCTCTGTGCTTGCCTGTCACAATTACATATTTTCATTCTTTGCCGTTATGCATGCCCTGCTCTTACACAATCTCATATGCCCCTGACTTTTCGGTTATAATGAAAATAATCGTTCACGCTCACTTTTTCTCTATTGCCAGCATAACTTGTTACGTGGAAAAAAATTGACCACGAGAGCGCTTTTCTAAACATAGCTGCGTCCGCTCCATTTATTACGCAACACAATTGTTCGCATCATAGAAAAATGCATCATGACATAAGCCAGACGCTAATGCATCCAATGTCAACGCATCAACACGTTTTTAATGAAACCTTACGCAGCACCATCCATGAAGTTCACAAAAGAATAGATTTCTGTACACTGACAAGGGCGACGATGAAACAAATGGTCAACGGCAACGAATGAAGCACTTTGCCGGTTGTCTTTCATAGAAAAACCCGGAACACCAAAAAACGAATGAGCGCCATAAATAATTAGTTATTAGACTGTACAGTTAAGTATAAAAAAATAACCACAGAACCAGGTACGAAGTAGTTATTACGCAAATGAATGCAATGTAAATAGTAATAATCAATTATAAAATCCAACATCTGGCAGGAACGGGAGTTTTGCCACGGAAAGCACAAAATAAGAGAGAGACAGGTCAAGAGTCGAGAGAGAAATAATGGACGTTCAAAACACTCAGGCTGCATTGGTCACTTGTGACAAATTATCCCCGCCGTCCTACCCGCGAATATCCCCAACAAGAAAGGGGAAAACAGGGACGAGTTCCACGCTGCGCGAATTACCTCGCCAGCAACACCGGCCCAACGTTCCCTGTTCCCCGAGGTCGGATCTATTGAGGTTTGTCTTTTTCCAGACTGCATTTACCGGCCCAGGTGGCCTCGCCCGACGCGTGTGTCTAGAAAAATGAATAAACTGAATTAATATCAACATAACAATCATGTTTAACAAACGTTACGTTCGATAAGCGAAAAGTATTTTTGATTCTTAGCAACCGCAAATTTAAAAGCATAGAAGTACTTATATTCATTAAATGATAAAAATAAATAATTATACAAATTATCAGAAGATCCGCTTACCAATTTGAGGTCGCGATGCCAATTTTGGCCGCATTTGCCGTGACATTTCCCGCAAGGACGCGCTAGGCCCCAGCCTCCGCATTCGAAGCAGGCCAAGGCCGTGTGATCCAGCAGCCAATCTGATCCGCAACTGCAAAGGCGACCATACTAAATTTAGCTGTACTATTCGATTTATCGATTACCATTCAAAATTCTCAGCAGCAATTAACATCACTTCTGCTGAAGCATTTAGCCATTCTGTGTTCCAAAAAACATATTTAAAAATAACCGAAAGGTGATAATTATATTTCCAAGAAAATTGGCCCGAAACAGTCAAACGCCATGCAAAAACATATCTGCAATCAAGTTGTAACTACACAAGAAAAAAAACTTCCAAAAATTACAAAAAATAAAGAAGAACAAATTCTTTCAAGCCTTGACCTATAACTCGTATTTATAACGGATACAATACGTCTACACACCATATGCCCAATGATCAGACTTACAAGGCTGAAGAAACAACAACTGCACAGCGGACCAGTGAATAAGCAGACCACCGGCCACGTTGTGTCTGAATGAATCAGTGTGTGCGCTTACGTAAAGCAAGATGTCTCCGGGATGGCCAGATCCATCCGCGGACAGCTCTGGTGGGAATGGATGCCCTGTACCATCTCACAGGGACAGCCGCTGGCGTCGGCCACACTGGGCACCAGCGCCAGACTGCCTTCTGAGCAGGTACGACGCGCCTTGCATGACAATGAGGACATCTGCTGTTGCAGCTGACTGCGTACAGACGCCACCGGCACGTGCTCGCCCAGGGATTTCGATGGCAAACGGAAGCTGTGTGGCGCCATTTTCAATAGACTCAGTTCCTCGGCAAAGCGGATTTCTACAAAAAAACGGGAAATTAGACGACAAAAATGGAAATACGAATACATTATGCGAAATTCGGCGAACGGCCGTAAAAGTGGTCATCAGTAACCAATATGTAGTGGCTTATTAATCTCCAGTGGTGTTTCCTGTATTACCAATAAATGTCTCTTAACACAGATTTCCGAATTAAACTCAACAATAAAAAATCGATGCCAAACGGCTGACGCACACCGGAAAACGCCTGGCTCTCCACATGTGACTGATTCTAATGAGAAAACCCGCGCACTCACGAGAATCGTCTATATGTCCCAGAGTGCTCCATTTCCCGTTACAACCCAGCTAAGGCGCTCCTGCGTCAAGCAACCTAACTCTTTCCAATCCCCGGAACAAGCGATTACAAAGCATTTCCACTTTCCACGTAGTCGCTTGACGTTCAAGCCGGCTAGCACGCACGACCAGCCTAATCAACTCCCTATTAATTCATCCCCTTCCCTGCATTTGAGGCCAAAATGGATGCGCTTGATTATTCATGAAGAGGCGGAAGTGTCTAGACGCACATCGGCCTCCGCCATTTCCCTGATTGCTCACTTTTCTCTAATCACGCTTCACAAGTTAAAGTTAGCCATCCTACCTGGCAAGGTTATCTGACGGATAAGCAAGGGCCCCAATCTAACTACCTCATATATAATATCATTCTGATCAAATGGGGTTTGTAAAGTAGTTCAAGTAAGTTCGCGCACGGCCTCGTTCGACATACGCCGATGTAACTGGCATCGTGCGGCCAGGCAGCAAATGTGATCAACGCAGGTGATGTGTGTTTGTTGCTACACCGCCATCAACACAAACACCACCACCGCCCGATTAAGCACCGCTCCAGCGCTCTTCCTGGCCTGTTCGTTCGATGGCCAACGAAATGCCGACCACCTTGATTAATCACTCGCACCACATTAGACAGTACAAGTTATAACAGACAGATCAAGATTATTCAAATTCTCAAGGCAATTGCGTTGCCGGCTCTTATGGACGACAAAGCGGTCGTCGTCTGACGAGCAAACTGCGTCTCTCATAGTCACGCACCAAATTACCGGCTTCCCATCCCTACATTATCCCTCATGACTAACTTTAACTTGCACATGATATTACGAGGTAAGCCACCTGGGTTGTTCCCGGTCCCTCTTCTGGCGTTGCACCCCTTTCGCCTTTACCGTCCTAAGCAGTAATTTTCTAAACAAAACACGAATTCCCTACACGGTAAGGGTACCGACTTCCACTAACAAACTTTGAAGAGCGGTTCAGTGTCCGGCTGACAGTCATAACATCGACACAGCCGAAACGGGTCGAAGACCGGAAGGAGAAGGCGTTCCACTGCGGCGAGCAGTGCGCGTTCGCACTTTATGCCGGTGCCATTGGACTTAGCACGCTTCGGATCAACTTTCCGCTCGCTCTCTTTTCGCCTTTTTAACCGTTCTATCATCGCACAACGATCAAACGAAACCTGTCTGTTCAAGCGCATGGTTCAATCGCAATTCTATTCCCTCCAAAAAAAATAACAAGATTAACAAGAATTTTTATCTTTAAACTACCATAATATTACGTTACTTATTCAGGCACTTTTAATTTTTCTTGAAGTCTTTCTTTACTTATCAACAAGGCTCACAAGCGTACTGCGTCACAGGTCATAGGTTGGAATGTGCCGAATCAGCGTACACTACTGTTCAATTTAGCGCACTTGGACCATTGCACTCTTTTCTGTATGCGCAATTTTTTACACAGCGCGCCACCCGGTTCTGAAGGTCAGTTCCGCTCGATATTCAACTACCGTGTCAACATCCCGAATCAGTCATCTAAATTCTGAGGTAATGCAAAGGCCGTTGTTGCCGCTGACAAGCGCAACGCACGGGCGCTTATCGATACAATGTTTTTGTTATGATATCGCGAATATTTGTTACTTTACAAATGGATCGTGCCCGAAAAATTAATTATGACGTTATCAATCATCGAAACGGAAAGCATTACTCACTTGTCAGTGCAGCTCATTATGAAACCAACACGTTCTGAAGGTCGCTGGTTTTTTTTACGCAAAAACAACAGAAAAATAATTGAACTGCTGCTTACATTACAAAAGCTCTGAGAAAAAAATTAAAAAGATATCACTGAAACTCTAGACGCTTATTTCCAGCACTAACCATAAGGAGAAGAAGTCTGTTCATCGGAAAATGAAGTCCAACCACCGCGTTAATTTTAAAAACAGGAAATAATCAAAATCGTAATAAATCACAATTATTATTCTCTTGTTTCCTCATCACGACAACATGCGCAGTCTCGCAGACGGTTTGACCCAAATCCGATTTATGCTAATCGGGCCCTGTCCATTTTCATTGCAAAACAGCCCTTTCTCACAGAAAGTGGAAACGATCGATTTGCCGGTGCAATGCCCTATCCGAATTCACATGAGAATGCGAAGCCATTCGCCGACGTAAACAACATCGAATCGGCCAGCAGCTGCCGGTGCTTGAGTGACCAAACCCAGACAACGACGGTCGGCAAGTACATTCGCCTGTGCTCATATTTTCCAGCATATTTTGCACAAACACCGGAACCCCATAATGGGACGCGCACATCACACAATATTCTGCCCGCTTCACCGATCCCAACCGGCAAATTTTACATGTATGCAAGTACATATAAATCAGGGTCAGAGAACGGCATACTATCGGCACACTGCATCTGTAGCATGGCAGCAGGGCATTGTTGTTGATCATCTATTGCGTCGCTTGACTGTGAGGTGCACTGGCCCCGTCCCATTCCGTTCGCTGGCCCCAGCACACATACACAGGCATACGCAGTGATCAGTGAGTGTGGTTGAAATAGCAACGCGGTTAGGCGGTCAACGACGCCCAATGCGAGAATTATCAGCCTCTGTCCCGGTGCCATCAGCCTAAACGCTGCCTTTGCCCCGTCGTAATCACGCAAATATAACAAGAGACCCCATTTTTAGCGCCATTTTAATCGAATGCTGTGCAGGAAAGAAAGACGAATCTGTTGCCATTCCAAATGCTGCGCACATGCCTGGCATACTTTTCTCACGGAACATTTAGACAAAATTCGAAATTATTCAAAATTCTTTTGATCATGCCTTCCGTAAACGGTAAAACCAAACCTATTAAGTATATACATCCACATTATTTTGTGAAAACAAACGCACAAATAGCCTAATGAAATTTCGGGAAAAAATCGCTTCGGTTAAAAAGCCATCGATTAAGTGTTACGATAAATAAACTTTTAAATGAATTTATCAAGATATAACCGATTTCAGAAAGCATGGAGCGTGAAGAAGTGCTGATCACTGCACATACCAGGTAATCACAATCTGATAATCGTTGCGGTGAAATGTTGCGCGCGATGCGCAATGAACATGCAAATTCTTGCGATATCATCCGTTTACGAAAAATAAAAAGGATTTCTACAAAGAAATGAAACAGCACGCGGCACGGTAAACACAAGTCGCGAAGAGTTAACGATAACCGCACACACGAGTGCCACTGTGCTCACTTGATTAGCGATTCACCGTTTCCCGGAAGTCAACTGATAAAATGTGATAGCACGCATTTCACAACCCGAACAATACGGAACTTTTATGGACACGTGCTGCATACTGCACCAGGAAATTCTTCCTTCTCCGCAGTGAGTATCACAAGCGAAATTTCCTTAAACATTTTAAAAATAGCGGCACACACGCTATGTCAGGAATTTCAAAATAAAATCGAATTATGCCGAAAACTGGTATTGCCCGTCAGTCGTTCCGAAGGACTAGATTTAAGCGGGATTCAGCTTTCCGGAGACAAACTGGATTCAAAATTTCTCCGATGCCACATAACTTAAAATAACCGATTACGCACACCAAAAAATATTTGTAATATGCAGAGCGACATTGCTAGTTTAACGAAGTCAGCCGGATTTGAAATATTTTCCCATCAACATGGTTATTCTATATACAACTGACATTTCAAAAAAAGTCAAATTACTTTACAGCTGGAGAAATATCAACTGGAAACTGCGACATCTTCCGCTTCGGCATAAGCACCTTTACGTAACCGACTTTTTTCTCTTTACTCAAATCGATCCACTCGATAAAATACGCACACACAAACGTATTACGTAAGGTGCTTCTGTTCTACCGAAAATGTTCTCTCGCTTCTGCTTATCTTCACTAACCGATGGAATCAGCGTCATCCGTAAAGGGCGCACACGCGGGATCCTCGCATTCGCAGTAGAAGACGGCATGCTGCACATTCAACTCCAGCTCATCCTGATCCGTATGATCAAAGTCCATCTCCAACGGCATACTGGCCATCGTGGGACGCGGCTGTACGTTGGCCATCGCTCGTGTTGTCATACCACCACAGACCATGTTCAAACTGCAAGACACCAATCTCCAACTGATTGCAACGTCTAAATGAAAGCTCGGACGAAGACAACACACAAACTATTTCGGCCCAGACAGACAAGTAGTGAGTACGCTATTTCTCCGTATCGAGTGCAAGTTTCGAACGAATTTCGGTTGTTATGGCGAGAGCAGCGAGAGAGAGAGCGATACGTTCAGCGAGCAGCAGCTGCCATACAAATAGCGCTTTAGAGGTTATGATTCCTACATGGCAGCCATTGCCATTGGTGAATAACCAGTGCTGGCACGCAGCTGCTCGCCGCTCTCTTACTCTGCCTAGCTTGACCTACTAGTTTTCGGTTGGCTAGCGTCAGATCCGAACCGGACTAGACGCCAGCCCATCTGTCCGCGTTTGAAAAATGTAGGCGTCAAAACAAACTACAACGGCTCAACAGCACCGAGCTGAATATATGTACGAATTTAAGGCAAGCACTTACATCTTGCGAGTTAATCCACAGAAGGGGAAAGATTTCCAACGAGGAAGCTACGAAAATCAGGTTTCGTACAGATAAAAACTAGCTAATCTCATTGAGGATCAAAAGATTGCCTTTCGAAAGAATTTTGCACTGACAGATGGAAGAGTCCGCTTTTATAGCGTCCGCCAGTCTGTGTCTTTTTCCCTTCGTGCGTACAACGCTCTTTGCAGATGGGCGGTGTTGCGGCGACTGAGTACTGACGTCAGTACGAGCGGTGCACTGAACGCTGACGTGCCAATCACACTTCAGTAGGCGGTCGATGTTTAAATTTTCGCACGGGAAGTCGCCGATGCGCTACGCAGTACGCAGCGTGCGTCGTGTTAACCGCAGAACCGCATGCCGCATGGTACTGTATTTAGTACTATTTACTATTTTAATATATTTTACTACTTACTTGTTAAAATTATGCACTCACAAAATAAAATACCAAGCAAAATTTGAATAATACGTAAGTTGTTACACTGATTACAGTAACTTAAGTACTTTTAAAACTCACAAAAATCAAGAATAATAAGTAATACAGTGCAGTACGTAAAAATTACAGTCACTAAATAAGTAATGCGTAGTCGTCCTAGAATGCATTTTTGCATGGCAACAACGCCAAGCTCACTGCCACACCATAAGCGGTGGCTGCCTTCGCCCAGCTGGGGACTGAGAGACGACTACTGTACTAGGATGTCTGCGTATGACTTTAATCGCCGGAAGGAAAGCGTATTTACTAAGTTTTACTTACTTAAGTATACATCGTTTTTTTTACTATACCTAAAAAACGTCATGTCGCCTCGAAAGTCGACTGCAGTCTCTCCATAATAATTATGCCGCAAATTTGATTGGGTGCGTAGTACTGCGTAGTGCGTAAATAAAATTATATCTATATGACACATGATACGGATATTACAACAAACCACATGGCCACTAATGGTATAAAAGAGTACTGCCATGATAGTATGTACTATGTACGTAGTCTCTGTGAAAAATTACAGTTTAAATAGTACGAACTCGTATTGTACGAACAGTATTTACCATTAAACGTACGTATACTGTACCGAACGAACCGCCTGCCGGGAATTCTTCGTTCAGTTTTCATTAAATTTGTTGACGCTCGGCACGCTTCGGTTAATTGCTGCCGAGATTAGTCAGCGCCTGTTAAGAGAATCACACAACTACAAATTATTCACCCGGAAACGCGGCGAAACTGGATCGAAATATGAAAAACACTGATGGCAGTTTTGTACATAATACTACTTATAATATTAAATTTTCTCATCAACGTACCATTACATTGGCTATAAAAATGTCGCCAAGCGATACGGCAACATAATAACTGTACGAGTACTTATAGCTGTTATTAGTCATCATTGTTTTTTATGGTTTAGATGCTTGGATACGCAGTACGCACCCGATAACAAGCAACAATAAACGAGGTACTTACTATTCACTTTTGCCAGACAAAATAATTAACCGTTAAAGTTAGTAATGAAGATCGTCATCTTAATGTTATTATTCGACCGGCGAGACACTTATTTACTGTAATACGAGTATTATACTATATAGATAGTATTTAAAACTTAAATACGTACGAAATCCGTACGTATACTTTAATACTTACTTAACTTAAATAAATACTCGTACTGTACGAGTGCAATACTATGTTATTGTGCAGCAGTGGCGTTTTAAGCAATTTTATTGCTGATTTTACTGGCATAAGTGGCATTGCACCATTTGTGGACCCTCCGGTTGTCGAGCGACAACGTAACAGAAGCACGCGTGCGGTGGCCCATGCCACAGGCTGTTTTAACGTAAATCTTTGAAAATTTATAACTTTGTTCACTCCTGCATTAAATTTTTATGTATAGTCTTAAAAAATGCAGAATAATACACAGTATTAGGCAAAATAAATGTTTTCTGTTTCTTCTTTAGGGTAATGCAGTATGAGCCTCTGCGGTTAACATAGCCGCCTATGGGAAATCCTCCATAGGCGGCTATGCTAGCCGCGCAGGCTAACAGCGCACAATCCTGAAAGAAAAATTAAAAAGCATTTCTTTGCCTGATACTGTGTATTCTGCATTTTCAAGACTATGCATAAAAAATTTAATGGAATGAACAAAGTTATGAATTTTCAAAGATTTACGTTAAAACAGCCTGTGGCATGGGCCACCGCACGTCAAATGTAAAATCAGCAATAAAATTGCTTAAAACGCCACTGCTGCACAATAACATAGTGTGCACTCACTGTACTCGTACGAGTATTTATCTCGCCGAAGTGTGTCCTCACTTGAACGAGACTTCAGCTCGCTGCCTTCTTGACAGTTCTTGCTGTCGACACAGGACAGCTTACTGAAGGCGACGTGAAAAATCTAAAACACGGAATACGGTTTACCGTTAATACTTATCATAAAAAAATACAGGTAAGTAGCGTTATCGTTATCGTTGAAAAAATTTAATTTAAAGCCTTAAGGGCTATCAGCCTAAGTAGTGCTTAACAAAATTACGCCAGACAGTACAATCAGTAACATTTCTGGAATTTCTAATACGATACGATCATACGAGTGCTTACATTAGTTACATACGGTTATGATGGGCTATCCTTAAAACTGGTCTGAGTCTTATGATGAACTCTTATCCTTCCAGTACATATTTTCGAAGGTTCTTTTGTTCTTCCGGCCACCAGCTCGCGGTTGTGAGTCGCATACTGTCGCTTACCAGGTTATCTGGATATCCAGCACGTGGCTAATCCGCAGACATGTGGTGGGAGATCCTTCCCTCGCTTGGCATTATTACCGTAGCCATGATCACTCCCGTGTATGCTACCTATTACACACATAAACTCATTCTGGGCAAGGTGAGGACAATGTCGTTGACGGTCCAGTGGAATTCCGCGATGTTAAGCTGTGCCGTGTTTCTTTGCAGTACTGCAAAAGGCGTCGGATGTTTGTCATGCAGGACAAGGATTTGTTTGATCGCGATGAGGATTTGACAGGATTCGCCTACAGCACGCGGGTATGCAAACTATAAGTACATGCATTGAACTCTACATACAGTATGTAGTGAAACTGAAAGATTACTAAAAATGCACAAAATTATGTGTTGTCCCAACAAATTTGCTAAGTAGCTTTACTTTAATTTTTGTGTTTACAACTTTACCGTGATTCTTAATTAAAGTGCAGGATTTATGTTTTGTGGGTGTGCAATTTGGAACTAGTAGAGTGTAGGCAGTTTGAATTGAATTAATTTTAAAATCAATAAACTAATAATTTGATTGTCAATAATACCGGTATTGCATTATAAAAATTGTTGCAGAGATCATTATATTTCTGATCTTTTTATACTTGACTGTAATTATGGTCATAAATGTGATTTTTGACTCTAGAAATAGTTCAGTACCCAAATGTCCTCGTACTGCATTAGTATATTTTTCAGGGTTTGGACGTGATTCCGGACGAACCTGGCCAGCAGATTCCTGGAATGACGGGTGCCAATCCTCGACATCGTTTGGCTATGAGTTTCCCTAAAAATTACAATTGATAACTTACATCTAGCAGTACTGCTTGCGAATGTACAAAAGAAATGTGAGTCATAAACACAAATTGAATGTTTTATGGAGTGACTAAGTTTGAAGATAACTGTAACAACTACGAAGTAATACGATTATATAGAACGCATATCATCGTATGTGTGTGCATTGTTCATCTATCACTAATTTGAGTATCGCGGATGCCTAGCATAAGTAAAATTGTTGCAACGTGCAAGTTTCCCTTGATAAAACTTAATGGTGATAAATCCTCCTCTGGATCGCGCTGCACCACGGCACAGTATCATTGAGTACCGTGCTTCTACCGTTCCGTACTTACTAGTTACTGTACGAGTACTGCGCTAATAATGAATGAATTTATAAAATTCAGTTGAAAAATATTTTTTTGTTATTTTTCGCAGTTGTATTCTTAGACTACGAGGAAGCTTCGGAGCTGTATGGATTGCTGAATTTTTTGAGTCTTAGTTTTTCCGAGATGCTGTCGTCAGCGATCAGAGACTACTCGCAAAGTACTTGGGTACAGGCGGTACAGCACTCGTATATCAAAATTTAAACATGGTTAAATTTCCTTATGGCTTATACCCTTCTTGTACTATACCGATATATAATTTATTTATATAGATATTAGATAGATATTAATTGTATACCACTCAAGCCGCGAGTCAAGCGGTATTGCAGTATGAAAATCACTGTATAAAATGCGCAGTTCTGGTAAGTTCTCGTTTGTCTTGATTTCCCTTTTTATGGCAAACAAAATAAATATCACAAACTGGCAAATGCCAATCATTAAGAAAACATTTTTTTCGTAATTACAATAATCTATTATTCTATTTGGACTTTGTTTCCTGGCTGATATACTCGAAAAATTCGCGAATACTGGCAAATTCCGTCCGCTGACTGGAGTCACCGGATTTTTTTGGCACCCGGGGCATCAGTGCGGCCATCTTCCGGCGGAAATCGCCGGCACTTTGCACATCCAGAATTTTGTACACGGTCAAACATAGCAGGCCCACTCCGCCGACCGCCCATAGCGTGCCCCAGCCCAGCGCCCTCATTGCTAGGGCACCTCCGCTCTCCAGGCGCTCTGCTCCTGCCAACAGGCCCTTGTCGAAGGAGGTAGGGTCGCGCTTCTTGGCCATGGTCAAGGCGGATCCGAATCCGGCCAGCACACCTAGTGAGGCTACACCACCAAGGAATAGGGCTTTAGTGAAAACCTGAGATTTCTCCGACTGAGCTGGCACCATGGGAAAGTCTGCTGTGCCGTCCGTAGCAGGAAAACTCATTCCGCTGATCTGTGATCCTGATTCGAGTGCAGGCATATTATTTAAAGTATACACCAAGTATTCACATGCAACCAACTGGCAAAAGAATTAACCAAAACGTTAACCACACGAGACCATAAACAGAGCGATCAAAAAGTCGACAAAGAGCAAATTCGACAATTTATAATTATTATTAATTTTTTTAAACAGAATTCCGAGCAACTGAGAACTCTGGCATAAGTCAGAGCCGACTGGAAATCAGCGAGTGTTCACATTCTGATTTGCTGCAGAATTATTATATATACGACAGCAATGCAAAAACCAAAGAAATTCCGAATATCGTAGAAAGTAATTAGAAATAAAACTTTTGAATTCGAGAAACATAGGCAAAATTTTAAAAATGCAACAAAATTTCGCTCGAAATACAAAATACTGTACTGTTAATCGTACTGTGTCAGTGTGTATACACTATACAGTACTTACTACTCTGCTCGAGATACAGAGTATGTGCACTCACTGATGCGCACTGGAAGGAAACGATACGCACGCCATGTCTCTCTGTTCAATTTAGGCTTCATGCACCATATGTAACTGGGATTCAGCTGAATGTTTGAAAAGCAGCATTTACCATGTTCAATGTGTCGCTTCCGATCCCGAAATCTTTTAGTCGCCAACTGGCAGCGTGAAAAATTTTTCTGTGCGGTCTTAGCGTAAGCGATGTAGGGTTCCTTGAACATCCAAAACCATCTTCAGATCGCTTCTTTTCGGTGTAATTATATAAATATAGACATTATTGACGCTGCACCATGGTGCGTGTGCCGATTGTTAACTCCAAGACCTACTCGACGCCGCGGCGACCCTTCGAGAAGGAGCGTCTCGACCAGGAGCTGAAGCTGATCGGCGAATACGGTCTGCGGAACAAGCGGGAAGTCTGGCGCGTCCGTTACACCCTGGCCAGAATCCGTAAGGCTGCTCGAGAACTCCTGACGCTTGAGGAGAAAGATCCGCGACGTCTGTTCGAAGGTAATGAGATGTGGTTGGCTCTGGGTTTCAGATCGGGTCTCTGGGTTTCTTTAGAAAGTTGCGAACAATCAAGAAAGAGCTGATGACATGATACAGTGATGAATGTTGCAGAAAGACCTGATTGGGTGTTTGGAGCTGTTTTACTTTTGAGTGTATCAACTTGTATAATATAAATCATAGGATTTCGTATGTTTTTTGTAGGTAACGCTCTATTGCGTCGTCTGGTGCGCATCGGTGTGTTGGACGAGGGAAAGATGAAGCTGGATTACGTGTTGGGTCTGCGGCTGGAGGACTTTTTGGAGCGCCGCCTTCAGACGCAGGTTTTCAAATTAGGTTTAGCGAAGAGCATCCATCACGCGCGCGTCCTCATCCGCCAGCGCCACATTCGGTACGGCATATTTTATGATTAGTCTAAAAATTGCTCTTGTTTAATTTACCCTGATCAAATACTACGCGGTGTGAGTTCCATTCTGTTTCATCCGGTTTTAATCGTTTTAATCATCATCATTGATTCATCCGGTTTTAATCATGGTCGGAATGATCGATTGTGACACTTCTTGGGTTTTGTTTTTACTATTTCTTTTTATCTTTTCAAAGGTTGAATGACTTTCTTAAAACTCTTACTTCTCATTTGGCTTAGGTGTCTTTTTATTTTTGTTAAAACTAAATTTTGTGATCGGTATTAGTTGTAATAAACAATAACTGTTACTTTTTTCTCTGCAAATGATTGTTTTGCTTTTATGTACACTTTGCGGCTGCATTCTGGACAGATCAGTTTGATTAGTGTGTAACGTGGAATTTTGCAACATGTCATGACTGATGCAGGGTGCGCAAACAAATGGTGAACATCCCTTCGTTCATCGTCCGTTTGGACTCACAGAAGCACATCGACTTCTCGCTGCGTTCGCCCTTCGGCGGTGGTCGAGCAGGACGCGTCAAGCGCCGCAACGCCAAGAAGGGCAAGGATGAGGGAGCCGGCGGCGATGATGCCGGAGAGGACGAAGAGTAAATGATACTTTATTGATGCTTTTCTGTTCTGTTTTCTGCGTCACTTCCACTGTATGAGAAAAATACAATAAAAAAGCGGTTTTCAGCTTTGCTGCATTCGCTTGTCGTTGCTCTCAAGCTTAAACACAGAAACTCGGGTTGATTACCGTACCTTAGACTGGTTTCGAAAACAAACGAAAATAGGGAAAAGGAACTCATTATGGCTTACGATATGCACTTGCAGCTAAAACTATTAAGCCAGCTAACGAAATTAAGTACGTACTACGTAGTAGAATACTGGAAAAGTGCCGAAACATGACGTATTACGCACAGCTGCATCGTGTAGCATCCCGGCATTACAATTAGCACTCCCAAAACATTTCAGTTTTCTGTCTTTTCGTGCTTTAGGAATCTAAACGGGCCATGCATTAATGAACGAATTAACTACTGTACTGTACAGATACCGTAAGCTGAATCCGAACATGCAAGAAACTCAACATTTCCATCAGTACAGGGCAATTTAACGGATTATATCACGATTATATTCAGTTTATTATTGTAATTTACAACATTAGTACAACCAATCAACAATACAACAACAATTTGCAAAACTCAGCTATAATACTCCGACATTTGCTTGCACAATATTCAAAGGTCACAATAATTCTACGCGAACCAGCGAAATAAACTGAGATACATGTGTGCAGGAAACGAAAGAAGCCTGCATTACAATCCTTCTACGATTTCAGCAAAACTAAACTTCAAATAACTGAAATAGTTAATCCGAACAAGATTATCCAAATGAAAATCGCGTCGGTCAAGGAGCTAGGCGACCATTTATTCAAAGACGGAAAACCATGAAACCCGAAATTTTCCTTGATGTGCAAACAGGAACAGATGAATCAAAGTCCAAACCAGACTCAGCGGCGGAAATCGGTAAACGGACGTGCAATGGAATGACCGCCTGGCAGCCTGTAACCAGGTAAACATAAATAACACATGACGAAATTGCAGCACACAAATGCGTATCAAAACGAGTAGTCAAGTGAAACCTTATTATTTTAACAGCTTTTGTTGAATAAACGCGGCTCTTACACGGCCGGTGTTTCGGTGATGAGTCTCTTGGTCAGCAGATCTCGCACAGTGTCCATTTCGGCGTCCAGCAGCTCCATCGCCAAATCACTTTCGCTAATTCCCGCCAAGGCCACCGACCGTAATTTCAAAAACAGGGCCACTTTCTGATCCTACAACACCAACTTACCAATGTTTCACAAGGAAGTGAAAAACGTTCACCATCTTCTACTGAGTAGATTAAGAAGGCTGCTTACGCCAAGTACTCGTACACAGCACATGAGAAGCAAACAGCCCGAAAAATCATCATTAATTTTAATCTAGATTTTTAGTTATTAATTCGAAAGCCAAAACAAATTTAAACCTTTAATGAAAAAGAAGAAAAAAACGTACGAGGAAACCTTAGTAAAAAATCGCATTCGGAGTCAAAGACAGGTGAAAAGTCTGTGACGTAACTCACCTCTCTGCCCAGGAGGTCTTCAAGCCGATAGCGACATCGTGCGTCCTGATAGCGCGGCGAAGAGCGGACCGCCAGTTTGGTATGGAAAACGTTACCGTCGAAGTAATTGCAGGGGTTGAGCTCCACGGGTGAGATGAGCCCACCAACAATGTCGTTGACAAAGATGACGTGGTCCACCGCCGTCATGAAATACGACGCGAAGGTAATGGAGCGCTCGGTGGCCACCAGATTACCCTGCATCACCAGATTAATACTTGAAATCAACCAGCGATAAAACTGCCAAAATTGTTGTCGTGCCACATAAAATGAAGAACAGCACATAAAAGCAAGCAAACCCAAGCCCCAAGCGAGCAGAAAGAACATCACACATACAGTGTCAACTGTAAAGTCAACTCCCTGCAACAAAACGGTAATAACAAACAAACAGCAACAAAAATATCCCGCGTGCACGTTATTCAGGCTACGATTTTGCTACAATAAGTACAGTGATAAATTGACCAAAAAAGTGGTAAATTGTTCCCAGTGCCAGTGCCAAATAACAGGTTCATACATAATCTGTTCATGAAATGGTCAAACTAGCTCAATTATATCATTGAAAATATTCGGGGCACTTATCTCTTAAACAAAGCACAAAGGAGATATGAAACGCTAGAAAATAATGAAATCTTAGCACTTTTCAAATACTTGAAGTATAACAAAAAAATGGATGTTAGACAGCTGCATAGAAAGAGCGGTCTGAATGTTTGGACTTACATCACTCTGCGTGCGGTCATTCTCGTCGATCCTTCGTCCCGCCACGCCAGCCCGCAGCCGCAGCGACCCCAGAGCGGCCACCGTGGCCAAAATGGCATCCAGGTAGCCGTCCGTTAGTAAACGCGGCTCGCAGTGTAACATGTAGCGCAACGCAATGACCGGCACCCACGTCCACTCCGGAATGGACACAAAGCCGGCCTCCCAGCGTGCCGGCATCCGCTCGCCCAGCACCAGCTTCAGTAGCGCCAGTAAACCGTGCGGACTGCGCTTGTTCCACAGATCAGCGCACGAGCGGAAATGAGCAGAAATCTGACTGGACAGGGGCAGTGGGGTCACGGCGTCGACACCGCCGTAATACACTTCGTGCACGGTCGGGAACGTTGACTGATCCACTTCCGACGCTACAAAGAAGCAAAATAATAAACATTCGTCATAAAAGGAAATATCGATAACGGATTCGAAACGACTTCAATCTCTCATAAGGCCAATTTGGAGTACGATTTACTTATCTAACAACTTTTACACACAGGGAATAATTCATTTTAAGTACTATTCGTCACATTCAAATAATAACAGACAACCAGAGCATACTTAATCCAAAAATCAGCCCGTACGCTCGCCGACGAATGGGTCGGAAAAACTCTTTCGGATCATCTCGCAGTTTCATCACGAGCTTGCCGCGATCTCCGATTGTGTACGGAATTCGAATAGTTGGTATCTAACGAGAACTAAATAAATATTTCTTGAGAGTAAAGACGGCTAAGTCATTAAATACAAACCTCGGCGAGCAATAACTGCGCAAACCATTCATGCTGCAGGCCTTTCCGATGGGTGGTCTCCACTTCAGTCAAAAACTTCTCCGAGCACAGGCGTTGGTGTGGGAAGGTGACACGCTGTCCGGCCTTGAAATACGGCGCCGGTGGCTAGAACAAATAAGAACAACAATACTCTAGCAAGCTGAAAAAAGACTCATAAAAACAGGCTGCCAACAAAGCGGCATGACTACGCTCTAGTCAGATATAAACCCGACACTGACCAGTAACCATCGACCACTTTCGCAGTGACTAAAGCTCTGGCTTGCTTATTTAATAAAAGTCATTCAAAAGCATAAAATCACGCACTAAAGCTGATAAAACAAGAACTATTACGGGCAGAATCAAACCAAGCTTCTACGCAAACATGACCGTACCACAGCGTTGGCGCCATCCAGCAAACGGAATCCCACTTCCAGAAACACCTCCGCTGATTTATCCTTCAGTTTATTCACTTCAGCCTCCACTTGGGCTTCCGGAACGTCGACGCTCATGGCCAGATGTTCAAAGTGCGGTGGCAAGCTATCCTTTTTCCGCAGGCGGCCGCTGATATAAGACACGCTGGGGATAAGGGAATTACCGATGCCCGAAGTGTCTTCGCAGTTAACACCACGCGTGTGCACTTTGCGCAGTTCTTCTAGCGCGCGCTTCAGCCGGTTATTCTATGGTACAACGACACTAAATTATCGATCACAGTAATAAAACATAATTTTACGACACAAGGGATTCGACAATCGGCAAAGCTATAAACAAAACCGTACTGGCTCATAGTCGCACTGCGCCAAGCGACTTTGCATTTCGTGATGGAGATCGGGAACGGGATCGAAACCCTTAGCATCCAAAAAGTACCTTGTCCCTGCAAAGCCAAAAAACGTTAATATAAAAACCGGTAAATGTAGTCCACATATTTAAATACTTAATTTAAATGAACACTGGAGCCAACTGATTTTTAAAAAATAACCTGCGACGTTGTGTTAAAACTGCGTCTCAAATGTAATTAAAAATTCTGGCATTCAGCAAAGTTTGACGTACCATAATACAGCAGACCGGCGTCAAGCGACTGCTCGCGAATGCCCAGCTCCTTGGCCACCTCCGTTTTGATAATCCGCTTCCCCGTCATGCGATCGCCGCGCATGTTCAGCTTCAGACTCTCGCCCCAGAAGGCCTTGGCCTGGAAATCGCCGTCGCTGTAACAGAAGTACTCGAGGGAATTGGTGAAGAAGGCGCCGGCCTTGTCCAGCCAGCTCTGCCGCCGGACGCTGGTGGGCGTGGTGATGGGTGGTTGGTTCATCACCAGTTCCGGTTCGTGCTCGTACAGAGTGCACACCACTTCGATTTGCTGGGAGAGACAGATGAGGCGCAGGCCGGTCTGCAGACAGGTAGGAGGGAACCTGTTAAAGAAGGTTACCGAATCAGTTGTTGTAGGGAAGCGAGAAAACATAAGAAAATGTTTTCGGCATTAAAAAACTCAAACGGTTCAAAAAGTATCTTCCAGCCAACTTCTAATAACAGAAGAACGACATGAGTCTGACCAGACTTTGAAGTGCCTCTGGGTTTGTCTATTCATTAAATAAACTAAACCAAACTCGTTAAGGAATTTTTCAGAAATAATTTCCAGAATAAAAGAAAACAGAAGAAAATATGGCACAAAATCATTATAAACATCGTATTACTGTCGCAACATATGAACACAGAACACCTAAAAAATCCACCAAAAATGAATCAACAAAAACTTGAAGAGCTTTCGGCACTTTAACCATTAATAAAGAGTAAAATTCAACCCAAAATACGAAGAAATAAATTGTGGAACTGACCATAATTTAAAACTGCCTTTGCCAATGGGCGGTCGATTCGAACGCTGCACCTGCACGAAGACCTCCCGAATGTTCTCATAGTCGAACTCCATTTTAGCCAGCCAGGCGCTGATATTATGGATATCGATGGACGCATCGAAGGCCACCACCAGTTTGTGATTGTTCTCACGGGCCTTGGCGAAGCCATTGAGACTCTGGATGAAATCACTGGAATTGCGCCACAATCCCCCGGCCGTCCAATCTACGATGGTCAACCCATGCTTCTACACGGTTTAATGCACTGATGCAAACCGAAACTTACCAGGAAACACGCCGCCGTATAAGCGACTCATCACCTTGGGCGTCCCTGCATCGATCAGAATGGTCGACGGACCGCGCAAGAAACTGGACAGGGCCGTCTCTGTCGCTTGTTTTTTACTCAGGGGGAAGTAGATCTCGTGGCTGACGATGGAGAGGTCGGTGAAGGGGGGCGCCAGGGTGCGGATCTGATGCGACGCATCTGCATCGCCGCCGTCGCCGCGGCCATCACTGTACGCATCCAGCGGTCCGCTCAGGCCGCGCGACGGAAAATGCGCGTTGTAGTTGGCATCCACGCGCATCGGGTGCATGTTGGCAAAGCGGTAGGAAAGTGAAGCGAAGTATCACGAAAACACTATCGAAATCACGGAAGTCGGTCCGATAACCGTTACCGCATTTCTGTGTTAGGACTTTGGAGCTTTCTCCTGTTTGTCGCTTTCGAAAGAAACGACGGTTTAGATTAGCGCGGCTAGCGTAGCGTGCCGAGGCTGTTCGCCATTGTGTTTCGATTATCGTACAGGGAAACCACCGGCACCGTTTTGTCTGTTTTGTCTGTTTCTTATGGCTGCAGACCTGCAGTTGCCAGTTAGTAGTGCAGCAGTGCAAAATTTAAAATGGTCAGAAATCGTTTGAAAGTGTTAAATGCGGATGCACTCCGGTCGGGGGTGGCAGAACTTTGCTTTCAGTTTTTTGCTTTCTTCCATTTTTAGCTCCCTTTCTCTAGTGCATGGGTCTCATGACTGTCATCCTTTTTGAAACCGCCATTTTGCAGTTCGATCTAATCATCTAAAGATTTAGACTATAGTACTGCGAGTCTCGAAAGGAAGTAAAGCAAACTCTACTAATAAGTACTCTGTACAAGTGAATTCAGCAATGACCCGAATGTTTTTTGTTTCCTTTTCTTGTAAGCTAAGTAGTTTTATTTAATTTACCGCGATTTTATATAGTGCAACATGATGCATCCATCACAATTATCTCAACTAGAGTTTTAAAAAATAATTAAAATTCAGCAAATCGCATCATTGATGCCCGACAGGTTCATCGCTCTCGGCATTCCACGCCTGCGTCTCGCCGGACGCGAAGATCAAATAAAACAGCATCGTTCCCAAGCGGATCACACCGGAAATATAGAAGATCAAACGCCAATTCGAAATCGTATGTCCATCCTCGCCGCTGGTGATCAGTCCCACAGTGTAGGGAGAGATGATTCCCGGCACATTAGCCAGCGTGTTGGAGATACCGAAGATCATGGAGGCGAATATCGGGGACAAATCGATGCTGTTGACCTGGTAGCTGCACTGCGTGCATCCGCTCATGCCGGTGGACAGTGTCAGCAGAACCACCACCGTCAGCGAATCGCAACCCACGTAACCGACAGCCACCAGCGCCACCGCCGGGATCAAATTTCCGATGGTGTTGAACAGTTTCCGCACGTTCGTCGTCGACATGTAGTGGTTCTCGCGCAGCAGATCTACCGGCGATTAATGTGACATAATTAGTAGTAAGCTTTCGTAGAAAGTCGAATTAAATGCCAGTTTCATTTACTGTACTGTTCATGGCATTCATAAAATCAATTTGATATCAGAACGTGTTCCAAATTTAATTTGCAATATTGATTAAAAAACTTAAAGTAAAAATTTAACTTATAGGCGAGCTGAATTAACCACGCGTACATCGTCAGACATTTTGCGGTTGCAGTTCATACACTTCTATAGAAGAAAAATTATTTTTACTCCACAATAATAATTGTTTGTATTTCAAACTGAAAGTTCAGGTGACCGTAATTATGTACAACAGTACAAGTGACTAGTATTGTGAAAAATGGCTATTTACCTGGGAGTACTCGTAGGCTTAAAACTGTACAGAGGACGTAAGTACAATACTTGTATACAGCTCTAGCTACAGATACTGTATACAATTATGTATATCCGAGTAGGCATTATTTTATGATGATTAAAACAAAGATAATACCTGCGCAGTATCCGGATGATATGGACACCAGCCAGAGCGCCACATAGGGCAGTGCCGAAAAGAGTCCATTGGCAGACAAATTGAAATGCAGAATATTCTTCATGTACGTCGGCAGGTTAGTTAAAAGGGTGTAGTTGCCCCAGTTTTGTCCAAAATGCGACAGCATCATGGCCCACACCGGCAGGGAGGTCACCAGCTGCACCCATGGCACCCGCCGCTGTCGGATGGCTTGGGAGTGCTGGGCGGGGTCTATTTTCTCCTTGGAGCCGCTGATGAGGCTTAGTTCGTGGCGGGAGATGCGCGGATGCTTGAAGGGACTGTCGTAAATCAGGAACTGCCAGAAGACCCACCACACAGCGCCGATCCCTCCGAAAACGTAGAAGACGCTCTCCCAGCCGAAATTGTGCGCCAGGAAACCCGATGCCAGGAACACTGTACAATGTATATGATCGTTATAAAAATAAACATTTTTTCTACTAAATCGAAATTGCTTGCATTGTATCAGCCGGGGCTAATTGGTACAGATTTGATTAATTTTAAAATTTTACTACTACATTTTCTACTACACTTAGTACTACGAGTATGTATTTATAAAAAAATTATTTAATTTATATATTTATTTACTAATAATTTATTTATTAAGTATTTAATTCATGTATTTATTTACTACGAGTATGTATTTATTTACTACTACGAGTATGTATGTAGGTACACTTATAACTACGAGTATGTATTGTATAAGTGACTGTAAAATTGTAATTACTTACTGTAAACGTACTTACCTACGACGTTTCCAATGGGAGCTCCGGCATTAGCCCACGTAGAAAGCTTCGTCCGCTCGTACGCCGGACTCCAGTGCGCCAACATTTGCTGCAGCGCAGGATAGCAGAATCCCTAAATACCCACCGGAAGTTTACTGCGTCAGTGGACAAAACAAGTGACCTTTGGGACTCTGGCAAGTATTCTCCATAACATATACGACATACGTCGTGTGCTTACAGTGGTTAATCCTTGGCCGATGCGGATGGCCATGAGAAGGCCGTAGTGAACGTGGGCGGCGACAGGTGAGAGCAGCGCTAGGACGCTGCAGAGGAGGATACCCACGCCGAACTGCATTTTTCCGCCGTACTGCTTGGCCAGCCAGCCGCCCAGCAGCTGCGTGGCGATGTAGCCGTAAAAGTACGATCCCAGCAGCTGGCCTTGTGTCCCCGAATCCCAATCAAACTCTGCACCCTACAGTATCAGTCCTTTTCTTATTCACTTGAAGCCATCTATATACACAAGCTGTATCGCTTTCTGTACAGTAATAATTATTGTCGATGCCGCTTTTTAATAGAGTTACCCATATAATTATGCAAAAATATGTTGCGCATTAAAATATAGGATAATCAGTTAGGTTTATTTGAAATGACAGATCAGCCTTGGATTCGCTGATACGGCAGCTGAAAAACGGAAGATTTTTACAATACATTCAGATTGTCTTGATTCCTGAGGTATGGAAGTATATTAATTATTAACGTAAATAAGCAACAAAAATATTGCCACTAAAAATAAAATGCGCTGCGTATAATTGCCACATAAAATTACTGTGTGAGTGGACGAACTTGAATTCTGCTTTTGCGGATCATCGGCGATGAGTGATTCCGGATACGGACAAACATCCAGATCAACTACCGACGACGTCGAATTCAAGATGGTTTGATTATGGTGAAAGGTGTTGTTAAGGTTATCCAGCAAGTTCAAGCTGCTTGATGTTGGCAGCACCGGTGTGTTTGTGGAAACCATTGCTACAATGGCCATGGAAAGGTTGATGCGCATCGTGTAAATGTTGAAAATCCCCAACAATCCCATAATCGCCACAAAGTGCCGCTGTCCGAGCCCACAACTCCGATCTACGAGTACCGATTATAGAAACGATAAAAAGTTTTCAGCTGACATAAGTCAAGAGCGTATAAAGAGTTTAGTTATTGTAAATTTAGCACAACAATTGTTTTTTCTTTCCAGTTCATTTATTAAGTGCTCATCAACATTTCGATTACTCGTAATCTCGCATTAACATTGACTTGACCATACATCTGCACTTATTATACTGCGTCAAAAAAATTACTGCTTTTAATGAGTATAATATAATTATAGTAGTATTACAGTATTATAGAATTATAGTATTATCACTATTATGTAAGAAGTACTCGTACGTATTTTATAACACAGTAAAACTATTACAGCATTACAACTATCGATATTATGACACATTTTAGGAGTTTTTTTATACCTTTTGCAGAAGAGCTTTCGTCGGCTAAATGCAAACTGTAGCTGTTTCTCTTGTTGTCGCAGTCCATTTGCTCCATCGTCGACATTAGTCTTATAGCGAACAAATAACAAATTATCAAACGTTTGTATCATGTAATTTATAGTGTTTTGCTATCGTATATTTTTTACGTACACACTTTCCAAATTATTATTTCCAATAGAACAAAAGGATTCCAGAAATGTATAAAATGGGAAGTGTAATCGATAGATTCAATACAAGTTCAAACAAGCATAAGTCGGCATTGCATTTATAGGTCACAAGTCGGAAGATTCATACATAAAGATGTTTTGCATTATAAAACAGCGGGCGTATGCTCAAAACGAAACCATGAAAACTTAAGGTCGTAGTTAAGGAGCACATGATTCGATAAATGGTGTACGTGAGGGTAAATTAATAATTATGAAGTAATCCCGGCGTTGCCAAAACTGATGTATATTGCTGTTAGTCAAATGAGAAAAAATCGAGGAAATGCGAAACTCGCCTTACGCTTAATAGCTCACAAGTCACAACTGAAAAGATTACAGTTCATTCCGTGATGCAGATTTCTACGCACACTAATCGACGTCATGAAGTAAAATGGGAAACGGAATTTGTAAGTTATCGATACTCCGAAACAACTCGACGAAGGAACGGCGATGGACGCATGCGATCTACAGTAGTACGAGTAATCAAGAATCAGAAAACCGAACGCATTTTATGGAAGATAATTACAAAATCTAAGAGGCATGCAACATTTAATTGCAGTTCTGTATCAAGATTATCACTAATTGCTTATCTTTATGCTGTTGTCTATTCGTACTTGTACCATCATTGAGATAAGTTTACTTACTAATTAACTGTGTCAAATTTCTGAGTTGCCATTGCCGCAAAAGGGTTATTTCGTTAATTTAACTTGCAAATTAAAAGGCATAATAACCAAGGTCAAGAAATTTCAAGTGGGCATAAGTCCACAACAATACTCGTTTGGGTAACTAATCAAACACAATACAGAGTGGCATTGCTGCTAGTGTTTTCGTTTTCGGCATCATTGATTGCAGCCGAAATCGTAATGAACTGTTCTTGACTTTTTAGCAGTCTACAGTTTTATATAAGATATTTTCGTTTAGTTTTATACGTTATCGTATGATTTTTACTATTTACCTATATCGAAAAAGACATGCGATATCTTTCTTTTTATGCACACCTCGATATGAACTTGCAAGATCGGTTAAACTCATTGGTCAAAACTGAACCGCGGAATTGAAACGTTAGGAATAACCGGCAAAATAAAGCTATGTGCTGTAAAGATGCACAGAATTTAAGATTTCCAAAGAGGGCGGTTTCGTTATATGTTCGTGTTGCAATTGCATCCGCCTGCGGGGCTAGTTTGACCTTTACTCGTATAACGCTGTAGCAGCCTTGTTTTCTGTTGTAAGTCATAAGTGCTGTCATCAGTGTCATGCGACTACTATGAACGAGAGCGCATCTGCACACAAATGGCAATCCACTTTTACTCAGCAGTGAGTTTGGAATTTCGTAACTATGGTTGAAAAAGTTATCTAAGGCACTAATCGTTTTATCTGGAGATTAGTCGACCGCGGAAGTTTGGGTGTTTGTGCTGCAAATTTGTCTCGCATAAGCTACGTATTTATCAGGAGAACTTAGTTTTCCCCGTGCACCGTGACGGTGCACGACTGCATTGTTGCGAGTTGCGAGTGCACCGCGGTTGCAACACGAGATCTCTCTTTCTTTCTTCGAAACTTGCGCAGCAGCGTTCGCACCTATCCTGCACCATGGAAAACCGTGATGGTGAAGCGCCAGCCGTGCCCATTCCGCCCAAAGAGAACACGGGCGCACAGAAAGCCAAGAAGCTGACGGTGGGAATCATTCTGGTGTTCCTAATCGCGCTGTCGCAGGTGGGCGCCAGCCAGTTCGCCAAATCCACGTACCAGCCCGGTTTCCATGCTCCCTTCTTCATCACCTGGTTTAACGCGGTTTGGATGATCATCTGCTATCCGCTGTACTTTCTATGCGCCGCGGTTAGCTGCACACGCAAAGAGACGCTGGCGACTATCTACAAGTAAGCTTGTAGGCTAAAGCAGGCGCTGTCCCGTCCGCTGGTTTTGTACCATCTGAATAGAACTAAATTGATCCAATATCCCCGCTTTATTTCTTTCTTTATTACCTATACTGTTATTACTCTTGTTTTGTTCTCTTCTCTTGTTTTCTTCGGAGCATACACTCGTTTTCTTGATAATTCTCGTCACCGGTTGGTGCACGAGTTGTTTCTTTCCTGGCATTGACTTCCGTTACAAAAGTATTTTTGACGCACTACCTATACGTTTGAATTATATTTAAAAATTTTGGCTTGCTAAGCCGTAATTAAAGCGAAAAACTCTGCTTATTCGCAAACTTTATTTTGCACTTTAGTCTTTTGATTATTTTCGATTTTACACACATTCCTTCAGGGAGATGTGCAATGTAATCCTAAATTTTTTAACATTGTTCTAGTTTCTAGAACTTCTGGTAATACCTATAAAAAGTTGCACTAATGTCTTCGTTTTTTCAGGTAAAGAAAATTTAAGAACACGTTGTGTCCACGATTTGAACATGTTCAAAAACCCGGAAAAGTGGGTAATTTTTCTTTTATTTTATGTTTAATTTATAGGGGTTCTCTGGATGTATTTGGGGAAGGTGGTCTAACATTGGCGAAATGGGTGAAGCTAGCGGGATTATTTTCGTTTTTGGCGGTGGGCACGAATTATTCCTACCTCCGCGCCTTAAACTTCGCCAATCCTTCGGATGTGACAGCCATCTTCGCATCCAATTCCGCCTTTGTATTCCTGCTCAGCTGTCTTATTCTCGGCGCACAGATCGTGTCTCTGAAGGTGAAACCACAAATGAACTATAAATCTGTTTATCATATCGACTGACTTGTTGACCGCTAGTAAAATCTAGTGTTTAGTGATTAACGAGTATGGTTTGGCAGATTATCGCGGTTATCTTGGCCATCGTGGGAATTGTCTTGTTCTCGTACTCTGATGGATTCTCGGTGATGACGTTTACCAGTGTCGGTTTGGCGGTTTTGGCTGCCTTTGGAGCGGCTCTCTACATCGTAATTATGCGTTAGAAATTTTTTGCGAATTTATGACATCGAAACCTTCGTTCACTGTTTGCCTGAGCGCTACTATAGTTTATACACGAATTTTGTAGACGCTTTTCGATAGCGTTTTATTAATATAGAATACAATTGTAGCACGCTGATATACGGGTAAGTAGTGGCACTGTACATTGGGGCGTTGTTGTTGTAGGTGCTGTTTAAGAAAGTGGTAGGCAATGCCAAACCCCATCAGGTGTCGCTCTTCCTGAGCACCGTGGCCTCTTTTACCTTGCTGATGTATTGGCCCATGCTGCTCATTCTGCACTATTCTGACACGGAGATTATCAGCGGAGATGTTCCGTGGAAGTTTATCGGTGGTTCCTGTGCGCTGAGCATCGGTAATTGTGCTATATTGTCATTTGTCACAATGAATAACGCGAATGCTGGCCGGATGTTGACAACGTGACAGTATCGTTGTATTTGCAGTGTTCAACTTTTTGATTAATTATGGGACGGCGTACACGTATCCGCTGTTTATTGCGTTTGGCGGGATTGTGGGTGTTCCGCTCAATCACGGTGAGACTACTGCAGTGTATTGCGAATCAGTACGAGTAACTGCGCACGTGGGTTCCGGATAGTTAAAATTTTAAATCACTTTGGCTGATTAAATATGTAACTCGAGAATCGTTTGGACACTGGAAAAATACTGCATGTAGTTCCATATCAATTTACACACAAATAGTAAATAATAATATTACATACTGTCTAGATATTTCGGATACTGGTTTTCCCGTTTCCCTCGTTTGCATTCATCGTGCGCAAAACGTGAGAGTTTTAGCGTACATTAAAGAATTGAAATGTTTGTAGTGGCCGATTGGTTATTCCGCTCCAACAAATTCGACGCTCTTAAAATTGCCGGCACGTTGCTCATTATTGCGGCCTTTGTCATTATGGTGACACTTCCGGCGCATATCGACAAAGAATTCTACGCTTGGGTTACACGGTTGGCCAAGCGCAATCGACATCAGGCCACGGCTGCAGCGCCACAGGAGCACGCTGCACCGGAAGAAGTGCAGGCTCTGCGGTATGTTGAAGAAATAGAAATGCCACTTATCTTTGGGATTTGTTGCCAGATTGATGTGTTTCTTTCTGTTTGGTAGTACGGTCACTACTACGGGGTATACCCGTATGAGGTACGTAATTTCATCATGCTTTTTCAGGAGCGATGCCGCAGAGGTGGAAATGCTGGATCGAGAGACGCATGAATCCCCAAAAGAATCGTGAGGAAGACTGTTTGTCAACCTTCCGTCCACTGCACTTTGGATGCGGACAACGGTGATCTCAGTTAGGGTTTTGTGGGTTGTCAATAGTGATTTCATGTTTTTTTTAACGACAACGAATTAACGATACTGCACTCGTATTTTGCGGTGAGATTAATTTTTTACCTGTTGTTTTCTTTATTGAAAATAATCACTACTCAGTACTGGTGTCAGCGGTGTTTAAAATGGATGAATCAATGGTGTGCGACTTAGCCAGTGCAATGTGTAGCCAGTTGCACAGTGCACACAGACCTGGATGTATAGATACGGCATTAAATTACATAAGTACTCTGTTGTTAATCTGTTTTTTCCCGCCATTTATGCATCTACTGTTTAAAATAACGTATATACAGTATGTATTCGTAAATCGAGATTGTGTTACAGACTTATGTACAATACATGCAATTTTATATTTTGTGTATATTTATTTAGTTGTTAAGGTGACACTGCAAAATAGTGCAAATACGCGTATTTACCCAGATAATAGCTCTTGTCTACATCAATGCTATATTTTGCCAGTATATCATGAGAACGCTTCACAAAGAAAGCAAAAATTCAAATATACGCATGTCAAGGTAGGACAAAATTTAGCGTAATCTCCGACACAAAAAAACAGTCGCTCTTTGGTGAAAAACAAAGAACAAATTCCAGTCATAAATTATAATCAGATCGAAAACCACTAGGACAGCGGCGGCTCAGCAGGTAAGCGCCGCTGCCGGTAGGAGACCAACGCGTCGCCGAACAGCTTCCGATATCCGTGATGCCGCGGCAGGACGTTCATGTACGCGTGCGCCTCCTCTTCGGTGACAATGTCCTGCGTCACCAGTCCCACCATCACCTGGAGTACCGAGGTGCCGGCGAATTGGTTCTGCAGGAAGGCGGGGAAGCCGTTCAGGCCGTCGTGCATGGTGTAGAGAGGGATGCGCAGCACGCCCAGACACTCGTGACCGTACTCGTCCGCCGTCAAAGCCTGCCGCTCAATCTCCCGGAACTCGGCTTCCGTTACTTCCTGTCAAAGTCACCAAAAATACTGCGACGTTTATTTCATCCTTCGACATATAAAAACTAAAAACCTCCGAATTTTTATGAAAATTGCACATTAACAGCAGCAATCAATCCGCTCAGTATTCATAGATACCAGTAACTGAAAAAGCATAGAGTGGCTGGAGAAACTAGAGTCTTTAAAATAAATCAGTGACGCTAGACTTTGCAAGCAGTATTTTTGCACGCTCGCTACAAACCTGTGCGTATAAATTCAGGATCAAATTGACCCGTGGACAGAAGTGCGAGATGACATAGTGCTGCCGTGTGAAGCCGAAGCGTGCCACATCCAGCCGGATCTCTTCCTGCAGCTCCCGGTTCAGGCCATCTTCCAGACTGGCATCGGGCACGGCCAGATCGGAGACAATCCCGCCGGGGAAGCCCAGCTTCCCGTCGAAGCGCATCTGCATCATCACCCAGGCGCGGCAGGGCAGTTCTCGCACAAACCGCGCCTCGGTGCGGGCGTACAGCATGGCATGGCAAGCTTGGACAATGGGTCCACTATTGGCCGCCTGGTATTCCACTTGCTGCACCTGTCCCCAGGGGAAGTCGCCCAGGGGGGCAGCAACGGGGGCCGTCGGGGTGTGGCTCATGGGGCGCCGGCCAATCAGCTAGAAGGTGGCAATATTCATTTAAATTCTAACTCCAATCACAACTGCAGTAGATTAACGTCACTGATTTATCATTTATCGCATCATCTAAAAAGGAAAAAGCTTGAGTAAATGCACAAAATACGTATCACAAAAGTGAGAAAACCATTCACGAAATACTTCAGAAATAATACTACAGACGGAAGAGGTACTGTATTGTAAGTCACTGCAAAATTTTATTTTGACTTTAGTATTATTATTAGCTTAATAAAGCGGAAATGATGTGATCATGAGTAAGCTGAGCAGTGCGAAGTACGACTATGAATCTCGTTTAGCCTGTACGGGAACCAGTAGCGTATTATTACAAATAATAAAACAAAAAATATTAAATTTGTGCACTGCGAGCATAGCAACCTACCTACATGAATTAAGTACTGTATTATGAAAAGTGCTTATAAAGTTATGTACAACTTACATGTACTTACAAAATAATACTTATCGTATCGTGCACGGTGCACACATCAAAACCTTTCCGTAAATTGTCCACAGACCAAAATCTCAGTCAAGACGAGCTAAGAACTCACCACGTACGTCGGCAAACAACTTAAGGCGCCGGCAGACGGTTAAATGCATCGCAAAATTCTTTACAATAAACGATTTTGCAATCAAAATCACCTGGAAAGCGGAAACGATTGCTAACGCAAAACATTTAAATAAAACGATAGTTATACTTATACATTTTTGGACAAGTTCTCGCAGCATTTCTGCAAACTGCTTCTTCTACTGGTGCTAGTAATCGCTAGACACGAAGCAGTAGGCACCCGTACGGGGTCGCGGTTAATAGTTAACAAACAGGCTCAGCTCGGTGGATGAAAGCACAACAAAAACCAAAGACACTTTTCTCGTTTAAACAATCTAACGTGAAATTTCCTGCAGGAATCTTTTGATTGCTTTACCATTTCCTCGTGTTTCGCTGATAAACAGACATTTTTCTCTGTTGACCTTTATTAGTTTGATCTGCCAAGCCTGACTTCTGCTAATCAGTTGGTGCTCGTTGGCACAACTGCAAATCATTCGCAGCAAATGGAGAAAAAATCCAGCGCCGAGCTGTGCATCGAATTCTGCTCCATTACCAACAGTGACTTCTCCCTAGCGGAGCGCACGCTACGCAAGCATGAGTGGAATCTGGAGGTCAGATTTAGCTGCTGCCCGCGAAATGCATGTTCGCCTTCTGGACCATAATCTGTGGTGTTTGCAGGCGAGTCTTGACGAGTTCTTCAGCACTTCGGATGCCACGCCAGCCAACATTGCTGTTCTTTCCGGGTAGAATTTATTGTGTGTGTGTAGCGAGGAGACTGTCGACTGATTGGGATTATGGTTTAAGTTCTCCACCTCGGAAACGACCACGAGCGCCCTGTGAAAGCGCGGTGCCTGTGATTGATTTGTCGCCGGATGCGCCGTCGACGTCGACGGCCGGCATCAGTGCCAACGGTGGCGTCGGTGGGTCCACCGTCGGCCTCACCGCGATGCCACTGGATCTGGCCAACGGCAAGGAGCGTCCGGATGTGTTCCGCATTGTGTCATGGAATGTTGATGGTATAGCAAAACGTTGTAATGGATTTTTATGTTTTTGCGAATCAGTTGCCATTTGGCCTCATTTTTAAAGCATTTTGTTCTCAGTGTTGCTTCGTCAGCCTTCGTTTTGTATTTTTTTAGATTCTGTTCCAAAATTAAAAAGCGAAGAAAAGCTGATATTGTAGTATTAGGATATTATCCATATAAAATTTGCCAGATTACATTCCGTGTTATTACATTTACATTATGTATTGGTTCATTAAAACAAGTACTTATCTGAAATGCAAAAGTGCACATGCAAAAGTTTCTGCTGAATCGATAATGCTTCTTCTGGAACTGTTTTCGATAGAATTAATAGGAATGAACATATTTGGAAAAATTAATATGGATCATTATATGGATTTTTTCATAATTTGATATGCAGTTTTTAGTTTTTAAAGTTGCCCCTATGATGAATGTTTTGCTTGGCAGGACTGGATGATGAAAGCTTGATGGCGCGCACTTGCGGTGTGATAAGTGAGATTCAGTTGAAGAAACCGGACGTGGTATTCCTCCAGGTATTGAAGCCGTAAAATTACTGGTTGCATGAAATGCGCTTGCGGAGATTTTGAAAAGCGTAAATCGTTTACGTGATGTAAAAATAATTATTTTTAGAATTGATATATGGTGTCTTATTGCTTCGATGACAGGAAATCGTCGATACGAACTTGGCAATACTCCAATCCCAACTGGGCACTGCTTACCTGTTACGCACTGGTGGATCAGAGGGATACTTCACCGCCACTCTGTTGTCGCGCGAGACGATGCAGCTGGAAGACGACAACATTGTGCCCTTTCCCAACACTCGCATGGGTCGCAATCTCCTCATTGTTAATGTAAATTACTAAATACTGATATCCTTGAAAGTTACCGTCAGTGGAGAGAATGAAGAAGATTGTTAATAGGCGCTCTTTGATGGTATCCCCCTGTGTCTGATCAATTCGCACTTGGAGTCAACAAAGGATGCGGCGGAGGAGCGTAAGCACCAGTTGGCCGACGCTTTTGTCCGAATGCGCGAGGCGCCGGTGGAGCGGACGGTAATTTTTGGCGGAGATCTCAATCTGCGTGATTCTGAGGTACTGATTACAGCAGTTCTTCGACTTCGTATAACAACTGCAGTTCACGAAATAACCCTCTTCAGTAAATCTATCAAAGCGTACCGATATTTTAAGGAAAAAGAAGCTAGCACATCAGCATGCATTTATCAGATATTCTTAAAAAGTAGGACCGAAACCGGGCTTACCATGACATGGTTAGAAATATACAATAGTAAGCGCGTCAGTAAAAACGGTATAATGAACAGCTGCTTACTTTAGTTAAGCGCTTTTTGAATAGTGTTAGCGATGAGAAACAGGAAAAATTGCTTTTATGCTCTGGGGTGTGGGCCCCAATTACATTCAACCTGAAGGAAATTTCAGGGGCATTCGGGACACTGCTGTTTTGTTGGCGCTTTTTGAAAGCGATCCATTATGATCAAGCGGTTCTCCCTTTTGATTTTGTCCGTGATTAATATCTGCAACATTTAGGCCCCACTTGACGATTTGGTAACATTCAATATGTAGTACGCACGAGTGAAGCAATTACTCAAAGGAGAGGTTCAGATGATGCCAATTTCGATTCTCCTTAATTTTTTTTTTAACCAAAAAAACTGCATAAATTTGGCATAGCGACGTTCATTCGGTATACTGCGATGGAAACATCAGTTAAACATAAACGTTGCCGAAAGCGGAAGTAACATGCAAAATCAGCGGGCGTACCTTTTGAGTGCACCAAGTAAATACAACGCGAAGTAACTGACAGCATGGTCAAAGCGTTATCTTGCAGTTGCGAGCCATCGGCGGCATTCCTTCGCGCATCGTAGATCTGTACACGGTGACCGGGTCGCGGAAGGAATGCGAGAACACCTGGGACACCCAGCGCAACGTCAACGCCATGCAAAAAGTCGGTCGATCGGTTAAAAAAATCATCTGTCGCTTCGATCGCTTGTATTTCCGGCCCAGCGAGACCAGATGCGCATTGTTGCCGCTGCATTTCAACCTGGTGGGACTGCGTAAAGCGCCCAGTTCTCAGAAATTCCCTTCTGATCACTGGGGCATTCTAGTTACATTTGATCGGATCTTCCCATCTTGACGAGCCGTTTCGGTTTTTTCTTGACTCATTATGTCTGAGCCGTTTTCCGTTGACATTATTTTGATATGAAATAGTTTTTGCTCATCGGCATGTTTTACACTGAATTTGTAGTGCTTGTATTTTGTGCACGAGCAGTACTGTGCTTTAATTGGTTTTGGACTTGTGCATGAGTAGCAAGAGACTGATTTGAAAGGAATTGTGATTTGAGATTAGAGATGAGTACTTAGAGATGAGTACTTATTTTGCTTGATTTAATTGCAAAATATTGCAAACTTGACAGAATTTATAAAGAACATGAGCGCACAATTTAGAATGAACTATAAACTTCCGGTTTATGCTATGTACGGCATCATGAACCATTATTGCATGGAAATTCTCAAGAAACATTTTTCATAGTGGCTCTATTTGGTTTATTGTGAGAAACTGCTACACTGGCGCATCTTCCTGATTTACATAAAGTTAATTTTTGTTGTTATTATCATGGTGCAAGGTAATTGCGGAGAGGGGGCGAAAATCCCCGCCGACACAAAACATACATGGCGCACGTTGGCGACGAACAACAAATACGTACGCCAGTGCAAATCATTGCGTAACCAAAATACCGGTTCTTTCATCTGTCGGCATCCAGCGGAAATCCACATTCCCGCTGGATGCATCTGTACTCCCTACAGAGTATCCTCGTTTACTGCAGCGTATCCTCGTTTTTGTTTGTGGACTGCCCCACATGAAACGCCGACCGTGATATCTTTATCAGTTTTATTTTTACTGTTTATTCAGCGTTTGTACCCAGAGACTTCGCTTTCTTTTCCGGAAGTCCGGAGCATCAGTGACTGCAAAGTGTGAATTATCGCAGTGCATATAAGAACATGGCGAAATTGCCTAGTCCATCGGCTAATTTTGCCTCTGTGAAACTGGAGGAAATGACGCTTCGCTCGCGGCTCCTCAAAGATGTTCATGCACCACCGACCCATGCGTTGTCCAAAGTGACCATCGTCGGTGTCGGTCAGGTATGTGACTACTGACATCTCACTGCTCGTCGTTGCCGCAATATGCACAAAATTTTTCTTTTGCTTACCGGCGTTTATCCGGTATCACTTACGGATTGTTTTACCATTCAAATGGAATTAACAGAACCCGAGTACTAATCCATTTTGAATTTTGAAACTTGCATGTTTCTTCCAATCTGCAAGCAAATCATTTTAGAAATGTTTACTGCTTTACTTGTTTAAAAATTTACTTAATAAACATAATACGTAAATATGTCTAGATTATAACCATGTCTGGATTATAACATGCAATATGATCCCCCAGTAACCCAGTTTACCTTTTAAAAGTATCACAAAAACGGGTACGGTATCTTCGACTTTTCCAAAAGTAATCGTTAGGCCTGTTTACTGTCCGTTTTTAACACACGATGGAATAAGCTACAAACACTTGCAAAAACCTTGGTTTATCGAACATCGTGTTACTCGTGTACGGATGTAACCGGCTGTGTACTTAGTTTGCAGGCACAATTAATAACACCAATACGGGTACAATAGAATTAATTAACTACAGAATACCCTTATGACCTTATCTAATTTACTTTTGTAATACTTAGATAAATAAATTGTTTTATTGTATGCAGGTGGGCATGGCTGTGGCGTACAGTATGATCAATCGCGTGAGTGCAGATTAATTTTTGTTGTGTCGACCTAGTACGAGTAGGTGCTCTGTACAATAAGTTTTTTCAGAATTAATCAGGATTATAAAGGTGTTGATGTACTTATATGCAGCAGAATATTGGTGAACTAGCCATGATCGACATCGACGAACGGAAATTAAAAGGAGAGCTTATGGATTTACAGGTGAATTTAAGGAACATAAAGAACAGTAGTCCGAATCCCTGTTTTAAACATATCAGTAGAATAGCAAGAACAAGCAATTTGATTAATAATATAACAAGCAGCGTAGACAGACTGTTAGTAGACCAGCCGGTATTTTCATGTCATGCGCTGCAGTTAACTTTTGGTTGTTTTCACCTTTGCAGCATGGACTACAGTTTGTGCCCTTTGTCAAGATCGCAGCCAGCACCGATTACGCCATCTCCAAGCATTCAAAACTGTGCATAATTACGGCAGGAGCGCGCCAGCGCTCCGATGAAGACCGATCGTCGCTGCTCAAGCGGAACATTGCCATTTTCAAAGGTCACCGGCTGTACATATACCGCCTGAGTTTATACGCCATCTGCCCGTAATTATGACGCCTCGCTCCCGTATAATGTCGCGTATTTTACACTAGCTGGATAATTAATCAGCTTAATTTTTTAAAACAAAATTTGACATGATTGCTGATGATTCTGCAATTGCTGCAATTATTTTGCACGGTGAAATAACTAATCTTGAATAGGTATAGCAATATGTAATCATCTTTACCAAGTGCCGCGACAGATGCGACAGCCCGAAAGCCGGATTAATTTTTTCCAGTGGCGGTGTACAGCTGATACAACAGGAAATTAAACAACGATTGTGTAACATGTCATTAATAATTCATTGTCAGTGATATTCTTGTGAAAACATTGCATCGTACCCTGGTTGCAGCATAGACTTATCATGTATGCAGATTGTAACTTTATTTCACAATCAGACGTGTTGCAAATATCTTGTGCGAGCAATAGCTGTGAAGTGTGAGCAATAAATATTTCGACTATAATAATTTTTTAGTGCCTAATTAATTTTCGCGGTATTACTTTTGCATTAATTCTACTAAATCGATCTTTGTCCGGTTTTTGCAAGTAAGGAAAAGCTAATAAAATATTTTAAAAATGGTATGTACATGTCAGTTTTGTAAATATCACAGGCGTAACTGGCAATCACATTTAGTATTACTACTTTGTATTTAATGCATATGAAAGAACCTTTAGTCATTTAATGGATATGAGAGAACCTTTAGTCTTACCATTTAATGCATATAAGAAAACAAGCATTCCGTAACAGCACTTTGAGAAATTCCATGCATAATTACCGCCAAAGCGATGTCGATGCCCAGCAATTACAACAAAAATCTTAGAAAGTTGATAGAAGATACGGAAAATTGATTCTTGTCTTATGTTAAGCTCTTTATAATCTCTTTATAATAAGAAGTTATGGTACTGTAATTTATTTATAATTATGAATCTCCACAGGCATCATCCCGCATTTGATCCGCTACAGCCCGGACTGCGTTCTGTGCGTCGTCTCTAACCCGGTGGATCTGATGACCTTTGTGGCCTGGAAGCTAAGCGGACTGCCGTCGCACCGGGTCTTCGGTTCCGGCACATCCCTCGGTAGGCATTACATTGCATTATATCCAACCAGAACATAATACGATATGTACAACCGGCATTGTGGGCCTATCAATATCCATTTACCCGAGAAAATTGGTCTCTTTCGCATTCAACACAGCAAACAGAGGCAAGTAGAGAGATCCGGCGGATGCCTTCATTGCGTTGTGTTATTAGACTCCAGCCGTTTCCGTTACTTCATGAGCGATAGACTCGGAATTGACGTGGGCAACTGTCATGGCTTTGTAATTGGGGAGCACGGCGATCGCAGTGGTACGTGCAGTAATATTGCGAGGAGCAAAAGAGAATGTAAATGTCTAAGATTACTTAACACCGGAGCGTTGTATAACGGGAATGCCGGTTATGTAAGAGTATATTGGTGTTTGTTTTGGCCAAAGTGGTGGTGTGGAGTGGGGTGAATGTTGCCGGTGTGCGTCTGGCTGAACTCAGTCCCGCCGCTGGGAGCGCCGATGATCCGGAGAATTGGAGGGAGCTTCATACTAAAGTGGTGCAAAGGTGCGTAATATTCATCCACGTAATACATATTAGGTCGCCCCTGAAGGACGCAGGAGTAGACCGGTGGGTATGAATTATGATATAACATAATTATAATTATGCACAACAAATTGTGTTTGCTTGCTTCATGCACTACACATAATGATTTTGTTTTGATTTATAATTTCGAGTTAGATGTCCGGTCAGACCATATGATCAAGAGAAGATGATTCTTTCATATTATTCTTTCACGGACTCTCGCGTATATGTGTCTCACACACTTAATGGAAAATTAACAGTTCTGCGAAGTTGACTAAGAAGGCATATACTTATTACAGATTATAAAGCAAACAAATAATAAATGTCATTTCTGAATTGGTTGTGACAGTTCCGATGAGATCGTGCGGCTTAAAGGCTACACATCGTGGGCCATCGGCATGTGCGTGTCGGAGCTGGCCAGCGCCGTCCTGAAGAACAAGCGCAGCGTCTACGCCCTGTCCACTTTCGCCAAGGGCTTTCATGGCATTATCGAGGACGTCTTCCTTAGTCTGCCCTGCGTTTTGGCCGAGAACGGCGTCAATGCCGTCGTCAATCAGCCGCTGAGTCCTGGCGAACGCGAGCAACTACAGAGCAGCGCCCGCCAGATGCACGCCATCCTCAAGGATCTCGATTTCTGAGTTGTATTTAATAAAAAATTTTCTTTTCACGAATGAACTGAGTACTCCAGCTAAATTAAATTATTCTGATTTTGCGCATTACCAGACGAAGGGTACATTTATAATTTTATTTACTGCACCCAATAAATTTACACCAAACCATTCACAAATGGAGAAGTATAATAATAGCAATGCCGTTAAAGGCAAAGAAGGGGAAAACTGTAAACATCTTTTCTTTATAAAAAGCACGAAAAGTGCAATTTAATTAATTTTGTACTCGAATTATTTAACGGTAGTTTCGATAATATGGATGAGACAACAAAAATTATGACTAAAAACGATCCTAATCTGACGTCGAACAGCAATACAAAATCCCTTGAATACTTTTTTAATATTGTATACTTTGTTATATGAAGGTACTTGTACAATACAAGCGCACATTCAAAAATATTTATGCAAAGATTCACATAACACCACTCGCCTGAATAGATAAACAACAACAACAAAACCAGTAAAGCAGGTACAAAGCTACAGAGATCCAAAAGAGCTTCAACAAATTCCTTATTTAAGTTAGTTATTCTCACCGACAGATCACTCCAAATGCCTTCTTTTACGCGGATTACACAAAAGAAAATCCTCTGCTCCGATAAACGCCACAATAAACCGCCGCCCATTCTCCGTCGGCTCGGAGAAGGCCAGGTGGGACTTCTTAAGGTCAGTGGTAAGCGCGGAGGACGCTCCCACGCCCAGATGAGTGTCGGCGAAATGATCCCACAGAGCGTCGAGCAGCAGGCTGGCTAAACCTTTCCGCCGGTGCTGTGCGTCTATCCAGATCAAATCCACTCCGCATAATATACGCTCCCGGTCAGCTGCTGAAAAAACACTCCTGCAATGTTCCGAAGTAGTGCCACAACTTTTACGAATGTTTACACCGACTGCGACGGGTTGTTCGGACTTCGAAGCATAACCGGATTAGTTTTATTTTTCTTTAGGCACTCAAAAAAGGGATAACAATAAACCGGAATACTCCCATACTGTAGTTAGTACCAGTTACAAAACTAAGCGACAGGAAAAGTTCTAAACCATCATAAATGGCGAATGGCTTACGCTCTGGACTAAAAGAAGAACAACGCTCTGGGTCAGCGGCAACAACGTCCGCACACACGCAGCCGACAACAAATCGGCGCCGCACATCAACCAACAGCACGACCATGTCGCGCTTGTCTTCCAGACGCTCCACCAGGATGCCGTCCATCGTCAGCGACACTAAGCGAACCACCGATCGGGCCTGGAAAGATGTGTTTAAATTTTTGTTCATAAGCAATAAAATTAAATAAATAAGCTATTAAATTTATGCGCTGCCTCCTATTTTTATTGCATTATTACTGCGTGCACAGGAAATTCTGATTTTGGTTGTGTACGGTTAAACTCATGCTTCTTAAAGCACTTCTAATGTTTAGAACCCTTTTTAAGGTCGATTACTGGACACCCAAATACTACGGAAACCTTAAGCTTAAAACAATTATTTTAGGATGCATGTCCGAGTTCAAATAAAAGCTGTATTAGCGGTGAACATCACACTGTTCTCTCCTTCCGCCAACCGAGACTCAAACTACAAAACATCATTAGCACTGCATGCCTTCACAAAACCGTAATGCGCATACACGCAGTACTTCTGTTAACTAATTCATTTACGAGTATGAACGTTTCTCAACGGTATTATTAATAAACTTACTTTAGAACTGAATACTCAAAAATAACTTGGGCGCTCCACCATAAAAGCCGGAGTTATTTACCTTGTTAACGAGAGAATTACCGCTTGATGTCTTAATGAGGACAACCTTGTATCCGTACATGCCACAGCGTAAGAGGACTTCATTTTTAAATTCCTATCGGTAAGACAACATTTGCATGGTGCTGCAATCGGCAGTCCGCTGACGTTGTCTGTATATCTGAATAATCATCGCAAATTCGCAACGCACTGTGTATTTCAACGCCTGATCCCCATCAATGCGCCCATTCTGCACTCGTCCATGCTGGATGTCGTGGATGCGCCGGTCTTCCTCATCGTCCAGATCCCCAACAAATCCACACATTTTACACAATCGCGCCCCAATTTCTCGCTGATTCGCATCCTATAATAATTTTAAAGTTATAGATTGTGAGATAACAGCTTACTTTCATTTCTGAGTGATTAGTTTACATCCTTTCTTTGAGCGATGAATTCCAATATTCGAAATACAGCTGGTAATGATTTATTCTGCAAAACTTTTAATAAATTCGATTATTGCATCAATTTTCCGGCCAACAATGCGCAGTTTTTGGCCAATAAGACTCTTATTGGCCAAAAACTGCGCATTGTTGGCCGGAAAATTGATGCAATAATCGAATTTATTAAAAGTTTTGCAGAATAAATCATTACCAGCTGTATTTCGAATTTCGAATTCGTATTTCGAATTTCTTATTATAAGAGGTATATCTAATCTATGTGTAGTGTAAATTATAAACGAACTACTGTGTATGATATTATGAATATTCAGTAACTAACTGTAAATCTTTTTCTCGTTGATACTTTAGGAATATCGGTCAATGAAACGGCGTACAATAACTGGCTGGTAATAACGTTTCTGTGCGGAGTTCGTCGACTGTTCCATCTTCTGGCGTTTCTTCCCAGCTGACTGCGGCATCACTCTAAAATCCCCCGCAGACACACTGTCTCCTACCATCTTTCTCAAATTGGGAACATAATTCACACAGGAGAAATCCGTCAGTTTCATCTGGCTCGATTTATTGGTGACGTTCCGCAGAGTTCGCGGAGTCGACGTTGCATGGTTGCCGTGGCCGTTGTCCATTATCACTTACAAAATCCAGTTTAATTGCAGGAGACACAGCATGAAAAACGGTTTACCTTAAGTGTTCGAACATGAGTCAAAAATGGATAATCAAGATACATATTCAAAACAAAAATCATTAAATCCAAAATGCCGTAATCAAAATCAAAACGAGCTTTAAATTTCGAAGTGCGGTTGTCAAAAGTGACAGCTGAATAGACAACAGAAGCACATACGGCAACTAAACAACGGTAATGGTAATGCAGTCCCGAGAGGGAGAGCGTAAACTGTTGGACACTCCAAAGCACGACAGGCGGCGCTTGTGCAATGTGCATTATCGGCGCTTTCGAGTTTCGACCCAGGACGAAAACACGACACGACACTCTTTTGCGATCTTGATGATAAATAATAATTATGTATTACAAAATTTTGAAGTTTTATAAGCTTCGAAGGCATAAGTAACTACTTGTACTTGCAGAGTTACAGTACAAGTACTCGACAACTGCCGATACTGTTAGTGACTTAGTCCATCCAGCAATGACTTAAACGCACAAGCACTTAACATTCACTCCTGTTCGCACTATTCCTTACTCGTCATTTCGTTCATTCCACCAAAATAGCACAATATATCACTGATTCACTGGACACTGAAACACCGCTTTCTAAAAAATACTTTACTACAAGACTTCTAACGTAAAAAGGACGAAGAATACACTGTGAATGATTCGAAATTTCGTGGAAGGACAAAAACTTTCCCTCTTAATTTTCAAGCAGACACCGTACAATAGTGCAGAAATGCAGATCAAACTAAGGAAATGAAAGAGGATTAAGTAATAACACTGGCTGTACACATATGTCATCTTTGATAGTTTCGTTGACGAATCCACATGCAACGACACAACTCAAAACTTTACCAGGAACCGACTCAAAACACATTTGGACAGATAGCGCTCGCATCAGTGGCACGCGTCTACAGTAATTTACACGTTAAGTATATTTTACTGCTGCGATCCAGAGTCTGGAGGAATATTCTCGGTGTCCTTGCTGGTCTGCTGCTCGCCGATTCCACCGGCATAATTAACCAGGTCCGTCACCTCCTTCTCCAGATCATTCAGACGATCCGACATCTCATCCACTATAGTAAGAAAAAAAACTTAAACAAATGAGGAAAACAATTTCTCCAATTATTAACTACCGCAACTGCTAACAAGCCAATACGGCAATACCGCACCACCTTCACTATGCTTGTTGAACGTTCTACGAGGAAAATACTACGGACTGAACTAACTTCACTATGAACACCTTCCTTGCATTTCATTTTGAATACGTATTACAATTTTTCAGATCGATTAACGTGCTTCGTGGTACTGTATTTTCTGATGGAACAAGCTATTAGTATCACTTACTTAACAAAAAATACCATAAACATGCCACAAGCCATTTCTTAAATAAGTTTGCATTTGGAGAAAATTTTAAATTATCAGAAGTGGCTAGCTTGAAAATACGACATATGTATTTCAATCAGCTATTTTAAAATGGTGAAGCGTGGAGACATACTTCGGTCCATAACAGTGTCCATCATTTGCGTAAAACGATCTTGCATCTGCTGGAAGGTTGTTTGCAGCTACAAACAAAACGGTCAAGGATAACAACTAACAAGACAGTGTAATTAAATTGGGAACGAAGACGGAACTGACAAAGAAGTGAAACTGGTATGAAAACTTGAAGTGCCTAATTCCAAAACGCTAGAAGTGCTAAAGTACTATTGGATGGAAGTCTCATTAACGAAGCCGATGTCAGTTGCGATATTAGCGGACGATTAAAACAAGAAAAAAAAATTTATCCAGGTGGACTCATGTTTTGCGTGTTAACTGCTAACCCGCGAAAATTTGCGAAGTAATCAGTTCACCTAGAAATATTTGTTCACTATCGGCACTGCTCCGACAACCAGAATTTTAAATCATCCAGGGAAGACTTGTGCGATTTTCGATAAGCCCAGATTTTCAGCGAAATTCCGTTGCATTGCTCATAAGTTAAACCATAAAGTTCTGTACGCTGACATAAAAACGGCCGTATCATTAAGGATGATATAAGTCGGATGTTAATTAGATGTTGATGTTTACATTGCATTTTGCAGTGCAGAATATTTGCGTTAAACCATTGGTTTAATGCAAGTAGTCTGCACCGCAAAATGCAATGTCATATTTCAGAAAAATTGGGTAAAAACTAAAAAACTAAGCTAGGAAGAAAAGGAAGAAAACGAACAGATCCTGGAATGAACTGACTGTGACGTACGATGCTCAGGAATTCGGCCGGATTCACGACCGGAGTATTGCCATCCACCGACTGATCACCATCGCCTTCAGCGCGCACGGGAGAAACGCCAACATGGGCCAGCACCGACGGCTCCTCCGGGGCCTGCATTTTCTGGGCCATCACGAAATCTCCCACTAACAACAGCAAGCCAATAATGAACAATTCACTACGGTTGTACTCGTACAAACTGGCAAATCAATAGAGTGAAAAATTACTCAAATCAATTCGAACCAGCAGATCTCTGAAATCTGCAGCTGCTATAAAAAAGCCAGAAGAATTAATTTTTCATGCTTTGGGATCATGCTTGCTCAACAAGGAAATGGAATGGTCTCACTCTCACCATCCAACCATCACAAAATTTACATTTCACATGTGCATGCTTTCGACAGTCGCTGTACAATGTCTACCTGGGCAAAGGAAATGAAGGACACGGATGAAATACGATGCGGATTCCTGCGCTTCTCAAAATTTTCAAAGAAAGCAAATCTGCAAATGGAATCCGTTTCAGTAACACTCTGCCTTTTGTGTCCGTTTGTAGACGCTCTTAGCACACATAACCTGTTATCAGTTATCCCGTTCAGTGCAGATTCAATCGATAGGACTCTTATTAACTGATGGATATATGAGAACGGCCAGACAGGCCCAGACTAACAGGTTGGATTTAGGAAAGCTAAGGGGGTTCGTGATAATTTGGCACCACTTAACTGAATCACAAAAAATACGGGTACTTTTGAAATGATTGACTTTTGAGCCAGTTGAACGTGAGCAGAAAGCACGATTCAGGCCCCAGGGATTGACGACTCGATATCGTGTCGCATACGGTCCGCCCAGAAGTACTTAAAGTTACTCAGGGCAAGTCGCACTTCCGATGTTCTTGGCCGCACGCCAAGATGCTGCTTCCGCTCGCTGTTAAAACTTTACGTAGATTAACTTAATTCTGTCTTTTATCAACTTTTCGTTAGCGCACAGTGCCCTATGGAGTTCTATACGTCATAAACAATTAATTCAAATAAAAAAATGGTGGTTTTCCAATTAAAAACTAGGCTGTCCCCTTTGGAAAACAATTGACACTAATTGCAGAGCTCGTCTCGGTACACCACGACAGAAAAGGAGATCCAGCCAAAAATGACAACGATTCGTGACTTCTACAGAGTACAGTACTCTGAGTACTGTAGCACGGATTGTAGCAGTGGAGTCGACGCCAACATATGCTATGCTTTGTGTGTTCTTCCATTCCGTCGAAGCATTTGCTGCTTTATTTTATCCTTTTTACTATCGAAACCACACGGATGTGTGCTACGTGCGGTATTTCTGCATTTGGGTGAGAAACTGTTAGCTTTATGGTGTAACAAGGAAACAGGGATGACGCAGAGGCCACGGTTTTCAAAAACGTCATTTGTTGGCTAATGCTTCGACGTGGTCGCACTGCGCACATTCCGCTGGACAGATCTCAAAGTTCAGGGCTGCTGAATGCGTTATCAATGGATATTATATTGGGTTTATCTGTATTTTCACAATCTGCGCCATGTTTGATACCTGTATAAGCTGAACTAGCAAGCCACTGAATCATAATTCGTGAATTTGTGGATATCATCGGACATCGATCGATCGTGCCACCTGCACCTGATTTGACGTTGATTAACATCGACAGAAGTTGTTGGATTTTTCAGCTGGGATCTCTGATGCGAAACATTTATTCCGGATTACTGCTTGGATAAGCCGATATCAATTTTTATTTGGACTGCACGGTTACAGGTAGCCAACTCTTATGATGGTGCAAGAACGAATATATTAATTGTATAATAGTTATTTGTTTTGCTATTTGGTAAATTCGTAAAGACACCTAAACTTTGAAAATTATTATTGGTACATTGTCCTTGTATGTATTATGTTTTTTAAAAAATTCAGATTTTTTCTAGTTACAGACTTACAGTGTACACATTTATATTGTGGTAATCAATAAAAATAAGTGTGGTGATTTTAGCTGTATATGTATGTGGTAGCTTATGGTGGTAGATCTCATATGAAGATAGGCTCCCGAGGTCGTTAGCGAGATCCTTGAGTGGCAAGCTAGGAGAGTATATATGCGCATGTGACGTTAGATGTAGTTTGCGGAATGAGACGGCCTTATTGATCGGCGCCATATTACCACTAATCGCGTTTATCGCTTTGTCGCTCCTTCCCTTTTTTACAAGGCGGGACATCCGCATAGGGCATACCCAACTGGCAGGGATTTAACCCGTTTCGTGTAAACCATGTGACGCAGCTAGGAAAGATTTATTAGTTTTGAAAATCTGAATGCTCATTAAAATAAATTCAAGTGCGCAGCGTCGTAAGCTTCGGCGAGTTTTAATCAGAATATCACAGTTGCATTGTGTTTTACCAGCAACCCATGAGAAGAAAAATGACATTTTGATAATTATCACTAGCAATTAAATTTGTTATTGTTTCGGCTGGAGTCCGTTTAATTTTGAATGCATTGAACACATTTTTCCGGTAGAAGGACAACATGCAAAACGACCCGGACTTAGTGATGTCAGTCACCATGTCGATTATTTTTGGAATTCAAACATGTGAATGTTAATGGAATGCGTTGTTTATTTTATGTGACATTATACCTGTTATTCCGGCCTGAAAAATTTTAGCCAGAATAGTTTTGTAGTGTACTACAGTACTAGTAAGTTGTAAGTGTGGTTTTGCCGTTTGTGATTTCATGCTTTGTTTTCTGATTTGCGGTATTCATTTTTTCGGTCCAAAAAAGGTGTTTTATGTTTATCCTCTTCTCTTTATTTGAGTGCTATGCCGCGAGTGCAGTGGTTATTAAAGTTTTTGGATTTTAGAGTGACGAGTGACCATGTCGGAGACCTCGACGCTGCAGTCGCTAGTCAACACCGTGACGGACCTGCTCACAGCCAGTGTGGCGCAGCAGCAAACGGCCGGGACGGTGGCGCCGGCAACCACCATCACCACCACGATTGACCCAACAGCCTTCACGGATGCATCGGGGCTCATCCAGAACTCCACCACGGCCGAACAGGCAGCTGCTAGTCACCATTATCACTTCCTAACCGGCATCAGTGCACGCGGCATCACCGGAGCATGCACCTTTGCGGCTCTTATCATCACTTGCTTTCAGGTGAAGTTCGGGTGATATTGTTGTAAGTTAAGTTGCAGGATGAATCATTAATTATGCCGTAAATTGGCATACTGTACTATCAAAATTGGTGGGGGAATTACTCTATTTTGAGCTTACCATAGCAGCACCCCGCCAGAATGAGGTGTCTCCTTTTGTTTATGAAGAAAATGTCGCGTGTGACAGCGCCAGAACATGTTAAATAAGTGCGTTTTTATTGGACAAATGCTTCTGAGAGTGTGCTGTAACAGCAACGTACTCTTCGATGTTTTAAATTCAAACTGGTCTTGCGTCACTGAACTGCACAGTAACGCTGGTGAATGTTCCTAATATTAAGGATTGATTGCGGTATTGGCTTTTTGATAGTAATAATCGCATAGTCTTGTTCTTGTGTTCGTTGTCTTTTTATGGTGAGACAAGATACTCGTAGGATCCTAGTGACTTTTCACAGCGTTAGTTATGTTCTTGTTTCAGATCTACAAGCATCTCAGATTCTACAATAATCCTAATCATCAGCGATGGATAATACGAATACTTTTTATCGTGCCCATTTATGCGTTTGATTCATGGATAAGTTTACTGTTTATCGATAAAGAAGGATATTATGTCTATTTTAATGCGGTCCGGGATTGCTACGAAGGTAAAAGGAAAAGCCTGCGTCCTACGCAGCTAAGCGATAATCACAACCTAATACGTTTTAATAACCGCGAAATCTTTTTTCGAGAGGGAAATATAGCGTTGAATGCATGGAAGTATCGTTATTTTACTATTTTTTTATGTTCATTGTACGAACAACGGAGGTGACACGTGAATTTGGTTTTGCAGCATTTGTAATATACAACTTCTTGTGTCTGTGCTACGAATACATCGGCGGCGAGAGTAATATCATGGCCGAAATCCGCGGAAAGCCGATCAAGTACGATACAAAGCGTGAAAGCGACATTCGTTGACGGTCGTGGTTGTTGTTTCATGCTGATCACATGTCGCTTGAACACGCTTGTCCTTTGCTAGGTCAAGTTGGCTGGGGGGCACTTGCTGTTTGAAAAACCAGAGCTACACCATTGGCTTTCTGCGTTTCTGCAAACAGGTATGGTATACTGGATCCGTTGTGCTTAAACTGTTTACATTCATGGAGTAATCGACGTGGTTTTGTACTTTACTTGTATCCTAATGGCTTGTCGACATGAAGCAGTTGTTCAGATCGGGTAATTTGTTTGATTAGGCCACTATTCAGTTCTGTTTCGTCAAGCCGGTGATGGCCATTGTCACGCTGATACTACAGGGATTTGGAAAATATTCCGATGGCGACTGGAGGTGATGCAAACAATGCAGAAATAAAATATGATATGTAACATAAAATAGGAACCATAAAAATTCAAAGTTGATGTACATTTGGTTATTTTTGGTGTACATCGTAATTACATAACGCAGATTGTAGTACCGCAGCACTAATGCTTTGTAAGTTCGTTTATTAGAATGTAGTCCTATTTGTTCATAATTGTTGACTGCCTGTTAGTAGTTATTGTTCATTTTGGTCTGAAAGTCGTACATTCATAGTGAGAATCTTGCATGGACGTTTGTATACGTAACAGTTAAATGAGCTCACGATAAAAAAGCCAAGAATACGTTTACATTTTGTTCGCACACTGTTTGCAGAATATTCGTATCCCGAATTTGGGATTAGTTTAACTTTTAATAACTGTTCTCCGGCATTCTAATAACTGTTCTCCGGCATTCGTTAGATGAAAACTAATGTTTGTTTGTTTTTCAGTCCGACCCGCGGTTACCTCTATATTACGATAATCTACAACTTCTCCATCACATTGGCGCTGTACGGTTTGTTCCTCTTCTATTCCGCCACCCATGACCTACTCCGGCCCTACAAACCACTGGCCAAATTCGTCACGGTGAAGTCGGTGATTTTCCTGTCTTTCTGGCAAGGTACGTTGCTGTGTTTGCCTTTTTCTTGTCAGTGGTGCGATGTGTGTTCGGGTGCAGGGGTAGTGTTGGCCATACTGGAGAAGGCGGAAGTGATCAGCGGTTTCGGTCAGGGCAACAACCATGTCGGTCCGGGTACGGTGTCGGCCGGATACCAAAACTTCCTCATCTGCATTGAAATGTTATTTGCCTCCATTGCGCTGTGGTTCGCATTCCCTTATGATATCTATACTCAGGTGTGTAAAGTAAATCACTCGAACTGGCTTTCCTTTCTTCGGCTTGGTAACTGAATTAACATTCGTGCCGTACTTTAGAGTGCAAGCGGTGGTCGGGCCATTGGACTGCACAGCATCTCCAGTAGTCTGAAGGAGACAATGAATCCACGGGATATTATGCGGGATGCTGTACATAATTTCAGGTACAAGTACACCACGCTGTGTCTCGAATTTAGCTTTTGTGGTGCTTCTTTTTTTTCCTGGAGGTGTGCTTGTTGTTGTTTTTATTGGGGTTTTGTTGGTCCAGTTTCCAGTTTCTTCGTAGTTTATAGTTCTACAATTTGTGCTTATTTCTTTGAGTTTCTTGGTTTGGAATGAAATTTATTTTTAATAAGATACACAACGATAATATATATTACAGCCAGCGACATGATTATGTCCATCAGTATTACGAATACGAACCACATTTCAACACGTAAAAAGTTGTTATTTGTAGCGCTTGAAATTTTGCCGACAAGGTTCTGATTAGAAGAAATATACATTAGTTTGTATTGCTGACGTTTCTTCATCGTTGCAGCCCGCAGTATCAGCAGTATGTTCAGTACCAGCACGAACCAGCCAACACCGTGACGAAGTTCGAAGAGATGCCTCGACAACAGTTCTACAGCGAAACCGCTCCTGACGCCACCGCCGGCTATCAACAGAACCCACCACCGGTGCCAGCCCCGCCGGTCACGGCTAACACCATTAGCCCCAATGGGACGGTGCGGCCAGTAGCGAAGTTGCCGGTGCACGGCGAGAAGACAATCCTACTGGATGACGATGATAAACGTCTTCCCTGAACCACGGTTGCAGTCTTACCTCAAAAAACAAAATCAGTCGCTGTGTGTACCAAAGGCTTGTGTTTTTATCTGTGGATGCTACTTCATTCCATGTCGGCGGCTACGAACGATTTCCCAGGGCGGAAGGCAGCAGCATGCAGGCCTTTTATGAGATAACTGCGTATGCCGAGCGGAAGTAGATGATTCAGTGTTTTAAGAGTTTTGATGTTTATTTGAGTAATTTTGCACAGTCGATGTGTTTTCGACAACTTCAAACGGTGTCTTTTGTACCGACTGTATTCTAACAAGTTTGCGGAACGGTGGCAAGTTTACATTAGCGGGTGGTTACTGGTCAAATAAAGAAAGAGCCTGCCTGACCACAACCACACTGGTACTCGTCCTTGATCGACGGAGTTTTAGGTGATTTTTGAAATTGCAGTGTGTTTTATTCCTTTCTGCAACTTACTCTGCAGTCTGCAGTACTTACAAAATGCGAAGTAGACTGTGATTTGACTGTTTTTGATTTTGCCTACATTCGTTTTATCCTTTTTATGTTTGATTTGATCTGTGTACTACTAATTGTAAATCGTATATATATATAGATATATAAAACCTCGTTTAAATTAAATCAGTACGAAAGTCTTAAAAGCAGAGACCCTGTGCCAGGTGGCAGCCACTACATTCCGTTCACAAGTTTTAACGTTGCGTACACTGTACAGTTAGCAACTTTGCATACTTCAAGTACTATATGTGACGTTTTACAAATGTTTCTCAAAACTTGTTAGGGATTCTCAGAGTTTCTGAAATCTGATTGTTTTCTTCACATCTACAGATCTGCTTACGTTAATCAGGAGTATTGAACGATTTACAGATTACAGACATCAAAGAAAGTGCGCAAACACGAAGTTGAACACCCTGTTTCTTTTAGTACAAACAGTTTAATAATACTATAGTATAAATAAAGAACCCGTACTCAAAAATCAAAATTATAATATATTATATAGATATCTATAAGTACATACTTTGAAGGAAGGTACAGCACCACACTATAATCTCTGGTACCAGTTGTGCTTTGCTAGCGCAGCTGTAGACCAGTTCTGGTGTTTAAAATTTAAATCATTTGTTCAAGACTTCAAAGTTTTCTTGTAAAATTAATTCCATGTCAGCTGGATTTCTCATTAAAGTTTTTGTTAAATTATTAAAATTACCTTACGTCCGTGATGTACAACAGTCAATACACGCCAAGAAAGAAAAAAAATTTGAAGAACTTAAAAAAATTCGCACGTACAGAATTCTGTAAGTGCGAATTCTGTATTCTGGGGATCAATCTGCGCCATTCACCGGGCAGTGGGCAGGATTAACAGAAGGGCAGCGAAGTCACCCCTCAGGATGTCAGACCCGTTACCGGCAGAGGATGACGCATCCGCTTTGCCTTCAAACCGGCGATAGCGATCACTGCACAGCAGCGCCACCTGGCCGCTTGGATGCTGCTGGCTGCTGCGCAGTCGGACAAACGCGAACTGCAGATCTGTTTCTTGAATTCAAATTCCTGTGAAACGTATACACCAGACAGAATTTTTTGTCTCCGGATTGTTCAAGGTCATTTCGTAAATTTGAGTATTTTAAAGCGGCCGTCGTTTGTTCGGATTAACCACTATGGAATGGGATTCCAGATGGAAGAGAGCGGTCGCCAAGTGGATCTAGCCACGGATACGGCCGCAGTTCTGCGTCTTTCTTCATGATTAATCCTTTTTGAGAATTTTATTAAGGTAATTGTAACCGTTTCTGTCCGCAGAAAGCTGAAAAGGCGATCGCATAATTGAGCGTATTTTTTAGCATTTTACAATATTAATATCTACTGTCGGAGCAGCGTGTGTATTGGTAGTCGGATAGTTTGTTTTAATGATTGAAAGTCGTGGTTTTTATCATACAATTTACCGTTTCTGTGCGACAAAAGTTAAAACTCTGGTTTGTATTAAGGTGAGCTGGTGCATGGGTGATCGGCTAGAATGGGAAGAATGATGAATCTAATAAAGTTGTGTCTTTTCTGGGTTGGAGTCTCAATCTGTCACTAAAAAATATTGCCTGAAATTTATTATTTATGTAAGGAGTTTTAATAATACAAAAACCTACTGATCTCACCGTTGGAACGTGAACGAAAAACTCACAGTTAGGCACTGCGATAAATCTGGTCTGGGCTTGTATTATAATCGGTTCCACTGCACCGAAATCATAACTGTTATCCTTTTAATTTCAGTGAAGCTCATTGAAAATTTTTCGATGTTCTGAAATTGTGAATGCAATGCAAACAGTAAATTCTTTAATGATTCGTTACTTATCATTTTCCGTTTGGCATTTTAAGCAACGACGGCAACGTCCTCGCGTTGTCGTAGCTTCCCTCGAAGACGGGGGTTACTTTTCTAATGGTGAGCAAAGTACTGCAACTGCCACCCGTTCTGCAAGTGGGCACCAACCGGAAGTTGAGAAAAGTGTACCGGTTACAACTTACAGTTACCATCACAGTACAGTACTGACAAGTAACAACGAAACGAATCCATTGAACAAGGACTTGTATTAGGGTAGATTTAGCGGAATTGTGACTGAAAATTTAGTAATTAATATCTAATTATTATCTATATTCAGCTATTTAGTTATGCACTATATATTCCTGAACTACGCGTACCATTGCAACATTCAGATTATAATACGAAAATTCTGAGTTTAACGTTCCACCCCAACTCAGTGACATAAAGCCAGCAGTGACAATTGTCAACCTGTTTGAATTTCCGGTTCGTATTCCGCTAGTATCAAACTGCTGTGAGCGGGGGACCGTGATTTACTTACCATTAGATTCATGTTGCATTAGTTTAAAGTATTTAGTTTTTTAATTTTCATAACAGTGAGCAATTCAGTAGTTCAATAAGTGTTTTCAGTAGATATCTGGGTTTATTAATGTGATAGTGTGATTTACGTCATATATAAATTATAAAATTTATATAATATAAAATATTTATTTTATATAATATCTATATTTATATAATATTTATATAATATAAAAAAAATCAAAGTAAGTGATACTTGCTTTAAGGACATTATGGTTCAGGTTGTTCAGCGTTTTCGTTAGGTGGCACAGATGATCCTTCTCTCAAAAATGACATAGTTACTTAATCAAATTTTAGAAGACGCTCTACGGGTAGTGCAATAACTCTAAATTAAATTATTAAAATAAAAATTTCCACGTTACATATTTATGTAAAAAAGATTGTGGTTTGTGCAGTGAATGGGCGTCTGCCTCATGCCCTAGTTTCGAGTGTATTGACTTCTGTCGGTATTACTGTACGGTATGTACTCTCAACCTGTAAGTATATCTATAGTCTGACTTTATTAAAATGTATTCGAATGGCATTCGTTTGTGCTGACTGCTGGCAGTCTGCAGCAATTTATTTTTGGCCTTGAGTGAAGAAATTGTTATCAGTACGTGTTATTTCCTCCAAAATTCTCTGCGACCTCGAAAACGAACCTCAAAGGTTCGCGAGGTTTCCATGGAGGACCATTTTTAGCTTTTCAACTTTCACTTTGCATTCAGCGAAATTCGCTATAACACTAACTATTCTTGCGTGCAGAACTCATTCTGTCGCGCTCTAAATCGAACCATTGCGAATTGTTGGTGTTGTGCGTACTGTTGTATTTATTGCATTTGTTCTTTTTGATGATTGTTGGTGATTTTTTCTACCGCTGCTCGATGGTGACGTTAGCATGCGCATCATCCAGATATGGACAAGTTCCTGCTGCGTCTGGTGGGTAACGTGTCGTGTTCCCTTTCAGGCCTCACTTCCTATCTCTCGCAATCCCTGGAGGCGTCCTCCCTGCCCCCCGCACTAGCCGCCACTGAAAACAGGATGCCGCGCAATACCGCCGCCCGCAAGCGGCCCATTCCGTCGCCGTCCAGCGACGATGAGCGCTCCTTAACCCGATCTCGTAGTCCCAGTGTGGTGAAAGCGCCGCGGTCCAAGAAACCCCGTCTGACCCATGGGGTGGCGGTGCGTGAGCCGTCCCGCTCCCGTTATAATACCCGCAGTCGCGGCCGGCATCGGCATCATTCGCCGAGCCGGGATATACAGTTGCGCAGTCGCAGCAATCGGCGCGACCGCGATACAACCAGTCGCAAGAAATCCCGCAGTCCGTCGCCGGAGCTGCGCTTCCTAAGCCCGGATCGGGTGGTCAACGATAAGGACGGCCATCTCGTGTACGAGAATGAAGATGTGATAAAGCATCGCTATCGGATTCTGAAAACCCTCGGCGAGGGAACATTCGGACGCGTGGTGAGTGGAAAAAGCTTGAATGCAGAATTCTTAGAGGGCAATGCTAGGTCATAAGATACGTGCAGTTTATTGCTGCACTCAATACGGTATTTTGTTAATTTTATACGAGTATTTATGTTTTCATGTCGGGTATGTACTTATCTATTTATATAGTATATGTTGTGTTGACAAATTTATCAAATAAGGTTACAGGTACACATAAACTGTGTGATATTACGGTGCACTGGTATTATTACTGTATTTACTTGCAATCTTGCATTCCTCGAAGATAAAAGTTCTGGATATTAGAGACAGGCGTAGAGTGATGGCGCACTTGGCCAGTGGCAGTTTGTCCAGAACAGAAGCAAATAACCACATGAGTTTACTAAGTGGAATTTTGTTTTTTGTAGGTGAGCGTAATCGATCTGAAACGTCCCAAACACCCGCCGGGCGCCCTGAAGATCATCCGCAACGTGGAGAAGTACCGGCACGCGGCCCAGCTGGAGATTAACGTGTTAAGCCAACTGAACAGCAAGGACCCGGAGGGCCGCTTTCTCTGCGTTAAAATGGTGGATCATTTCAACTACCATGGACACATTTGCATCCTTTTTGAGATGCTAGGCAAGAGTGTGTACGATTTCCTCAAAGAAAACAGCTACCATCCGTACCCGATGGCGCAGGTGCGCCACATCGCCTATCAACTGGTCTTCTCAGTCAAATATCTTCACGATAATAATCTTACGCATACGGATTTGAAGCCGGAAAACATGTTATTCTTGACTAACGATTACACAAAAGTGCACGCTCAGGAGAAGGCCCGCAACATTAAATTAAAACCCGGCACCCAGATCCGCGTGATGAAGAGCGCGGAGATCCGGCTGATTGACTTTGGCTCGGCTACATTCGACCATGAACACCACAGTACAACGGTGACGACGCGGCACTACCGGGCACCGGAAGTGATATTGGGTGGGTGAATAATATTGTGGACAACTTTCTGATCGTACTGACGTTGTCGCTTTTGTGTTATTGATGCTTTAACTGTTCAAATGAATCTGAATTGTTTAAATTTAATGTTAAAATTTCAAGAACGGTATCTAATTTTAATGCAGTTGTTGATTTATTATTTTAAATTTCAAGTTTTTTTAATACTTGAGGCGATGCGCAATGACCGCCAGATCTATCCATTATTAGAGACCAGCACTATTATCATCGTACTTGTTGATAATAATTGTAACAATATTTTCGTTTCTTTTTTATAGAAGTATAGAACGAGATAATTAGTATGAACTAATTGTAAGCCGCAGTACTCGTATTAATTTTGTCTTTGCTGACCCTTTGGATTGACTGATATCCCGATGCGAATTACTTCATGGATTACAAATTACAACGGAATGTTGTTTCAGAGTTATCATGGGCGCAGCCGTGTGATGTATGGTCCATCGGTTGTATAATCTTCGAGTTGTACTCGGGTGTGACGCTGTTCCAGACGCATGACAATACGGAACATCTTGCCATGATGGAGAGGTATATATCACACAAATGTTTTTCAAAGTCTGGGCCTCATTTTGAAAATGTCTGTAGGATATTAGGGCCTATGCCTTCACGACTAATCCGCAAAACCAAGACCAGCTATTTCCGCAATGGCAAATTGGAATGGGACAAGCGTTCACAGAATGGACAATATGTCCAAACACATTGTAAACCTCTAAAGGTGACCGAAATCTGCTTGCGCGTTGACTAAAACATCTCTTTCGGGAATCAAAACAATTCCAAAATATTCACGGCGTTTTCCAAAACAGTTTAAATTTGGTTAAGTGTGAATAAGTTTTTTTGAGAGAAGTATCTGTAGCACAAGAGAATATATTAAAACATTCCGCGGATTTCTGTTTGTAGAAATATATGCGCGATACTGAGGAGGAGACCGTGGAACTATTCGATTTAATTGAGAGCATGCTGGAGTATGATCCCGAACGGCGGATCACCCTCAGGGCTGCCATGGAGCATGGCTTTTTTGATAAACTCCCGGCGGATGAGAAACTCCATCGGATCTACCCCACTAACGGCTACAGCCACCTGCATGAAGGGGGAAAGGGACGGAAGAAGACGATAGCCCACAGCGCCAGTCGATGATGACCACTCGACGCTGATTATTGGCGTTCTTCTCCGCCCAGCCTTTTTGTATGCCGGCAGGGCCGTTTTGTAGTTTATTTGTTTATGCCTGGGACGATTGACCGCGTGTATGTAGACGGCGGGGCAGGGGAGGTGTTGCTGTTAAGCGGGACTCTTTCATGACTAGACGAATGCGTTCTGGTTCTCTTTCCTTCATTTTTATATGTGTTTTTTCATTGTTTTATGAGCGGCGGATGATTGTACTGCTGTCCGTTTTAATGCTTTTTTGCCCGTGAATGCAGGCAAGCAGTAATTTATAGGTCATGCTAAATTATTTATGTTTGTATGCTGCTAAAAGATGCACATCGAGAATCTGGATAATGTTGGAAGTGAATCACGAGGGTATGCGGTTTTTTCTATCAAGCCATTTGGATAAAGGAATGACAATGTCGTGGGCGATGTGGGATTGTTGTTTTCCAATGTTTGTGCAGACAGTACTACCGATAGGTAGTGCTCGCTGCTTACCACGGTTAGTGCTTACAATTAGTGCCTGGCAAGCACTGCTTGCCTTGGTTAGTTTATGACAGGTTCCTACGCCGCCGCGGATGAATGATGCGCTGTTTTATCAGTCCGCGGTTACCGTATTCGGAAAGACAAGGGTCAAAGCTTCTGTTTTACGCTCAATCACAGAAACTCCCAATGTTACGCATTAATTGCCAAAATTTCTACCCTAGTAGAAGTACTGTACTAAGTTTTCATTTCATTGGTTCGGTCCCAACCGTTGCTTCTACGTATTCACAGCACACACAAAACTGCGCAAAAACGCAAAACTGGTATATTTCTATAGTCTGTATTTTACCCTAGTGACCCTTCAAATGCAAATAAGGCGAACAGGTCTAAATTTCCCATGTACACGCAAAACCACAGTCCAAGACGATCAGGCGTGAACCTTTTTCTGTGGAAGCGGATTACCGTTGGGGTCGAGGCCTCGGACTTCTAGCCAGCGAAGTTTCAGACGGCGTTCCCTTTCGTACTCCTTGTAGCGCAGTGTCGAACTGAAAAATCACGCAAAAGTTACATATTAAATAATTATGATAAAATGTAACTGCATGTCCCTGTTCCCGCGCGTACCGCACCTTATGCGTATTTAGCAGCAGCATCGCCCAAAAAAGTCAATAACTCGCTTAAATTTCTAATACAGTAATTATTTAACAAAAGACACAATACGATGATCCCTCACAACTTGAAAGAATTTCTTAAGCTTTAAGCCAAACACAAAGACCCCAACAATGAAAAATACGAGTACGGAAGCGATCATTAAGAGCAGAATTCAGCAGATGCATTTAGCATTTGTTAGCACTAAAAACTGACCGACGCAATGAGTTAGGCATTTAATAACTAACTGAATAACCTAAAAAACTTAACCTGGTCGTTCTATCTCACACAGCTTACTCGTGAGCTTCGCATTCGTGGTAGTGGTGCTTCTGGTCGTAGCAACGCCAATAGCAGGGAAAGTTGGAGCGCATGCACTTCTTCCAGTCGATTAGCAGATGAGCACAGAAGTCCCGTTCAGCTAAAGTAAGGTTGGCAGCTTCCATCTCGGCTTCCGTGGCCACCATCACTGCAAAGCACTCAGTTTCAGCCACCTGCGTTCTGAGTATTAAATTTCACGCTGCTCTAGCGTGCAGCTGCCGTTCAGACACACCTCGTTCTTTACGCGGCTCAGCGAATCCGAAATTGGGGTCGAACGTCGGATCGCGCATCACATCGGGAGCGGCCTTCCGCTCGTAAACGAATGCTTCCCAGTACTGGCCCCAGGAACTGTACGCGATGTTGCCCATGGTTCAAAGGTACCGGATAAAAAACGTCCAAAACTTCTGCTAAATAATCAACGCAATCTTTGAGGGTACAAACCTCTCAAGAAAAAGATCATGTATCTTGCAACAACGGCAAACAACTGCTGATCAAATAGTTTTATAGTTTTAATCAAACCACTGTGTTGCAAATCAACAAAAAATTTTATTTTTGAACAACACTAACAGAAGGAAAGTAGGTAACAAAAATCTTTTTGCGCAGAGTCTGGAGCGAACCACAACACGCATCCCATCAGCTATGTAGTACATGCGTGTGGCCTGGGTGGCAGCACGAGGCGAGCATCTGCATTGGGGAAAACCTGTGGCAAAGGGCATGACACTGGTAAAAATTGGAAGTTTTATTAATGGTAACCGATATTTTGCGATACATGATCTTATTGTTTGAATGAGTACGCCCATTTTATGGAGTATTTTTTATAATGTACTACGATGTGCTTCTTTATTATTATTGTTAAGCCTAATTAGTAATTGCATTATGCATACACAAATACTTAATCAAAAACTGAACAGTTGACGTATGCGAATTAGCCCCACCCACACATACTAGAACGCCTTAATACGATTGGGTGACTCATAGCGAAAGGGCGTACTCTTTTTTGAAAGTCGTTGAAAAGTGCTTAAAGAAAAAAACTTCATTAGCACGCTAAGCACAGCAGTCAGCAGCCAATGTTTTGTTTATGGCCTACAAAACAAAGACATTACAGTCATTACTGATTACTTTATCGAAGATCTGCACCGCATGTACGTTCCCTATTCGATACTCTGCAGCTGCAGTGTAGCATCTAAATAATTTAAATATGTGTGTCTTATTCTTGTAAAATTTGCTCTGTGAACGAGAAGAGTTGACGTCATACTGTACGTGGCCTTGGCCGGACTGGAAGACACCGATACGTTGGTTAGTTTTCTACGCTCGGGATCGGCGCGCTCTAGTGGAAATCGATAGGGAGAATAGACGCACACTACACACGCACCCACTCCTGCCAGCTCGCGCTCCGAATTGAAAGAGTGTTGATTCTGCATGAATACGAGGCAGCGCAGTGTGATGCGAAAACATTCCAACAATAGTTGGTTTTTGATGGGAACATGCCGTGAGAACCGCGCGCATCGAGACGCCGTCGAAATAATGCCGTCAGCGCGCTAATCACTTTAATTGGCGCAACCTCGTGTGACCCCGCTCACGCTGATAGAGCCCGTTGTGTGATAATATTGTGGAGTATCAATTATTTTTCTTATCTTATCATGGCGCGTCCTGCAGCAGCCCGTGGATTGAAACTGGTGATCAGCAATCCGCAGGAATGGAACGATCAGAACAGCTGTCGACGAACGGTGCCAACGTTGAGCCTGCCAGCAGCAGCCAACTGCGACCAAAACAACGGCCGATCTGCTTCGCCCAATTTATTTGATAAATCTCCGCTGCAAGGTATCGGGATGTCGTACGAATTCGAGGAGGGACTGTGTCCGGAGGATACACAGTCAACGGTCAGCACCAATTCTTGCAGTCCCAGTCTGACGCAGACATCCGCCGAAAGAGCGTAAGCCTCCTCGCTGAAATCATTACATAGTTACGGAATTTTCCACCAACAAATTGCAAATAAAACCGATTTCAGAAGTTTTGTGACTTTAATGAAATTAGTCTTTATTAAATGCCGAGTGATTTGTTGTTAGTTCTAAACAGAAGTCATAATCAATGATTGATAATAAATTTATTAATAAATGAAACGGTTGATCGTGGTCAAACAAAACCTGGTTGGATCGCTTGAATGATTTGCAGTATTTATAATCTATGATTCATTTTTTCGGTCAGTTGTTTTCATTGATAATATTCGCTTTTGCTTTTGTTAATTTTGTTTACTCGTATCATTTATAGCACCCGAAATGCATTTATCAAATTCCTGAGATTATTTACTTACCTACGGGCAGGATTTTGTTGTTGTATTTTAAAGAATCTATTTGCTATTCGAGTTTACTTACTTCTTATGTGCTTTTTATGGGCATTATTTGCGTTTTTTTATATTGGCGTTATCAGAATTCCTCGCATGTCAGTGTTGTCGTAACTTTATGATGTTTATCGAATTCCTGTGCAGAAAATTGGTGTTGCGCAAGCAACAACCGTAAATCGCGTGTTAATTATCTCCATCATCTTTGCTTTCCGTTTGCAGTCTGGCCGAATATGCGCTTGTGGAGGAAATCCATATGGCTCAGCGTGCTCTGGATTTATTTTTGAATAACCGGATTACGGAGGCCCGCCGCCTACTGGAGCCTAAGTGAGTGCATTATTCTAAAATTGCACTTAATAATTCAGGTGGCACGTGTAAGAAGTACAGTACATTAAATTAAGTAATTTAGTCGCTGGCATTGGCTGTAAAATTCTACCGTAGTGCTAGAATGCACTTGTTAGTGCAATAAGTACACCAGGGACACAATATCGATATTTGTTAATTTTAACAATTAATGAATTGTGAGGTTACATGTGTATCGTGATGTCGCAGTGGTATTCCTTATCGGTCTGTAAGAGCACCTTACGTTTCCGGATTGTTTGTTTAGTCTGTTTGCTTTTCCTGCACCGATACACTCGCCAAAGTCGAGACGTTTTGCACCATTATTGTGGTAAACGGAATGTTTAGAATTAGAGCATAACCAAACAGGTTTCGATCTTCGGCCTGTTAATCGGTTTTCTCGTGCATGAATAAGCTGGTTTCATACCGCTGCGCATTTTTTTACACACCGGGATGTCGCCGGAAACGCCGGGGTAATCCATTTATTTTCGTCCAACGGAAGAAACCATTCAATTAATACATTGCTGTTGCCGTTTATATAACATTTTAAAGATATCTCTTTGATCACATGCTTGGAAAGGTTAGAGCTTTCACGTTTTTGGCATTCTGCCGACTCAGTAAACGCTTCAATAGGAGGTTAATTGTTACTAGTGTTACTGGTTAGTTGTGTGATGTTTGGCTGGTAGGCACGGAAGTTACAGCGCAGGTTACTGCATGGCAGTCTCGTGTAGACAGGCAGCGTGAACGTTAATAAAGTGTTAAAAGCAGACTTATGCAAGATATCGTTATATGTAGAAATTTCGAAGATTATTAACCGAGTGATCCGCGGTATTCGGTTATTTAAAATTTCAGAAAACAGATTTCAAACAATTAGGTTACGATTAGCACCGAGTAATTAATAATTTGAAAGGTTAGTTTAATCAAATAACACATATACGATTTTTCTTGTGATAAAGCCAAAGGTGTACAGTATTAACCTGGTTTGGTTGATTGTAGTAATTTTGTAAGCAGCATATGTTTCCTTCCTTGTTTATGTTACTAGTGTTGCATACATTTTAGTTTTGTCGTTTTTGATAATTTCACTAGAGCGGAATGATATTTACGCTCGTGGAACCTTTGTTTTGTCAAGATTCTTATGGCATGAAGTTGTCGTTTAAATTTATTTCCATAACGCATTGATGATGAAGCTCTTATCGGTTTTTGTTTTTACTTTTGGTTATTTATTGATGGGATTTTGCTTCGCAGCATCGACACCAGCATGTACGCCGCGACGGCTCACAGTGTGCTGTTATATTTGCAAGCGATCATGACCGTCAGCGCGGTGAGTATCTTTGATTGGGGCCACTCCATCTTTGATCAGTTCCTGTTGTTTAATAACCATTGTCTCCATAGGAGGACGCCAAAGCCGCCTCAAAAGCTCTCCGCGATACGCAGGCCCTCTGCGCTAAACGATGTCGGGGTCGTTTCAGCCGGTCGAAGCGGACGGAAGGTTTGTCACCGTGCGGTTAGCCACCATTGTGACGTACAGTAAATATAAGTACACTTGTGCAATCTTGCAGAACAGGTGCATGCCGAGTTGTGCCATGCCGAATGCGGTTTGATGCTTTCGGCGCTGGTGTTATCTGAGGATCCTGGCCTGACAGCGCTCGTTAAGTCGGGGATACGCTTCAAGAGCTCCCATTCCACTTATCAGTAAGGACATGCTTTGTGATGGAAAAGCCTTTTGTGTATGTGCATGTAGAACGAAAATGCCGGCGTGATTACGGAAAAAATGGAAATCGCCCGAGTAGGGAATCGGAAAGGATATAGATTGTGCCGATTACCGGTTTTCGACCTGTTTTTACTTACCTTTTTGTGTTATCGTTGTTCGTTTTGTTTAATTATTTCTACTGAGTCAGTACTGACTTACTGAAATTCTCAGATTCGGTACTTACTGTAGACACATTTGTTTTGTTAAGTACTTGGGCTGATAAACTGCAGGTGGATTTTTTAGCTTAGAAAACGTCTAATTAATGATTAACGCACTTACAGTGAGATATTGTATCCCGCTAACGAAAATTCATTTCGGTGTAAATCTGCTTGTCAATGGTAATAACAATAATGGTGCTAGTATAATATAATATTTACCGAAAAAGTGAAATTAAATACAAACTGTGAGCAGCATTTTAGCAGCGGTGCTGCGTAGGGCGTGGCATAGAATTAACTGTAATAATAATGTCTTTGACAGGACATGTGCAAATATCCTGCGGGAACGAGCCTGGCACAACCAGGAATTACGGCGGCACTTTGAGAGTGGTGTCCGACTGGGCACTGGCTCCTTCAACCTGATCTTCAGCTGTGTCCCTTCTAAACATGCCAAATATCTCAGCATGGTGGGCTTCAGCGGTCAAGCGAAGGTGGGTAACGCCGAGTTGAAGAGCGGCGCCGACCCCGGAGCGCTACGCGGTGCTATGTGCGCCCTGACACTGATTGGATGGGAAACCTACGGAAAGATTATGCTCGGTAAGGAATTCATAGTTTTCTTGCGGCCTGACTCACTTGAACGGTTTATCGGGTACAAATCGGAGTGTGCTGGTGATGTGATTATCGCCATCCGGATGTTGTTGTTTGGCTACAATCATTGATGGTAAAACGCCTTGTTTATAAACTGTACGCTTACGATAAGATATTCTTGGCCTTTACGACTTATTGTAATTTGATAATTGTTATTTCAGAACGAGATTTTGATTGATTGATTTTACACGTGGTACCTTTTGATGTGATTCAAGTTGCTTTTTGTAATTTATCGACCGTACAATTACAGAACGTGTTCACATTTTGCAGTTGGCTGATGTACACGGATCATCAGAGTTATTTTTTATATCTAGATATTTTGCTGTTTCATTCTGTTGGCTTATTGTTAAGTCTTTTCGGCATTTTTTGAATAACATGAAGTGCAGGTTTCTAAAATAATGTTATATGCTTCTGATTACTCACTATCATTCCCCAAATTATGTTTTTCGATAGTTAATTCTAGTTACTGGCGCTAATTTTTGAGTAACGCGTAATGCCAAAGTAAGTAGTGAAAATTTCGATATGGAGCTCTTTCTGGTCAACTGAGTTATCCGGTGATATTTTTTCGCTTGGTTTCGTGGATCGAAATCGTTATTTGTATTTGACATTTTTTATTGTATAATAACTCAACACAGGTCAATGATAGAATCTTCCCTAACTAAGATTTCTCCTTGTTTTTTTGAATAACTGGCTTTCCGAGAAAAGAAAAACCATGAAAAATCTCCTGCGTCCCATTACGCTGCGTATATATCAGCTGATCTTGACTGTGTTAGACAGGCTGATTGGATAATATTTGATTTGTCTGGGCCGTGACATTCCCGATTGTAAATTGCCTTCATGATGATCTACTCCACATGTATACTGTATAATAATTTTCGATGCTGTACATGCAGGCAGCGGCATCTGTGACGTGGATTTTGCCGGGGAAGTGCTGAGTCCGCTGATGCGGCAGTACCCTAGCGGCGCGGTGACGCTATTCCTCGCCGGTCGGGTGGCGCAGCTGCGCGGCCAGTTTACCGAGGCCCTCGACTACTTCAATCGGTCGATGCGGGCGCAGAGCGAATGGAAGCAGTATCAGCATCTCTGCATGTGGGAAAGCATGTGGTAAGTTAAACAATCTACAAGGTTTTTATGGCCTGTGTTGTAACCGACTACAGCGGATATGAACAGCGATTAGGTATAGAAGTACTGGTGAGGAAATGGACGGGTTTATGGATGTGTTGGATCGTAATTCCGTAAACAGCCAGAAGAAGAATCATGTGTCATAAAATCGAACTGGATAGTAGTTTTTAGGTTGTTTGTTTCCGTGGTTGTGTCTCCATTTATTGATGTGTTTTGCTTATTGTTTATTTTTAATCTAGTAATACAGACCCATATTAGAGGTTTTTTCGTTTGCATAGCAAATTCTAGTACAAGTAATTTTCAATCCGTTTCATATATTAGGGATGATTAGTTCGACAGCCGAATTTAATTACTATCTTTAATTGTTTTTTTTTTAATTTTTGATTTTAATTATTGTTTTTTACTCTTTTGGTATCTGCCCAGTTATTTTTCAAGATCGAAGAAGGCCTCCATCTCAGAGGCTTGTCTTGCATATAAAGTGCTGTGTGTTGTGAACCACAACGAATTAGCGTAGCGAATCGCAGAATCCAGATTGCACTTACTTACTTTAATTAAAACCGATACGATCAGTTTGATGATAATATTTTCCTTAAAAATAATGTTTCGGAAAGTGCACTGAAATATTTTGCAGGTGCCATTGTTTCACATTAAACTATCTACCAGCAGCAGAATTGGCGCATGCTTTGTACAAAGAGAACCAGTGGAGTAAAACAACCTACGCGTATCTGACGGTGCGTGTTCAAAATTGCTCTGCTAATTTACACGGGAATTCCTTGGGGTATCGCGTATTATCCTGGGTTGTAGGCCTGTTTCCTCCTGATGCTTAATCAGCAGGAAGCAAAACTCAACGGCGAGACAGTTACGATTAACGAGATGCTGAAGTAAGTGCACGGTTCCTCGTTGATTCGGTTACTTGCGTTTAATTAGTATTACAGATTTTTGCTTTGTATTACTCACCTTTGGATACATCTGTTGTTGCGTGCGGGAAAAGGGAATTGCTTACGTTATTGGTCGTTATTACAGAGAAGTCATTGCTCGAAAGCAAAAGATCGCGGGACACACGATCCCTCCGGAAAAACTGGCCGAAAAGCGTTACAAACGCTACATCGAACAGGAAAAGGATCTTGTATTTCCCGCCTTTGTGAGTATTGAATTTTTCATCAGATTCTCGTTTTTATTAAGTTTGAATTCTAGTAAAATGTGCGTGCATTCCTGCGTTACATTTTTTGTTTACAGAATGTGTAGTATAATAGTATCTACGGTTTCCAACAATCGGTGTTATTATTCTAGGGCACTGAATTATTTCATTACAAATTTGTACGTAATTTGCCACAGTTGGAGTATATTGTTCGAATACATGTTGTGTTTTGGTTTGTGTCACTTCACTCACTTAATAAGTATATGCCGATACCGTACGTGTACCAGAGATAAACCGCATAATCGTATTGTACATAGAACTGAATTCAGCGTGTACGTTACTTTTTTGTTGCTCACAAATTTATATCACTTTTACTCTGAAAAAAAGCTGTGTGATTGTACCGAGTCGGACTCTGTATTCAGTTCTATGTAGAAATTAATACAAATTACAGATCTTAGGACTTTCAGAGTCCTAAGATGTAATTTGTATTAATTTCTACGCTTTCTCTAAATGTACTGCAGCGTGGTGTCCAAGAGTACAGTAATTAATACATTTGCTAACAATAAGCGGAATGAGTTTACAATACCGAATCCTTATCGTTACCCGTCGTAATATTTGCTCCCGTAACTGTTTACATAACTCCATCCAAATCCACTATATACTCTAGCGGCAATATTTACCTAATTGTCAATACAATAATGGATTTGTGCGTTTCCTTCCGGTCCCAGTTGGCATGGCGGAGTAGCATTAAGAGGCCGCGTGAGCCGCGGAATGTACACATATCCATTGACCTTGGTTATTTTGGGTTGCCGCTGGGTTTATTCAGTTTGTTGACAGTATATCGATTTGTGTGTGGTTGATTGTGGATATTATTTGTGCAGGAGATGTCGTACGTGTGGGGCGGCATGTCTGCTCTGCACCAACGTCCGGACATTGTCCAGGATATTCTGGCCATTGTCGATGGGAAGATTGCGGAGATTGGACCGGGTGGCGCGGGAGCGAAGAAAGGAAAGGGGAGCAGTCGCATTCATTCAGACAGCATTTTTACCCTCAAGTTCTTCCGCGGCGTGTGTTTGGCTTATCTCAACCGGGTGGAGGAAGCCACGGGGGTCCTCGATGAGATTGTTAACGCGTAGGTGCATCGTATGCTGATACTGCCTGTTATACGTATTTTTTAAATATTTTTCCGTTAGCTAAAATTTTTTCAATGCCCAACAACTACTTCTCTTTCGGAAATTTGTATCCATTGCTATTTATTGCGTTGTATGGGTGGTGGAGCACGTAAGAAAACTTACTAGCTCTATGCTACCCTAGTAATAACACGGCCTTTATGGGTCTTTGTTCGCTGTTACATTTTACGCTGAAATTGCCGGCGCACTGGCGTGCGGTTATAAAATGTACAAGAATATATGATAAAATAACTGTGGGGTAGGAAGGGAAGACGATCGCGCTGGTATCTATGCATAAAAACGTAAAATAACTAGTTCTTAATAACTATTCATTAAAGTTAGTTACAAAATTTAATTTAGGAAATTTTCGTTCATTTTACCTGTTGTTTACCGCTAACCTGAGCGTTTTTATTGCTGTAAATGGATGCGATTTATTTTACGGTGCAATGGTACTGCTTATTACACTGCGCATGCGTTACGTGACAGTTCTCAGATATTTCAAGGTGGTATGATTGTCGTTGCAGGGAGCAGCACATCAGCGAAGACAAATTCCTGTGTCCGTATGCGTCGGTAGAACTGGCGCAGATGTTCCTGCGCATGGATGATCTCGATAAGGCTCTCCGCTATGCCAATCGTGCGATGTACGTATCCATTTTGCGTTCTGTGGTTCTTCGCTTTTTTCGCTTTTGCCGGTGTGTGGGTAAAATTGTCACCGTTCACCTACCTGCCATTAGCCATAGGAGGCGGTAAACATTTAATCATTATGTGTTAAAATTTAGAGAAGTGGTTGTGTACTTCTAAATTTCTAGTTACAGTAAACGAAACAGCCTTAGAAGCAGTTAAGATGTCCATCACTTTACTTACGCGCACTTTTCATCGTTCTTTATACGTTATGTATCTCATAGTTTACGGTTAATGTTTTACATTCGGATTGGGAAACCACTTGCTTTTGTTATAGGGAATTCAAAAATTATTTCCTCCAAGCGAAAGTGGAGCTCCGTATCGGAGCCACCATCGAAATGATAGAAGAGCGCGAAGAAAGCCTGCTGAAATCCCCACTAGAGGAGAAAAGCAGCAGTAATGAGTTTTACACACCGCCTTCCAGTCCGGAGCCTTGAGAACATTAAGTCTGGCAACAGTGTTGATGGTAATGATGAAGTTAATTTCTGCGTGGTGTTTCACTTCCCTGTGATAAATGCAACATTGTACATATTCAAAACTGAGAATTTTCGTGGTATTTTTGGGAAACTTATACGAGGTGATGTTATTTGTGTTGCTGATTTGTGTCTGCGGTGAACTGTTGTGCGATGGTTGTTTTTTTTTGAATTTCCTCAGTCTTCTCCAAAGGTCAAAGAGGTTTTTACCGTGAAAATGTACGAGTATAATAGTAGATTTTTAGTGGTTTTAGTAGTCAGGTGTTCAGGGAATTTATGGCGTATTAAAACTGTATGTATTAAATGCTTATCACACGTCGAGCGCAGATAGAAAAACGTCATTTCAGTCGGAATCAGCAAACGGGAGGCCGGTCTGTGCGCCTCAACTAAAAATTCAAAGCTTTACTGAGTGCCAGTTGTTAGATGATCGGAAATTAGGGCATTCGCGCACGTAGCGACGCAAAACACACCTTTTCTCTTTTTGAACTGCTATAAAACTTTTGCAAAGGTCAGAGTACCCTAGAGATTTAGCGATTCAGCAAATTAGCCGACATCGCATCGTCCGTCAGAAATTTCAGGGAAACACATAAGCAAAAACAGTACTAAAATAAAATTCATATCAGATTTACAGTAATATGGTACAGTAAGTACTTTTTCTATGCTATCCTGATCAAGGATAGTACCCACCAGACATAATTATACAAATCTGGCATTTCCTCGTTGAATTTGAATGGATATAGCCATTCGCTGCTGCATTTGGATGGATTTGGATGATAAATCTCTCAAGATCTCTTCAAGAAAAGGTTTAAGGAAAAGGATTTTAGCAGCGTCCGGTCGTAAATCTCGGGAACATTTTACTCCAGAACATATCAAATTACATGCATTTATATATGTGTGTATGTAGAAGAATATAAAAAAACGAAGTTTTGATCAACGGAGTATCTACAGAGAACCTTTATTAATCAGTGATTAATCAGTGATTAATAAAGGCCTAGGTGATTAATAATCACCTAGGCCTCACTTTTACTGGAAAAGGTGACCTTTACAATGCTTGCGTTCTAATTGACTACAGGAACGCATATAATTCTGAGGAGGTCCAATAACAGATTTAGCAAGACGCCGCTTTCGCGGACTTTCATGAAACGTTTGCGGTTTGACCATGCGCCGGGTAAAAAGGACAGTTAGCTGTTGATTACCAGTCTACTGGTACTGCTAAATGTAACCAAAAGATCACCAGACTTGTCGTCAAACGCATATATAACAGCACCAGTGCGGCATCCGGCATTTGTAGCTCCTTAAATCGTAATCGTTTTACCTATACTATATGATTTCTATTTCTCAAACACAATGGTACATTTATGCTTACACAAGTTATAAAGTATCAGCAAGTCCACACCTGTGTTACATAACAATTCCTAGTACGTCTGTCATTGGCTGGGATTAAAGTCGATTAAGGCGAGTTGCGTTCCGGCACACAATCGTACGTCACCAGAAGCTTTTTGGGGGTGCGAGAGAAAGACGACGTACTGTCAGTGTTGCACTCTGGATCACCCAGCACATCTCGGTCCACGCTGAAACGGCACGATTTCTGCCCTGCAGTTAAGATAGAACAGCATTTAGGGGAACAGCTACGCTTTAAAAAAACCAGGCTTGTGCAAAGGTGTCGCACTACATACCCTGACATTTGGCTCGGACGACAAGTGCCGTGTAGTGCCAATCGCAACTGCAATTGCAGCCGTTGCCGTACACGGCTTCGATGATATGGAGGACCTGTCCACTGTCCGCACATGATACGGAGAACGTGGAGCTTTCCACAGCGAAAGAGCCTTTGTACGCCCGAATGTCTTTGACAGCTTCCACGAGCAGAACGCAGAGAATACTAAATGCTCTCACACGCCACATTGTCGTTGAAGAAAAACGGCAGGTGCGATCAGCACGTGCCAATTAAGTCAGTTAATAAGTGCAAAAACAAGTGCAAAATGCTGCAGTCAGGAGTTTGCAGTGTATGAATGATTATCACTCTTGTTCTGCTGAAACTGATGGTTCCAACTTCCTGCTACAGAATGTTGACATGTACATGTTCTGGGCGTTCAGGTTGTGTCAATCGGCGATAACATCGTGTTCAGTATTACAGTAATCTAGTATTCGACGCTGTACGCTTAATGGATCACAGATATTATAAGTGACCTTTGATGCAACTGTTGTGTACTAATCAAACGATCTGCCGCCAAGGTTTCGATTTCGGACCCTTGATTACTTGCTTGTCGATGCTTTCAATTAAAAAAAATAGGAATTACAAGTATTCTAAGTAGTTGCTGCAGCAATTTTAATATCGACATACAGTAGTAGCTTTATTTTCACGTACTCTCAACAACATATGGTAAGTAACAATGGTGAAACCACGGGCTAGACTGTAGCAGTTATCAAAATATCCAACACATATTCCTATGTTTATAATAAAAACTATATAATATACGCTAATTTTCTGGTGTAATTAATTACAAGCGTGTGCTGCATGCTCGTCGTAATACTTTTCGTAACACTTTATTTTATCATAAAATAAAGTGTTAGTTTTACTGGTTTCGCGAAGCTCGAGCTGCCATCGACAGCCGGAATTCAATGTGAGCTGCATTTGACAAGTTAGCCAGCGGTTGTAAATTAACAGCCAAAAACTCAGTTGTGTTTCAAAGTTTAAGTCAACGACTACGTACATGAAAATCAGCTCCCAAGTGTAGATTTTGATTTAGTAAGAGGAATTTTCATAGTCCGGGACACATGCATACGTCACGAGGAGGGTGTTAGGAGCTTTCGGTTTGCCGCCACATCCCGGATCGCCCAAAAGGGCACTAGTCACGGTGAAACTGCACGTTTGTTCACCTGCAGTTAAAAGGAAAGTGGTTGTAACTTGTATGCAATATATCAAAAATGGTATTCGACGCAGATTTATGCTGTAAGAAGATCTGAACAAATCGTCATCTATCGCCATCGCCCAGTGTATTGGCGAAGACCTTGCACCCGACAAGTGACAATGACTTCAGTTCATACAAATTGCAATACTTTTTTACACAAAAAAAAATGTCGTAAATAGGTGTTTCGAGCATTGGCGCCGTTTTATATATATAACGGTAGCTTTGGCTCTTGTATGTACCATGTCTCTCTTATGCTCCGCGTGAACAAACAACAAATTCGCTATCTGTGGGAAACACCAGTACATGCATACCGGCCACAGACGTCATGATAATTTAAGTAAACGACTGCATGTATAAGATAGACATAAAACCAAAATATTCGAATTAGTGATTCTTACGAACTGCGCCGCTGCCAGTGTTGTGAACTGCGACGAATTGCAACACCAGACCAACGCATGCAATGCGCGGGGTCGTTCTGTGATATGACAGTCTTACCTTGGCACTTTGATCTAACAGCCAAATTAGTGAAGCCAGCATCGCAACTGCAGTTGCACCCGTTCCCGTAGCGCGCTTCCTGGATCTGGATGACCTTGCCGTCGGCACAGGGGCCAAGCGACAAGAGACCGTTCTCCGTCGCTAAGGCCCCTCGGTCTCCGTTAACGGAAGTGGTCGTTGCCGTCAGTATCGCCCCCAGACCAATCATCAGCAAAACGCAAGACTGCATTGCCATGGTGTGCAGAAATTTGACTACTTGTGTATCTAAATGGCTACAAGGAGCACGTACGTTTACTGCAACTGCCGAATTTCGCAGCACGCATATGCTTTATATATTGGTCCAATAACAGTAACATGATGGCAGATGTATTGTTTCTAGGAACAGGAAAATGATGCATATACATGTAATAGTAAAATCCTGCGTGCCTGTAATAGTAAAATCTTTACTCCTGTTTGACGACAGGGCGGTGGATTTTGTGCAGCCTGTTTGCAAAATTGGTAAAACGTTTTATTTCCACGGCCATGACGACAAAAATGACGATCATACTCTGTAGCTGCATACGTGCACAGGTGCCGCTTTTACTGTCTCGAAAAATATTTTGTGGGTTATTATTATGCGTCGTATACATAATATAAACAAGGTGGACGGCGAACACACCTTTGTATTTTATTGCCGGACTTCAAACCATGGTTTAACAGGAGCTTTTGATGATCCATTCGCGATGCGGATGTAAGTTAGGTACAACTGTACAAGTACATGTATTATAACTATGCACATATTGTTTCTTTGCGCTGCATAGAGGTAAGGGCTTTATTAACGAAAATTCTGTAATTCACATCCAATGGTAAGACCCACATCTGTTAGCTAGTAAAGGCCTCCGTTTTGAGTTCAGGTCGTGGTTACCATACAATTTTGCAATTTCTTTGAAATAAGTAATAAGGTATTGTTATTGTACATATTATATAAATAGATGGTGGAAATCGTGCCGGTGTGCCTGCAGTACCACATGGGCTGCTTTGCGACATATCCAGTTTTCAGCATAGCATTTCTCAAGACTACAAGCCAACAATAAGGCATTTACCTTTGTACAATATGTTTACAGACGGCTTGAAAGTTCCGCCCATAATAAGCGGGCGAAGTTTTAATTTTTGCAATCAGTTTAATTCTTATCGTTCTCAAGAAGCTTTAGGATCGATTTCCGATTCTTGGTGGATTTCCGTCACCATCCCGGGAGAGTATGGAGATTTCGCACACATGTATCCGGTACAGTACAGTCGATGATAAACGGTTCCAACGTAACTCGAAAAATGCCAACGAAAAAATCGTCCACTTGCTTGATGGAAAAAATTTGGTTTTCTTGTAAATTTGGAAAAACTTTTAATGCATGCTAGCCGATCTTGCAAGTCATTTCGTTATCGGCCATATCACCTGCTGCTTTGCCATGCGTTTGCATATCCCAACAACTACTACCGTAGACATACAACAAGTTTATTGACCAGCATTAACTATTCCGACGAAACAACATCAAAAAGCAGCCAAAACTGAAGCTGAGTGGAACGCAGACGAGAAAAACTTGTGGGGAAAATCAAAAATCCAGCGACGGCCAAAATAAAATTAAAACAAGAGAATACCCTACTTCTGATGTGACCCACGTAACGTATTATGTATCTAGATCCATATTTCCAGGAGAGCATTATCATCCAGCAGGGGCGTGCGCTGAGCGCTTTTAGCCCTCGCCTTCATACACAGCTATCCCGAATCTTGTGGACTAGAGTGAGGAGCATCAAAGACGGATAATCCCGGTTGTAATCGGAGGAGCTTATTTGTTAAACGACGGACTTAATTGCTGCGACACCATGCCCAAGACTTCGTGGAATTCCGGCACACGACCGCTCTCCAGCTTGGACCAGATCGGCACATCTGCAATGTTCTCTGTGTATCAGCTTATACACGAGGACAAAATATTCTTCAGGCTTTGGTTACCATTAAAAGAAATTTCGAATGCACCGGTGCTTAGCAGAGAATTCTCAAACATTCCGGTCAAAAACCAAGCCATAAGGCACGCGTAAACCTGAAATCAAGGCATATTTGTAATCACACAATCGCAGTTCATTTTCGAGAAATAATCGTTTTAGCTGATTGTAACACTCGTCGCGATTGACGGTTTCCTTTTAAGTCGGTTCACGGTGTCAGTAAATGCGTCACATCCAACTCATACAGGAGAAATTACAGCAGTATGTAGTAATGTGCTATGTATTCAGGAACCAACAAAGCCTTCAAAATCATCATAAGCCAAACAGGGCGTAATGCCGTTTTATGCAGTAAGGGCACATCAGGGCAGCTCAAGTAAACTAAAAAATGACTATTTGATCCATCTTATGAATGAATTACTTCGTACATATTTCTTCTTTAGTTACAGTGCAGCACTGGATAACTACATGTCTACATCAAAAATTCTGAATCGCTACTCAAATAATTACAGTAAGACGAGTGCTTCAGTACCGCACACACAGTTCATACCTTATTGGACATGGCCCACTGGAAAAATCTGGGAGTTTGCGTGCCGAAGCCAGTGAATGGATTATAGCCGAGAGCGACAATCAGAATAAAGGCCAGTTTAGCATAGCTTAACACGGTGGCCAGTTGGACGCGCCACAGTGCGGGATCGTAGTTGGCTCCTTCGATGTTCAAATCCGGATAACGTTCAGCGAGTGCCGAGCGGTACTGCTCGTACACTTTCCGGTACCCTCACGAGTAACTACAAAGGCATAAATTTCACTAATAAATGCATAAACAACTTCACCTGTAATTTTATAATAAATGATATCTGACTAACAATAAGTATATTACTGAGCAATATGTCTGAAGTTTGAACAAACCGGCTAAGTATCCCACACAGCGATATTAAGTCGTGCAGAATTTCAGAAATATTACAAGGACAGAATGCAAAACTTAATAATTGCTACTAACAGACCGATCAATAAATCGATTCCGCAAAGTAAGCTGAACATGCAAACCGTATCGCTACGACGAACAAGAGCAATTTTCGTGGAATGGCAAATTAAATCAAAGCGACGACTTGATATTACAGCCAAAGAAGCGAGACTAACAAATCAACAGAACAAAAAATTCAAATGGAGAGCATCATAGCGGTATTTTAAGAGCAGCAATTTCATTCCCAACAACAGACGTGAATTCTGTTATACTACTTCTTCGCTCGCTCTGCCAATACGCGCAGTCATTCTGGTTGGTTTTAAGAAGGGCGCTTACCAATACAAAAACTTCAGCGCGGGTCCACTGCGCATTTGCATGATTTTGGGCTGCGGGACGTCTTTGGCTGTGGGTTCGGGATTGTCAGGCTTGGAATGCGCCAACAGATCGCGAATGGACAGCAAAAAGAAGACGTTGACGAGCAGTCCGTAGGCCAGCAGGCGACGGTCCGCCATGCTGCACGCCGAAGATCCCAGTATCACTCAGAATACTGTCACACTGAAATCGTGAAAGAAGAATATCTTGTAGACGAACAGCTGAGATTATCCGTTATGTAACGCATGCGCAAGCTGCAGCCACTCTGTTACAAACTTACATTACAGTTACACATGTTTTAAAGCGTTTCTGTGCCCATTACATTCGTTAAACTCAGCAACCCTTACCCTCGGTTTAGCGAAAAAATCAAGGAACTGCAGCTGCTAGGTTCTTTCCTTCTCCCAAAAACAGAAAATTTAAAACTGATTATTTATCCTTATTTAAAATTTGTTACCGAATGGGCTAACGGATAGGGAGGCATGAGCGCATAAGCGGTAAGAGTACAGAGTCTGTACTACAGACGTCGCCGACGCCTTAGTGCTAAGGAAGCCTCGCAACATACGTACTCTTAATTAGTACCTAGAGATACGGACGGCTTCAGCGCTAGTACCACAGCTACAACGCGTAGGCCTCGCAACACTTAAAAAAATTTTAGCGCTGATTTTTAGGATCGTCGATGTGCGATCGAACAGCAAAAATTGTCATTTTTGAATTTTGATTTTTGGATAAAAGTTAGCTGCATCAAACATTTGGCTTATCATTTTCACATCTGTTATCCGTGAATTATCGTTAATTTTGTAATAGTGAGGAAATCGCCTCCGTTAGGGAAAAGTATAAACTATAAAGTGAGGACTTTTCAGTTTTCACTTTTGTCTTTGCAGCTTTGCTGGCTGAATTTGCAAAAGCGTAGGATGGTTTCTTTCCTTCAGTGGTACTCTTTCTGTGATCCGAACTGCTTGTTCCAAATCATTCTTGAGAGAGCTCTCGTGAAATAGCAGAAATGTTAACCAGTCGACTGCTGGCAGAATGCGAGTCAGTGCTCTTCTCGCGGCATCAACTGGTCCGGAATCTGCTGGGAATATTCCACCGAACATTGTCGAATTCGTCGAGCACAGCAGGTACGACGATTACTGTCGATCACAGCCGGCAGTCAGCAATGGGAACGTCTTATGCAGGTGGCCGTGACTTCGACGTGATTGTGGTGGGCGGCGGCCATGCGGGCACAGAGGCGGCGTGTGCGGCGGCGCGGATGGGCGCGCGAACACTTTTGGTTACTCACAAACTGGACACCCTGGGCGAAATGTCCTGCAATCCCTCCTTCGGGGGGATCGGCAAGGGCCACCTGATGAAGGAGGTGGACGCGCTGGACGGGGTGTGCGGACGGATCTGTGATATCTCGGGCGTGCAGTACAAAGTACTCAACCGCAAGAAGGGACCGGCCGTCTGGGGATATCGCGCTCAGATCGACAGGTACTGGACGGTACTGTATGCACTCAGCAGATGAAACGTAATTCGATGAGTAGCGTTCTTAACTCATTAATACTGTATTAATTTCTGTAATGACGCAAATGAGTGCTGGCAATTGCTCCGCGAAGCTGTTTTATGATTACCCATTGGCTTATTTCGATCGAATTTCCTTTTTTCCCTGGACAGTCCTAAAAATTATTTTTGCGCGTTGCTTTATCTGTGGACAGTGGACTGCATGTGCACTCATTACAAGGATCGCTCAAGCGCTATTTTGTTTCGAATGCAGAAATGATCGCAACTCGAACAGATTTGTGATAATTTGCAGGAAGCTGTACAAATCCAATATGCAAGCGGAATTGAAAGCCTACCAGAACCTCACCATCCACGCCGCCTCTGCGGACGATCTCCTTACCCAGCCCTCCGAGATTGATCCCTCTCAGACGACTTGCCGCGGCGTTGTCACTTCCGACGGCACCACCTATCACGCCAAATCGGTTGTCCTGACCACCGGGACTTTTCTGCGGGGGGAAATCAATATCGGACTGGAGACACGGCCGGCGGGGAGGATTGGCGACGCCCCGGCGGTTGCACTTGCGCAGACGATTGAGAAGGCCGGTTTCACTATGGCCCGCCTGCGAACGGGCACGCCGCCGCGGTTGGATAAGAAGACCATTGATTTCACCAAGACCGGCGTGTTTTATGGTGACGATCCCCCTTTGCCTTTCTCCTTTATGAATGATCGGCCGTGGATTGCGGCGGACCAGCAGATGCTGTGCCACATCACATACACGCCTGCGGAGTGCAGTAAGATTGTGCTGGACACGCTGCATCTGAATCGGCATGTGAAGGAAGAAACGCGCGGGCCGAGGTATTTGAAAGCAGTTTTATTTTTTCTTTTTACGGTTTTTAGGTGTGTGAGATGTGATAACTTGGTTTTGCTTAGACAGTTACGTACTTCGACTCTGGCTGTTCTGTGCTCGAAACACTTTCGTAGCGGAAGCAGTTTTGATCTGCAGCGGGTTTTCATTTTTTTTCTAAGAATAGTCTAATCATATTTTTTTATAGATATTTCTCATTTATTTTAACTTATTTTTAATGTGTTCGACCTATCTGTTTAAGAGAATTCCGTTGCAGCGTTTGACGTTATTGATTGCTTTTTGTATTGGGAAATTTTCCCGTCTTGTTGGTATTTTTCTGTAACTGGCGTACCGTTAATGTGAATACTGCGATAACATTTTTAAAACTATACTGCCTCCTGCGCACTTACTTTGTGTCAATAAGGTTTGCTTATTTGTATTTCGATGTTAGATACTGTCCTTCCTTTGAGTCCAAATCCATTCGATTCGGACACTTACCGCATCGAGTCTGGCTGGAACCGGAAGGCTTTGATTCGGAGGTAATCTATCCGAATGGGCTGTCTATGACAATGCCGGTGGAATACCAGGTGAACTGCCCATATCATCAAACTGATAAACACGCCTTTATTGGAATTTTTGTGGTCGCAGATTAAGATATTACGATTAATTCCTGGAATGGAGAACGTGGAGATGTTTCGGTCTGGTTACGGTGTCATGTACGATTTCATCGATCCGCGGCAGTTGAAGCAAACTCTAGAAACGCACCGCATGCCGGGCTTGTTTCTGGCTGGCCAGATAAACGGCACGACAGGTAGGATATCGTAACCAGCACTAACTAGATGTAGTTAAAAGTGATACTGTTACAAAAAAAAGCTGGTAACAAAATGGGGATGCTGTAAATACTGAACTCATGTCAGGATCGCATATTATGAAGAACGTGAAAATGTTTGCCTGTTTGTGCAGAAAATGGGTATTGAAATTGAATAGGTTATGAAGAGGCCGCTGCACAGGGCATAGTCGCCGGAATCAATGCCGGCTGCAACGCCCTGTACCGGCCTCCTTTTGTCATCAGCCGCACCGAAGGCTACATTGGCGTCCTCATCGACGATCTCACTCGGCTGGGAGCCACAGAACCCTACCGCATGTTTACTTCGCGCGCCGAGTACCGCTTAAAGCTGCGACCGGACAACGCCGGTACGTTGTGCTTAAGCGGCATCGTTTGATTGCTGTTTCGTACAATTTCCTAACCAGTAAGCTGTGTTCTAAATCGAAGATGCGCGATTGACGGAGAAAGGAATCAGCGTGGGTTGCATCGGAGAAGCCCGCCAGCAGCGTTATGCCACACAGAAAGCGCAGTTAGCCCGGGCAATGGAGTTGCTGCGATCCCTGCGAATGTCGTCCCACAAATGGGCTTCCAAGTTGAACGTTGATTTCAACTTGACGAAGCCGGATGCGCGAAATGCGTATCAGGTCCTTAACCATCCCGACATCTCGGTGCAGACGCTGCTGAATGGCGTTGGCGGTGAACATGTAGGTTACTTAATTTAGGTGGTTGAGTAACGGTTTTTAGTTTTGCTTAGACGCTTCCTGTACGCTGAATTATCAATTATAATTACCAGAGTTATGGGGTTATGTACGTACAATTAAAGCCATGCTTGTTTTGCAAGAATCTGTTCGGTTTCAAGCATGTTGTCATTATCAGGCTAATCTACTGATTACAAGTTATTTTTGCTTGAGAATTTCGCTTAAATTATTGGGCAAAGTTTTATTTTTATTTTTGAAGCCTCTTATGATTTTCAAGGTTGACTGAAGTATTCATTCACATTAAATGCATAGGTGGTATGTATTTTACTTTTTTAGCGTTTCAAACGCTTTGATGCACCGTAGTTGTAACGAAACAATGGGAAACAATTGACTGATTGGAAGAAAAATAAGCGTTAGCTGCTGTAGCATTTACAAAGCTAAAAACAGTACGTACACTTGATTGATGGGGTACTTTTCTAGCCGGAATTAAAGGAGTTATTGGAGATGGACTGGTTGGGACGACGTATAAAAATCAGCGCCACCTACGCGGAAGCGACTCGAGACCTGCAGTTGGACATGGCCCGTGTTCAGGCCGACGAGTCAGTATTGCTGCCGGTGGACATTGACTACGATGAGCGCGGCCTCAATCTGTCTGGGGAAGTGAGGGAGAAGCTGAAACGCCTGCGACCCGCTTCCTTGGCGGCTTGCAGCCGCATCGAGGGCATCACGCCCGATGCGCTCATTCGTCTGTTGCGCATTGCTAAGCGCCGGCCGCCGCCGGTGTCGACAACTTCCGAGGAAGCTGTCAATGTGGTGATGTGATAGGGGAGCGGATTACAAGTTAGTGGAAATGTGGGTGGTCCACATTGTTTGCACAGTGATAGATGGGTGGAATGATTCGTTGAGTTTGGTAAATTTAAGAAAGGTGGATGATCTTTTTGGTGTTTGTTATCACATCTTCGGTGAAATTTTTTACAGTGTACCTGGTGACTATGCGGAAGAAAACTCAAAGATTTGTTGGTTAAAAATAAACTCTGGGATTCTGATTTCTGAAGAAGTACTGCTCTTTCTCCTGAATAAAATTAATTTAATCACAAAATTAAAATTCCTGAGAAACTGTATTTTGCGTAATATTGATTAAGTGGTAAAACAAATTCATAATAATAAGCTTTGATTGGACATCCGACTTGTTTGTGGTGGCTAATTAATATGGTGTAGTTGCTGCTTTCTAATTTTGTGTAGCTTCCTGTTGATAGGTCAACGGGTTGTTTTGTTATAAAAAGTTACGTTCTGTATAGTTTTTTGTATTTGCAATTTGTTTCAAATATACTGCAACATCATAATCTGGGAATGATATCGATGGTCTAGTTGGCGATGGAATCTGTTTTAAGACGACAAATGTCAAGTGGGTCGGTAAACAAATATTTGGACGCGAGTAGCCAGTGTAGACAGCGCGGTAGTGGTACGGTAATTAAGGTAGATTTCCTTGCGGAAGTGTTGTCGCCGATCTGTTCCGTACGTATATAAAACACCATCCACTGTGAAATGGCAGTCGTCAATGTGTATCGCTGTTCATGTTCGTCAGAGGCACACGTGTTGCGACAACACACGCACAACACGAGACCGGTGTCTGGTGAGCGGCGGCTCTCGTTTCCCACAATTCGTTGTAATGCATTCCAACGGGATACAGTTATTGTGCCTGTGGATGACGGTATTGTGGAGAACTAACGGTGCATCTATCATCCCGGATTATTATATTTCTAAACGGCTTTCGGTGGACGATATCCTGTGTATGTTGCAGTCATATGAATGACTATAAAGTAGTACATTGGCTCTGGACAGTTAATGCGTCCTTTATGTAACGGTTATCCCGAGGTGGAGGTTTTTGTTAGAAGCACTGGTCATCTTTCGTTTATTTAAACCAACAATTTGTTGGGTGGTTCTGAATCAGAAGATATTTTGTTGTTGTTGTTGTTGTTTACTTTTGTTTACTTTCGACGTCATCGAAGGATGGCGATCAGCAGCCGGCTGCGGTGTATCCGCCCTACGCTATTAATCAATTAAGCCGCATTTTTGCACTCCGAATCTTTTATCAAAATAAAATTTATTTTTTTCCGGTGTAGGTAATTTAAGTGTAATTTTTCCTTTTCACTTAAGCGTTTTACGGTGCGGAGAAGATTTTTTTTATGAAATGTGCGCAATGTGGTTTGCAGCGTTTTGCATTTCAACCAACTTATCTTGCAGTGGCTGAAACTCCCGAAGAAAGTGCTTCTGAGGAATTTTTGTGGCAACCCAATGCAGATGAAGTGGGAGGTACGCTGCCGGTTTCGCTGCGAATATGTTATACAGTAAGGCTGATTTAAATAACCGTGGACTGTATTTAGCGCACCATGAAGGCGACATTGTGCTGCCTGGCGGCTTCGAACGACAGGTTCGAGCGGTAACCAATGCTGACTACCGGAAATGGACGAAAGGAGTGGTGCCCTATACGATTGACCCATATTACAGTGAGTTTCGGCAACGATGCCAGCTTTCTGTTCATGTTTTGAATTTGTTATCTTTAAGAACTGTAATTTTATTTTGCAAAACACTTAAGCGTAATAACTGTGTTGTTTTGAATCTTTCTTTAAATAAGTCGAGGCCCATTTATTTTGGCTGGCATATTAATATTTTCTCAGGTCTTTGGTATTTCTGTTCGCGCTGAACCAATTTTGAATTGAATAGGTTTCGAGCAGAAGCAAATGATCTACAGCGCAATGGATGAAATTCGAGTAAGTTGTTTTCCATTGATTTCCGCAGAAAACAGCAGCCGCATCTTGTGCGCTTTGTCCTTGTGGTCAGCACGTGTGATGTGGTTTTTACAGAAAAAGACGTGTATCAGTTTTGTGGAGAGGACCTCGGAAGCGGATTATGTGCGCATTATGCCGGGTGAAGGGTAAGTGCGCGCTAGCCACAACCGGAAGTAGTGTACCGTTGAGTGCCGGTGTGTTGGAACAGTGTGAAATAGTTTAGCCACGGCGCAGTATACACTACATTCGCAGTATTTCGGTGTTTAATGCAGTGGCTTAGCTAATACGGAGATACGTCGCCGTTGTATTGTACGTAGTACGCTAGACTCTACTACGGCCTCGGTCAAGGCCGGTGTTTGACCGAGTTCCCATTCGGTTATTCACGCCGGCGAGACAGCACTAAAAGCAGCAACCAGTGTACATTTGCTGCTTCGTGCTTCTTCGTAAAAATTAAGGAATTTTTTGTTTTTTAAATAAGCTTTTAACATACGGTATACCATTTTCAAAACAGTAGTCAGTTTCGTAACAATCGAGAATGCATTTTAAATTAATCACAAGAAATGTTTATCGCAGTCGTACGGAAATCATTGCCCTTGGTATATTATTTTTGAAATGCTGTAGTATATATTACAAAGACGGGGAGAACTGAGTTTTTGATACACCCAATACAATACAATCCTCTGTGAATTGTCAGTTGTTAACAACTAATATTAATTAATGCATACTTGTATCAGAATCTGTTTGTTTGCAGTTATTGGCGCTTTTTTGTTATGAGTACCATTAATTTTTATTATATGGAAGTACTCCGTATGACCCCAACACAATTGGGTAAAACGCGGAGCATGTCTCGATGAAATTTGTGACTATCATTTTGGTGTTTCGTTTCAGTTGTTCGTCGTACGTGGGTCGGCGCGGCGGCCAGCAAGTGGTGACGCTGGACCCGTGGAGGTGCCTGACCGAGATGGGTGTGGTCGCGCATGAACTCCTGCACGTGCTGGGCTTCTACCACGAGCACACGCGACTGGACCGTGATTCGTTTATCACTATTTTGTGGTCCAACATGGAACCGGGTAAGCATCATGAATGTATCCATTTGACAATGGCTGGGTATTTCCTTATGAGGTCGATTATTATGGTTTCTGTGATAGGTCGCGAAGTGAACTTCCACAAACGCGCCGTCGGCAGCATCGACGACCTGGGCAAACAGTATGACTACAATTCGGTTATGCACTATTCCGCTTACGCATTTGTAAGTATATCTTTAGTTTCTTAACGAAAAATATTTTCGGTATTTCATTATCCAGTAAGTCAAGTGCATTTCGATAATTTTCTGGATCTGTCTAAGACGATCGGAGTGATGCTGGCATACTCGTACAGTTACGAAAAATATCATTAGAATCTTATATTATACGCAGCTGTTTGTAATTTCACGCCCAGAAAAACTTTACTTAATTTTATTTGTTAATAATTTTGGGCGCGAATAATCGGATAAGGCTATGGAATACAATCAGCTGTTTCTGTAAAGTATGACATGAATTTCTCTGGTTTTGCAGTCGCGTGACGAACGCCGACCCACTCTGACACCGACCAGTACCAACATCAATTTGAAGATGCTGGGACAGCGGCGCGAACTGAGCGGTGTGGACGCGGAGAAGATCAACACGTATTACGGCTGCGGCAGTGTGTACGCGCCGGCCGCCAAACGCCCGCCCAACATGGTGAAATACCTGAACTTTGTACGCAGTGAGGAGGAGCCGGGAGGCCGGCAACGCACCCTGCCGGCATCCACCACCACCGCCGAGCCCCCGCCGCCCACACGCCCCACCATCACCCTGAAGCAAGCCGGTGTGGCCAGTCTGCTCAATCCCTGCGATGAATTCTTCGATACGAATGCCATTATGACTACCAACGACGGACATGTTTATATATTCAGCGGTAAGCGAAACAAACTACTGCAGGCTGAAAAGTTCTGAATCGCGCCATACAGTCTGTACATGGTGAGTGCATTATTGATATCTGTTGCACAAATTTGATTTAATGAAACAATGTCGGCATAAGAATTTTTAGCAAGTTAAATTATCGATGAATCACTAGAAACAAAATCAGAAAACTAGTCGTAATATTTTCATTGTTTCTGTTCTGTTTTACCCTTTCGGTCATATAAGCTACGCTTTCCTTACCGGCTGTCCATAGCCCTAGGGTTTTCGATCAACATTATATCTGCGGGGTTTTTCGTTTTTTTTATGAGCCTCTTATACGAGTTTGGCCTGTTAAGCTGGTCAGTCTGATGTGGCTGTCTTCTGGATGTTGACAATGAGTTGACCTTTACTGTTGCAGCTGAACACTTCTGGGTGGTGGATCCGCATCGGTATATCTCCAAAGTGCTGTCTATTAAGCAGTATTATCCGAACCTGCCCAACGATATCGACGCGGCCTTCACATGGATTAACGGCCATACTTATTTCTTTAAGGTAAGCCTCCGGGCTCACTAACCATTTCTTTTGAAAACTAATATTGTTTTTATACTGTTTATAATTTTTTCACATTTTTACATTTTTTTGTTAGGTTTTACGCAAAATTAATGTTACATTGTGATGTAAACCGGTGGATAATACAACTCTGCTCAAAACAGTCGCGCTGTGTGGCACATGTCAGACCGCGTATATATTTTTTGGAGTAATAAATACGAGGGTTACTCGGAAAGTAATGATAACTATCGCACGATTTTTTATTGCATCAGCGCTTTCCTCGTATTTTCTCAAAACAATGTCCCTTAATCTCTATACAACGCAAACAGCTAAACAGCCACTCATCAAACGTTTTCGAAAAGAAATTAGGCGGTATCTTAGAGATCGGTGTACTGATATTTTCTTCCAGTTATTCATAATTTCAAACTTTTTGCCCCGCAACAATTTTTCAAGCCAGGAAATATTTGGAACAGATAAAGGACTAAGGTAAACTAAGAAAAATAATGTGGAACGATAATTTTACTCCAGGCCGAGAAAAAAAATAAATCAGGGACGGGGTGCTTATCTGTGGATTTTCGCGATATTGCACCACACGGATGATACCGTGCCAGAAACCATTTTCTTCTGCGTTATCAGTAAGCAGCTGCAGCACTCTCGACACCTTTCCTTCCATAATGATTAGACCCTCTGCTATTGCTTCGGGGTCGGAAAAGGATCCTTCTCGATCAGGGTTTTGACTATGATTACTTTTCGAAAGTGGAAACTCAAAAAATATTCCAAAATTTGAGCACCGTTGTCAAAACGGAGTGCTCGGTGGGAGATTCCGCTGGAACCAACTGGCAACATCAGCAAAGAATGGTCCTTATTAAGGCGACAGAACAGGCAATACAGCATGAAAATTCTACATCTTCTCTCTGCAAATCAATTTTTCATCATGTGAATTCACTCTCACTGGGAAAGATGCGACGTGCCACAATTAAATATGACTTTACGATGACAGGGCCAGTTATACTGGAAATACAAGGGTTTCGAAGCCCTGGACGGTTACCCACAAGATATCGCCAGCGGTTTCCCCGGCTTGCCAGAAACCGGCGATCTAGACGCTGCGTTTGTCTGGACCGAGGGCCGAATTGTCTTCATTAAAGGTGCGACTCTGGACGCTGCATTGTTTCGCTAGATCTTTTCTGACGGATGCGTTGCGTGTTGGTAGGTGAGGAATACTGGGTGCTGCATCCGCTTTCCGACTTCAATCAGGTCCGCGGCCCGCTCCCGCTGCGCAAAGAGATGGGCTTTCCGGGGCGGCTGCAGGCGGCGCTGGAGTGGCCGACAGTGGCTGACAGTTCAACGCATTCAGAAGTGTATCTGTTAGCGGATGGACTGATTTATCCGCTGGAAAAGAACGTTTTCAAGGTGCGTTGTGCTGTTGTGTTGATTATAGCAATGATATTCGTCACGGAATCATAAACAAAACCTGCTTACCACAATGCATCACCCGTTCAAGCTCAAGTCCATAGGGTACTGATAACTTTTACATAGGCAGAAAATAAGAAATTAAGTACTTGATAGTGGTCCAGCTTCTGTTGATTCTGCAGTTTCGCACATTTCTGTTTCTACATTGATTAATATCATTGTCGAATTCATTCAAGGATACGACGACTTAATTTCTGTAGCCGAAAAAAGCTGTAGTTTACTATTTATCAGCACTTCGAAACGAGCAAAAGCGTTGAATTCTCAGTTGTATTTTGTCATTTGCAGATTGCTTCCGATAAACGGCCTCGTCGTTTGATGGACTGGCTACGATGCGATTTATACGACCGCTCCGCATCCCAGCAATATAGTGACGCCAACGAATTCTGGTGATTTGACAGCTGCTTTTTGTTATTAATTTTATAAATTTGTTTGTCAGTGCCTTTGCGTCAAATTTTGAGTGATCTCCAAAGTTTTTTCCATAACAGATTCTTGTTGCATTTGCTTTTCTACTTTTGCATGTTGTTGTAGTTGAATTTATTTTGTTGTTGTTTTATTTATTTTTGTAGCATTTGTTAAAACTGAAATTTCTCGGGAGCAATAACGAAACATGAATTGAACTTTGATCGTCGCAGATTTATGTGTCTGTTGTTCGGTTCTCCTCATCGAATTGACTTCTTTGTGGCCAACACATAGTCGAACTATTCCAAAATGCAGTTGAGTTATTTTTTAGTATTTCAAGATTCCCAGTACGAAGAAAAACTGAATAACGACAAATGCAATTCGAATTTTTCTTTAGCTTAAATACGCTTTTTTAATTTCCCAAGATCTTCGATAATCGAATGTCCCACAAAAAATGTTGATTATTCTACACTGTGCAAATATCCGATACTCCCTGTATAATTAGGCACACCACCGGATCGGCGCCACGCACTAGATGAGAGTGAAAAAATCAAAACAGAAATTTTCTGAACAAAATTTATCGGTTGATTTTTTGTTAGCTGCTGGTACATCTGGTTGGGGTTGTGGTCCGTAACTTTTCGGCAATTCTTGTTGCTGAAAACGAGGGCAATAATCACAGATTTGTTGAGGGGATTGCAGGCCGACTGGCGCGTGCGAGCGGGCCCCGGTTGACTACGTCCTTTGATTGTACATAATCAGGAGAAAGGCGACTAAATACAACAGTAAGGCCGGTATGAGGCAGCCGGTGCGAAAGGTCAAGGGCGGGCTGCCGTTATTGCCATTGGAGGACTTGCGCTGGAGGGGCCCCTTCTGAGGCTCCTCCATCGGCATCGACGGATCGTGGTCCATTTGCTGTTTGTCGTAGTAGGACTTCTCATCTGCAATATCGGCTTGCTGAGAAATTCAATCGATTAATCCGATGTATTTTCTACAGGTTAGTTGACTACAGATTTTAGACTTTTTGGATTAGAATAACTTAGCAGAAATATTTATTTGAAATTAGTTGCGGAAACAATAACGTCATTCCTGGTGCGAGTAACCACGCCAGTCAACGAAGCGCTAAATTAAATTTTAAGAAATAACAGTTAATGAAAATACAATACTTTGCACTACAGTGTACAAAATTCTACTTCATCAGTCTTCATGAGAACAATCGAGAAATCTGATACCACTTTTTTTTATTTAGACAATAAATTTTTAGTTTCCTGCGATAGAAAAGTATTAATATACGTAATTCATCGATTATAATAAATCCACACTAAAGGTGAACAGACTTAGACCAGAAGTATGATAGATGCAATTTCAAAAATGCAAACGGCATTCCGTGAAATGCAATTTTTTGATCAAGCACTGATCGTCATGCACACACTGCGCATACAACTACGAACCTTTCATTCAATGTGCGAGTGCCAGTAGTATATTCACGATCAGTACATACACAATTTAGACGTTTACGAATAAATGAAAATCCGTTCATACATATAAAATTAGTTAATAACTGTGTATACATTAATTCATTCAAACATCGAAATACCTATATAAAAAAACGAGAAATTAACGTAAATCGAAGAAATCATATGGTTAAATTGTGCAGTCACGATTAAATTAAGAGAGACAGTACCAATTAATCGGGTGGCATTGACGCCCATTCGCATGGCATGCTTGTGACCTTTCTCTATAAATCCCATCGAAGAAGAGAGAAAAAACACCGGCCATTAATCGGCTGCATGTAATAATAAAAGCCGCGCACATCGGCACATGACAACAAACACAACCAGCAGGTGGAGCCGGGTTCATGCTTACTTTTCTTATTACCGCCCGGCCGTTGGGCTGACTTGCCTTTGCCCTGTGTTGTTTTTCCCTCCGGAGGAGCTTCGACCTCTACAACACAACACGATTAAAGCGGACTATATTAAGTAATGGCATGAAAGCGTTGCAGCCCAAGCCGCGGGTCACTGAAATTAGCGGCATCCATTTGCCGGTTCGGATTGTTGCATGTGGATATAGTTCTATAAGATACAGTATAGATTTGGTATAATATATATATACTCGCTCACGCACCGTACAACTTGGCGGCTCCCTCGACGCTCCCATGGAAATTAGAGGCTGCAATGCACAAGCAAAATAAATATCCACGCGTTCGTTGGCCAGGATTACAATTAAAGGCCGCAGTTTATAACGTAGGAAAAAGACTGATATCTCCTTTACATACCGCTGCATGTGTAGTCGCCAAAGTCTTTAGCGTCCATGTTCCGAATGGTCAGCTGCATCTTCATACGGTAGGCATGCGGTTCGGGTGCCGGTTCGGCGCGGATGTCGTACTTGTCGCTGTTGGTCAGAATAACGCCCTCCCGCAGCCAAAAATGCACGGCCTTTAAAAAGCGTTTGCCATTTTACACGTTCACTTTTGCTTTCTTCCGTAATTTTCTAGAAACTTTTCATTATCGCAAATGTTTGGTTGCATCAGCAACAGAATGTTTTGCTACATACTTGGATCACAGTCACATAACAATTAACAAAATACCTTAACGAAAGGTATATCATGCTATTGAATTTACCTGTGGAAAAGCTTCCGTTTCGCACTGCAAAAAATGAAAAAAATTAGTCTGAGTGCTTCAGATGCGGAAATATTGCTAATATTAATGTACTTTACCTTCAACGTGGCACTTCCGCCGATCCAGGCAGCCACATGCTTCGGCTCGACCCATATCATGGGCGGAACTGAAAGAGCATTTTGAAAAATAATGGAAATTACAGACTTAAAAATCCACTAGGCTATTCAAACAAATCGGCTGCTGTTAGCATATTTGTCCTGTTCCTTCGAGTAGGCTTAACAGCGGCGTTTAAGGCCACCGGAAGTGCTTTACGTACATTCGACTTTGACGGTGGTCCGCTGGCTGACAGCCGGTGGGACGCCGTTGGCGGCCATGCAGATGTACGTGGCCATATCTGCAATTATAAAATTAATTCAACCCAGATAATTACTCCACTAGTAACAGCCACTGAATAATACTGCAGATGGCCTTAATCGGTCAACCTTTCTCACCTGATCGGCCCACGCGTTCCAGACTTAACACCGATCCGTTATATGTCAAAGCTATGAAAAGTATAAAAGTAAAAATTACAATAAATGACATAATCATGATTATTATGGTATATAAAAATTTCGGCATGCCAAAATTATATATACTGGCGTATCCATATAGCATTACCTATGATGTACAAATTATTTTCAGTTATCGATGCGAGTAGAGAAATCAAAACGTAAATCGCTGTGGCGGCAGAAAAGGATTGTATACAGTAATATTAAACACTATATGCTTGTTGGATAACATCTTAACCAACAAGCACCATATATTACAATTAACATAGTACTCTTATAATACAGAAGCCGAAGCAAATATTGTCGTACCTTTTTCTTCGCCTTTGGGTGTAATATACATATTGTCTTCGCGCACCCAGCTGATGGTCGGCCGCGGGTGTCCGCTGGCGGCGCACTTGAGACTGACGTTGGAGGCCTCGCGGACAACAACGTGCTCGGTGGTCTCGTTGGCCAGGATCAGCGGAGGCACTGCAAAATGATCGCGCTTTTGTTATAATCGCCCCCCGAGACATGCCCTGATATATACAGATATATATGTACGTGTGTTCACGGAGAACATGTTGCCCGTGTCCGGCCGATCAGATTAGGCTTCGTTTAATCTACATAAATCAATTTGCCATGCTAATTATGCCACTGCCAGTGCCTGATTAAATTACAATATTCTCCACGCGTGCTTTGCTATAGGCTGTCCGCACGGACGGATGCCGGACAGCATATCCACAGCGCAGCGGAAGTATGTGGATTTGATTGGTATGTTTATAACTTTACGTCTTTCATAAAATTACGAGTACATGGGATTTACTTTCATAATTGTTGAGCCGTGTGGCTAGCAGTATTTCTGCCTCATTATGTGTATTGTGTAGTATTTATTGCTTTTACTTCGGTAAAATTATTATTAAGACAAAATAAATAAAGTACCAAAACTTACTTAGTAACAGTCTGGCAATTATAAGTGCCATATTTATTTATGTAAATACATATGCAAATATTTATTGTGCATTACCTAAAGAAATCTAACTAGTGAACGTACTCGTACAATATTATAATAATAATTACGGTGTCGCAAATAAAAAAGGAAAGAGGAAAAATTTAATTCGGTGTGTTTAATTCCGTCACCATTATTGTTGGAATATTCCAATTCAACCGAGTGAACTGCAGCTGGCCCGGTGCGGTACCGTACTGCGCCAGAGCGAAAATGATGTCAAGTGTGCCCGGGATAAGGAATAATGCAGCCCATCTGTGTTCCCATGGATTGCTCAATCAAGCACAAACGGTGCCATAATGCACAACCGGTATACGCAGGATCCCATTGCCGGCATATTAATTATTATGTACCGTGTCTGATTTACAGTCGCTCACTTCGCTTATGATGGATACGGTAGCTCATTACGCGAACAGTTCATACTGAATCCTGGCTAATGGACTTTTGTTATAACATGATTTCATCACTGTCGGGAAATTCAGCAGATGGGCATTTACACTCTGTGATACATATATACGACAGATCCGATCATTTGCTCAGTGTTTACACCACAACGTAATCGGCGTCCATGTGGTCAGTTAGCGTCATTTTAAGTAGCGCATTGCCCAGATTGTCCACTTAGTGCACGTCGATTACGTGGGTGTTTTATGCGCAGTGAGAATCATAAGATGAGTATTTTCCACAGAATATTGCATCGCTGCGTATGTAGAACCGGTGACCAAATGGCCAACCGTTGATAGCAGGATGCCGGTTGGGGAACGACTCTCAAGAGCGCCTCTCGTCGGGTGTGTCGAGGGCTTTCCATCAAAGGTCACCAGGGATCAAAACAGGTTATGCCGATAGTATCATTCGGCCCACGCTGTGTTTACACTTAAAGACTGAATAACACTTGGATAAGAGGCTAAAACATTCAGAAAAATCTGGGAGAATATAGTGTCGGTATTAAATGCAACGCCGTATGAACTAACGTCCTGTCGAATAAATATCAAAATATATCAAGGAAAAAATATATAAACCTGATGTGCATTTGATCCAAAAGAAATAAAAAGCTTGCATGGGCTTAAATAGATAAGTAAATGCCTAAAATATATCTGTTGATGTTGAATACTGCACAATCACGAAAAAATAATGCAAATCAACTGTACAGGGTACAGTTTCCAGACATTTGTATGACTGAAATTTTTTTTCCATTATGATAACATCACATAGAAGTACAGCTTTTGCCCTCCATGTATATGTTTGCATACTTTGTAATTTGTAGTGCACCTTGGTAAAACCGAGTTCCAAAAACTATTGCAAAATAACCTGCAATAGGCAGTAGGAACGCGCATGTACAGGAATACAAGTAAATGATTGCTTTCTTAGCATTGAAGACCAATATAAATTCGCTGTTGGACAGATCTAGATGACAAGATGTCCGATCATTGTGGGCTATTCACAGTGTGCATGTTATGGAGGCCGGAGAGTAAACATTGTTCCCAGTTAGTCCCAGATTCCCCGGCACACACTGCCCTTTATTGACAGTGTGATTATACAAATTTAACTGGATAAAACCCTATCAAATTTGTTGACATTTGTAAAACAAGAACGAGCCCAATTGGCATTCTTTTAAGACGTCGACCAGCGGCTCAAGTAACCGCAGCACCCGGCGTGCAAAACACTCGCGTTCAAGTGGCCGACTGTTGTGTTAGTAGCGTTTTTTCAAGTGGCCACTTATTGTCACATGCAGGCGGGTGTTTTTTACACAGAGCCGGCATTCGCTGACCCACTGTGTGTATGTGCATATCAATATGTATGCATGTGCTCCACTCGTCAACAAAACCAGCAGCCGTTGTGACGCTAAATGATGGATGGCACTTTGCTTGCTATCGCACTGGGTAAACACAGGAAGGAGATGGGCGCGCGCCGGGATGGATTGGACATGGTCAGTTTCTCTTCCCGGCAATATTTAATTAAATATATAAGGGACGATAATTTGGCCCGGCAAAGTGATGCCAAACAGTTATATCATCTTCCATTATACACATGTCTGACGTTCCCTCTTAAGTGTACAGCACAACGCAAAGCATATTGCTCATAATTGAATTATATGGGGAATATTTTCGAGATTATACGACTTCTGCAAAACACCGCCAACTGGGCTGATAAACTAAGCACAACAAAAAACTCCAAAGATGCGAAAACGACATGTACATGATAATGGGAGAGGCTGCCAACATGTGTATCCAGAAAACTCTGCCATAGGTTCAATAGAGTAGGCTATGGAACCTCTAAGGAAGCTTAATTTGTCACGTATTAACAAATTGTTATGCTTATTTTTCGCGCAGTAAACATTTATTAGTTTTTTTTAACAGAATGGTTTGTTAAGCATATACTCGTAGATTTGGGATTGTTGGCCGGAGTTTTGGACATATATACAGGGCATGACTGAAAGCAAAGTGACGATGGATATCAACGGAAGTGTTAGAGCGTGGCGGAAGCCGGGACAAACCGGCGTCCAGTCTGTGCCGTGCTGACCATCTGTACATACAGGCGTCTCTTTCAACATATGGACAGGAAAACAAACGCATAATGCGCGTGGCTACATAATGTCATTTAGAGATGTATACAGCGTTATGTCCATCGATCTAGCGACCATCCGGTAGGGCGCTCATTAATCATGCTCGGGTTGGCGTGAATTATTAATCTGGACGTAATTGTCCAGCAGCGGGACTTACTAATGCCGGGCATTGTATATTATGCCGCACTGCCGGCAGTGGCAGTGATTGTTTGTGGGCATTTGGCCGGCACTATCGCCTTAATGGCGGCCGGCACATTCGGTAGGGAAGTAAATCCCCGGCCTTTGATCGGTCAGTGTACGACAAGTGCTTACCCAGAACGTCGAGATGGGCGCGCATTTGCGAGAGTGGATTGGTGTTGATGGTGCAGGCGTAGTGGCCGGCATCTTCCGGCTGGACGTTCTTAATGTGCAGACTGAACTCCCGGCGCTCCTCGTGGCTGACGCTTATACGGGGATTATTCTGCACCAGCCGGTTCTCAAAGGCCAGGATTGTCTGCGAGTCCAGCCGCAACCAGACGAGCTGTACATACATACAGGATCACAAGGAGTGTATACGTACAGAGAGCATCAACATCATAAAGGACAGATTAAGCGCTGACCATTAAGTAAGAATACGGGATCACGAAGGGAATTCTGCTAAAGATTTACCATGTACAAACATAAATAGGATCACGGCACCACTTGCCATTTCCATGCTTCGAAATCGTTAGTTTACATTATCATAATACAAACTTTACGAAACACAGGTTAAAATCTGTGTGGTACGCGCTCTTTTTTCGTTACATGAAAATTAACTCACAAACATGCATACTCGCATCCTTAAAGGGTAAAGTATTAGCTACAGGTTGTCAAATGTCATAGGAAACTTTCAACAGACATGCTTACGTAAAATAAATAAATTATGTTAACGCATATAATAATTTAATAAAATATATGGATAAGTTTGATCTCAGGATCTCTGGTCGGTTGGTCTTAAATGAGCTTGCGCAACCGGGACGATGAACATCGCAGCGCACAATGAGGGAGCCGCGGCATATACATATCCGGTGATTACCTGTAGATCGGCAGATTTAACACTCTGATTAATCCGGCAAGTGAACACGGCATCCTTGCCCAAGGGAACACTGGCGTTCTCCATCTGGGCATCGAATTCGATCGGCTTCCGTCCCAGCTTCCCGTGTGCGGCATTCTTATGCGCCTTCTTAGCCGCCTCCACGTGCACTGCAATAGATAAACGTACAATACTGAATTACAAGCAATTGAATTAAAATGCCGGCAAGCTGATTAAGTGCCCGACAGATAATTGCGCCTAAATGACTCATTAATGGGAGTGACTGTTTATCTAGCGCCGCCGCCGGCGGGGCGCAGCTGCGCCAGTACCAGTATGGGATGCTCTTGCGAGCGTCCCGGCTCGGTTCGCCGGCTAATTGGCTTATCGGGGCTCATCCGCTGCTCCAGCGGGATTTCTCTCTTTGATTTTCAAGTGTGGCCACTACTCGCGTCCGATGCCGGGTTTGCCGAAATCTGACGCCGGAAGTTAAATTCCCATACACACTGGACCCGTGTGTATTGGTGTTGTGTGGCTGGGATATTTTTCATATATACATATGTATACGGTGGACAATTTTTCGATTTGACATACTTTTTATGGATGTATGTACAGCGGCTCCCATCGCGGCGCAGCGCACATTATCCGATGAGCGCTGCGCGATCAGCCCGTAATCGCCTGGGAATGCCGCGCAGCCACTGCTGGGAGGGTTATGTTTCCGTGTTGAATATGCGCTTGATAGGTCAATATTGCTTTATTAATCTTATCCGCAGATTCAACAAGGAAAAAACGTAAACCCAGGGCAATTGCGGTCATCACGATAAAACTAAAAACTAGTAGAAATTTGTTATATCTATATATAAGCCAATTGCAGCGAGCTTACTTAAGTAAGCGTCCACACAGTTAAAGTTAATTTATTTATCGGATCGACAAATCATAGAAAATTTTGGCATTTCTTATCACAGAAAAAGCAAACTGTTTTCACACATTACAAGCACGTATACTTCAGGATTTATGTTAATGTCAGATTTTTTATATACAGCACAAAAAATAAATTTCCTAGCGAATTTTTATGAAGTTCAAATCACGTTAAATAAAACGAAGCACGTTAAATAAATTGCTGTTTTAGAGGAAAAAAATCTAGTTTTCCCTTGTGGGATGACATGTGCCGGGAGAAGAAGCAACATTTGGCTGTTTCTCATCGTCTGGCGGCATGTGTTTGCATTTGTACAGGACAAATTACAAGGCAAAGTTTGCCGGGCCTCTCTGCAACACGCGTCAGCGCGAAGGAATAAATGACAAAGTAGCGCGCGCGAGCCGATTCGGAGAATGTGGGTCAGGAATAATCACTGGTTGGTGCTGTTATTTGTCTGCAAGCAGTGGGCTAAAGAAACAATACGCCGCACAACACAGATATCCCGGACTTGTTCGAGCATGCACGGCGCAGTGTATTCACGCGACCTGTCAAGTTGTATTTTTATTGTTGCCAAAAAGGGGCGCTGGTGAAAAGTGAACGTGTCAGCAGCACATTTTTGGCCAACCGGCCCCATTCGCTGATCGCGGCAGCAGTGGCACTTGTTCCGCCATGGCGCGGGAATGATCGAATTGATACACAATAAGTGTGCCATCAATTAAAATTAGTTGGGCACAATTAGATGTTGCTGACAGTTGCAACCGTCAATTTGACAAAAGCCGGGCACGGCACGCACGGATATTATTGTACTAGTGTTGTACTGCGAAGGGAAGAGAATCATGGAATGATCCAGAGCCGATTCGTACGTAACATTGTATTTATCAGCCAAGACAGCACCGAAATAGCCAGTTCGTACGCCCTACGCAACACGTAATGAATGGGCAGTGCCGATCCGCTGTTGTACGGTAACACGTAATCAACGGGCCAACGCGCACACGGCACACTGACCACTGCAATTACACTGGCCGCATAATGCCGCACGATTACCGGTTGCGCGTCGCCTATCTATTCATCTCTTTTCTCTGCATTCTGATTCGTCGGTTTCCAATCCAATTACCACCACACGTAATCATTAGCCGTTTGCAGGCCAAGTGGATTGTTTACCAACGAGCTGAGCCGTTATAAGTGAATCACGCATATTACCAAGATATTATCTGAGAAAATACTGATCATAAGTTCGATACAAAACGACAAATCGATGGTGTGTACATATTTTTACATGGGAATATATTAAAGTTTGCTCCTCAATGGGACAATAGCGCATACCACTGTGTGGTTTGTATATCGTGGCATACAGAGGCATTGAATGGGCAGCTGTAATCTGATCCTTTTGTACAGTGACCAGTCAAGGATCAACTGCGCTGTACGGCGATGGATGAGACTACGAGGGTGTGTACACCTGCCGTCTTTTTCCAGGACGATATCGCCTTAATCGATGGCGTGTGCCAGCACAGAAGGTGGTCTACGACGATTGCTGCTACCGTCTGACACTTCGCCAGACGGGATACTTTGCTGGCTGCCCTCGCACGCTGGCGATAAATGCCCATTGTAACTGGTTAAACAGATTTATGCGGTCGGCAGTGGCCATTGTGCTCCTGAGTCCTGACTTAGCCGCAGCTGATTGCCCCATTCACCGACGGTGCAGTACTTTACGGGCAATCTAAGGACACACGTGTCGGCTACTGACATTATGGGTCCTGCAGTGAACTCGTGCTCAAAATAAACCTAATCAAATCTGTCTATACATTTACGGACAAGCGCTGGCGTATCACATTTACGTCACGCTTTGCTTATTTTCAAACTGCTCTTTAATTTACTACGAAAACCAAAATATATGCTTTGTTATATCAACCGACCAAAAGCGTCTAAGTATTTCGAATTTCATAAAATAGCTATGTAAACTGTACGATTATCCAAAACAAGATTAACAGTCATCTTACTTTATTCTTCAAACATCCATAGCAAAGCAAATTTGCCGTCATAAAGTTATGTAGCTCTAATTTTACGAAAGCTCTTAATTAATATGTTGTGCTAGGAATTTACAAAGAATTTGGAAAATTACACAGGTTGAGGAAGAAATACAAGGTCGCAGCGTCATGATGTGTTAAAGGCAGCAATGAGGACAGCAAACGAACGTAGTTGAACGCATTGAGTGTTTCCTTGCATACTATCCCGCTGTTTGGCAGTCGCCGGGATTGCACTGATAGCCGGTCATTGGGAGGTAAAATTACACTTCCGGGGAAGTATGTTGTAATGCTTACTGGGCCCCGCGCTGTCTGAATGGCATTCATTAGGACGCTGGGAGGAGAGATGACCTTTAACCCGTCATTGTGCCCACTTAATCGCCGCTCGGCAGTCCGAAATCCTTGACCCGTTGCTGGGATGGTACACAGCCACGCAGATACGTTCATGGGAAGCAAGAGTTGGACTTGTTGTGATCGGCTGTGTTCCTAATGTGATTGTTAGGATTTTCTAGCTTGGGGTTACAAATCGGCAGCGGCAGCGATGCCCACCCAGTAGGAGGTTTTGTATATACATACAATATTATTATACTGGTCAACGGAATATTTTGGTGGAATTCCCAGTGAAGAAAGTTTTAGATGGGCGCCGGATAAGTTTTAAATATGTTTGGTCTGGCTGATTTCTAGTTGCAGCTGGATTAAGCAAACGGGACACACAAGATTGGCTGGGTAATCTCTTCTTTCGGACTATTTTCATAATTTGTCTTTTAAGCCACTCTTTCTTACCATAGCCGGCAAAAATGTTGTTTAAAAATCAAATCGAAAATTTGATTAAAACCTTTTTAGATTCAGATCCATTCAAAAATTATTATAATTCAAAAACAAATAAAACGTTAACATTCAAAATATTATTGAATTAAAAATTAGATCTGATTTCCATAATCGAGGTACTTCTCCCTTGCATGCTGCTGCAGAAACACAGGCGGTGAAATGCAACGCATTTCAAAACCAAGTTTTCATATAGAATTTCTGGTTTAAATAAAATACGGTTCAGTTATAACAGAACGTGGTTTCCGGTACAGCATCAATCACTGAATTATTCAATTAGGTCATTAAACTCATCAATTTGACACAGAAACACGGGACGCAATAAACGAGCAACTAATTGGGAAACGTGTAATAAAACAATATAAGACACGCACAGCCGGAGCGATATGGCAATCCGCGACTGGCAAGACAAATTCAAGGGAATATTGACAAAAGTCTGATTTGGGCATTTTATGACGATTTAAGATGCGGCGGGGATCAGATGGAAAGGAATGATGTGTAAATAGTAATTTAATTATAAGCGCTGGCCAGTGAGCAGCGCGCTGCATACTACACTTGATTATATCACGGCATGCCGGGCCGGGGAAATATCCTCTGTCCGGAAATTTGACTTTGATGGGTAGGATGATGCCAGCAATGCCGGTCAATACATTGTATACATACGTACATACAACGATCAACAATCCTGATGGAATAACATGATGCCGAACAAAAGAGCACAGCGATATGGCAAATATTTGCCGGGATTTTTCATCGGGTTTGTGTATGCAGGTATATACAGAGAAAAACCGGTGCCGGTTAAAAAGGGTATTAATACAGGAAGTGTTCGTTCAACTCCGACACCTCTTTTCGGGGACACACATATGCATATGCGTATATTATGGATATGTGCCCGGTGTTCCCGGCTGCATACATCTTTGATGAGCCGTAAGTAATGACAGACGCATTAATGGAGCGATGTGTGGATATGTGTGAATGTGTGTGCCTGTGAGTGGCCGTTGAAAAAAACGCTGTTGGGTTTGTTGACGGAAACAATTTGCCGGTCGTTCATATTCCGACTAACTCACTTATATTACCATCGTCTTCCCCCTGAAAATATACTCAATTTCACCCGGATGGCCCTTGCACCGGATCCAGTCGCGCGGCCTCCAAATGTACATCTACCCGCAGATATTGGCACAACGGAAAAAAGCAAATTTGTGTTAACAAGCTTATGCAACACGTTATATGACGTTACTAAAACTGCCGGTATATAGTTTTACGTTAGCATCCCTTTTCTAAGGAGAAAATTGGCAAAAGGAAGCGCGAAATGGCAAAAGTAAAACGAAAAATATAAAAAACGACATTGTAATTATATAGATAAAATTATATAACAACGAAAGGGAGATTGTAAAATGCTGTAGTAAGTGACACAAATTTATAAAAAAATTTGTGTGAGAGCAAAATCACCGTAATCTAAAATTTGAAGATTTTTTTAAACATATTTATACAAATACGGTGGGTAGAGCGATGTTTTAAGTCGATTTATGTGTAAGGTTTATAAGGAAAACGGCCTGAGAGCCAATTCAGTGCAATGGCCCTTTGAGCCCAGCGTCGGGGGCCACCATTTGTCATTGTGCGATATTTCCGCGTGAATTACGTGGTGATTTGATTGCTTTAAACTGGACTGGGAGCATATGCCCACTCCGCTGGTCATTGTATTAAACACTCGCATTTCCCATACACACAGATCGCCAAGAAGCAATATGCACAAGGCAAGCTATCCATGCCAGTGCGCATTCGCAGCGTCTTAATTGAAGATTCCAGTTTCCGTTGCACAGTAGGTCAATCTCTTTTACACGGGCGCATATATAACAGCCATGGATAATGGTTATCGGAGCTTAAGCCCATTTTCTTAAATCACTAGTCTTTTGTCGTGGCAACCGGCAATGCATTAATACTGTCGCTGAGCATTTTGCAGGACGCCGGCCGTTGCAACAGTGTATCTGTAGGTCAAAGATTTGTTTCCCCATTAGCGTCTATCTTTACCCCGGCAGATGTATCGTGTAATTACTCGGCAGGGTTTAATCACTTGCCAACGAGTTAGGAGGATTTCTCACCGTATCGTATTTTAAAAAAACATACATATTACACGGATCGATACGGGTTTAATCAAGAAGCGCGCGCGCGCGAGTGTACCGGTGCCGCGGCTGTCAGCACCCATTAGCCGGCTGGCAGCCGCGGAAACAATGGACAATTGACCCATATATATATACTGCACAACCACGGCGACGCCGACAATTTGTCATCGAAGATTGCGTAATGCGTTCAAGTGTGCCCGCGCTTGCGCTATTGTCATAAGAGGGAAATGTTGCCGGGATCGTGTTTTTGACAGGTTGCCCAGTATAGCGGAAATAAATGGTGGAATTTTCTCAGCAGCGGCCCGGCATTTTTACTACGTCAAAATGCGGCGCGCTGTGACAGGAGCATACAGTTCGGCAATAGGGTTCCTTCATTTCCGGTTACGTCGAGCGCCGATTTGTGCTGCTTGCTGACTGTGAGTACGTGTGTCAGCTGCTTGGCTGCACCTTAACAGAATTGTGCAGCCGGCTATTGTGCAATGTGAGGGCCATGACAAAAATGCTCAACACAAGAAAATCGAGGCACACAACGTACAACATCCTCTGTTGACGGGAATGTTTGTGTGGACATATATCGCCTTGTCAGGGACAGGCAAGCGAACCGGCTAATTAACACAACAGGGAATGCCAGAACTTTTTACCCGACATATTGATTTTCGACCCAAATTCTTTAAGCTCAAGTTAATCCACTAAGTAGTTACCACAGCACGAAACGTATCTACATATTGTGTTTTTAATCAATTCCTGCATTTTGATATTAATATTCTTAATATGCATAAAGGTTTCGTAGCGCCAGTTAATATTTATTTTTAAAGTTTTTGTATTTATTTTTAAAGTTTTTGTAAAAATAGAGCGTTTCTGTAAAAAGGTCATTAATCTGTAATTAGCAAACCATTAATCACTGTGGCTTCCAGCCATGCAAACCGGTACAATAAATCTCGAATTTGGACCACGCTGCGAATGAAAAAAAATCGATGACATTTGGCTGGGGCGTATTAACGATTCTTTCCCGTTACGAATTAAACTTGCATAAACTATGAAATGTACAGTGATAAATAATCGCCGCTTGCCGAATAATCGTCACCGCACTCACCTCCAACGCAGCCAATGCAGATGATAACCGGCACAATGGCACCGATGGGATACAGCAGCCAGGGTCGCATTGCCAATACAGCACAAGGATATACTGTACACACACACCAAATAGAATATTTATTTATTTATTTATCGGTAGAAACCGGCAAAATAAAACTGCCGGGATCAGCAACACTCAAGGGAATTCAAGCAGAGGAATATACATATAGGATACAGATACGCTGGTGTGTGAATTAATCCAGTGCCGAGCGAGCCCAATTTGTTGGCGGCGGCAGCAGCACTCCTCGAACAACTAGTGACACCCAACACGGTCAAAAAGGAAGTCATTAGTTATGGGAACAGATTTTGCCGATTTTTCCCCGGCATCAGCTGTGCTGGCACTGTATATAATGTGAAGAAAACTGTGGATCCGGTACAGAGCGTCGATTGTATAATACGACGTCTATAACATAAGATGCACTCACGATGTGCGTGCCAGCGTAGTATAACGCATGTACAGTCACTGGGCAATTCGTGATTTTTGGTGCTGGCAGATTGGTGGAAGGCACGATATGTACGGGAATAATTACCCAGATTGAGTCCTGCATGTACAGCAGTACGATGCCAGTTGTACACGTTGAATATTCTCGCCGTACTTTATTGATGGTGAAAGGGAAAAGCAGCGGAAATTTGCACCATTTGGTCGGGTCTCCTGTACTTCAGCCGGACAATGTGCAGGCGGGAGGGGGCGGGGCTTAGTCCAACAGCTCCGGTCCGGGAACAATGAAGCTTGCGCAGTGGTCCACAAGGGCGGATCTATAAATATGCGCGATACGGTCTGCTAAACGGGATTATATACGCGGTCACCTATAAATACACCTACAATATTCTAATCGCTACTTTGTCACTCATAGACGCCTTTTGCGTAGGCGTTGCGTCATAATTACGCGCAAAGTAATAGTTTGGCCATTAACAGCATAAAACACATTTTAAAAGTGACTTTGAGAACGTTTTGAAAAAAGCTCGGTACCACAAGCGCTCATTACAGGTTGGCACAAGCATCGTCCCTATTCATCTATCCCTAAACGATCGATTTCCTCCGCTTTGCTAATTGTATTCAGAAAGCGTCTGAACAAATTCATGATCGCCTTTTGACTTAACAAAATATGTGAGTTAAATTATTTTTTTTTTCAGAGTTCTAAAAATTTCAACAATTTTAACTTAACACAAACAACATTTCAACTCAACACTTACCACCAACATTTATCAAAAATTTTCGGTGTAGTAAATTTCCTTTGAAAATCAGCTGTATTCGCCATAAAATTGTATTTTTTAATATAAATAACTTGTAATGAGTAAGATGCAATCGATATTTCACTAACTGATCGACTACTACCAAACTTAAGTATAGCGTTCGCCACGATTCTACGCAGTGTACATAAATGCAACTACACAGTGCCGAAATTGTTTGCACGATTAATTTCCACGTCGGTTGGGGAAAAGGTTAAGGTCCCAAAAAATCGAATTAGCCCATGTAGTGAAAGCATTTGATTGCCGGATCGCCCGTTGTGCACAGTGCAGTGGGGCGCCGGCTTTGGATATTGTCAGTGCAGCCCGCGCGCGCCGGGCTTTATGGACTTTCCGGTTCGTTAGCATGGAAGCCAGTTTAATATCCCAAGACAAAGTGCTTTTCGCTCTCCTTGCTGCGCTTTAAGATTTCTCCGCTGTGTTCAACGAGTCAAATCTAATTTCAGGTGTTTAATGGGCGATCGGCCCGGCGAATTAACAGTTACATTGTCCAGATGTGTGCAAACTGCGTATTGTAGTATGTACCAGTACAAATGCCGTATAACGTGTACAACGCAGCCCGTCACCGGCTTTTTGGTTCGTTGGCCTCCTTAGTTAATAGTCTGGCGGGAAATTTTCGTCATTTCACTCAAGTTATGGGCGAATAAATGACGGTATCAGAAAACGTTTTTCAAGAATGCAATCTAAAAAAGTTAAGTGAAAGCCGGTTGTCAGTCAAGCACATTAAGAAACAATGAAAAAGAAAATCAGATTAGAAGCAAAATTGCTGCGCCAGTCCAACGAAGCTAGTAAGCAGGCTAAAGCTTCTGTGTACACCGCAGTTTCCTAAATTTTGTTGCATTTTATTAATTGTAGTTTTTTCCAAACCCAAGATGTGATTTAGATTAATTTTTGTATTACGGTAAAAGTGAACAAGTGCTTGTATTCGTATTCTGCATAAAGATCACGGAGTATCTGTAATTGCGGTGCAAAATACTCGTTCGCGTGTGCAAATTAGAGAGCACTAAAAATAGGGTAAATACATGTAAATAAGCAGTTAAATAAGCAGAACGTATTGCATTTTACGAAATAGTAGTTAATTCACGTTTTGCATTAGATTCTTTGTATTTCTTGAATTTTTGTTTGAAGGTGTAAACAAATTTTTTAAACGTCATAATGGATGTATTATTTGATACGTTCATGTATTTCAAAAGTTTCATCATGCGTGATTAAGCCAGAACGTTTTTAGCGGCAAAAATATAACTATAACTGTAAAAAATGTATTGTACATAGTCACCGTCGTAGTGCATGTAGAATGCAAGAATTTTGATTGAGCAGTCAAAAGTTTAAATTACAGCAGACCAGTTGCTGTCATGCATGGTACGCTACCGATGTGTGCATATACAATAAGACAACTGTGCAAAAAAAATACTACAAGGAATTAAGGAAATCTGCAAATGGTTTCTCGCGATAAAGTGGGATACATAAAACTGGCCACTGCACATTAGCCGATGATTTATGGCGCGTGCATGCGCCATAGCTGCCTACAAGTATCGTGCTACTGTGGATGACGCCGGGAGAAGCGGTGTTTTTTGCCATTGATTACCGGCTGTGATGGGGGCAAATTTGTCACGAATCGGCTCTTTTTTATCGCCATGATAAATACCGTTTCGCGGGCGTTCGAGCCGATTGTGCGCGCCGGTCGCGTTTTATCACTGGCCCTAATCGCCTAAGAAGCTCCCACGGACGTCTTAATAGCCGCGTGTGTACTTGTACAGTACTGTGTGTTCAGTTCCTCTGTCCATGCATGCCAACAGGCCGCAACAGCCTACAGCCAATCAAACTGATTTCTGATGCGGAAAATCATTTTTCAAAAATGATCTCCATCAACTTGGCATCTTCAATCACTATCAAATACATATAAAGTCCCAGTATGTATGCGACAACCGGTAAAATCTTTGACGTTATCGCATCTAATAGATTCCCGGGGCCATTTATCCGGCGGCAACCTACTGGATCATCATCATAGTGTTGTTATGATTTGGTCAACGATTGCGACAGTTTTAACAGTCAGTATTGTATGCGTTACGAGTTCTGTCTTTACAGCTATGAATACTTCTATATAAGAAATGTCCGCAAAAATACTACAAAAGAGAGCGGCTGTGACCTTTACGTTGTAATTACGGAGGGAGACCTTTAGCTAGGCTACCAACATGTTGGTTGTTTCTGCATTTGCTTGTCAGCTTTTAAAAGGCTGCGTCAACAGCTAGGCGTAGCTTGCACCAGGTTGCAGTAGCAGGTTACCTCGGCGCCAGATAGGCTGTGACAGTTTAGGAAACTTCGAATAACAGAAATCGTACAAAAACAAGAAAGACAGATATATCAGAACACACAGTTGAAAAAATTAGGATACTGCTAGGACGCTATAGCTAGATGCATCCCGTTCGAAGGCTGGACCGGCACTTCCAGTTTGTCAGATCAAGAGCGTTGCTTTGAGAGCGCTGCTTTTACAATCAGAGCCTGCTTATTAGTTGGCCGTACGGCATTCGAACGGTGGCGAGGCGACCACCTTCTGCGAGTACACCGAGCACTTTTTTCCACGATACTGACAAGGGACAACACGCCCACGCTCGCGATTTTTCTTTAAGCGTTTTTCCGAATTTCCGACACAACCGTAACAAAAGTGTGTACTGTGATACAACTGCAAAACCGTGCGTGAATCAAGACACGTGCACTGTTTACTTCAAGCACATGTTTTTTTCTTTTGGGACGACGCAAAAAACTGGAGTCGACATGTCCAGTGTCTGGATGTGCCAAAAACCGCTGCGCATGCAATGTTTTAATTTTTCATTCAGTCGATGACCGGAGGTAACCGTAGATCAGGCTCAGTTGCGCAACCGTTTCGGAAGTTCTCTCCAAATTACAAAAAGTCAATTTCACACCATCTTCGGTTGCCTGTGTTATAGTCGCCAGCTTGGCCAAAAGATCGGCAACGCACTGTGCTTTATTCAACTCTGACTTTTTCCGTAAACTTTTTGACTTCTGATCTTTTGAAAGTTGTTGTACATAGTAATGTTCTCTTGTACCGTTCATAAATTTCGTCAGGCTTATACGTTGTTGGTTCACATAAACAGTATTCTATCGAAATTTGAACATATTAAGTGCAATCATGTGAGAAGTTTTTAGTTTTCAGCCGCTTTGCACTAGGAGGATGGTTTTCTAATGATCCGGCTTAAAGGTCATGGCCTAAATTGGATATCGCTTCTGTACTTAACTGTTCCACAGCAAATAATTTCAGTTGGTATACAAAGTGCATTACGATTGAAAGATGTATAACCATTAAACAGTTGCGCATAATGTACCACTCTATCGCATAAGCTGTTTACGTGGTAGACAGCGAAGGTAAGCATGGAATTTATTGGTCCTGAATTGACACAGCTAGAACATCAGAATTCAGATCAGCGTCTCTGGTCTCGTCAAGTCACTTTGGTTGTAAAGAAGGACTGTGGTACTGCACGCCGTCATAATCACTTTGCCATTCTTAGTTTGCCAACAAAACCTGTTGCCCTTTCGGAATAAAATACGAATCAGATCAGTTTGCACGCTTAGCTAGTTGCAATGAAACTGAAATGTGGCAGACTTCCGTGACACTTGTTTGTATACGCCTAGGGAATGTGAATCTACATCTTTTGTTTGTAAATTTTTATACATTGACAAGGTTTTGCAATTCGCCAACAGATAAAGAGATCGCAGAAGACAGTAGAATTTCAGGGTTAATTTTATTTTACTCGCTAAGCCAGTAGTTTTGCGTTATTGAAGACGTGGGGAACTATAAAAACGCTACCAGAAATCGCTTGCTTGATTTAAAGTTAAAGGGGACAAAGGTAACGCGAAGTCGCGAACTGGTAGAGTTGCAACTGCAACCACTCGCACCTTTGGACTTGCTTTACGTAATACGACATTCTTGGCTCCGTCGAAAAAATGAGTAATGCCAATGAAAATTAATATCTGTCTAAAAGATCGTTATTCTAAAAGATTCGTTCGTAAGCGGTAATCATAATACTGCACCTAATGATACATTAGCATTTGTACCAATGAGGTTTAATATCGTCTGTGCCGGTAACTGAAAAGCTATCACATAATCGCAGACTTGCAAATCAGTTTGTGTTCGTAAATCGTGACTATTCCGGGATGATACATGGTTATGTTTCAATTCGATTTCCTTCAAAAAGTTTTCGTCCTCAAAGCATGCAAACCAGAGTATTTCAGCACTTTGTATACGCAAGAGACGCATCCTACGCAATTGCAATCTCTTACGTTTCCGCGAGCAGGCAAGTGCTGGTTATTTTTATTCATTTCAGTTTCAAATGTCAAACTACCTGGACCACACTATAAATTACGTAACTGCATTGTTCTGCCAGGATAATTCTCTCGCACAAACCAACAGGCAATTTTGTATCTCGACCTTGCACGATTACGTTTTAACGTGTATTTATCTGTTGATATCGAGCGAAAATTCGGAGGTAGTTTCTCGACCAAGAAGAACGCAGCGTAAACCAATATTTTTGTACAAAAACCTTCAAAGCCTTAAGAACTGTTAAAGACAAGCAAGCATAATGTTTAACAAACATGGCCATGTTAAAGAAACTACACATAATACTCGTATAAGCCAAAGTAGCGGAAAAACATACGTATACCGATTACCCGCAAAGCTTTTTGCATTATCTGCATCTTTTTTCGAGAGAAACACGTCGCACCCAAAAATTCCATGCTACTGACTAGTGACGAATCGTTTGAGCGTGCCCTCCGCGGGACCTTAGAGAACCGGAAAACGTGGAAACTGTATCGGAAATTGGTTCCCACCGAACGGCCACGTGTTGGGAAAGGTGATCTGGGGAATCTGCGGAATGGTGAGCGCTTGTTGTAAGGCACCCGGGGGCGGTTGCGATAGCTGGATCATCCCGTTGGTATTGCCCACAGAGCTGGTGCCTGTTCCATTGTTTAAGGTATAGTAATGCGTCCCGTTGCTCCATGCGATGCTGACAGACTGACCTTCGGGCTGGCCGCACATTAGAATGATCATTAAGAATATCAGGACGGAGAACATTTGGTCACTCACAGATGCGGAAAGCATGGTGAATCGTAGATGCAACGCAAGAATGTAAACAGTTTTGTCGAATAGAAATCGCTTATCGAAGAGTGTTTAAGAAATGCATGCAAACCCTAGTTTCTTAAATATACTCGGACAAAGCGAGTAAACAATGGGTACGAATAGAACTCATAGTGTGAACACAGCCTGGTCAGGCTCGACACGACTAAACAGCGCTTTTAAAATGGAAGGAGTTATCGTTAGTAACACACCATGCACGGGGAGGCGCATAATACGCAGAAAATGTGGAAAAATTGTTGCATTGTCAGCACAAGCGCAGCAAAAGCACGGTCCGTTTACAGTGGTGCTTTTAGCGGAAAAGCCGACAAGCCGAACTTATAAGGGAACGTAAATCCGTGGCGTTTTCTGCGCAAACTGTATGTAGAAAATGAAGTTTTAAACATAAATACAAAAACAATTTATAAAGATCTTATTAAAGGGAGAGAGAGAGAGAGTCTCGTTTACGGAGACGTCGGAGAGTCTATGGCATATAATTATACGGTTATCTAACGCCAGCGTGCAGCAGTACGATACTCGTGTACAATATACCTGTACACTAATGCAGTAGACAGTAAATGAAATTGTACATCTTATTAGTCATAAAATGTGATTATTACGTAACTAATATATAATATATAAAATATTTATACGCATACACCGACAAACCGCTAGTTAGCGCTGCCACAGGACATTAGAGCTGGTAACAGAAGGTAAATTATGTGCCGTATAGCCCTTTAAAATTTCCGAACATTATTTACCAGCCTTCTGTGTGAACATCTTCTGGCCATTTAATTCGTTTCATCTTTTCAACGTCAAAGAATATGAACCGATACACATACCGAAAATTACAATAGAAAAGCGCAGAAAAGTGGCTTTTCTGAGCCACTTTTCTACGATTTTTTTCAATTTTTGAGCCATTTTCGAACTGGCGCGTCGGGCGCGCGACCCCCCCCCCCTACCCTCGGACCTCGCGACGGCCCTGATAATACGTACCAGCAAATATGTACAAAGAGGGTCTTTTAAAGCTACACTTGGAAAAGATTGTACGTACACGAACAGTTTAACGCTGTCACATGTACAGTTCGATCAGAATCAGGCAAAACGGTTTCGACGGAAATATTTTGCAAAATATCGCAGTGATACTTTAATGGGATAGAAACTGAAGTGAGGAACGGACTGCCGCAAACGCTAAGCATTATGTAGTGCACTACAATATAGGTGGCAATCAGTAACATGAGTTTCTTGCTTTTTTGTCGGCATACACTCGCATTCTTCTCGTCAGAGACTAACCCGAGCATTTCTAAAGAGTATGTTATCCACTGACGGTGACTAATGCTTATCCTCTTGGCGCAAGTAAATACCATGCTCATTCATCACAGCTATCGAGCGTGACCTTTTTGGCGCGGAAGGCACAGCGCATACTGCGCTTTTTTGGGCAGTGGCGCGTGTTTCTGCTACAATCAGTTTACCTGTCTCTCCGATAGAGGGAATCGGAGTGCGTCCATTCGAACGCGGAGCGTTCTCGTCGAGCGCAGTTAGTTACAGTTTTAGCGCGGAGCAGAGCGGACGCTTATCCACAGCTGTCGAGGGGCCACGCCCGGTCCACTAAATGCCCGTGCGCGGCGTAATGCACGATGGTGCAGGAGTTCCGTATCGGTCTGCGACAGTTCCATGCACTTAATTTGGGATTCGCCGAAACAACTAGCAACGCAACAACGACTGCTCCAAGTTTGCGACCACTACTCCGACTACGACCACGACGCGGCGCCGCCGATTGCCCAACCAGTTCTTTCATGTCTTTACACAGTGGTTCTACTACGACCCGGTAAGAGCCACCGGTACGCTCATCATTATAGCTACTACTTCGGCTACCTGTACCGGTGCATCGGATAACATTGCGAACCCTGTACGTGGAGACAGCCGGCCATGGTGCTTATTGCGTCTAAATACACCCAACAACTGCCAACGAACCGTGTCGGCAGGGCCAACATAGAGCGGTCCGCCGGGTCGCCGCGGTACCACGCGAGACGTTAGTTGTCGTGTCACGTGTTACTTTTCGCCATACCTTGGCCTCCGGCGGTCTTCCGAGGAACGACTTTCGCTCCCACCGCCCTACCAAAAAGTTATTACAACTTTGTTTAGTGTGAAGCTACATAGAGGAACGCCGTCGCGGATTGGTTTTCCGAGGTGCAAAACCAGTATGAGCGGTGCATCACCTGAAGTTTTGCTTCTGGTTAGCGAAGAATTTACTACAGCACTAGTACTGTAGTATAGTGCCCAAGCCAGTTGCTTTAATACAGTATTAAAATGCCACATCGGTGACTTATAAGAAGGTCACGTACCATATACTGCGTAGTTACTAAAATCAATTTGGATTCATTTACGCAGTTCGGGTTGCGTACTTTTGCACGATCACTACGACGCAAAGGCGTCAATGGCACGTCACTACGACAAGGTCATGCAGGCCGACCAACTGTGGTGCAGTGAAAGCTATACCGGTATTTTATTTCAAGTGGCCCACTTGTTCGTACAGATAAGGCGGACCAGCAACAGCAACTACAGAATGCCAAAGGTCACTAATGGCCATCGAACTCAAAAGCCAGAAAATGTTGTCACTAAAGTAGTACCGCAAAAGCATTATCAACGTCCACTGCTAATCAAAGACAGTAAAAATAAAGATTGGGACATAACTGTCCGTATTGGCGACGATGCGCCGAAGTCATTGATCGCTATCCGGAGTTTACTGTGCATGTACAATACATGTATTGGTAAAATAAGCAACTGCACGGCTCCTCTGCGACTGCCTGTGTTAACTGGCAGGATTCTAAAGCTACCTCCGACACCACATGCAACGATGCTTGATGCTTGTGTGAAGCCATAACTAAAAATACAGATTACGGAAGTACTGAAGAAAATCGTGTCATTCTTCCTCGGGCCGGAATGTCCTGCAAACTGCAGAATCTAGTTCTTTTTGCCGTTAAATTCTCAGCCGCATCATGCATTCAGTCAGACAAATTTTTCTTGTCTGGACATCAAGTTCAATTTTAAAGTGGAACAAAGTTTGGTTTTAAATGCCCAACAGGTATCAGCTAATAGCTCAGCAGATAGTTTCATTATGACATTAACTTTATTCTACGGATACACAGCTTATAGTTGCCCAAAACAGCCTTTTAAAGAAGTAAAATTCCCATGTCGGTTTACGGGAGTAAATGCATTAGCTATTGTACTCTTATACTTTAATTTCGGTTGTTTTAAGTGTTATTTTCCCCATCTAGGCATGCAGTCACCAAAGCTGCAAAGCGCAACATCGTGCATGCAGATATCCATTTGGTTGGCAGCAAGACTTTCTTATCACTAAAGGTCACGATTCTACTGCAGATAAAATTGTATGCTAAGTGCCTGCGCACCTCTAGGACGCTTCAGTTACAGACGATTCCGCCTTCATGACGTCTCGGATTCCAATAGGTTTTTGTGAGCATCTCATAAAACTGTCAGACACCATGCTAAGAATTCTGAGTGAGTCAGTAAGTTAAATCGATGATGAGCAGTGAGCACATATCACTACAAAATCGATCTAAGTACGTAATGGCGCGGAGAAAAGGCGGACAATTGGGTTTCGCTTACGTCTAATCCACAAGAGCCGCTTAAGCATCGTAGATGGTGTTTGTTGTGTAAACGACGACTGTTGCCGATAGATAACCCAAGCGGCAGTGCCAGGCGCGCCGCTTCCGGTTCTGGCTCTCTTCTCGGTCCGGCACGCTGCGCTTATCTCCTCTCCAGCTGTTAGCGCTTCCAAAGAAGAACGTTTGCTCTACTTTAGAACATTTAGGAAAGCACTCGTATCGATATCGATACAAATGTACCAAATGTACACATCTTTTGTGAACGAGGTTTTTAAACCTTGCTTGGCATCTAAACTATTGTATTGCTATGCAGTCGAAACAACGTTTAGGCTAGCCCCAACATTAATTCTAAAAACGTCTGGTAAAGTATAAGTTAAAGGAAGTGGCACCAAATCCGTGTATATCAACGAAAAGTTTTGCTTTCGCGCACTCAAAAACACTTTTTTTACATTCCCTTATGGCAATGTGCAACCAAGTGATTTGTACAAATATTTATATGTACACAATGACGCAAAAGCCGTTTTTGTGCTCAACATCCGGTTGGGGAATTATGGCTGCCAGAAAATCCTGAGACATTTAAATGCAATAAGGTGTACCAAAAGTCTCATTAAGAGAAGCGATCAAGCTAAACTTTTCACCAACATAATATGTTGCAATTGGCAGATACTAGTTTTGAAACCTTCAACCACTGTGCCGTTGCACATGAATATAATTATGTAATCTTTGACATGCAAAACATGCGCCATCGTGTCGGCAAGCGCCTGAATAAGGAGAAAGTGCAAGTGAAAGAATACCGGTGAAGTAGTAGTGTGGCTTGACAGTTTTATAAGGGGATAAATGGATATGAAATCGTCATTTCCGATCTGGCGCAATGTGAAATTGATAGTGATAAATCAGTTTTACAGCGGATATCCACGCCCGTCATCGCTATCCCTTGTGCACACTTGTCCGCTTACGACTTCTCCGTCACACACTGCTAGGACGATTTTTAGTTCATTGTGGTGCCATAGCATTCTCTCCAAAAGTAATTACGTAAATAAAACACAAATCAAAAATATACCCATGGATTGTTCCCTTTTATTGATCAATTTATATAATATAACAGTAGACGTATTTTGGATTAATAGGAACGCATTCAAGACATTGAATTACGTATTACAAGACTTTAAATGTGAATTATTTATTTATTGAAGTAGCAGGAGTATTTTAGTAACTGGATTAGTTGTCGAAGCGTAATGGTCGCTGATTCCAGTTTAATTCAATGTTTGGAAATGTGCCGCTTAGCGCTGTTAAGCGCATTTAATGTGTCACTTTACAGCATCATTTACATGCGAAGGCATCTGCACTTTAATTAAAACCTTAATCCCCGCTCTAATTTCCCTAACCGGCGAATAATGCCCGAAATTGAGTGGGACCGCGGAGCTGTGCGACCGTCGAAGCGAAATCAACGGAACCACTGACCCACATCCGCCACAGTATATGCAGCATATATGGAAATTAAACCGGCTATGGCAGCGCACATATACGGGCAATTAAAACACACCAGTTCGACCAATTCCAGGCAGTGTGTAGACTGTAGAGGATGTCGGGTGAACACTGGCAATTGTGACAAGTGAGTGAGGATCTCCTGACTGCCGCCCGATTCCCCGGACGCCGTCATATATTCCGGCTGTGACAAGTGGATATATATAGTCCAGTCCGTGTGTGTGCCGCTGGTGTCTCCGTGTGTTCCTCTCATACATCATACTTTACCGGGTCAGCAGCGCCGCACGCCATCCAACACGTCCCGCCCCTTCGCGCTTAGGCTGTCAGCTGGACGGATCCCCGGCGTGGGCTGACTTCCGTTCGGTGGGGAGGCGATGGATTGGCCGGACACCGCGGCACACTGGCGGTTACGCGGATCAAAGTCCAGCAATTCGGGCCGCCGGAGTCTATGTTAAGCCAATTGCGATGACTATGAGCCACCATGAGATTCGCGGTGCCGTTCCCAAGAAACTATTTGCGCCTCGACTGGACCGCATTTATGTGTATCTGTACGAGTAGTACGAGTGTATAAGTAGTTCAGACTGCAGCATACAAAAAGTAAGTTTCTAACAATACAACATCTTTTAGAAAAATCTGAATTTAAAAGTCGTTAAAAGATTTATTTTATTCAGGCTTGATATACAAACAATGTTTTTTTCAATATAACTTTAACAGATCTATATTAACAAGTTAGAAGAGCATCTGCATCCGAATATTCTGTGCATTGTGGAAAAAATACCGACGAAAACTAGGAAACACCAATATAAAAATTTATATATTACGGTTGACCAAAAATGCCCGTTTAATTAATTGGATGCAAGTTCTTTCTTTTCGCTAACGATCCAGCCGAAGGTTACTAATTGTCTCGAGAAACCATAAATCATTTTCTTTGTACCATGCAGAAAACATGACCAGCACGCAAAGACACAACGACAAGGGGGATTAATGGCTGTGGCTTTGTTGTCAGTGCGCGCGCGGAGGAGGCCAGCCGCAATCACGAAGGAGGTCGGCAGTTGGGGTTACGCGGCAGCGCACAGTGCCAGCGCGCCCGGCGTAATTGCTCTGGAGGCAGCCATCCCGCGGGCCCCGCCCACCTCACACAATGCGCATACTCACTCACTCGGGATAGATCCAGAGGATATCACTCGCGGTGCCTGCAACACGATCCCCAGCGCCAGTGTTTACGCAAATACAGTCTCATATATACGCCCGTACTTGTACAGATATATTATATACATCCGCATCGCAGCAGCGGCTATTAGCCTTCGCCTTGTTTTGCTCAAAGATTTCTCTTTGTCTGCGAGCGCGCGTCTCTGACTTTCTCTCTGCTGGTGTGTGGAGGCTACAATGCGCCTGCATCGGATCTCTAATGACTTCCTCGCCAACTTGACAATCCGCTTTACCGTACCGCATCTTGGCACTCCGATTAGGTCACTCATTGAGAACTGCCGGGAACAGGTCGGCGGTCTTCCGGAACCAATCGCCGGGCACTTTTCACCCCGTTTCTTGGTCTGTGCCCGTTGACGCTGCTGCGCATCAGCGCACTGACGAGTGGTCGGGCATGTTAGCCGGTTTTTGATTATTTTGCCAATTAAAGATTATACCACCGCGAAAAGCGGGTCACTAGCGCCGTTCATGGTGTAAGGGATTGGGTTTTTTGTTATTTCCTGAGGGAACTGGAAAATGTGGATCATGTGGATAAGGAGACTGTTTCAGTGTGTATCGTTTATCGTCTTGCTGACAATGACTACCGGTAAGAATCAAAGATTTTGCAACGAAATGCACCGCCTATTAATGCAAACCACGTAACAACTTACGGAAAGGATCACATAATATAATCCAAATGCCGGGTTCAGTTAATTGATCTTCGGGATGGCAAAAGATTTCTTCAGTAAAATCATGAAAAAATATGTAGTTAAGTTTGTCTTCTAATTAAATTATAGCAAGCGATACAAAAGTACTGCCCGTGGTACTGCTAACTAGTTATAAAACTAAGTTTTTGCAGTGATAATTAACGGGTCGTTGGATCGCTACATCGATATTCGCTTCCAGAAATAGCATACAATTGATATAAGCAGAAATCTATTGGCTAATATGATGGCGAGCGATTGACCTTATCGCAATGACTGTAAACAGCAAACCCCAAAATCATTGGTTTGGTTTGCATTGATATATAAAGACGATAATTACGTTATATAAACCGGTCATTTTGCATGAAGATTTAGTCGTTACGGGACGGTTAATGCATAGTGTACGTGATGTATTATTTGGAGGATGGCATAATCTTCTATTAAAGCTAAATTGTCCCTGGTGACTGCATGATTATGCGTGCAGCGTTCCGGCTCCGTTGCTACATTAACATGCATCTGGATTCTGGGCATCGTCCTTACAAATGCCCTGTGCCGCGCAGATGTGAGTAGATGTTGGCCATTACGCTAAAACTGTACGACAGTGGTGCGAAAGACGAGTACTGGTACGCTAATTATAGATGAACATCTTTCAATAAACATATAAAAAATGTCATTTTGGTATTTAAACACTTACTCTACAAAAAAACCGAAAAAACCGCTCTCGCATTAGGCTGATTGGCGTTAGAAAACTCGTCTCTTTATCAATAAAAGTTTTATAAGAGAGATCTGCTATAACTGCATTTAATTTCCCATCGGATTGTACTTACTGTTACTTAGAATTAAGATAGCTTTTAAAACAAAATTATTTAAGCAGAAAAACAGTAATTCAGCCTTCGAAATTTTGATATATTGTATCTGACATTCTTAAGCTATTGTTTTGCAGTCTGCATGCTTGACATTAAAGGTCACGTATAGAAGTATTTGATTAAAACGATTGTTTGAAAATTGTCCTTTCTGCCAATTTTTTGCACTGTTGCGCAAAGGTATTTTCGCCGGTAGACGATTTTACCGGAATGCTGACGGTTCACAGCAGGCGGCGGCTGGTGTTGGACGGTTATCTCGCAGAGATTTTTAAGGCGACAATTTCCTGTTTGGTAAATGGTCCATTTGCGCAGTTGTAAATTGGGCATGTTCGAAATATTAATTTTCTTCCTTTTGCTCACTGCGATATTGTTGGAGGCGCCAGAATTCGCGAATGCCGGTGGAGGAAAGCGCCAAGCACTGCTGCCTCTAATTGTTGAAGTGTATTGATTTTGTTGATTTTTTCCCCGGCGGCATTCGACAATCTTCAAGAGTCACTACACTACTGTTGCTTAACTTTGTCACGCACAAGCACCATATTGCTGACATGGAAAGCGTTTTGTTGACGTTATGCCAATTACAGTGCTACTCGTGGGTCGTACAAAATGTCTTCGTATAGTTTACTGATATAATTGCCGCCGCAGATTCATGATTGTCACAAGTTCACGATTGTTTTTGCAAATAAAAAGCTTCTACTTCTTTAAGATTTTACTTTTAAGATTTTAAGATTTTACTTCTACTTCTTTAAGATTTCAGTTATATTTTTGGAGGGCTGGAAATCGGATCGAATAATAAATTAATCAACTACGTATATGGTACTTGCTGCGCAATGTAAAACAGTGATCCCCATCGTTGTGATGCATGTTTACAGACAGAATAAATTTCGAGAATAAATAAAATTGTATAAGTAACAAACTGATAAAAGCCCGTTCGCATGTTTTGCATGTATTAAGAAAATTAATAAGCTGTTCTTCAGGGTAAGATTCGAACAAGGAAGCACGCAAAAATGGAAGCCACTCAGAATTTCTTACGTGTTATAAAACACGAAACAAATACACCGCAATATGAGCACCGTAAAATATCTGAATGAGTAAAAAGAGTTTCACTCAAATATTTTTGCATTGATTACATTTGTTAGCGATGCCGATATATCCCATTCGAACACACTCCGAAGGTGGGTGGCATTTGCTTATTCTAGCGTGGCCGCTGCTGCCGGGTGAACGGATCGGGCCATGGCCGTCCGCGGCTTGTGCAGCAAAAATAACGGGAATAAGATCCCTTCTTCCTATTTCGTGTATACCGGACCACCGGCGCTCCCGGTTTTAAGCCCGGAGTGGCGTCTGGTGAAAGATGTATTAGTCTTGATTTCCAAGCGGCCCCCGGGGACCGGCGAGCCGCGTGTCCCCTTCCGCTTACACCGGCTAATGTTGATAATACTCGTACGTACTCGAATACATACACTGTACACTGCAGCCGGCAACACAACCGACGCAGTATTGCTGGTGTGTAGTTCTACATGTGCGCTGTGGCCACCAAATTAGCGGCATCGTTTTGCATAGCCCACAGCGTTTGCCCACTGTAACTGGAGCGAAATAATCAGACCGGTATATACCGGATTATTTAATTATAGTCTTGTGTATTTCGTCAATTATCGTGTTTATATTAACCGGGAAGTATGACACAGCAAGGAATTCCTTCGCAATTTTACAATCCTTGCAAATCAAATGTTGTAATAAAATATTTTTTTAACTGAGAGGAGTAAGTTATGACATCACTTAGTTGCATGGATTTGTGTCAGATATCACCCCAAAATAATTAATTTGTCATGTATTTTTCTGCAATAAAACTGCCTTCTGTTGTTTGCTATATTTCGGGATTTCTTTTTGTTTAGGTTTTCTTGAAAATTTTTGTTTCGTTTACTTTGTTAGGTAACGCGGTCATGTTATAACAAGCACATACTAGCACTCGTATATCGGGCTAAAATTGCCGGTTGTTATTTAATTAATTTTGCATGCAACCAGCCAGAAAATCGTTTCTGAATACGTCAACCGGTAGAAAAACAAATTTTTCCGCCCCATCGGGTGAAATGAACTATAATTAGCCGGCATGCCCGTGTCCCGATACGGAAACGGCGAAATTAGCGTGTGCGACTATCCGCAGCCTGTCGCTGACTTACTCTGTCCATAAAGGCATAAACACACACCGCAGCCCAGCTCAGGTAACCGTGCATACCGACCTGATACACCGAGATGCGCGCGCGCGGTAATTTGATAATTGGCCCGCACGCGTCCGTTTGGGTTCCTGGCGTCGGCCATCGTCAACCGGGTGATAAAGGCCAATTACCGTGTTGACTGGATGGGAAGCGGTAAGGGGATCCCGTGCTCCAGCACTACAATAATATAATATCAGTTTCATCTTACACATAATATTTCCGCCAGCTTTTATGTATGTTTTACGCGCCGGCTACCGGAAGCCGGTCTTCCCGGAATTGTGGCCGGTCTGCTAAAGAAGAAACACTCTTTAATTTTTATCTATCTTTCCCATCTCTTTTCCTCGCCGCGAGTGCTCCCGCGCTTTTCAGTGCCCTGTAAACAGTTAAGAGGCCTGAATAGATGTGTTGACTTGACGGCTAACGCGCTCGGCTGCCTTGAGTAATCATTAATGCGCGCTACCCTTTCTTGCATTGTTGAGTTGATACGTATTTTCGGCATCTTTTCGCGCGCGGTTTCTTTAACCTTTCTTCAAAGTGTCTGTTCAACCACAAACTGTTTGGTCAAAGGATTCTCCTTTTTCGGGGGTGAAAACATTAAATCTCGGTTAATCCTCAACGCGCCAAATGATAAAAGACAAATTTGGGCATTTACCACAAAAACGTTGTTTTATGCGAATAAGAACTTTTGTACAAATGGTTACGTTTAAACAAATTTAGTGTACTTAGAAAAAATATAAAAAGCAAATCAATCTGAAATCCTATATATTAATAAAATAAGCCTTAGCGAATTCCATTTCTGTCTCCCTTTTTTGAGCGAGCCACTGAACCAAACTGTGATGTCTATATGTCATTTAATAGCCGTTAGTTTGCAGATTTGCAGAAACCAGTCAGTTTTTTGAAAGTGTGCGAAGTTTCAGAGAAAATCTTAAAAGATCTTAACATACAAAGTTTATGGGAAAAGTGGAGAACCCACCACTGCAAACCCACCCACGCCACCACCGTCATGAACAGCACAGGAAAAGCATTCATCTACACTTGATGGAACTTTGGTGTCCATTAGGTATCCGATTACCTTTAGTCCATAAAATTTTTATTAAGAGTTAGTTTTCAAAAAATGTAGGCTTTGAAAGTGATGTTTCTTAAAAACTGAACATGCGATGCGAAATCTTCTGGAAAGTGGGATCGACTCAAATTTCAAAGATAAAGTACGAGGGTTACTCGGAAAGTAATGATAATCAGTATCAGTTAATAATCATAAAATTATGCACTGATTTTTTAAAAACTGTAGCATTCATAACTAGATCATAGGGCAATGGCCGTGGCCATACCGCCTAAGGTTGGCGGCTAGCAAGGCTCTGAACATGGCTGGGTAGCGCTGATTTTTCACTGATCACTGAAAGCGTTGCCTTAATTACTGGCCAGTTTTCATGATATTATTTTGAAAAATTGATTTGCAGAGAGAAGTGTAGAATTTTTCATGCTGTATTGCCTGTTCTGTCGCCTTAATAAGGACCATTCTTTGCTGATGTTGCCAGTTGGTTCCAGCGAACTCCCACCGAGCACTCCGTTTTGACAACGGTGCTCAAATTTTGGAATATTTTTTTGAGTTTCCACTTTCGAAAAGTAATCATAGTCAAAACCCTGATCGAGAAGGATCCTTTTCCGACCCCGAAGCAATAGCAGAGGGTCTAATCATTATGGAAGGAAAGGTGTCGAGAGTGTGCTGCAGCTGCTTACTGATAACGCAGAAGAAAATGGTTTCTGGCACGGTATCATCCGTGTGGTGCAATATCGCGAAAATCCACAGATAAGCACCCCGTCCCTGATTTATTTTTTTTCTCGGCCTGGAGTAAAATTATCGTTCCACATTATTTTTCTTAGTTTACCTTAGTCCTTTATCTGTTCCAAATATTTCCTGGCTTGAAAAAATTGTTGCGGGGCAAAAAGTTTGAAATTATGAATAACTGGAAGAAAATATCAGTACACCGATCTCTAAGATACCGCCTAATTTCTTTTCGAAAACGTTTGATGAGTGGCTGTTTAGCTGTTTGCGTTGTATAGAGATTAAGGGACATTGTTTTGAGAAAATACGAGGAAAGCGCTGATGCAATAAAAAATCGTGCGATAGTTATCATTACTTTCCGAGTAACCCTCGTAGTTGCCTTTCGCAACGGGTTGATTAGATTTAATATTGAAACTGCTTCCACAGGGCGGTTGGCTTTGATAATATCGTGCTGACGTGCCAATAAACATTCTTTTGGAAATGGCCAATAAACATATTATTTTGTGAGAGACTGAAAGTCGATTTCGAGAATTTTGGTGTTCGACTGGAAATGATGAGTCCACACCATTGGGCAAAACAACGAGTCCCAGTCCCGCCGGGCCTAGGAACGTAGAAAAACGGTTTTATTAAAACAAAAAACGCATTTTTAGCATTAAAAAATTTAAAACAAACAGAAGATTCAAAACTCGAACTTATCCGCTTTCTAATCTATTTTTTCCGCCAGCTATAAAGCAATCCGTCAGATCATCTCCCATCAAAGGTCAAAACTAAAAAACACGGGAAAATTTTATAAGTACGTAACGGAAAGCGGAGGCACAGGCGACGCCTACCTGCAGCGGGGGTCGCAACCAAGACACTGCGCTAAAGTTGTCGACGTTAATTATTGATTCACCAAAGAAAACAACGAAATTTTGAAGTCTTCATTAAGTTAAATTGTTTTGTGTGTAAACAGAAGGAGGAAACTGGACACCGGAAAGTATTTTTATTCTAAGTGGTCTAAAGGTTAACATCGGTGGTCGTACCGTCGTATCACTGGATAGTTTTGTCGGTCACAACGCACTGGCTAAAATTTAACAAAGCTCAGAATGGTATCTGAACCAATAGAAGTACTGTAATACGGCTATAAAAATTCCGGTAATTATGGAGTCTTTCTTATTTGTAGTTCTTGACAACTGACCAGCATATGCTGCTGATTGATTTGGAAAAGGCTTAAAAACTTTGTTTTATAACTGCAAAAAAAGGCATACATGTATTCCTCGAAATTGTCAAATTTTTCGGGTCTAATTTAAAGTTAAATCTGAAGTCAGCGGAACGCGACAATGCTTTCTCAAAGCGGCCTTAAACATTTAATAAGTAAACTGTAATACATTTTATATGTCAGTGAACTATGGCCAAAATAAACAATAAACTTACCACATAAGTTATGATAAGTAGTCAACCAAATAGCTACGGTATATGGCAAATACTGTCTGTCTCTGCCAGTGAAACTATATTATTATTATTATACGCTCCGCTCAATTAAACTAAATTTGTATTTTGTAGTCATGGGTTTGTCCTTTGTAGTTTCCGTAAATAACAATTTATCGTTAATTTATTCCGCGCAGTTTGCGCGGGGTCTACTAGTTAAAATTTAAATGTGGAAAGCGATTTCCAATTGTTCTAGCCATTTATCCGAGCAACTATAATTTTAAAAAATATATCAATCCTAGAGAGAAAATACAGCACAAAAAAGCCAAAATAATAATTAGTATATATAAGCTTATAAAGGTTTTTGTGTTACACAAAAAAAGAGTTATTTTAAATGTAAATGGCCTTAAATAACGTTGAGTTTGTAAAAACAATATTCAGAAGAAACAAGAATTAATGTGCCCTTGTTTGCATAGTTTGAAAATAGGTCGGTTGGAAAATTTGTGAAAAGAAGATCAATGAATCACACCTGCGTTTAATGGCCATTCTATGTGTGTTTTTTTACCCGGTCCACGGTGATTTTTTGCTTAATGCGTTGGTTGAAAACAGGTGCCCGGCGATTTAACTGGATGCAGTATTTGTTGTATGGGAAGAGGGAACCTGTGTGAGTGTGAACTGGGTTGTGAAAATGTGATTGCGGCCGGCAAATCAAAGTGGCACTAACGGCATCCTCTATGGGAACAATAGCCACTTTCATTTCCTGTGCCGGTACAGAGGTTAACCTGGCCTAAAGTGGCTTTTTAAACACTAACATCTCCACACATGTATACACAAGCCCGGCATCGTCAGCACTCAACAGCCGGCGTTTCACACCGTGTTAACCACCTATATGTGAAGGTGTAGCATAAATATTTCATATGCCGATAAAAAAGAAAAGGGAGAATGTTCTGTCAACTGGGCAGCGTCGCGGCCGTTATGATGTAATATTTTGGCAGGGACATGTGTAAACATGCGGTAATCAGATCTACACCGGCAGTTGTGCACATGTAGATACTGGCAAATCACCTAAATAGTCAGTTTTTTCCCGTTTGGCGTGTCAGGCGAGACACGCTCGCCGGCATTTGCCTGTAGTCAAACTTCTTATCAAGGTCAGGGTTGAAAAAAAGTCAGCCAATCATGGACTGACTGTAAACAGATAAATGACACTCCGGCCGGTAAGAAATTAATTAATTGTATGCAGTCCATCATAAACAAGTTTTCGAAGTGGTATGAATTTATGACTGTTTTTTTGCATTCCTGCGGTAAGAGAATGCTGATATGTATACTGTATCTTTCAATTGTTATGGTCGTTCATTATTCCCAGCTTATTTTTCGTACGCATGCTAGCTGGGCTCGCTGGGGAGCCCTGTTTGTAGAGCAGAATTTCATAGAAACTTGCAAAGAAGTTTTCCGTAAGAAGCATTCGCTTTTTTGAGCCACTTTTGCGCTCCCTGGTGCTCAAATTTTAGACCATTTTCAAATGGCGCGCGCGCTCCCTCTACCTTCCGCGGTCACGACGTATGCATGAGAACAATTCTCATATTACATAAACTTTAATCAGCAGTAGCCGCCCATATAACAAAAAATCGCAATACCTACTTCATAATCAATAAAAGTTTGATCCAAGACGAAAAAAGAACCAAGCTCTTTATCCTCTCTTTAGTTAAAAGATAAGGTGCTACTTAAACCGTTCTCCTTGTACACAAACAAAATAATACTATATAAAAGCTTTTCCATCTTACTCTCTGTTTTACTGGATACTTCTACCGCAATGAAGAATACTGAAGAATATTCTTCATTATGCTTCTCCGCATGTGTACGTCCAAAATTTACAAAAATATCATATTGAAATTTAAGCGGGTTCGTGTTTTGTTAATATTTTGTAACTAGCTCGAACGTTAATTCAGTATAAGTGTCACTCACAATCAGTACAAGTATAAATGATCAGAGATGGTGAATTGACTGTGCGTTCGTCTTGTGGCAGGGAAGAAAAACGGGAAAGGTAAAGTGCTGAACAAACAGAGGGAACTGGAATTCGCCATGCCCCATATGAAAAACCTGACAATTCAGCAGGGACAAGATGCTCAGTTCTTCTGCAAAGTCGGCAGAATACACAAAGACCATAACAGCCAGAATAAGCTGCAGGTAAGCGCTTCACACTTCCGGTTGGTCTCTATTTACTTACTCTCGGCTTTTCGTTAGCGCAGTGCGAATTGCATGCAACCGATAATTAGTTTTTGAAATTCTGTTTACACATGCACTAAACTTTATATAAATTTGATTTAATGTTTGCAATAATGACTATTTACCAATAGTATTCTTCCCAGGATAACGCTTGTACATTCGTATATATTTTTCATTTAACTTTTATGCCGTGCAGGCTGATTCAGTTTGCTTAATAACTGCGGCAGAGTTTCTGATATTTTCTGTCCAAGTAAATGGAAAACCGTTGGTAGATACTTATTTCATCGGTTTTCCTGGTACATACTCATGCGGCACGACTAATTGATGGGTCGGTGACGACTTATCAAGTGGAGACTGGTTAGTTGCCGCTCAGAGTAAAAAAGGACCGATCGTGTACATATTATGTATAAAATGATACTGTAAGAGTAGCGTGTTTTTTGTTTCGCTTGCAGTTAGTGTGGATTAGACTGGATACGCAAACAATTTTAGCAATTGAGAAGCAGATCGTTCAAGATAATCCCCGTATCAGCGTACACCAGCACGACCGGCTGGAATTTACTCTCCATATTAAAAACGTCCAACCGGAAGACAGCGGAGTCTATGCCTGCCGCATCAACACTAAGCCCTTTGCTCAAATGAAAGCTGCCTTGGATGTTCGTGGTACGTCATATATACGAGTGTAACATACTGCGCACTCTCATCCTCGAGGAACAATAATTTGTTTTTGAACGCCGCCACTAATGGCCGTCCAATCGGTCTCCTCTCATACATCTGTATATCTATCGCTTCTCTTCACATTTTTCCACTCCGTTTCATTTTCTCTCGATCTATTTACGTAATCTTTTCCAGTTTGTCACCTTTGATTTTTTGGAAGTTTTGTTTTATAATTCATTAGAACAAAATAAAACATTTTGCATACGCTTAATCATAGTAAAAACTGTTAAAAAACCGATAACGCACATGAATATTGTCTGCACGGCTTTTGGATCAGTGTCTTTTGCGAGTCACAGTTTGCGCCTTGAAACAATTTATGTAAACAAAAACAGAAAAATGTTTACTTGGTTTTCATTCAAGTGACAGCTTCGCAACACACTTAGAGAGTCAAATTCAAGAATGAACCAACAAAACTGTAATGTTAAAGTCTATTAAACTGCATATATCGTTTCCGTGCAGTGCAAATCATATTTGCCCAAATCAAAAATTTGAAGAATATTGATAACTGTTGCAGTACCCCCGGTAATAATCGCCGCTGATACTACCGACACCGTCATGGCCCATGAAGAGCATGACGTCATTCTAAAGTGCAAGGCCACCGGTCATCCGTCGCCCACCATCACGTGGCAGCGCGAAGACGGCGAACTGATTCGCACCCGCGGTCATGATCGAGGTGAATTTTAACCGGGCCTTCAATTTTTGGGCTATTTGTTGTAACTAATACTGGTGTACTACTTTATAGAAAATTGATTACTCCCTTGTGTTGTCTCGCATACATGGCTACAATAAACTGTTTTTCAGTGCGGACATACAAAGGCTCGGTTCTGCATATCCCCAAAATAAAACGAACAGGTACAGTTACTGGCGTTAATTTTCTCGCTTATTTTTAACCTCATCCATTCGTCCGATCGATCGGCATTGCTCCAGGTCGTAAAGTGAAGAATTACACCCAGAAATTACTTATTAACAGCAGACACTTCACTTTGTGTTGGCGTTGTAGAAATGGGTACTTACCTCTGTATGGCATCCAACGGAGTGCCGCCGGCGGTCAGCCAACGCATCAGCGTCAATGTTGAATGTAAGCGCATGGATAACCTTTAAAATAATGTACTGTACATATTTATGTCTACAGACTCGTACTGAATGCAAAATTTCGCTTACAGTCACGCCAAAGCTTTGGGTGGAACCGAAGTACATGGGTGCCTGGAAGGGCGATTCCATAGAACTAAAGGTCATACTCCAGATTTAAACTACTTTGTAGGGTACCTATATTATTCCGCTACTACTGACGTTTACTGTTTTATGTATGCTTGTGTAGTGCGAAGTAGAAGCATATCCTCCGGCGGCGATGCTGTGGTTCCAGGACAGCAATGTTCTCTCTAACAGCGACAAATTCGATATCCGCACCGAAATTAGCAATGGCTCGCCGCCCTACCGCAAAAAGTTCATCCTCACCATCAAAAAGGTGGACGAGAACGACTATAAACATACCTACACATGCTCGGCGGATAATCACAACGGGAAGAAGGAAGAGGTCATCAAGTTACATGGTGCGTAATAAGTTATTCATGCTGCATCTGCATGGCATTGCACGATAAATCAAATATCTTCGGATTATACTATAATTTCGAAAATAAGTTTTTTAAAAAAAATCATTCTGTCGTTGCAGAAAAGGAATCGCCAAAATATGATGCCGGTAAGAGTATCGACAAATGCCTTGTTTTGTTGACTCTGAGTGAATTAAGCGTAGTGACTGTGAACGTTTAAGGCTGAGATGTGCTATTATAATAAGTTACGTTAACGTTGTTAATATCGTGTAACATTGGCAGATTTTAATTCAGTATTATATGACGGACAACAAATGGACGAGGACAATCTGGCGGTCAATGCCAAAGGCAGTCCAAAGAAGAAATCGCCCAATGGAAGTTCAGCGCAGATCGCCATGTGCCATTGGCTGTTGCTCACAGCGGCATTTCTCTGTGGATTATCCTATCTATATGTTGTCAGATGTCGGGTTTCTTAACAAAACGAGACAATCAACTGTTGTTGCACACACACTCTGCCGGGAACTGGAAGGTCATTAAACCAAAAGATATTCGATCGGCCATTGTCGGGAGCCTGGACCGAGACAATCTGTGATCATTTTGCTTATAATCATAATTATACTAAAATTTAAGTCGTGTTAAATGGTCGGAGAGTATTCGATGTGCGCGTTCGTGAAGAGTGTATTATAGTCTCCTTCAGTATATAAGCATTTCACAAACGTTTTATTACCTCTTTTATGATCTCGAGCATGTTTACAGGAACCACGCATTATTGTTTCCATTTCTGTGCCGGTACGGGTGGACGGAACAGAGAAGAGTTTTCAAGTAAACTACGGTATCAGTGATGCGAAATCAGAGATATCTTGTTCGCTGTACCTCTTGCTAGTGCTCTCACAATGGCGATTTGTACCAACAAATTTCTAAAATCGATTGCTATCTGTATTACCAAAAGGTCACGCTGGCCGTGTAGCGGTTTGTATTTGCTTAAGTAACGGTTTGTATTTGTATACTGCATAGGTAACCTGTAAGTAGGTAATACGTTTCTTGCGTTCTGCATTGGTCATCGGTCAGATTTGTACTGCAGTAATGCATACAGTAGCCACTATCCAGTAGATAGCTTAACAACTATTACGATTTGCCGGAAACGAGAAACGAAATAATTACCGATTCTTAAGAGAATCGGTATTAATGTTGTTTTTTCCTTTGCTGTGGAAATGTTGAAAGTGCTGGGAGGTCATACTAAGGAAGCTTCAATTTCATCGGTCGTACGATTCAGGAGAAATCTGCCGAAAGCACATCTACTAGATTTTTCTCAAGGTTATCTCAGCGATTTTAAAAGACACTCTGCAACGATTTTAAGCACTTCACCAGGGAAAACAAATTTTTTCTGGCGATGGGATTGTCTTCTAGTCTTAACTTTTATAAAGGTGAGACTTCTTGGGTCGATCTATTATTAATTTCGTATGTAATAGCATAAATACGATAAGGCTCCCAGTAAACAATGTTGCGACTGCAAAATTAATTTCAATTACAAAGCGGTGTCATAAAATATTATGTTAGTCCCACTGGTATTTCTTTAATTTTTTAGTAGTAGTAAACGCTAATAAGGACATTTTACCAGGCTGTTTGAGATTGATAACTCCCAGAGACTATCCGATCAGCAAAGATCGGAAGGCGTTAGGGTACAATTTGCGCTCGAAATTCGCACCTCTTCGTGCTCATAATTAATTACTCGTAATAACGTCACAGTATTAGAAATACGTATGTGCGGAAGCAGCGCCGGCCAATCGTCGAACTACAATGCTACCCGCCTCTCTACATATATAGCGGACCGTGGGATTTCACGTGAATCAAGCAATCAAAACAGCAAACACAAAGAAAAACGCCGATTTCTTTGTAGCGTCTTTCTTTCTCCAGGACTACCATAAACAAGGCTTGTTTAGAATGTTTCACTTGTTCTCGATTTGTCCCGATGTAATACAATTATTACAAAGAGCATATGGCAAGGAGAGATATTCTTCATCTCTAAAGCGAATAACCGTCGCTGCTAACAGCAATGACCATAAAGTAATATTTTAAACGCTTTTAATTAAAAGAGCGAAACAGACTGTTTTCTTTAGCGACCTGATTTAAAAAAATTACATGATGGATCTGGCTAAAAGCATACGCATCGCTGAAGCACCTAAAAAAGGTATGTTTAGTTTTATTTTATATATTGTACTAGTATTGCTGGTTTTTATGTTATATATGTTCGTTTGGGTTTGTTGTTAAACTTTTCATGTAATTTCAGTTTTCTTGCCGAATTACGTTGTACCTACAAAAATACGATTATGACTAAGACTGCGTCTAATGAGAAGCATGTTAATTTAACTGGCGCTAATATTCTTTATTGCTCCTTATTGGCACTAATATTCTTTATTCTATATATCATACAATACATGCGTGACTGCGTGTCATCTACTTTTGGCGGAAAGGGTCAAGGCAAGCCGGTATAGTACCGACACGCTACGTTTTTGCCCTGGCGTCATTTTTCGGAATGCTGCATTTATATGCATTGCGGGTCAACATGAGTGTAGCGATTGTGGCTATGGTCAATTCTACATCCATCGCTATCAGGAATCAAACGTTAACAGCATCAACCGAAAAAAGCTATGGCACAACTTGTCCCTTGCCTGTCGCCATGCCGCTCATCCACGGCGTTTTGGTAAGTTGTCATAATCCGCTAAAGCAGTGACTATTACATTGTACGTTTTGATAACAACTTTACCGATCACAAAGACAATACTAATACTAAAGCCCATGCAGTACTACTCATACCAATACTAACAACAAAGCCCATGCAAGAACTTTGACAATCGAACAAGCAGAAGCCATGATCCGTCTGTTTCAGGGTTTGATACAAAAGTGCCCATTTTTTGCGATCAAATAGAACGGACCACAGTTGGGCAGTTTCATATGTTGACCGTGATATTCATGCAAAGGTCACGGTATGTTTGTAGGCCTCAAACGGGGAATTCAACTGGAACGGCACGGTGCGCGGTGTCGTATTGGGATCGTTCTTTTACGGATACATCTTCACCTGCTACCTGGGTGGTTGGTTGGCCATCCGTTGTGGTGGGAAGCATGTATTTGGATTTAGCGTGCTGTTTGGCGGGGTTCTGACGCTGTGTATACCATGGGCGGCACGCACACATTACGGCGTGCTAATCGCTGTACGGGTTCTTCAAGGGATTATCAATGTGAGTAAAAAAAGATTAACGATTTCTCCTGCCTCAGTATATTCCATTTAACTGATTGTTTCTACGTCTAAAAATTAGATATTTAGAAAACTGCAGTGTTATGATCGCGTCCAGTTCAATAAAGCCTGTCGTTAATTGAGTCCAGTCGTGACTGAAGAATATAAACGTTCTTTGCAGGGGGTGTGTTTTCCGGCCATGGAGACCTTAATCAGCAGCTGGAGTCCATCGGAAGAACGGACGAAATTCATTGGATTTATTTTCTCCGGTATGCATATCGGAATGGTACGTCCCTTAAAAACATTCTAAAATTAAAAATGCCGGATTCGTTACCTGTGCGAAAGTTTACTTATTTCGCACAGGTAACGAATCCGGCATTTTTAATTGTAGAAGAAAATAAACGTTGTTGTATGTACTATAGTTGTTGTATGTACTATAGTACATACAACAAATCTGGCGTTACATTAATAATTTTCTTTTCCGACTTTAACTTTGAGAATGTTGGATCATCCGATCATGGATGCAATTTAGCGCTGCGTTACACCCCAAATATTACCATTACGAAAAACCCCGAACGGACTGAATTGTAGATGCTGATGTTCGCCGTCTCAGGATACTTGATCAGTTTGTGGGGATGGCCAAGTATCTTCTACGTGTTCGGCGTCTCCGCGTGCTTGTGGTTCGCCATATGGACGCTCTACATTTACGAGACACCATTCGCACACCCGGACATCTCGTCCGTGGAACTGGAACTGATAACCAAAGACGCACAAAACAGCGAGCCGGAGCAAAGGTCACCGTTACCGTGGTGGAAGCCATTGACCTCCGTCCCCTTTCTGGCCGCCGCCATTGCCCATTTCGGCGGCAATTGGGGTTTCGTCACCCTACTCACTAATCTCCCGACGTATCTTCACGAAATTCTTCACTTTAGTTTAAAATCAAACGGCTTATTGTCGGCACTGCCATACTTGGCGGTGACCATCTGCATCCAAATATTCTCCATCGCGTCTGACTGGCTACGACAGCGCGGTTACATGTCAACTACCAATGTGCGTAAAGTGACGCAGATGATTGGTTTGTTATCGCCGGCTGCGTGTCTGGTGGGTGTGGGCTGTACATGCGATGCTTACATGGCTGTGACCTTACTGGTGGTCGGTGTGGGACTGAGTGGTGCGGCGTTCGCGGGAATTAAGGCCAACTTCATTGATCTGGCACCGAAGTACGCTGGACTGCTGTTGGGGATGTCGACGACGACGGCGATGCTGCCGGGAATTGTGGCACCTTACGCCATCGGGGTATTGACTGGGGGGCCGCATGGGCAGACCATGGAAAACTGGAGGGTGGTGTTCTATATTACTGCTGCCAGCAGCACGCTTGCTGCGGTGGTGTATTGTATTTTTGGTTCAGGGGAACAGCAACCATGGGATCAGCCACAATTGCAACTGGGCGAAAATACTTGTGATTTTTGTTGCGAAGCCCATGACAAACAGAAGCCAGGAGATGAAGGCGTTAGTAGATGTTAAATAGCACCTTTGTAACGTGCAGCATTACCTGAACCTTTAATAAGTATCACGAAACCAGTACAATATAAGTACCAAAACAAAGCCGTAACAGAAAAACTTATATGCTATCCTGCTCGGGAACTGTACCCGTCAGGTACCCGTGTAGCATCATTAATTTTTCTGATTTGTTTGGAAAATGTTGAACCCCTCAGTTTAACGAACGAAAAAGTCACAACCCAGCGCAAACTGCATGTATTGCAGCTGTACGAGTTGACAGTCAAATTTACAAACGTTTGGGCTATTCCGCTTCTCATAGATTTTGCGTGGTAGTTTTTTGGAAGTCTCCCCAATATTGATTTTTCTTACGAATCCATAAAATGCTTTCATCAAACTGTAGGTATTTGGGCTACGGAAAAAATACCTTCATATTACTTTGACATGTCTGTTTTCTTCAGACTTTAGCTATTTTTGCCGTGAGCACGCAGACACAACCTTTGAACACGATTTTATTCTTTTTCATAAAGGACAAACATTGAACGACGCGCGCTGTTTGAAATATTTTCTTAACTGCAGCATTTTCGTTGCATGCGAGCCAAAAACAGCCCTCGTGACCTTTTTTAGCAACATTGCGTCCAAAGTGTAAAGTGTATCGTTGTAATTATGTCTGGGATTTTGAAATTTGAGTGCATACTGGAATATGAGGTTCGCAATCGATGAGGTGTCATTTATGTAACGTACATGTTTTAACCATTGAAGTGATAATAAAGTAGACCAGGTTCAACTTTACCAGTCAGGCATCAAGCAACAACCATCACTACAGCACCGACACAAAGAGCACACACTATGACAATCTGGCCAGAAACCTCTTATTGCTAAATCAAGATCCTCAATTTTCACAACACCAGTCTGGTACGCAAACCCTACTGCAGACCAATAATAAATTACCAAATACAAATCCAGTAAATTAAAGATAGTCGACAGGAAGTAACATGCTTAGACGTTATAGGTATCGCATTCAGCTTAACTGTTGAACATGACAACGTTTGCGATAAAATTGGCAGCGACACACTTTATCGTGAATTCGTAGACTGCATCAGGAAATCCATCAGTAACCTAAATACTATGCATTCGTAATTGTTTTCCCCCACCGGGAAAATCCATCATATCTCGGCAAACACCACAATATCACGGCAAACCCTATAATTAAACTCTGCTTCGGCACGTGGCAGCGTGGCAGTACGCTTTTTGATTGCTCATGGAGATCATCAGAGATCGGTCTTCGCTATATATGCTCGTACCGTTGACAATTCGACGATCCTAATTGGGGTGCTTGCTGGGCACCGGATGCTGCTGTTCCTCTGCATCATCTGGCCCGGCACTGGCCGCAACAGCTGGCAGCGTCTTTTTGCGAAAGGGCATAATAATATCCAGGATTTCGTCGGATGTATTGACGAAGACAATATCCCGATGGTTGGCCTTGCAGTTAACAAAAACACTGCGCAGCGCCCGCAGGGTCGAATAATCCGAACTGGTCAGATGGATTCCGTCGAAGATGATAGGCGGCAGGGCGTCCCGCAGCGCCATCCCACCGCGCAGTTCCCCGTTCGCGTTGGACTCCCGGGGGGTGGTCAGCGCCTTTACCGGCACGCTGAACAGCGGATCATTGAAAACCTCCTTGACGTACTCGGCCGCTGGGAAAAAGATGGCGCCCTGTGGAATGACGTTAATGCGGCATTCATCCAGCCGCATATTGGGGCTGCGGTTCAACAGGGACTTCCGCCGGCGCCGGACAATGACTACCGGCCGCGCCATTGGGTAAACCAGCATGAGGATGGAAACGGTCAGACCGATGAGAAGGCCGTACTCCACGCGCAGGAACAGGCACATGGCCATGGTCAAGATCAGGACAAAGAGCTCTGATTTGCGAATAAACCACAGTTCGCGGAAGATCTGGAAGTCGAACATGGTCAGACAGGCGCAGATGATCACCGCCGCCAGTGCAGCTTTGGGAATGTACTGGAAGAGCGACTTCAGAGCCACGATGGCCACCACCACAAAACCACCTGCAAACATGATGCATGGTGACCTTTACGTGTCGTAGTTTTTACGGCCTGCTGTAGGATGATAGTTCTACAAAACGTACTTAAAGCGTAAATTTATAACGAATGGTAATAAACTGACATATCGTGACATTCATGACAATATCTCATAACATGTCATGATGTAACCACTTTTTCTCATAATATTCGGGTATGTTAAACTTGGTATGTGCTAGGTTGTATAATTATTAACGGTAATTATTGTATACAGCTACAGCGTAAATTGAATTAAAGTTTGGACGTTATATCATGCATTTACTTTGCACCAATGCTAAAAACTTTCCCGAAATTTTTGTCCTTGTTTCGGACTCGAAAACTTATTTGCTACCGCCAGGTTTCTTCATTTTTCTTGTGTTACTGAAGGCTTATACTTTCATATCGGCAGCGTAAGACAGTCACGTACATATGATCTCACAGCATGGCCGACCGGCGAAAGCGATAAATCTTCCCTGACTATTGTCTTCAGTGAACACTGAGACGGCTCTGAACCGGCAGTGTGCAGTGAGAGGGGATGAGGTGCCCAGCGCGAGCGGTTCAACTTCCGGCATTCGGCAGTTGATATAGCGTAAGATTCTGTTGTGGCAGCCTCGGCTTGCTAAATGTCTAACACCCATGCCGCCACATTCATCCACGAGTCGTAAAAATTTAATATGGCCAGATGTTTACCGCGCGCAGCCGTATAAGTATCACACTGCATGTCAGATTCATCGTCTAAGGCTGATTTTGAGATAATTGTAACAAATTGCCAGATGACCTTTGCCACGCACGGTAATCCATACATATGCAAAGCTGTGGCACGTTACCGTTTAAAAATCAAAGTCACTGTTCTGGAGAGTATGTACTATATACATTCAGACATAAATCTAAATTAGTAAAACTAGCAAATGATAAATGATTAAAAATTAGGACTGGTCGTTTTAATTATGATTTAAATTTAAATTAGGATTTAAATTAGGACTGGTGGTTTTAAGTAGCATTAGGTTGTCCCTGAAATTAATAACTGACACAGTTCATTATGTTTTTCTTATAACATGCACGTACTGCGAATCCTTCATTTTGCAATTACCACTTTTGTACTACTCGTTAATGCTCGTAAAACAATTTAAACGACCTACTTGAAGTATTTCCTAAATGTATTTTCTTAATAAGCGGTGCCAGTGCGCTAGAATTCACAGACTGAAACTAACGAATATTTGGATAGCGCACTTGGGCTCAAAGAATGATGATGTGCAACGCTCATAACTGTTCAAACTCGAGACGCCCGGCACGGAAAACAGTCATTACAACTCATCTGTTCTGCTTAAAACGGTCATAAGCGCTGTTTTTTTTGTGGCAAGTATGCGTGCCATTCATCTCAAGTAGCCTTTACATTTGCTGTGGAATTCCCGCTGTAATTGAACACACGCATTACTTATTGTTAACAATTCACATTTCTTACGCTACACCCTGCGCCGTCCCATTAGCCGGTAATCGGAACTGTCAGGAAAATCACCCCAAACAGGCACCCGATAACTAATCCACACCGACAGACTATTTTGTCCCATCGAGTTAAAAACGGTCTTAATTTCCTTTCTTCGCTTTGCTTTACATTTGTGGCGATCTTTCCGCACCGAAAAAGAATTTTCGATGGCTTGCTCATGTTAGCAAATTTCGCTCCCTTAATGCGTATATATAAAATATGCAGTGAATTAAGACAGACAAAAAACACAAGTGCGTGTGCCCTCGCTGAGCTCGCTATTTCACTGGCAAACGTTATTATTCAACGTTTGCTTATTAGTACTTCGAATTTTGAGAGATTAATGTTGCCTTGCTTCTCTCGCTGTCACACCAACCTGTGACGATGCAGCCCAGGGGCGTTCGCACACCGCTCTCGGCGTTGAGGGCGGAGCGAGTGAAGGCGCCAGTGACCGGATAGGAGCCGAAGAAGGAGGAGATGAGGTTGCCGGCGCCCAAGGCAAGGAACTCCTGGGTGGTGTCGATGTTGTAGCGGAATTTATGAGCAAAGGTCTTGGCCACGGCGATGGACTCCATGGTGGCCAGTAGCGGTACCAGCACCAGGCCCGAGCCGAAGGTGGCCAGGACATTGCCGAAGGAGCGGCCCTCCACGTTGAAGCTGGGCGGGACAGGCGGCGACAACTCCGCATTAACGTCGCCCACCACCGATAGTCCCTTAATGTTGTTGTGGTGGAAGACGAACTGCAGGGCGGTGGCCAGCACCACGACGATGGCGTAGCGCGCTGAAGACAAGAAGTGCTACAGTGAAATTAGTGTTACACATAGCAAAAACTCTTTCAGTTTTTTCTTGGTTGTTAAGGTAAATTTCCAAGACCGACAACCGTGGGAACAAACAGAACTAGGCGTTCTAAAACGTTTCAGCAGTGGTAGCGGTTTTCCAGGTAAATTTTTACAAAGATTTTTTGACATTTTATCTCAACGTTCCATCATTGTCACTGTCATTTATGTCGGTTCTCATGCGAATTAAACCCACGCCATCGTTGGCACATAATCGACCATGAAACACTTACAAACGCTCATTAATCGAATGGTCTCCTTCAGCGCCCGCCACCATCGCGGTGGTGTCCCAGCGGCCGCACCCTCCGACGCTCTCCAAGCCGGCATCTTCATTTCACGCATAAGCAGCAGCAGGGTGATACAGATGCTGCCTATCAGCACATCCCAACCACTGCCAACACATTTTTCTCATTTACCATATTTCGGTCATTAACAATTTGGCACCATTAACGCATGCACTAGATTGATGTTCGTTCGAGAAATTTATAGGTTTTTGCTAAGATCACAAAATACGCACATCCTAACGCACCATCCTGTTGTTGCCATTTAGTTGTAAATAAAATTATAATATTGTTGTACGTGTCTTAATTTGAAACATATTCTCTGTGTGAAAATCATCCTGAGCCCAAGAAATACATTAGTAATAAAAAACATATGTTGACATGTTGTACTGTACAGTGTACATAGAAATAAAAACGCGTGTGGCAGAGTAGTTGTTTATTATATACAAGCGCAGGTTTTTAAATGTTATAATATATGCTGATCGGCATCGACTTTTGTTATTATTTTGAGTGAAATAAAATCGTTATATCTTTTGCAGCCTGCGCAGTTACGCTTGTTTATTTATATGACAGTTGTGCGTGTTTATACATAAGAAAGTCCGTTTGCGTACTTTGTGCGGTCGATTTTGCTGTAGTAACCGGCGAGTGTTTGGATGATGTTGTCCTTGGCACTGCCGAAGCTGGGAAGACCCATGAGGTTCTTTATCTGGCTGAGGATTATAACAACAACCGCGGCTTGTGTAAATCCCGAAACGACCGGCGTAGAGATAAAGTTAATAAGGAATCCTGCAACGCCACACTCCCATTGACATCACTTCCTTACGAGAGAATTTATGCCTGATTGCTATCGATCTATCTTTTCAAGCTGTGCCCCATCCAATGTACAGTATAATTGGCAACTCTGTGTAATCCGCTCGCATTATATAACTAGCAGGAAACTTCCACCGGTCTCCACAAAAAAACCCAACGCCATGTATTTTGCTCTATACAAAAGCCGGAAAAATGTTTCCTCAAAGAAGCTGCGATAATTAAATCGCATTTTTCTAGCAAGCAAGCACATTAGGGAAACGATTTTGAGCAATTATAAATAGTTGTAAGTTTGTATTGTTTAGAAAGCCTCAATTAATTCACTATCTGTATCAGTATATATTCGTTTCATTTTGCTTAATTATGCACATAAAACTGATCCACTTTGAGCATTTCAAAATTTTAGACCGATTAAGTTCGTGTAAAAGCCTAAATCATTTCAAGTAAAGAGTAAAATAATAATTTGAAAATCATTAGAGAACAATAATTAAAATTATATATCTGTGCGAGTACACCTGCAGCAGTGCCAGAAAATATGAAATACAGTATTGCTTGATTATAACAAAAACGGGCTTAATTGAGTTATTTTCTCTGTTTTGAATGCTCACCATCAGTGTTGTAACGCCATAAGACATGGTTTATAGTAAAACTCGATCCCTTCTGTCAATAAATCCTGACAAAAAATCCTCTTCGGCGTAATCCCGATAGGACAATATTTATCTTATCTCTCTCTGTGAGTGTATAAATGTGCCAACGTATGTTTTCGGTTGCCGGCTTACCTAAGCGTAAAAATCCCATGAGCAATTGAAAACATCCGACGCAGAAGCACAGGAGAACCGCCCACTCGCCCTCCCGGCCGGCATCCCGCACAACGAACGCCCCGGTGAGCAGGGACAATATGGCCGTTGGTCCGACGGTGACGTCTTTGGAGGTGCCCAGCAGTGCGTACACGAAGCAGCCCATGTAGGCCGAATTCAGTCCGTACTAATTAGCCCAATCACACATTCAGCCGTTATGTATAATTATTGTAAATGTTTAATTCACGGGATGCATTTCACAACGACTTTACAAGATATGCACTGTCGAATATCTGTATGCGGTAATGGACAACGCGTGCATGTGTACCTTCAAATTGAGATCGGCAATTTGGGCGTAGGCTAAGCACTGGGGCACCACTGTAATTTATAAAAACATTCATGTTTTCCACTGTACATCCATTCTGAACAGGACTATTTTCACATTAAATGATATTATGATACAGAAAATTTAATATTATTATATTCATTTTGTCCACATTTGTCATAAATGGTAGTAAACGTACAATTCTGATGCTGCATATATGGCGCATGCTGTTTGGATAACAACCAAAATTGTTACCCTTAAATAAGTTTAAATAAGGCAGAAGTGCTATTTAAAACCAAAGTGCATCAATTTATCCAAAACATTGGTATGTGTTTGCGGCACAATCATGCTTTGTATTAATTCTGTTACTCCTGCACATTATATGCGTTAACCTGCTTTAGAAAAAGTGAACCATAACCATACTAAATATATAACTGCGTATTTAGTATCGAATACTGAGTAGTGTTTATATATGTATATAATGAATGTATGACTATTGAGATTTTGTGATGGTCAAACACAGGGCATGCGTGTACGCTTTTAAAATTAATACTATTAAATTTTAATAGCAGCAGATGCCGGTTTAATAAAGCGCAATACTACTAACACAAAATAACAAACATGAAGTACAATATTAGGTGTTTGTCGGGCCATTGCACTCAATGGCAACTGTATATAGCCGTAGATTATCCTGGCCAGCAGCTTGTCAATTGAAAAACCGTCATTGCTTAATGAGGATAAATACCTGTGAGGCCAACAGTTAATCCGGCCACGACATCCCCCATCAGATCCTCCCGGGAATACTTAGGCAGCCAGGCCGTAATGGGCAGCTTCCGCTGGAGTGTCTTCAGCGTGCACAGACCCTTCATCTCCTCCTTCAGATCGCGCCACGTATACGGGCCCCCAAAGCGTGCAATCTCCTCGTCGTCGGTCTCCAGGCGCGGTGGGTAGGGTCGACTGTCCTCCAGCTCAATAGATACCTCCCCGGCAGCGGCATCAAACGGCGGCACCGCTGATTTGTGGGGTGACGTAGCGAAGCTGCGCCGGCGCGCTTCGGCACTGGCCGCTGACCGTTTAATGGAGCGAACCGAGCTGCGCCGGCGGGCGGCGGCTACGGCGGCTGCCGTTGGGATCAGGTCGACGGAGGGGGTGCGGAAGAATTTGGGTTGGATATCGGCCGGATCCTCTGTCAGCTCCTGCTCCAAAGTCTCGTCGGTATCCATGTTGAGGGCGTCCGCCTCGCCGACCCATTTCTCCGGGTCGGCCATTCTTCAGGGTATATGTACCGGGCACCGGAAATGTTAGTCCTTAATCATCTGCAATTTTTTACATTGACGCTAGTTTTGTTGCGTTTGTGATGCATGAGGAAAAAATGTCAGTAATATGTCATTAGTGTGGATACATTAAGAAGCCACTCAGAGCAGTGTAAACAGCTAGAAAAATTTGCCCCAGTTTAGATACTGGCGAAGTTTATTCAACAGTCTGCCGCAGTAGCGCGTTAATTTTGAACGCGAAATGCCACCGAGAATCTGTATTTAAACATTATTAGATGAATCTTGCTAACCAAAAACTTTGTAGCTACCTGCTTCGTCGACGCTGGTTTATCAAAATAACGCTTTTTGCTAGGACTAATAAGTCTAATATAGTGTATTAAAAAATACCGATCAGAAAAACACCCGAAGTATATTTATAGTAGTGACCTTTCTTGTTGAAATCACAACGCCTGTACTTACATTTGGCTAAATATCCGAGTACGCTTTATATACTAAGCACCAGATCTAGGCACAAATTTATATTCTCCAAAAAATCATCAATCGCATCGAGTACGCATCAAAATGCACAATGCAGACTGGATAAATGAAATCAGAAAACAATGTGCGAGCAACAGCCCCACATCCGGTTTCACGCGCAGCCGAGGAAACTCCCTGATGCTTAATATGTACGCGCTCCGGCGAATAAAACATAAACTCAACCCGACGACGTACAGACCCGGCTGTCAATTAAGTGTTTCAGTCCAGCGCCAGCGCATCCCCGTCAGCGTTTATCTAACAAATCACAGAGCTGGGTACATGCGCCGGTTTTTTCTCCATTCCCACCGTTAGCATATTATACGGTATACGTAGCATTACGTACATTCAGCTATCGCGGATTTTTCTGGACACATTGATCGTCGCAGAGGAACAAGGAAAATCTATTCCGTTACGTCAAGTGGTCGGTTTGTTGGACCAACCGAATCAACCGATAGTCAATTTACGGGATATTCGAGCCGGCTAAAATATTGCATCTCGACGGCATCGGGATAACGTTACAATGCTACAATACGTTTAAAGTAGGGCATTATTCGCCGGATACGAAGGCACGGAAAATTTTCTAAAGATATTTCTGGGTTGGACGTTAGCAGGCCAACATATCAATGCACCTAACGCCACCCTTATACAACAACAATTTATATCGCAAAAAAAATCAATACCGGGAAAAAAGTTGCTCCAATATAGCGGGGCGTAACACCAGCGCACCGTTTAAGAATGGAAATTTTATTGGCGGCAATTTACGCTCTTGCAGAAAATGTTAGCTACAACACTGTGTTCCATTAAGCTACTGTTTTCCGTGGTCGATACTGGAGCGTCACGCGCACGATAGCGGCTATATATAGTTGAAAGAAAATATAATAAATTCCTGCTTTATTCGACGGGCTATTTTGGAATGACTAGAGAGGCTGAATGCCGGTTACAAAGCGTTTCGATATCCGGTGTGCACTTGAGACGCGGCACATAGAGATATTAAAGCTTTTCAAAAGCGTTATTATCTTTATATGCGTTTTTATAAAAACTGTGTACAGGAAAACACTTTGTTTTACAATGTCCCCTACGGAAATTTGTCATTCCATTGCGTATTTTTATTGATATTTGGGTGAAGATTTGGTGTAGAAGACTTTTTGATGTTCAGCGAATAAAAGGAATAGATATACGAAACTACAAGTAGCAGCACTTTGGCTATACGGAACATGTTTGGCAGGTTTAAAGTTAGAATGTTGATTTACAAAATTCGAAACTTCTTTGTTCTTTGTATAAGCTTTTCTTTTTTAACTGCAGGGCCGAAGCACTCGATCGGCACAGAATGTGCCGGCTTTTGACACTGCATTTGCGACGCATAATCGACAGTGGACGTCACGACGACATACCGATGTGTACTGTAATTATTCCATTACTGGAGCAAGAAATTATTCGCTTACCTAGGTCGCCGATTTTTTCCCATTACCATTAGCCTTATGTAAATCCATGCAATTTATTTGTACAAAAAACAAACTTTTTATTGCAGCTAAGATGCAAAACCATTAAATAACAGAACAAGTTTTTTTATACGAATATTACATTTATCTGATTTATTTCTGAAGCGCAACTAAAAACATAGTTAAGATCTTCCTTCTGCACATTGCCAAACTGGTTAATAAATACCACCGCTAATCTACCAACGCTTTTAATCGTTTTTGGCATCAAACTCCATGCAGAGCAATAATTATTGTAAAAGCGTGCATCGGTGCCGCTTGTGCATGATCAACTGGGCCGAAAGTTTTTGTGTGCAATTATACTATGATTGGCTGAGATTAGCTGCAGCTGACAGCAAGGGTACGAGGAATTCCAAAAGGAAACTCATTAGGAGAACATCCCATCTGGCCGCTTCCGGACAACTGCCGGCCTTCCGGCTGGCCCGATTTACACGCAGCCTGCGCTGCTTCAGTAAACCGCATGCGTTCATTTGGTTGACGGTTTTTTAGATGTAATACAAATAACACCAAAATAAGCGAATTTTATTACCTCTTTACGTCTGTATTTCTACTAGGTTTTCATTGACAACTTCGTACTGTACACGGTTCATACTTCGAGACGGTCAAAACGCCGGCACGATTAACTGCTGTTTTCTGAATTTGCTATTTATCACTCAATCATATAGAAATGCACGCATCGGATTAATTACCTTCAGGAAAACGTCAATTTTTTACAAATTAAGGTTTGGTCTGAACAATACCGACCCAGACAAACTTTGCCGTTTTCATAAATTATCCTGGCTGAGTATTCTGCAGGTACTAGTGAATTCAAGAATTAAAAAAAAACAAACCATGTTTTATTATTACTTCAGCGTTTCTATAAAATTTTACTACTTACTGTATTTCGATAAATACGCTTTGTATGCATCGTGCACAGCACGGCTAATGGAGGTCGTTAAGTCGTTAAGCATATTAGCGCCATAAATCACTGCCGCTGTACAATACAGAATAAACACAGACAGACAGACAAGCGTATCCGTATGATCCGCACCCGTGTGTGGTGGTACATGTATGCATCTCACCTACCGAGCAATGGCTGGTTTCCGGTCATCGTACGGCGATTAACAATCAATGAGCGTCGCACACAACTGCGGCCAGGAAAAGCTACCTTAATTCGCAACTACACCTTGATACACATCCAGAAATAGCTTCTTCCGCACACCGACTGCGTGTGGTGAAGGAAGAAAAAACCAAGTTGGAATTTGTGCAAACACTGGAGCGGAATCTCGGTACACATAAGCGGCCTGCAAGTTGCATTCTGCACCCGGATGTCAATCAATACTACGCGTGGTCGGCTATATGTGCCTGTGTGTAGTAGTTGGTATGCTGTGGCCGGCCGAATCAGCGCTGAGCCACTTTACATCTGTCAACTGTTGTGTGTATGCGTGTGTACTCTTGTGGAGCTGCGTTAGCGGATGAGGATTGCGGGGAAGATGTTGGGAGACACTGACTTATCTTGGCTTTTCAAGTTGTTGCAGCTACGGTAATCTTCTTGACGTCATATTGTCAGGATAGATGCAGTTTCTGGGATTTATATAAATCTACGGGTTGGCGCCCGCAGTGGATGCTGTGCCCGAATCGATCCGGTCAATTTTGCATTGATTTATTTATGCTTAAATATTACTCTACCGGGAAAGATAAACCAGAAAATTGTTACAACTTGTTAGGTTGCTATTACTGCATGCCGACGATGATTGTCGCGTCTTTATTGTGTAATATTAAATGCATTATTCAAACTCGTGGGACACTGCGGTCTTTTCATACATAAGGCGCAGGAAAATGCAGACGCAAAGTTACGCAGTTGGGCTCAAGGTGAAAACACTGTGGAAAAATATAACTGATATGTTAAGTATACATCAGTTCGGCTTCGTGTAAACTCACCTAAGTTAGAATCGACAGCCATCGCTGATTTGCAGTATTTAAACGAATCAGTTTTAAACATTTAATAACAGAATCAAAATGGATAATCTGTAGTCTTACTGTTGTACGAGTACAACGTTTTACATAGAGGTTTCTTCGTACCTCCTGCAATTACGACTAAATCTCACCTCCCACTTGTTTCGCATAAAAGCAGTATAAGAATTTGCGCGCATTAGTTTCGTGCTTAGCTTTGAAAAGTGAACTTTATAGGATGGAATGTTGCTGCTGAACTTTATGCATCTTGAGTTGGAAACACGGGTCGCTCGCCAGCTGAGCAGGATGGCGTATTAGACGCAAAGTTGGCGACTGATCAATGCCATGGCCAGGGAGCGCCCCGGCCAAGTGGAGTTGCGCTCCGCGGGATAGCGTCTCCGTGGCGCATCCATTAAGCGGGCTTAAACTGCCTGGCACTGCAGCGGGCCAGCACTGCAACTCTTCTTCATCGAGATACGCAGAGCAGAAGCCGGCTTGTTGGTGCATGTACGCGCGTGTAATTCCCAGTTTGCTATTTGTCATGCATGCTGGCGATGCCACGCACAAGGATTGACGAAAAGCTCCTTAAGCGCGCAGCCATTCACAATGCCGCACAATAAACAAACATCTCCCGTTTATTTACGCTGCGAATTGTGTGCTTAAATGATAAGGATGCAGTTAAGTCTACTTCCAACGGGCATGACGTTGTCTGGTTATGCAGTCGAGTATTGCCGTTTTGTTAATTGGTATAATTTGCAATCAGTTTTTACATTAATTTTGTAGGGTGCGCAAACGCGATTGTTATGACGCATAAAAGACATTATTGGTTATCGCCATTTTGGTTAACGTTTAGCTCCTCTGTGCGTGTTCGTTTACTTTTAGAAGTGAGCATAGAATTCTTAATATAATTCTCAAAAGGCAGTACTAGTAAGAATATTTTTGCTCGTGATAACTAAAATGTTAGTACAGACGAAAAGTAGGAAAAGATAATTAACCGGTAAAAGTGATAGGTGTGGTTTTAATTTTATATTTATATTAGCCACCCAATTTACAGAGCAGGCCGGGAATAATAGCTGATTCAATAAAAATTAATGTAGTCAATAATTCAGAAGCGACGACACTTTGAAATGGGTTTAGATATCAAGAAACTGTGCGGCCATCAGGACTTCCAGCACGATGGCGGGTGGAACGGTGAATCCCGGCGCATCTTCGTGCGTTCTTTCGTAATACTCCTTGTAAATCATGTACTCCGCTACTTTGCTAACGATCATCGACCTGCAAATTGAGTTTTGTTACGTAATCAGATAAGGATCAGATAATGCGGCATTGAACTTGCAATTTTCATTAGATCTACTCGAGTAGTAGTATACCGCCATGTGCACTACAGAGTGCACTCTGTACTTCTGAGCAGTACTGCTGTTACCGCTGCAGACATCAACTTACATAAATCTGGTAACGGCTTTTCTAGCTAATATCTATATTAAGAAAATTAGTTGAACAGTGCGCGCTTGCATCGTACCTTTACGAAATGTGATCAGAATTATGATTTGTCGCTCATTTTATGATACCTAAGCCGAAAGACCAGCTAGCATTTCTTGTAATCAACTGGTAATCATTTTATTGAATTCGGATCACTACAACTACCTGTATAAGTGTAGGCTGTGTAGCGGTGCAAAAATATCAATAATTTAAATGCAAAAACGGTTCATTACATGAGGTTGCTGTACATACTCATGCTCGTTGGTCGTTGCTTACGATTACCTTAGATGGAGAAATGAGAAACTACCATTAGAAGCACTATTTGCGATGCATGCTGCTCTTTCAGTGTTTGAATATCTTTAATAATAAAGTACTACTAGTATGGTTTTGTTAAATACTCGTGGGGCCTAATATTTAGGTACGTATTCGAAAAAGCATGGCTGCTTGCTGAGAAAAAGGCGTCAGCTGCACTAACATGCAGTGCAAAAGCAACTTGTGCAGCTAGGTGACCTTTCCACATTGCTGCACAGGATGGGAATACTTTCTCGAAGTACTTGACTTGCAAACAGTATTAAACGGAAGCTTTATGAAACACGTGCCTGATACAGCAGGACTAGTGGTCACCGATGTCGTACGTACGGGTAATTAACTAGAACTTCGTTGACATTCCACGGACTGATCTCCTTATTGCGGCCCTCAAGCATACGGCGGATGGTGGCGGACATATAGGCCGCGCTACGAGTGATGATGAATTCATGGAAGTCGGACGACACTAGCACGACATAATCGGACTGGATGCCGGTGACGCCGGTCACTGGCGTCCGACCATCCGCTCGATCAATAGTGGGGACTGCTGGGTGAGTTGACTGGGCTGGGTTCACAGCAGCCTGACCCTGTGCTGGCAACTGCACACCAGTGGTAGCATTGCTAGAGGTCATGCTGATACGGCTGATTGTAAGTTATAACGCTGACTACTGTTTGGAGCGAAATTAAAATTAATATTTGGCATAATAACGCGCGGATAATTTTGCAACACTGAATAGTCACCCGTAGTCTATAAATCACAACAATAAAATTCAGTTATAACTTTGAAACCCTGCAGTAAATGCAAATTTTTATTTCGTAGATTACGAGCGCGTTCTACGTTTAAGGTTACTATTGCAGTAATTTATAAGCTCTCATAAATTGTCAATTAAACTAACCTTCGCTTTATTGAATGAGTTTTTTTTCAAGAATACTTACATTAACGATTTTCACTTTTTTAGGGGAATTTATTGTTAGCGTAATCGTTTTATCGTAACTATAACATCTTTCGGAGGGCAAGTTTAGAAGGCGAAACGTTTCTGAGGCAACATTAATTTTTATCATGAGTGTGACGCGGTGACAACTGCTTTTTGCATAACAAACGAGCGTTTAAATTAATTTCATAACAATTAAAAAGACAGTGTTCTTCTCGACAACTTGAGCTTTTTGGCTCACAAGTATGAGCATATCTCTTAGATTGGTTTTATCTATTTAAAAATGGCATAAACCGTCAGGGTATCGCTACCAAAAAGGATACATATTGACAAACGTCAACAATTGTATTACTACTCTAGCACAGGATTCAAGGTCAGTGGTTGACAATTCCCTCAGATCGCTCTCGTCAAACATCAGTCGTTAAGCACAATTAAAGGACCCATCGCTGTGAATCTCTACTCTCTACTATCTACTGTAGTTCACGAGTCATTTAAATTAACTAGAAACTTTCCGGTTTCGAGAAATTCAGCTGAAGCTAGAGCTTACGTTATACATATACTAGTACGTAATTGTGCGTAATTGTACTACTTACTCTAGGGTTCAGCTGGTGACCTCGCGTTCCTAGCAAACATTAATATTACCATCGCAGCATCGCGCGCTCAAATATGAACCATAATATGCATTGCTGAAAAAATGGGGCCAGAACAACAAAAACTCTGTACTGAAGCGCGTAACAAAGTAAACAAAATAAAACACTTAAAGAAAAGGTCAAAGAGAAAATGTTGGGAAGTGACGAAAATTAATTATTATTTCCTGTGCTAACTGCACTTGTGCAGTTTATTACTGTAAAGTGTAAACCTTCTGTATGTCACTCTCTACCGCAGTCGGCAGTTTGAAACTTTAAGTTGTTCGGCGAGATTCAGGCACAGAAGACGAAGAGCAACAGTTGGTTTGGATTTTGGGTTACTTAACATTGACGGGTCTGAGGTGATATTGGTTTTTGGTGGGTGCGTTATCCGAGTGCTAAACTTGTTCTGCGTTCCACAGTCTCACACGCCTCGCACTTTAGCGTTTCTTACTGTTATTACTTCGGTTCGTATAAGCTCCATTACCATGATAATGTTGTGGCTGTTCATAGTTTCCAGTTGTCTGTCGACCGCATCGGCGGCCGAGATCGTCGCACGGCGATCCATCGCGGACCGTTCGTCTGAGATTAGCTTCCGTCTGAGTGCCGCCTATCGCGTTCCTTTCAGGCAAGACCCCGGCCAGCTGGATGCCAACCAGACGGTGGACTTTACGGCCCAGCTGTTGGGAAGTCATCCTAATCTGACTTGTCAAGTTGCTACTCCGTCACGGGTGCTTCTCTATTGGGAGAGGAATAATGAGCGGGTGCTTGACGATATCAGCGGAAGGTTGGGCCTTTATGTTTCATACTTACAAGTTTAAAACCACCACATGCCGAAATGACCCTTAATTCTTATTACACGATTTCGCAACCGATTAGCATTGGCTGAAGGTTGGCTTTTTTGCCCGGCAAAACTTTTCGTAAACGTTATAAAATTTTAATTATAAGAGTGTTGTCGTTGTTGTGTTACGTCATACGTCGAATTCGACAGAAAGGAGCCGCATAAAATCGCAGCAAACCAATGCAGCAATGAATTGCGTACGATTATATCAAGGGCGTTGGCGAGTAAGCCCTCACCATGATCAGTAAGGAGATACGAGTATTTCAGTGTCGTTGATGATAGGTGCTTTATCATCCTTTCCCGCGTGCGCTATTTGAGTGGGAAAATTCATCGTTGGATCAGTTTTCCCATTTTGTCAACTAGGTTGTTTAAGTGTTCATAAAAAAGAATCTAAAAAGTCCAGCAGAAGCTCAGATATGCGTAATTGTAGCATATAACATACGTGAAACGGGGAACAGTAAAGTTCAACTTTGCACTTGCAGACTTCGTCTTATAAGAAGCCGACAGAGCGTCGCATCGGATGGGGCGAGCGGCCGGACTGACGAGTATTCCACAACCCTGGACATCTTCGATCTGCAGCCGGAAGATGCGGGAACATATCGCTGCGTTGTGCAGTTCATTCCTTCCCGATTTGATCGTCCAGTTGTCCGCAGTGTGCCGGTGCATTTGCAAGTGGCCCAGCCTCGTTCCAACACTGAGCCGTTGAATTTACGGATTGTACCCAGCCGCTGTACTGCAGGCCGTGTGCAAGTTCTCTGGGATCCTCCAACAGACGCCAGCCGGCTCACAATTGCCTATATTGCGTTCCTCAAGGGCGTGGATGTTTTTGTTAATTGCCGCTCACAGATGAAAATCGTCCCTGTTTCGAAGCCCCGTCAATGGACAGTTTCAGGTAGTTTTGCCCAAGTACAGCTTCTGAGACTGTGTTTATGCGAAAAGTGTGATTTGTAACCTAAACCTGAATATGGATTCTGGGTGCTTATATCGGCACTACTTGTCGTAAGATATCGCCTAATAAACAATGCCGTCTAGAATTAACTGAAGCGTTTTCCGGGAGAAGAGGTATTTGATAACAGATGGAAAAGTGCATTTTTCAATTCCGCGCTTCTGAAGCGCATGCGGAATTATGTGCATATTTTTGTTTCTACGTAATTGGTTGGTTTCTAATTGATTTGTTTGTTATTGCACTATAGACTTGAAACCAGGGACGCGATATGCAATCGACATTGTGGCCATTGATAACGGTACAATGGGAAAGCACGCCAATAAAACATTTACAACCCTTGGTAAGAATGGAATACGTATTAATGGTAAAATTATACAGATACATACCGGGTAGATGTAGTGGATTCCGCATGTTCATAATCAAGGCGTGGCTGCATACAGAGTAATATAGTGCTGACGACATCCAGTGCATACTCTTACTATATATTCCTTCTGAGAAACCAAAGTTATGAATTAATGATTGATTAATTAATGTCTTGACTTTGTGCTAATAAAATCATCATTAATGATTGCTCTAACAAAATAACCAGGAATTAAATTAACCATCGATGGAATGCATATACATACCGATAAATACCTCATGGATTTCAGGTGCGGATGTAGTTGTCGACAATGATGAGACATGCAAAGATGATCTGCTTCATATTTCGGGGGAGGCAGGTAATGACCTTTCTCAAAGGACGTCCACGGAAATGGATGAGAGGCTGATGACGATCAGAGATTTCATAAACACAGAACGGCGAAAGGCTAAACAAAAGCTTCTCATACGTCAATATGGCAAAGATAGAGTCGCCAGTGGACAGATTCCTTGCAAATAGTTGGGTCATTACAGGAAGGTTACCAATGCGCCGGTCTGTAATAACCCTGAACTTATGTACAACTTACCAGTTAATGCGCGATAGTTGTCGATATACAAATGCTTTGCTATGCTTGTGTTTGGAATACGTGTTGTGCCGACATTTCGTTTGCGTTGTGCTTTTCCGCGCATTTTTTATGAAAGTGTTAATCAAGTCATGCACGATGTTTCCGGCGCATGTTTAAAGTTGGTTTCTTTTAGTTATTGTTAATTCTTGGGCAGTTGAAAAAAATTTTGTCCTGATGTGGTTCATACCGCTTTTGTTGAGTACTGTTGAGTACTTATTAAGTACAGTATTTAAATTTGCTCATACAGTTCCTATTATCGCGATGAGAAAACAATTATTGCGAGACACAAGCTGCGTGACCCGGTGTACTACAGCCTACAGTGACATCTGTGGACTGCAGATTGCACGACTACGATCGTTTGGAAAATTCAAAAGTAAGTACTTGCACGAATGGCAAGAGCAAAATTACAAATTCAATGTATACATACTTCTTAAAACAACATCTTTTAATAATAATTATTATTTAAAAAGTCAACTGGGCCGTGCCTGTACGTATAGTATTTATCGTTAATTCTACGAGTAGTACAGTACTCGTGTGAACAAGTAAGTAGGTAACTGTCTCAAGAAGGTGTTCGGTTGAATTTGAAGAATGATCTGACTTCGCATCATTTTCTGATGGCATTTTGTCAGCTTTAATACTACAGTACTTTATTATTTATATTTAACTACATCCGTAACAACCGTGACAGAGTAAGGTTAAAAAACCTATGTTTGGGAGAACGGGTAGGCCGATTTCAACGCGGTCAAGTGCGCCAGAACCGCTGCAACGACGCGGTGGATGTTACGCTCTTACCGAGACGATGCGCCTCGAGGGAAAAAAAGGGACCGGAAAGGAAAGTTGTTACCATGGGCCTCCATAGACATACATGGACAAGTTGTTCCCATGTGCGTAAATGACACGACACGCATCGGCCAGCGGCCTCGATGCGAACAAAAACAAAATTAATGATTCACCGAAAGCCGACGCCGATAAATTGGTTGCGGATGTAGTCCTCCGTAAACTGGTTATACTCAGTTTATACTTTATAGTAGTTTATGAAAGCGCATTAGTATTGCATCATGTAAAATTTAATTCACAAAATTATGTTATAAATGAGTCAATGACGAAGTATTTGATCATTCAAATGTTTATGAATCTGATGTCATAATTTTAGTACAGTAATATAGACGTTTGTTTTGCACTTTCTCTGTAAAGCACATTTCCATAAGACTTAAGTCACTTAACTCAAGTCAGTCAGAGTCTGCGCCTGTCGATAGGAACACCACACACTACCTTATCGGCTATCGGTGAAGGAATCTTCCACAGAATCCGGACAACAATGTCTTCATTCTCCCATCTGGACTTGGCTGGCAAGAACGTACTCCTGCTCTGGTACGGCGGCGTCAACACGGACGCCCTGCAGAATGTCGCCCGGGGATTCACGGAACAGATCGGCGCAAGCAGTCGATTAACGGTGGAGAACGTGGAGCGTCTAAAGATTTGTGGGTTATTATGTTATTCAACTAAATCAACTTGTTATAAAATGTCTTGCAGCTTATCCCCCTGCCGTGCGCTGCGCGTGATCCTAATGCACAGTATTGTCTTTACAGCTAACTATTCCAGTTCGTCGTTCGATGTGGTTATCTCGGGTGTGTTGCCTCCGTGGACCTTCGTGCACGACGACCAAATTCTCCCCGAAATCCTCCGCATCGTCCGACCCGAGGGGCGCTTCGTCTTCCAGGAGGTCGTTGTGCCCATCAATACGCCGGATTTCCCCATTAAGACCGAGGGCTGGCTCAAGTCACACATGAAGATTAATGGGTTTATCGCGGCATGGTTATACAGACTTATTCAGCCAAGTGTGGTCACTTTTTGGAAAATTTCTGCTTAGCCGTCGTAAGCTCATTTTACTTTTTTAAAAATTTTATCAGATAGCCACAACATTCAGTCATACTTTGAATTCAACTGAGTCAAGATTTCGTTAACCTGTAGCCCAGGAAAAAATTAAGTTCATATCCCCTATGTTGGCAACAGTTGACCAGTTCAGCTATAGGAAATGGATTCCCTTTATTCAAAAATAATTTAAAATTCGGGTTTTCGCAATAATCCATTGGAAACCTGTCAGGGGTTTCGAACAATCCTTTCTCAGAAGGAATTACTAGTTTTCTTCGATTGGAAAGCAGCATCCTTGTTTTGTCAGCAGTGCTCCCGGGAGCACATCTCTGGTTCTGGATGACCTGTTCTTCTCTGCCAGGCTTGACCCCTGGAGCGTCTTTTTCGACCACTGAAAATTGTAAATGGTGAAGAAAGACTTGCGCTACAACTTTAGTTTGTAAAGTAACGAAAAGGACAGCTTTATTTCCGTGCATAAGAATTCTCGAAATGGGCATGGCTCCTGCGGGTCTCTTCCTGTTTTCGCGTTTTTTCCAACCGTCCTACCACAAGAACGCGCAAGAATATGACACTGTCTTTGCCATAAAAAACATTCGGATCGCCATTTCTCACAATTAAAACCATGCAGATTTGAAAAACAGACGATCCTTTTAAGGCCAGATGATCGAAAGCCAAATTTTGCCTGGTCAAAGGTTTAGAATCGGAGTCTTTAGGTTAATGGCCAATATTGCGGGCTGTTTAAGCTCGATTGTCACAAAAATTTGCAAAAAGCGTCCAAACTAATTTGTCATAATAAAACAAGTATTAGAATCTGACTTTGCGAAACAGCTGAATTATAGGAATTTTTTTATTGCGCTGACCACACTTGGCTGAATAACCCTCTGTAGATTGTCTGGTGTTATAAAACTGATTTCTCCTTGGAAATCTATAACTCTTTTGTTTTTCTGCAATTTACTCCATATGTATTATGGGACCATGTGTGCTTTAAAGAGTTTCGTAAATGTTATGTTGTCTTGCGTTTTTTACATTAGTTCAGTTAAATTTTTAGGCTGCCCTTCTGCTTTTATGTGATTGCCATGTGTGTATTATATTTATGATTTATGCAGGATTTTTCGGATGTGGCACTTTCTGCGTCATACATGGACAATCTTCATACAGTCCTGAAAATTCCAACTTCTTTGCCGTTAAAAGTGTGCCAGGGTATTGTGAAGAAGCCCAGTTACGAAACGGGATCAGCATCCATTCTTCCCTCGGCTAAACTCAATCGTAAGCCATTGTAGTTTTTTGCTAGTGGCGGTACGGACTACGAAGTTTGTCACTTACCATGAGGATTAATCGGTTAATCCGGTCACCGGTGTAATTATTAATGCCGCAGATATACGGATGCGCACGGCTTTTTCGATGTACAGTACAAAGTCATCATACAGTTATTTTCTTGTTGTTATCTTGAGCTCTACAATTTCAGTCTCTCATTTTATTGGGCAAAGGCCATCATTGTTACGAAAAGTGCATTCGCGTAATACTACTTTGAATGATAGAATTTTAGTACTTCGAGTAGCTGAAACTGAATGGCATGCGCAATCAGGACAGTATTCAGATACTGTAGGTGTGATCACTTTTTTATCTGTCAGCGTCACTCCCTTTGTACTAAAAAACGTAGTGGGATCTGCAATACCAGTGGATCGTTCAGGATTTTAAAAATAACTATCTTTATGCTACCCTAATAATAATAAGTAATATCATTACATAGATATTCGAATAATGATAATACATAATAATGATGATTGATGAATAACCAATAATACAGTGATGCATGATGAAAATGTTACAGGTATTCATTACAATAAAACCTCATTGCACATTTCGGATTGTTTTTAGAGTTGATGCGGCGTTCCCGGTGAATCTTTAATGACAGTCGTTGGTGTAGAAATTCATATGAGTCATGAGCGTTGTTATCATTTACCTCTAGTATTTTGGCCGATTGTGCGATAGCCAACTGTCCCAGAGATGTTTTCATGAATGGTTTAGTTTTAGTAATTTCAGTTGTTAGTGATAAGTTTCACAGGCACTGTCCCCTCTCATTTCTTGGTAGGGTGCTAACTGTCAGCTGTGTAAGTAATACTTTGTATCACACTTTTCAATAACGAAAAGTAGACACTGAATATGTAAATGACCTGCAGTGATTATTTTATGAATTTATTCAGAAACTATTGTTGTGTTTTCTGGTGTATTGCTCATAAGAGTTGTATGGCAACTAATATCATGTGCACCATATAGTGGCATCAAAGCCGGCGTCCAACGGAACCAGTGGTGTCTGGACCCTGGCGGGATCAGATATGGATGCGGATATGGACCTGATCGATCCCAACGAGATGTTGGATGCCGATGACTTTGCCAAACCGGATCCAGCGTCCCTGAAAGGTGAGCACTTACAACCGGCAGTAAAGCATTGGTTTCCGCTCGATTAAGACTAAACGTGTGCCGGATGTGGGCAGCCAACTGTGGACCGGGGAAGAAGCGCGCCTGCAAGGATTGTACCTGTGGCTTGGCCGAGGAGTTGGCGGCGGAGAAGGGAATGACAGCAGCGGCTGCCACGGTGAAATCCTCATGTGGAAGTGTAAGTGCATTTATTTCGAGAAACGTAAAACAACATTCCGTGTACCGGCCGTTTAACACAAATTTTTGTTCGTCATCTGTAATTTGGATCATCGGTTGTGATTGAATTTATCTAAATTTTACATAATTGTTTTTTTCTTTCTATTTTGGCATGAAAAAGGTCTTTGTTGAATGCTCAAAGAGGCTTAACGAAAATGTGAAAAGTCCAGCACTGGTTTCTTTGCAGACATGAAAATTATTTTCGGTTTCGATCTGAAATCGATGGTTATAATAAACTGGTTGTAATATTTTTTCGATTGTTTAATTTGTTATTGTGCACTGACTGAAACATTTTTTCGTTAATTTTGGCATTCATTTATCAAGTAGGGGTGCTTTTCCGTTGTATGTTATCTTGGTTAATAATAATAATAATAATAAGTTATAACGGTACTTGTAATAATAAGATAATTGCAAGGTTATTGGAAAAATACTACGATTTTTGTGTCTGATAAGTTTTGATTTTTTCCCGCAAATATTAACCTCCATCGTACGGATTCATGCAGTTTGCAGGCAAAGCAAAAAGATTAATTCTAATTGTAAGCGCAAAATCATGGGCTGAAATTAAAGGAAGAACGCTTGGTTGCAGTGTTATCTGGGTGATGCATTCCGCTGCGCCAGCTGTCCCTACCTGGGCATGCCGCCATTCCAACCCGGCCAGCAGATCACACTCTCCGACCGCCAACTCAATCCGGATTTGTGAAATGTGTGCATAGATTTCTGATTCTTGTATTAAAGCAGTGTTCAACAGTGCTGTGGTGAGTGCAAAAACCTTTTTCCTACCTGTTCTACTTCTTGCAAAAATCCAGCTTTGGCTCTGATTGACCCTCCACTGACACTTGCAAGCTTCATTGCTTATTCTGTTTAGTAAAACCCGGACGAAGCTTTTCAAAATTATCAATAAATGCAATAGATAAATAAAAACGATCGAAGTTTAAAGCTGCGATATTTTCCTTTGTAATCGTATCTTTTATTAATAATATCTACTCTAGCTGCTGTGATCGATTATTTCAACCTGTCGCGGTTCAAAAAACAGCATTCTCCGACTTGCCTCTTGAGATTCCTTGACGTTAATGTTTATGTAATATTGTCAGAATGATTAAAACGAACAGCTGACGCGGTGCAGGTGAGGTGCGAATCGTTCCGAGATTTTTTCTTAAGAGTTTTGTTTGCTGGCCAGGGTGTATATTTAGCACCAGACTCACTGTTGCCAGATGCACGTAATTTGAGTCAACAAAATAAAGCCCTTTCCAGAGTGATGGGGTTGGTTAATGTGCCGGTGGAAAACAAATAAGAAAAGATGAGCAATCGGATGATTTTTCCGCGGATTCTCCGTTGCACTGCCGCACTGCATCGCTTCCTCCCCAGTTTGCCATCGCTTTTCTTGCGCCTTTCGTAATCTTGTGCAAATTGACTCGGATGTGATAATGGTCTAAATTTACTGTGTGTTGGGTTATCCGGAAATTATTGGTGAATTATGCCGGCAGCAACGGAACTGTTCCCGATTTTCCCGTGAGTTAATTAATTGATGGATTGAATGTTTCCCTGCTTAATTTTTTAAATCCTGATAATTAGCTGAATAATTTGATTGGAAAATTTATTTAAAATTTTGTTGAAGTGCCAGTTTTATTCTTATTTCTCTTGGTTTTATATTCTTATGAAGAGGAAGTTGAAATGATCACCTTTACCATTGCTAGTTTGGATAATAGCAAGTTTTGATGAGAGTTGCTACGATAAAAAAATTGCTATTTATTCAAAGAAAACCAAACAGAACGTGTTTAATTACGTTTTATATGGAAATAATTAAGAAGAAACTGCTGAATAAAATTTCAAAGAAATCCACCAGAGAAGTCGGGATATGCACACCCGTAAAAATCGCTTGCCGCATCCCAACAATTAGCTGGCAATAAATTACCGACATTTCAATTGTCAACAATTCTGCCGACGGCGCGTAAGCGAGCGAGTGATACCGCATATGTTTTGGCAAAACTGGCGCTGCCGTTTCAATACAACATGCATCGATGCCTCGTACACACATACACACCCGCGCGCGCGACTCTCCCGCGGTTCTTCTCTTGGACGAGCGGCGTTCCACTGTATATTTAGCAACACACTCAGCCAGAAATATGCGCCTGCCGGTCGAGTCATAACCAGCATGCTCCCGATTTCCATACAGCACAATATAATAAAATATTGCCAGCACATACACACATATCCACAAAACACATTCGAACGCGCCATCATAGTTCATAAACGGGGCCGCTTTTCATTTGATAATACCGCACTCTTCCGGCGCTGGCAGCACGGCGCGCTTGCTCTACTCGGCCGCAGCGAATCAGAGTATAGAATCAAGCGACTTTGGACAACATGCGCGTCGCCGGAAACAGCACTCGTTGGCGCGTTTTGCCAGCAGCCTGTCTGGATTTTTATATGGTTTTTCTGAACATGACGGAAGAAAGTATGATGAAGGAATTGTGCATTGGTTCAGGTTGATTGCGGCTGTTTGGATCGGGACGGTGCGGCTATTGTGGCATCTGCTGGACTGTACTATCCTGCACTTGACAACCGGGTCTATGAGGCTGTTGCGGCTGGAAGAAGAGCAGTGTGATCCCTTGCAGCAGCAGGCGGCAGCCGCGTTTCCATGCTGGACTAAGATGAAATCAGCCAGACCGCAGATCTTGTTACTGGAGGATGTTGCCGCTGTGCAGGCCACTGAGGCGCCCACCGATGACGGTCAGTGTCCATTCGCTCACCCTTTGTAACGGTTATTACTGGTTTCTTCAATTTTTTAAAATATTTTCGCAACTTAGATTTACTCTGTTCTTTCCACATTACGGAATAACAAAATATAAAATATTAACACCTGCAACGTAAAAGAACGGTGCTGAAATTAGTCAGCTGGGTAAAGCGCAGATTGTTGTAATCGCTGGTTTTTAAGGAATTACCCTTAAGCCTTAACCATCGTTTCTTGGCGTTCGTATAGCGGTTCGAATGCTTTGGGGAAAATGTATCGTAAAAAAGCACTTAGTTTTTTGTAATAATTCTGGTATCTACGGACAGGCGAAGTGTAATATTTCCTTACTGCTTCGCATTTGTTTCACGAACTGCGTTAAATCAATTGCATTATGGTTCGCAATTATGCAGATAAAAGTAACCATTAACTAACCACGGGATTTTTTGGGCTAAACGTAAAATTTTGTATTGACCACTCGGCAAGCCTCATAAACCGCACCTACCCAGAGGAAACGGGGCTACTCGTTTTGCTGTATGGATTCCTTATCACGAGGGTCACTACAAGTACTCGTGCAAAAGATTTGGCCCTATATTGGGTTTATAAATATTATTACTGGAATGTGTGAGCTTGAAATGTTTCACTGTAGTCTTTTATCAAGTGTGTACGCATACATAACCGAGAGTATTTATGCATTTCTTGAGGATTGTGAAATTTATATCGTTCGCTAATCCGATCCAAACTGCCAGTTCTTCGACATGTAGTGTGCGAAGGCTCGACTATTCGCTGGATAACAAAATCAACCTTTTTCCGGACCGGAAACTTAACTTACAACTACCAACAAGATTTCACATTTTATTAATTTTAATGTTTACATATGATGATCAAGCCTGTGTTTACTTTGATCCGTTAACCGTTACGGTTTTCGCTTCTACAGCTCTGATTTCAAGGAATTTCCTTCACAGTTACAAATTAAGAAGATAACTTTCGCAATCTTGTTGGTAAAGATATTTCTGAGGATAAAATCAACCAAACCGAATTTTAGCAGTTGATTGTTATGGTGCGGTTTATTGATGCTATAAAGGAGCTTCAATTAATTCGGGTTATTGAAGTCGACTTATGCCATACGCATATACATTGTACATCTACTCGTTAACTGATCTAGTGCACAACTGTGCTCTGCACCAACTGTTTTCACAACTATTTCAAATTTAATAAATTAAAGTATCGGAGAAATGATGTTTTTCATATTTTTTAAAAAAATAACCTACGTCTGTTTGGCCGTTTTTCTAGGTATGATGTAATAGTAACTAATTGCGGGTATTGATTCGAAATTCACGAATGCCAGTGATATCAGATTCTACGTTCAAAATGCTGCTGGCAAGATTTGCTACGGACATTTGTGCGTGCACTGCTGTATTGAATTACGGAAATGCTGTTCAATTAATTAAAAAATTAAATGTGATTATTCCCGCAGACATCGCCGAATACGCTCGTGCGCTGGGCATTAACGTGAAGGACGAAGTGGATCTGGTGTGGATTGCCCGTGAAGGTCTCAACGCATCCCTTCCGCCGGGCTGGCGCGCAGTGTGAGTACACTTATGTACAATGCGCCGTGACTCTCTTTGGCCTCGCTCTCTCTCTCCTTCAAATCACCGCTGCGCGTCATCCACGGCGTTCTGTGGGTGGAAAAGATTGTTTACGTCGCTGCGGCTGTGTGATGATTCGCCGTTCAACACAGCTACACTAATCAGCTTACTCTTTCAGCCAGAAATGTCCTCTTCTGTGGGAGGAATTTAGTCTGTATTTTGACCAGAGTTTTTGCTGGGAAATTCTCAGAATGTTTGTTAGTGAATTCCGCTTGAAATTGCTAATGTTTTTTTACAGTGATTTCGGTAATTATGGAAACAAAACGATGTGTTTTGGTTTTGATCGCAGAGAAGACCAGCCGACGGGACAGATTTACTATTTTAACACGGAGAATGGCGTTTCCGCGTGGGAACACCCGCTGGACACCCACTTCCGGCAGATGGTGGAGCGCGAACGCCAGAACCGGCTACGACGGCGGTGTGTCGAGGAGGTACCGCCCGAGCTGTTGCTGGCCAATGGAGATACCCTGCCACCGCGTCAAGCCTCGGTGAGTCTAACGTTACTATATATTATTTTCACGATTGGCACTGATCATGTCAAACGTAATGTGAAAATATTACTGTTTTATGTTATAAATAAGTTGTATAAGTCAACCGATTTGAGCGCGTAAAATCTGGATAAAGGAAATTATGGAAACATCGTACTGTTAGGACTGTCTGCTGATGCGCGGTGAAAAATTTTTTTAAAAAGCACGAAGTATGTAATCCGTTTTTCGAAAAAAACTTATTGTATTGAATTGTGCCTAGGTACTTGTAAGGTTTCATTCTTCGTTTTGTGTACTTCTGTAAAATGGCATGCGGGCTTTTGCTAATATTTTGGTGCTTTGATAGCTAACAGTATCATAGTACATTTGTCACATCGTGATGTGGTGCCCTCTGTAGCTATTTTAAATCCCTGGTATTAAATTTAATTGCATAATCAGAGTACATATATAAGTGAATATGGAAATGGTTCTTTCTTTCGTAGCTACAAACGGTCTTTCATAGCTGACCGCCTGTGTGGTTTGTCTTTCTGCAGCCGTACTCGCATTTCCGGACATCCTCCCCGGTGTCGCCAACGACACCCGGCAGTCCCACCGGCAGCGGTCCCCCACGCAACGCTTTGCGTCCGCGCGCTGTTTTCGCCCCGCCGCCGCGTTCGCCGGCCGGTGCCGGCAGTGGCGGCAACGTACCGCCCTGGGCGCGGCCCGCCACTCCGCCGGCGCCGACCACCCCGACGCCTTTGCGGCCTTTGTCGGCCACGACGTCCCCCTCACCCACTGCCAGTCCCACACCGTCGGCCAGCCCCGGCGAGTCGCGCCGAAGTCTCCTAAATCTCAACAGCTCCGATACTTCATCGTAAGCCTTACTTACTATATGCAGTTTTATCGTATGCACGAACAAAAACTTTATATTAACAAGGACGATGGTTTATATACGTTAACTTTGCATGGTTTAATTTATGATTTAACATTTTTATTTTGCTTTCGGTTTTTGTTGTACGATTTTATGGCTAATATTTTAAAATATCGGCGTGCAACTCAGTGCAAGTTGGTAACTGTACGAGTGATGAACTCGTAGTGATGAACTGCAGCTATTTTTTGTGCCGTGTGAGGAAAATTTGAGCTGCTTACCTGGCATGCGTTCGTGTTTGCGGGTGTATATTGTACCGGTAAATTTTTTGATAACCCATCCTCCTTCCTGTCATTTTGTCAGTATCCAGGTAGCCTACTTGATCGGTCAATGTGAGTGGTGTGTATCTGTTTGTTTGTCTGTCCATCTATCTTGTTTCCGCTGTTCCCTGTAGTCCCCCCTTCAACCGACCGGCCTCTCCCAATGCTCCTCCAGTTCCACCTAAACCCCAGGTCACACCCGAACAGATGTCGGCCCTTGAGAAGCGCAGGTATGATCATTGTTTTAAAAACCGCCGAACCGTTGTCATCCGTTAGCCGTTACCCTTGCCGGTGTTTGAAATAATGTGCACTTTGACGTTGAACCACGTTTCCTCTTCGTAATTTCATTATAAGCTGATGCTTGGCAAATTAAACGAGATAGCTAACCGGACCCTAAGGTTTTACCGGCGTAATAAGGGATTGGTAACAGATTTTTAAACAGGAAACTGATAAATTAACGTTGCGTGTGCCAAAAGTCAGGGATACCAAGCAAGAATAAGTAATACTTATTTTATTTGAACGTAAAAATGTTGCATTAATCGCATAATAGTAGTGATTCAGGTTCAGATTAATTCGTCAAAGGCTGATTTTCATTATTTCAAAGTTAGATGATTCGTTTTTACTCTAGAGTAGCCATTTCGTGGTAATGCATCCCACCCGGTCGTTAAAGATTGCTGATTGTTGTTGTACAACCGGTCCCTGTACATGTTGATATCATTCTGTACTTTAAATTTTATTGCGCTTTTTGTACACAGGGCCTCGGAATCATTCCCACAGAACGATATGGCGCTGGGTGAGCGGCGACCTTCCAGTGGATCGGCAGCCGTCGTTGGGCAGCTGTCCCCCGCCGCCGCCAGCACGCCGCCGCCCGTGGCGGCCAAACCCAGCGTTGAACGAATCAGCGCCGAGAAAGTCAGAGAAGAGGAGGCGCGGATACGGCGGGAAAATGAGGAGACCATCCGCAAGATGCGTGAACGCCTGCGGCTGGAGAGGGAAGCCGAGGAGAAAAAGCTGAGGTGGGCTGGAGCTTTGCTTTAGAAAAGATAAAGATAAAAAATTTTAGATTCTCTGCGGCTAGCTATAATAAAAAGTATCATATCTTCCAGTTTCGAAATTTTATGAATTGCCGCGTTTTTGGTTGGTTTGTCGATTGTCGCATCAGATGATGGTTTCGTAAATAATTTAGAATCATTGAAGGTATCATAGTGGTCGCGTATCATCAGTATAATAACTTTCTTGTTATCGAATGTCAGGTACATCACTTGAAAAAGCTAAATACTTTGCTCTTTGCTGCAGTTCCAGTTATCATACGATTGATTATCGTTAACGTTTATATGCTTTTGTTGATATGCTTTTCTTGTAGGGAGCAGATGAATGAAGAAATTCGCCTGATGAAAGACAAAATTGCCAAAGAGCGGGAAGGGAAAGAAAAGGATTTACGGTATAAGTTTGTCTTTGTTAGTCGACAGTAGTAATACACAGTTGTGTATAAAGAGTTAAATTGAGACATGCTGGAATCTGTGGAAGTGTAAATAACTTGCGCTGTGCATTCAGAAATGAAATTGCCGGTGAGCTGAAGAGGGTCAACGATAACTTGCAAAAGGAACGAGCCAGTCAGGAAAAAACTGTCCGGTAAGTACGTATATGAAGTTATACAATTTCGATGTTGATCATCCGAAAATTATCTGTACATACGCCCTCGCTTTGATGGCGAATTTACAGGCAGTAGACAATGATCACGCTGGAATATGCACCAGTGATCAGTGAATGCTGTTGATCACTGGATGTGGAGCAGTAAATGTTACATGGAAGATGATTTGTTTGACAGATCTTTTGCCGGCGTATCAGTACAGATTGGCGTAAACACATAGCTTGGACATGTATTCGGTATTACCTAATCATCGGCTAATTTTAGCGAGGCCATGAATGATGAGCTGCGGAGGCTCCGTGATCAGTTGAAGGCCGAAAAGGCCAGCCAGGAGCAGCTATTAAGGTAAGGGAGAGTCCCGCTTACGCGTCAGCATCTCTGCACGTTCCTTCCGGCAAATTAATCGGCATCGTGTGACCAACGACGTCCCACTTAATTCATGCGTAAACACTCTGTGAATGCCATATGACTTCTTGCACTCGTCCATTGCATTGTCTTAAGTTTTTTAAGTGTACATGCTACAGGTTTATTTTTGCGATAATCAGCGAATAATTAGTGAAATTTGTGGTTCTTAATTTTGCTGTGATCTGCGAAATTTTTTTGCTATTAATCTGTATTTCTGTAAAATTTTGCGGTCATAAGCGGTGTAATTTAGCTTCATCCGGATGTTGAATATATTGCATTCTGGATTTGTAGAGACACGTTGCGCGAGGAACTGCAGAAAACAGAAGAAGCTCTGCGGAAAGAGGAGCTGGATCGGCGTATTGAAGCGGAAAAACGGGAACGCGCCGAACTGGAACAATTGAAGAAATCCATGGAAGCGGAAATCAATAGTCTACAGGAGATTCACCGCAGACGTGTCGAGGAGATCCGCCAGAAACACGCGCAGGAACTTAAACAGGTTACTTTACACTTTTCTTTTTGTACATTCAGCAAATTTTTCTTTGGCGAATACAAATGAATTATACTCTCAAAGCAAAAAGTATTTGTTTGATATCATTTCCGTTGTTTTGGAACATAATGCGCGTTTCTCGCGCTTTTCTCATGTTTTTGAAACACATGTTTCTGTTACAGGTGGAGCAGGAACTGGATAAAATGAACCGAGAACTGGATAAGATCAAGATGGAAGCAGCTGATGAAGCATTTTTCAAGAAAGCGCAGGTAGGGTTTCCGTGCTCTGGATTGTCCTTCATCCGTGCCCTTGTGTCAATGCCGTTTGAATTTGGGAAGCCGTTGTGCGTCAGTCGTTTCGCACCGCATGAACCAGCCATTTGTCTCCTTGTCTTTGAAGATTGATGCCCTTGAAAAGCAAAAAGGAGTCCTAGAAAGCCAGATTCAGGATCTGCGCAAACAGGTAAAAATTCCACCCGCCGCAGCCTCGAAAAACATAATTTGTTCAATGTGTCCGGTGTGCACTTGCGGTGACTGTGTTCGATCGCCTTGTTTGCCGACCTTTTATGCACTATTTGCCGCTCGCTCGCGCATCCCGTTTTTACCGAACCGAGTAATCCACGCGTGCAATATAAAATATAAACCAGCCTGCAGCTTGCATTTTGGAGTAATGCAAACGAAATACGAGAGTAAAGGAATTGTCAGCTTTGTTTCAGGTTTGTAGTTTGCTGCATTTATAACACTTTATACGCGCTTTTGTCAGCTGAGACCATGACGATTGTCTGCAGACTCTGCAGCCTTGCACTATAATGCAGGTGCTTTTTATATGGGTATGTTTTATTGTTACGCAGGAAAATGAGGTGAAACAGCAATGCGATCAGCTCAAAGAAGAGCTAAGAATGTTGGCGAAGGACCTTAAACAAAGTCAAGTATGTACGGCCCAGTACCTGTACACTGCACAACGCCAGTGACATATTTCTTTTTTGGCAGATGACTCTGGAAAGGCTGGAAAGACAGCGCACCGACATGGAAGAAGACATGTCTTTTCTGCAGCGCGCCAAACAACGCTACCTCGAACGCGTCGAGTACGGAGCGGCTTCGGCATCTTTGATGCAGGATGTTAATGGCATGCATACTTGCTTTTGTAGTCAGTTGAAGACAGTCGTGGAGGAGCATCTCGGACCGATAGCGGAAGGCAGTGGTGAGGCGCTGACTGACGCAGCCGGTCTTCCTGCCGACGCACTCACAAACGAGACAGGTGAGGCACTGTGTTGCAAGTGATCTCACTCAAATGGGGCTATTATTTAGTAGATATCCATGTTATACTGGTAGAACTAAAACATCAAATTTTCATACTTATTTTTCCCATGCCAAAGCGGGTGTTTTTATCGTTTTAATTTTTCAGGGGAACTTTCAGAGCCGCTAGATTTGTCGGAGTCGACGTTGATGGCCAACGGGCCGGTGTTTGCCGACGAACCAGCCCACAGCGGCGTTCCCGTTGGCGTTGACCTCGATGACCCCATCAGCGGCTTCGCGCTGCCAACGGCCCGTCCGCGTAGTCCGCAGCGCGAACGCTCACCCTACTCCTCAATTATCCGGCGTCACTCGTCGCACCGCAGCCTGTCACCCCGCAGCAACAGCAGCAGTCAGGCCACTGGCAACGGGTACGCTTGTCTAATCGCCTGAATATCGAGTATCACACACGGACTAAGAGCTGAATCACCAAAGTGCACATTCCTTCCGTACGTCGCGCTTATTCCGTGTATTTACATTAATTATGTAGCGTCTATGTGGTTTGTGTGAAAATGTGTGTGGGGACATTCTGGCGCGCATCATCCACACTAACGTATAATCAACTAGGTTAACAGTGATTTCAGCTGGTTGTAAGTTGTAACTAACCAATCTAACCACACTAATGCGCGGGTTTACCGTAGCCGCCGTGACATCCGCGCAGTAACATCCGGCCATGTTGTTAACGTACGGAACCTGCTGCGCGAGCTGCTGATCGATGAAGCTTCCGTGAGTTACTGTAGCTCTTAAAATAATACTATCCGTTCCGTAACGTGTGTTGTGCACCCACAGTTCTTTGTTGCACTCTATCTGTGCCCCACTAACACTGTCCACTGTCTGGCAACGCCAACTAACCTGATTAACCTGTACAAGTGCGGCATGAACGTGGTGATTAACACGGACGGCAGTGGCCAGCAGCGACTAAGCGACTGCCCTCCTCCCGCTGCAGGCTGTCACTGGTCAGCAGTCATGCTGAGTCCTTCGCGCCCCCCATCACCCTCCGCAACCGGTTCGCCTCTTACGATGAAGCAGCCGCCCAATCGGCCTTTGCTCCCGCTGGCGCCGGCGCCAAGTCCAAGCAGCGACTGCGATCCCGAAAAGAGTTCGTATTAGTCCATTGACGTCGGCGTTCTGTGTTCCCCTTTTGCAATTACTGTGTGCTTGTTCCCTAGTCGACCGAAAAGTGATACCACTACGGCGCCCTGACGCGTGTCAACTGGTCTGCCATGACCCGTAAGTGTGCACTGCCCCGTAGTCACCGTTCTGACTAATCTCTAGAAAACCTAAGGAAAATCTTTTGATATCCCGCGCCACAGTAGTGTACCCATCGTGTGTTTGGTTCGTAGAGGTTCGTACATTCTTCAAAATCAGCTGGATGCCTTTAAACTATGGATTGCCAAGCGAACGTACTGAAGCCGGCAACGCTTGTTGTGTCGCGCAGTTGTTTTCACGGCGGGTGATTGATTTGGCGATTGTGACACATCGTGATAGCTCTCTTTGTTTCTGGTTCAAAGTAAATTTTTTTTTATCTTATTGGTTGTCATTTTTGGTGCACAGCTGCAGTGAATAATAAAGGTTTAACAAATTTTCGACGGTCACGTATGCCTGCTATAGTTGTGTTTATACAATATTTATCGGCCAACGATTAATATTGCGGGACTAATGTGCACGTTTAAGGATCAAAATGATAATGTTCGTTTGTATATCGTAAACATTTAAATGAATACTTAATGTTATCCAAAAGTGACCAAAACATATCATACAAAATCCGTCTCTGTATTTGCTCCAATTTAATTTTCTCATGTTGATATGAGCAACAAAATGCGATATTCCATTAACTGTACTGCTGCACCATCTTGTTAAATACTTGTAGTAACATTTAAAAAACTCCAAACAATGCTATTTCTTGGCAAACAGAAAAGCTAAGAAACCACGACAGGAAAATTGCAGTTAACACAATAAATACAACAACAGTCACATCAAAGTTTAAAGGTAATTGGAGAGCATGTCCAGAGCCATTGGCGTAAGTCTGATCAATCCCACAATCAGGGCGAAAGCTACAGAAAAAAGAAAATCTGCATTAATTGATTATTGATTAACCACCCCGAACACGTCTTTAAGGTTAACTGAATACTATACAGCCTGTAATACCATTTTATACCAAGACAGAGATCTGAGTTTTTCGGTAAGAGTTACACTTTCCAACTTACTGCATTCCTTTACTTGCGCGTCAAAAACATGACAAACCTTGAAGCATTATGGTTGTTACACTTTATCGTATTTACACCTTTCATTAACTTTTACTGTTTATTTAATTGTGCCGGTGCGGATGGCACTGGGTCGCACTGCATAGTTATTAGTTACTCGTATTCCCGTTTACGGAGAATCATACAATCAGCATCAAGTTACCATCGTAATAAACTTCTTTGCAATTTCAAAAGTCCACTTCTGGAGTCAATTTAAGCTACAGGGTAGGTAAACGGTACAGCGTACAAGAAGTTCGTGCTAGAGCGGGTACCGTATATAAATAACATAATCTCAAATTCTCATAATTTTCTTGTAAGAAGATTAGAAGAAGAAATTATTAACGACGAACCGATCACATTCTGCTGTACAGCTGCGCTTGCGGCCTGCCGTTCCATTTCTAGTTCGTCCTCCGACTGATGCTGCTTCTGCCCGAACATCATGGCGTTCCCTCAAATTAAAATCCTCCAACAAGCAAGTCTTAAGAGGAGCAAATAAGCAGATTAACGACTTGTAAAGTAAAGAATAACCAGATGACGCAAGAAACTTCAGTGAGAACTGAGAACTGAGAAGATTTAGGTATTATACTAGTAATTTTACCTGACAAAGTTTTTTTCAGTAGTAACGAGCCGAGGGCCATCTCTTTGCATCGAGCTTCGCCTCGCACCGCCTCCCAAGATGCGTCATGGCGCTGACAGTTTCATTTGGCTGCAAAAGCCTGCAATGATCCAGGTTCCAGTTTTTGTCAGCTGATTTTGCGCTTACGTAATCGTACAATCACTAAATTAATATTCTGTTATCATTGTAGCATTTGCCATTTGGTCGGCCGACACCGGGTTTAAGCTCAACATTTCTGCAGCCGGTTACGGTCGATGTGGAATGTTATTTAATTGACAGTTTGCTCTCTCGCCTGGACTGAACGTGTTCCAGCTACGTGCTCGCGGCAGCTGTAATCGAATCTGCAGTTTTACGAAATTCACCGCAATGTCTTCCGCTCCGAAGATCCCCACCGTCCAACTGCCATCCGGTGCTCGCATGCCCGTTGTCGGCCTGGGAACATGGAAGGTAATATTCCCATGAAGCGCCGGTAAGAAGAATCTGGTCGCTTAAACTTGTGGTTGCGCTTTGTGTGCAGTCGAAACCGGGCGAAGTGAAGCAAGCTGTCAAGGACGCTATCGACGTCGGCTACCGACATTTCGACTGCGCCTTTATCTACCAGAACGAGAATGAGATCGGAGAGGCATTCGCGGAGAAATTCAAGGAAGGTGTGGTGAAACGGGAAGATCTCTTCATCTGCAGCAAAGTGAGTCGTAACGGTGAACGCCAACAAACGGCCTCTAGCGGTTTGCATTTCGTCATGAAATTATTATGTTAAATGTACAGAGTACATAGCAAGTGGCTACATGCCAGATGCTCTTGAGTTCAACAGATCTGATTTCTCTAATATTTACTGCAATTGCCTGCTCTTGTTTTATTGTACAATCATTAATAATTTGTGCCGATCTGTTTTTCAACAGTTTCTGTTAGTGTTTATACGAGTATTTGTCTAAAAACCTAATTGCTGTACGAGTAGTGTTTTGCTGAATATTCTTGAAATAGAAGTATATGGCTCCTGTCTCATTTTTGCGCGTTTTTTAACACGATCTTTTTCATAAAAATAAAATCCAGAACAATATAGTTTTCTTTCGTATTTAGTTTTTGGATTTTCATTTTATTCACAATTATTTATATTCACTTTTGTTTGTAACTTACTTTTCGCTTTTATAATTTTTTTTATGTGCGACACTTTGTATGGAAAACGTTGATTTGTTCGACTTTATTTCATCCTATCCTGGCTTTCTATTAGGTATGGAATACTTTCCATTCCAAAGAAGCCGTCAAGAGGGGCCTGGCGGAGACTCTGAAATCATTGCAACTGGATTATCTGGATCTGTATATCATCCACTGGCCCATGGGATATCTGGTAAGGAAGCGCTAAAGAAAGAAAGAAAGCATTCTAAGAAACCGGCATATTGATATCACGGCAAAGCAAGTTTGTGTTAATGTAGCAATAGTACAGCAGTATTATGAGACGGAAGCTGCTAATTGTAAAGCTGATAAAAAGTTATTGTGTTGTATAACGATACCCCCTTCGTTTCGTTAATAACGACGGGTACTGCCGTTTAAATGTTCGTTAATTGTACCCCGTCGTTAATTCTATCGTCAATCGTACCCCTTCGTTGATACCGCAACCTGCTTATTGTGTTGTATATACACTTCTGTTTGCAATCGTATAGGTAATTTGCATTTAATTTTACATTGGGTCCATTTTTTACAGCTTGGTGCAATCACTGCAATGTGCAGTCAAATTATTGCTCCTACTCCTAGATTACTTACTATTCTGATTCGTCATTTTTTTGATAGGCTTTTTTTGATTTCTACTTTAATCAACGGGTTTCCATTGTATGTACTGGTTTACGTTGTAGATTTTAATTTTAATCTGTTAGCGCAGGCTTAGTGCACTACTCGAAGTAGTGAAGAAGATATGTGCTTGTTACTAACATGCATCCAGATAACAACCGCAGCTAAAATGCGAAAACTGTCATAAACCATGGGCGGCACTGATTACTAGTATTCCATATGCAGGAAGGCGGCGACATCGTTCCATGGGACAAGGATGGCAAAATGCAGCACAGCGATATCGACTACGTAGAAACCTGGCAGGTGAAGACTAATTTGATAACTATTAAATATTTGCTTGAAGCCAGAGCGTAATCTAATCAGTCAGACATGTCTGTGATTTGCCTTTTTGTATCCAAGTGGTGCCGCACATTGCATTAAATATTTTGACCTTGAAATTAAGTACAGCGTTACATTTAATGTCCTGATTTCGCTTTTTACTTAGGTAAATTCCGCAAAAGTTGAAACACTAAACTGATCTTAGGCGGTTTTGATTTACATACGAGTAATCTTCCATAAAATATCCTTTTATTTCTTAGGCACTGGAGGAAGTGCAGAAATCCGGTAAAGCCAGAGACATCGGCGTGTCCAACTTTAACGTGGAGCAGCTGAAGCGCATCCAGGCCATCAGCAGCCTGCCGATCGCCGTCAACCAGATCGAAGTGCACGTTTACAACCAGAATAAGGAGCTGATTCAGTACTGCAAACAGCACAACATCACCATCGTCGGCTACTCGCCGCTGGGCAGCTTCGACCGACCGGATGACGGCTTGACCAGTGACTACCCGCCGCCCCTGGAGGACAGCTCGGTGAAGGGCATTGCCGAGAAGCACAAAAAACAGCCCGGTCAGGTGAGTCTATGTATCGCCGACTAGCGAGTACATGTACTTATTGGAAATTACAGACGATCGTGTATTGTTGTGACTCCTCAGCGTAAGCAGTACGGAAGGGCCTCTAACCAAACATTTTTAAGAAATCGCGATGAAGAACAGATTTACATCGATTTTGAACTTATTATGATTATGGAATCTGAAAAAATAATAACTTATTAAGCAATAAAATAGTTTCACTACAGTTAAGAAATAGTAAATTCTTACAGATTTTGTTGAAGTATTTACTGCAACAAGGCTACGTTGTAATTCCCAAGTCCGTGCGGAAAGAGCGCTTGCAGGCAAACCTTCAGGTAATTTGCTTGTTCAATTTCGATTAAATAATAATGTATCTTCACTTTGCTGGCTTTGTCACTGGATTTTTCTTGCAGTTGTTTGACTTTGAGCTGGACGCTGCGGATCAGCAAGCCTTGACCCAGCTGTGCAAAGGTGGACACGCTCGCGCCTGCACCATGAACCAGTGAGCTGAGTTATTAAGCTGGCGGCGGCGCGAATGCGCGAGCTAATCAAGTTTTGTAGTGTAATTTCATATTTTATTTTCGAAAAACAGTGTTGATTTACCGTTGAGAAAAAATCGAAATTTATGGTCAGTGTGGTAACGATGGACTTTATTACGTGTTCGGTTGCAGAGACTGGAACCACAAGCATCATCCGTTTCCCAATCAGGGAAAGATCCGGGCACGCGGCGCGGTGATTCAGTAGATTAATTTTAAGTCAAGCTTCCCTGCTCAGTGAAAACGACTTTTTTTGTAGCCTTTTGGCACTTTTTTTTGTTGAAATATCCAAAAACGTAAGTCGAATTAGGTTTGCTAGAACATCGCTGTTGCACAGAACCGGTTCTGCATGCAGTTTTGCTTCAGTTTTCCGAAACTAACAATCCGCCAGCATACAAGTATTGCAGATGGCTTGAAAATGAATTGTCATCATGAAAGCTGCTCGGTGGTGAATGGAACCTATCATGCAGTTATCTAATTAAAATCGAACTACTTAACTACATAAACGGTGACGACAGAGAGTGCACTGCATGGCGCAGGTCAACGCTTGCTTGGCTGTCTCGGTATGAAAAAGTAACAAATTGCTCTTTTCCATCGTGGTAATCCTCTTCATCATTTGGCGTTCGCAAATCGAAAATCGCATACTAATATATAAAGGGGTTATGTGAACGATGAACGAATTTTTTTTAACTGAACTCTCTATATGTGGGCAGTAATCAATGTCTTTCCTTAGAGAGCCAAAATCCTGGTAGCATGCAAACAGTTATTGCAAACAAACCCGGAACCTGCAATGATTATAAGAGTAAGCATTCATACGGTCGTACGACAAGCATTATGGCTGATTTACCCAAGCCGCTGGTAAAAATAAAATCTGTCTTCCGGTGGCCCACGTTAACGTTACGGGCATTCGCGGACAGCTGTTCTTACAATCAGCGCGCACCCGCTGCATGCAGCTGCAGTATAATTATAAACGGAACTAATTTGCGCTAGCTACCACTAAACTTCACGTCTTCGAAGGACGTATCCCTGTCTTCCTGATTGCCATTCGCTTTTATTTCGGAGCTGCCGTTTTACCATTGGCCACTCGTTTGCCGGCATCGATTCTTTTAATCAAATTTCATCCCACCGGCGATTTCGGATGCTTTCACGATTGATCTCCCTCGAAGAACATCTCCCGCGCCATCCATTGTCACATCCAGACCAGTCACCAAATGCTCACACTGCTATCCAGTGGGGCCAGATCGCGGACCCTGAATATACCGGTTTCAGCTTCCTGCGCGAGGAACTGCGATTCCATTAAGACAGTGAGAAGCGCCGGTGCTTGAAGAGTACGGCAATGTCTTCCTCCCGGATGTGGATAGACCTTCTTGAACTCGGTAATAGCAAATGTCAAAGGATAAATTTCTTTTCAAGCGACTGGACGCCCTTACCGTGCAAACCTCGCAGGCGAAGGTTTTTACAGTAACCGCCACAACGATTCTTTGTCTGCGTTCTCTTCGCTACTCGTACTGGGTACTAGTTGGGCATTCGTTTCTGTTTTAAAATATTACGTATAACAGAATATGCATTCTATGGGACGTGTTCTCTCGGTTCCCGAAAACGCCAGATGCGCTTTCCGCGGCAGGATTGTTCGATATCTGTCGGCTCTGACTCATGAGAGGTGGTACCATTTATTTGGCAGATTGACACGTTCCCGGGCGCTAAACATACTGTACATACCGTACATACGTCATGTAAGCTACCGTCAGCCTTATTTAATATTTGCACATCAGTCGTGTCTGATTCCAGCTTTTAGCCGGCGCTATAGATGCTGAAATGGGTCGATGGTATTCCTGCCGTTGCTCCCGCACACCCTGCAGGCAGCTGCAAGTAAGTACATTTAAATATCTGTGTTCTGCACTATTCTATTGCTGCTGCTTCAGCTCCGATGATCCTGCAATAAATTCGTTGCCACAGTACAAAGCCCGGAATATAGATCATCATCCGGTTGCAGGTAGATTCTGCTGTTTTTGGTAGGTTAGCGTTTTTGGTTAGCGTGACCGTGAGTCCGTAAGTGAACGTTGGACTTGTTGGCGCTCCAAAAGGTGTACCCAAGGTTTTTCCGCAAAGGTTTCTGTGGAGTCATGTTTGCAAAAGTCTCGCCATTTGTTTCAGTTTTATGTAAAGTGCGTATTGTTAGCATTGTTCGACTGATTTACTACTAAGCACATTAACGCATCAAGATTTTTGTGCATCTGCAGAATACGTACATTTGTTCTTTGACCTTTGTGTTCAAATACAGATTAAAGTAAGCAAGCTTCGACAGACTTAATGGTTATTAAGGATCATCTGCTGCGCACAATCAACACGGAGATATGGACCATGGAGATCCAACCGGGAAAGCAGAAGATCTCGCGCTTCATCGATCGCTTTGACGTCTGCTGGGAATCCGTTGTCGATTTTGCTGTCCCAGCGCTCCTGCCGCGGTACGCAACTATATTAATTTTGCCGAATGACATGAATGTACAGAAAATAATGTTTAGCGTGATTCTACCGGTGTTATCAGCCTAATCTGCGTAAGTAGTGCCAAGTCACAACGAACTTACAAAACTGAAATCCATCAGCCGAATCTGCGGTACTCGTATGACTTCTTCGCATCACCTTACATCTTACGGTTCCACCCAGATGGGTTCCATCAACCGTTGGGTCTTCGAGTACTTCCATGACCGTTTGCGCAAATTCGCTCTGGGTTTATGCTGTGCTGTAATGCCGTAAACCAGAAGGAATTTCCGCAAACAGTGACTTCAGCTGCATGTTAATTCCATTTCGAGACATGCTTACCAGGTTAGTCTCATGGGAAGAGACATGGACAATCTGCACCTACGTATACATACCCAGGTAACCCAGCAGATCCGTACTTTTCTAGCCACAATCTTTTTGTTTAAAACCATGTCTCTGTAAGTTTTAGTAAGTTAGTACTTCTCAATCGTACACTGTACGAGTTACTCAGTTAGTATAATTATTGTATTGTACGTATAAAGTCACGTCAGTAACTCGAGCAGTACTCTATCTGAATTAGTGAATTTACACAATCCAGCAGTCAACGAGTACGAACGTCTTTCTTAATTTGCTACAATTAATTTTCATAAACGTACAGTGTAGCCAGTTTATTAAGTACACTACTTTTTTATTTTCTTATTATTGTATAAATCTACGCTAAGTTTGTCTACGCAACCAATTTAACGCAACCTTATGAATATGTATCTCGGATGGTTTAGTCCGCAGCCCGAGGACTAGTTCTACAGACTCTATGAATGACAGTCAACCTTTAATAATTGGAACTGCACCTGAAACTCTTGCAACACCTGCAGAGTCTCAAGCAAAAAAGGAATGAAAGGAGGTGTCAAAATGCCGTAATTGCAGATAGAAAGCACGTGCAACTCTCTTTCGGGCAGCCCGAACCATATTCACTGCCGCCGATTCATATCACGAGTATCACCTGCTTGACCCTGGGTGCTGACGCCGACTGCTTTCGTCCGGTCTTCGTAATGATATCGTACTTCTGACATTTTATATTGTTAGTTCTGATCGACATTGAAATCTCGTTTCCATTAATTTGTTATCGACCAAGATGTCAGGACTTCTTTGCATAATATTGCTTATGGCATCCTTGTGGACTCCATCTTGCGGCCTGCGGTGCCACTGCTGGAACTGTCCAGACGGTGTCTGCACTACCGTCGGAAAAGGGCGCTGCTTTACGCGCTCTTGGACAGACAGGCACAACCAGGTGGTGACAGTATGGGGCTGCCTCGATGAGGAATCCCTCATTCCCCCGCTGCGTCCCTTCCTCTGCGAAGGGAACTACGTGAAGCCCCATATCAACACCGTGAGATGTTGTCGCGATGCCGATCTGTGTAATCTGCGCCGAGATCTCATTATGGCCCCCAACATCACCACCACCTCTGCCACCACGACAACCACTGCCGTCGCGATCCCAACAGTCGTCGCCCTTACGCCGCCGGATGTTCCTCGCAGCATCGATGATGTGATCTTCGTCGATAACCGCACGACGAATGCCGGGTACCCGTTTGTCTTTGAGACGGAGGAGGAAACCGAGTTGGACCACTTGAGCGACGAGGGATACGGTCGGTATTCGTTTCTTCGCTTTTGTTCAATGCTGTTGCCTATTGAAGTTTTAATCATTTGTTTTACTTTTAACCGTTTCTCTTTTTAGTAATGCTGCAGGTGTTTTAAATGCTCTTGTTTACCATTTTATTATTTTTATGGTTTCTACCTTCGGTTTGTTGCCCACTTTATTATTGTTTCTTTGATCTATTTTGTATGGTGTATTGACTTTTTAATTTTACTGCAGTATTCAAATATGAAAACCTGATAACTTAAAACAAAAACAACATAGTTGGTGCCAAACAGCGGCGCCAACAAACCAACACACGCAGACTAAATAACAGGGTAGGATTTCTTCGGAAACTGATCTAGTACTGTACTTCATGACATCTTCCATGAGTACTACTACTTTGCTTTATCTAACCAGGAAAAGTGAAAAGGCAATACTGGAGAAAGGACAGTCCAAAAACAGTTGGTTGTAATCGTTATCTTATATTTATGCGACGCCAGCCAATCACTTGGAGTGTGGCGGCATTTAATCTTCGTCGGTAAACCAGGCTTCGTCGTCGGCATTATTAGTGTTGCTGACCGGCTTGGACAGTTCCGTTGGTATGACATGGTCTTCGCTGTCCGGAGTTTTCTCCGACGCCGCAGACAACCGCGGCGGCGAATGAGCGGTTTGTGGACTGTCGTCGAAATGGACTTTTCTTGACGCAGCTTTTGGGGTGGTTTCTGTATGTTAAAAACTCACTTTGTACACTCGTACTCGTAGATCTTGTAGATTTACATAGTCTACTCTGTAAATGCTAATTCAAAGATGGTTCATCAGAACTGTCACCAGCACTTGCTTTGCGCTGTGGCTAAAGGTTTAAATTTTCGAAAATAGTTCAAAGAACCAGTTAAACAACGAAGTCAACAAAACTCATATAGGGTCTGTTTACTGTAGGATCGTCAGCAGAAACTACTGACAATGCTTTAAATGCACTGCTTTTATTCCATTACCAGTGATGCTTGTGCAGCACCAGCTACATCCCTACATCCTTCGCTTTGCTTGCGACGTATACAGTACTGGCGGTTTTGCGGTAGCGTATTGTTTCATACAAAGCTTGAAAGCCCGCAGCTTATAGTATGTCAGTAAATAAAAATTTACAAAAAAGAAAATATTTTTAGCTTTGTTTGCTGTAACCGAGCAGACTCGCGGTTATGCACGAAGGTGAGCTTTAGTAAGCAGCAAGTACTCGCTGAGATACTTGTAACCGTATTGTACTTACGATTTCGCTCTGCAGACATGTCCGGCGAGCGCATGGGCGTAATGTTGTAGGTGGTGATTTCCGTGATCTTTTGCGACTTGTCATCGCCAATCACTTGACGGCCAGTTCGTGTTCGGATGCGGATCTTACTGGCAGCATCCAAGAGTTCGGTGCTGGAGTATTCCGTCGGCGGCCGGTCACGGATATGGTTCTCGATGGTGCTGCGCGCCGCCTGCTCAAAGCACCCAAGGCTGATAGGTTAATGAAGCACCAGTTTAAAACTTATACAGTACTGCAACTAAATAAACAGAAACTTACAGTCTAAACTTAACTTCCCCTTTACTTATATATGACTGTTAATTTATGAAAATGCCGGTGCGCTTCGCTCGGTTCGCTGAACTCACCCCGTATTTCGCCAGCTTGTTCTGCAGCTGACTGTGTTCATCGCGCAACCGGCCAAAAATTACATCCCGCTCGCGATCAGACACAGTCGTTGTGCCCTTCTGAATGCCGTACTCCGCCAGCTTCTTATCCAGCGCCCGTTCCAACTCTGACTTGAGATCAGTCAGCATAGCGGGATGCGCCTGTACCGCTGCCGACAGCCGCGGCGTCAGATTGCCCTGATTCTTCCGCACTCGACTGTGCACTTGCACCTGTTGTACCTGCAACCCCCCTCCGGCCGGTCGCTCTGTGAACCCTGCAATCCGCTTTTCCAGTTCTTGAATCCGTTTCTCCTGTTCCTCGTTCATCATCTGCAGACGCAGTTTCTCCGCTTTATGCGCTTTGTCGTCATCCTCCGCTTTTTTCTTCCAACTGCGCTCCAGTTCGGTTAAGGAGTTTTGATGCTCGTCGTGAGTCTCATTTAACCGAACCTGCCACGCGGATTCCGACGAGCGCAACTTCGTTTCCAAATCTGTGACACGGCGGTGGACAGTGTCAACGGTGTCGTCAGTGTCTTTTGTGCGGGTTTCAACCAGTTTCTGCCATTCCGATTTGAGCTCGCTTAAGGCTTTCTCGGATTCGGCATAGTGGCACTGGAGCGCGGTGAGGGATTTGCGTAGGTGCTCTACTTCGGCCTGTTGGCGACCGTACAACTCTAAGAGATTCTGAGCGGGAGGAGACGGTTTCGGAAGGAGTGGTTCCGGCGTGGATTCGGTGTCGTTGTCAAATACACAAGCGTCCCGTGTATCGGCACCTACAAGTTGAACGCGACAATTGTAAGCCAGCTTTGCAGTCATGCTCGAAGTTTTAGTAACCAGTAATTTGTTGAGTTTGCGCAACAAAACGATTAAAACACAAACACTGATTTTGGGCAAACTGTAAGTTACAGCAATAGTAGCAACACCCGCGTCGTAGACACACCATGACACGGCCATGGTTGTCGTCGACACTGGTATTGCTATTGCCGCAGTTTTTCAAAATTGTATAATAATTTTTAACATTAAACCTAAGAAAAACCAATGAAAAAGCGGTGGCGATTTATGCATACAACGTTCTGTATTTGAGCTATCGAGCATATATATCGTATGATCATGTTTGTCGTGCAAATCGGTGATTGGCTCACGACACGGCGCACACATATTATATATATCATACAAAATGGGCGATAATTTTACGTGGTCTTAATTGTAAGATATCATGTGCGAGCCCAACGTTATCTTACTGCTGTTGTTCCACATTTCTTTTCTGATTTCAACTGATTCTCAATACGCGATTCTGAGTTTCTGTCATTTCTCATTGCGCATTTGCTTAGCTTTCTCCCGCACCGATGCTGGTTTGCGCCGACTCGCGGACCACCAAATGGGCCACGCCACTGGGAAGGCCGAAGATGGTCTGTTCGTTTTGACTAGAGCGCTGCTGCTGTGGCGGCCCACTCTTCCGCTCTTCACTACACGCCGCGTCCCGCATTACACTCTTCCGTTCATCCCTAACCATGGCTACACTCGTCCGTTCCTGACTATCGCGCCGCTGCTCTACCTGTGCCGTGAGCTCCGTACCGGTTCGATCCTCCCGTCGACACTCCGCCACCCGCTGCACCTCCTGCAACAGCGTCTGCAACTTCTCCAACACGACGCTCTGCTCTTCCGGGCGACAGGCGTTGGTGGACTGTGGCACACTGGCCGAGTATTTGGAAAGGTCATCGTTGGGATGCCGCCGGCAGAAGTGTGTCTCCAAGTATTTGCGTTCGATGAAGGCTTTGTCGCACACTGGACATTTGTGGTAGCTGCCCTTGGCGGCACTGTTGATGATCTCCTGTTGGGCGATCATCAATTTGCGGCGCTTCTTCAACTCGTCACGGCTGGTGTCCAGTGTTTGTCGCAACTGGCATACCTCGGTAGTCAGACTGCTGATGGCAGTGTCTTTTTCCTCAATCAGAGTGGTGGTGGAGGTGGAGAGAGTGGAAAGGTCACGCTGCAAACGGTCTTGCACGTAAAGAAGGTATTCCAGCGACAGCTGCATGGTTTGGAAGAGTTTTACGAACTGCGGATGTATCTCCACCGATCTCTAAAAAATATCTCGTAGATATAAGCCGAACAGCTTAAGGTGTAGTAATCAAAGTTTATGGTTAAGAAGAAGAAGAATTATAGGGTAGAAGTATGGGGTAGAACCTTGACTGGGTTTTGTATTGCAGTTACGGGGTGTGACTCACCGCCGCGTAAGTTAACAAGTACAATTCAAAGGTGGCCATTCCATTCTGTACGCAACTTTTTTTCGCAAATAAACTTCTGGTTAGTTTTTCTCGCCGCTCTTTATGTCTATTAGTGCGGTTTAATTAGTTTTCGTAAACTGACTAGTTGCACATAAAATTGGTTCATTTTCAAAATTGTCGTAACTTTCGCTCGGTTCATTGCTTATGGTTGGTGCAGCATCTGTACAGCTGGCAAACGCAGACCGAAACTGTTTTTCTGACCACATACAGTAACCTTTGCGACAGCTACAAAACTGCACAATATCCTTATACATTTTTAACTACTCTCCACTTCCTTATATTACAGACACTGGTTTTGCACGCTTTAGGTTAAGTACTGTAGCACACTTATGTATTAACTATTAACTACATTAACAATAAGATCCAAGGGTAGCTTTATTGAAATGTTTCTTCTGATAAAGATTGTGATAACATCAAATTGTCCAGCCGATAATGGAATAATTTCTGGACGTAGAATCCAAAACAATTAGAAATCCTCAGGATGACAGTTACTGCATCTCAATTCCCTGTACAGTCTGTACATTGCACAATGTTTAGTGCGGTTGTATAAGATCTGCAACCAGGAAGTGTGCAAACCACCGCCCTATTTGGTCGAAATGATCAACTTTTAAGGATTTTGTCATCGCATTATAACCTCCGGGAACCGAAGCGAATCCAAGCCAGAGCGAAGCAGAAAATCGGAAAAAGTACACTGGCAATGCGTCTGAAAAACGTTTTTGAGCGGATTCAAAACGTTAACATGGCAATACTCAGTGTTAGCGGTGTAGGTTTTTTAACATTTGTTCTGAAAACGGTTGATCTGTTTGAATATTCTCTTTTTCTTAACATTTATCTATATTTTTACCGACCAGACATTGAAGTCTCATTAAACGGGTTGTCAACTCTTGTTATATGAATGAATGCGAAAAACCATGACTGAAAAATTTTGTCCCATTCTTAACTATGGAGGAAAATGTTGAGCAAAAAATACATTCACTAGAAGTATATATATTTCATTCAAAAAATACTCTGTACTCGCTAAGCGAGTACAGAGTGAATGCTTGTGCGCGCAAAGGCACTATAGCTGAAGAAGTATAGCACTTGCAAAGCTACAATTAGTATTCCAGAACGAAAAATACGTAATTTCAAAAATAAAGCAAATAAATGTTCGAAACTGTACTATATAAGCCAGGTAAAATTCTGCATACCGCAGAGAACGAAGTGTGTTACTCGATTGTGTACCAGTTCTTCCTCGAGATCGAAAAAGGCCAGCTGAGTGAGATTCTCCTGGAGACTCCTGACATCCTGCGACTTGTAGACCTTCTCTAGATCCAGCGCCGCCAGTTTGCGCCAGTCGAGGCGTTCGTACTTCCGCCGGAAGATCATGGAATAATGGTCATCGATGTGCTCCAGTCGGCTGGGAGTGTGCCCGTTGGAGCCGTATGGAAGGGTCAGCGGGACGGTGTGGACGGAGGGATGCGGTGCGGAGGGAAGCTGCGCCGGGCCGCCGCTGGCCGACGAGGGACGTCGCGGAGGAACTGCGCCGCTGGGGTCGCTGGGACGCGGCTTGGGGCTCTCCATTCACAATCACTGCCAGAACTTTTACGTATACGTCATTATATCCAACACACTACAATTAAATAATCCCAATGCGCGCTCTTCGTATATTTATCGATATTCGAGTTTTTCTTAAATAAATTCGACGCTTAGCATTGCAGGCGATTCACCGTTTACAAAAGCATAAAAATATTATTAGTGTCTAAGAAAACCATGAATAATTATTAAGTACGTAACTGCAAGTCAGCACGTATTAGAAATTACAATAAGTATTATTATTTTGCACACACTTGTGGTTACAGTAAGTGCCTATTCCGTCAATGCGGAATATTATGTAGGTGCTAACTAAAAGTATTCCCAATAATTTTACGCATTAATGATTTATTATCGAGTTACTATTTACTCTCAAAGTGAGCATAATTAATACAGGACTTTGCTAAGCAACAGCATCCGCCGGGGAATTCGCCACAGTAAGGCACTGTAGCGTTTAAGTGTACTTACTAGTACTCGTACCGTACAATACATGTGCTCGCGACTTTACAATGTAGTGCTATGTACAAGTACAACAACAACGCAATAAAACCAATGACTAATATTAACAAAAATTATTTTATTACAGTATTATTAAGCACCGGAAAGTAGGTACTTATTATAAGTACTACTCATACTGACTACATATTAATAAGTATTTATTATCAGAATCGATCAGTAAATAAGCGATTTTAGTAAACGGTTACTGTATCACGATCGGTTTCGCAAAGCTTCCAGTTTAGAACACTTGCTTTTTTGTAGCGTACAAACATTGGCTCGTTATTCTCAACGACAAAGTAAGGCTTACTTACAGTACTTGTTGGTCTAATATCATGCATAATAAATATAAAGTTAATGGTTCCTTAAAATTAAGGCACAGCCGCATAGGTAGGTATATCCAATCCACAACACTAACAGCGAGCTAAACCATTCATCCGCTTAATTTTGGGATCGACAACGGAATACAACGACTCATTTTGACCATGTCCGACTCATTTTGACTATCTCAAGAGCGGCTAGTCCACATTTGGGAACAAGTAAAGATAAATTTTTGCAGTCATCTGACAAATACACCGTTTAAGTGTCATTAGCTAAGAGTTGTTGTTTTTCGATTAAGATTAAAAACGCTGTGACGACCGTTTTTGGAAAGTTGCAACACGTGCATGCACGTACTGCACGCGCACCACATTGATTATAATGGGTATGTTACTTAGGTTTGTAGGTAAATCAGGATACGGAGGTACGGTAGCCGAAGTCATGTAGTCATAGGCGCTGGAAGATCTGTGTTGCTCCATTTTCATCCCATGGCCATAATACTGTGCCCACCTCCATCCACACACCTGCACCGACCGGCATTATTGATCGGCTGCTACGTGCTTGAGTCCACCATCGCTTTGTGCGACGCATAGTAACGCAGCACTGTTACTCACAAGCGATATTTTATTCAAGCTTTACGACAAAAACTGTTTAAAAGCGAGACGGTGACAGTCACATGTTCCTGTTTTCTCCGACAATGGCCATTCTTCGGAGTTTCTTTATTACGGAACGACAAACTACAATTCGGGTCGGGTGTGCACGTGGCCGACCATCACCGGCACTTGTAGTGCCTATTACTCGCACGGACATCCATCCCAGCATATTGGCAATTTTGTTGGGTAATGTGTTCCAATGGGCATTAGATTGCATCAAATTCAAGGCCGTTTCAGTTTCTCGACGAGAGGAGAACTCGGATGGTCAAAATCTTGCGCTTTGTACAATGTGGTGTGCGATTATCGTAACCGTATATGTGCACGTCATTAGCCATTCAGCATCGCTAAAAAGCCCTTTCCGGAACTGCCGCCGTACGTGGCTGCTTATAATATGCGAAAAATCTTGTATCCTTTATTTGTTAATCAGTATGTCTTTTGGGAAACGTGTGGCAGTTACTGCTCATGTTCATAAACATTTCCTTGTTGACCGTCGCCATTTCGCTTAATATACAAAACATTTGCGCATTAAGGTCATCGAGTACATCAAAGACAATCATATGCGCACGATCACGTGCTGAACTTGTCGGGAACCTGCGTCCAGCGGCGCTGACTAGGCATAAAATAGAAATCAGCCGGGCGCTGGTCGCGCAGATCCTCCACCTCGCCCCAGTCTTCGTCCTCCTCTTCCTCCGCCTCTCGCACCTTCTTCACCTTGCGCGAATCCGTACTGCTGTAGGTGGTCAGCGTACGTTCGCTCTCCTCGGCGCTGAGCCGCTGTCCCACCACCCCCACCGAGCCCTTGCTGGGCTTCCGCGGCTGGTGGTCGAAGTAGTCGGGAGGCGGCAGACTTCCGCTCATCTGCGAGATCATCCCGCTGGATTGCCGCAGCGGCCGTTTCGGCTCCGAGTGAACGAGGTCGTAGGGCGGCTGCGGGAGACCGTAGTGCTGTCGCGGTTGGAGGGAGCCCGGGCGACTATGAGAATGAGGATGCGAGTGGGCGCGGGAGGAGACTTCCATGGCAGCGGCAGCGTCCAGACTCTGTTTGCGCTGGAAAATCATTCTGATTAGCACAAAGCACATGCGTCGTTCTGTAGATTCTACCGCTGTTTGGTCGCAAATGTGGAAATTTGAGAAACGTTTCGCTACGCTATCTGTACGTCAGAAAAGGAGTAGCTTACCGTTCGTTCTCGGTGACGTTGAATGCGAGATTTCCGGTCGTACCACACTTTGCCGAAAGCCAGTAACAACAAGATAACAATGATTCCGCAAACACCGCCAATGATGGCATAGGTGCGCACTTCCGACTCGGGAGCCTTGTTGCCCATCGCCACGGTGGTGGTGTCTGAGGACGCAGTCGGAACACCGTTCATAAACAGCTCTACAACACCAGCCAACAATAAAATTAGCACCACAAACAAATCCAAACACAAACGTATGCAAGAACACTTGCTTTAGCGGACTTAATTTCGCAGTGTAAAAGGTGGTGTTTTATCTGCGTACCAGTAGGTGTGCTTTATACAATAACAAACTACTCGCACAAGTCTTATGGTAGTTTCGAAACCTCCACGATTTTGCCAAATTTCATAAATGTATGAAATTAAAGATGTTACTATGTACTGATGTACAGGTTACAAATAACTTTTTAGTTTTAGTGTCTAAAAACAAACAGCTAGCTGCATGGATTCACTTTTAAGTAGGTGTGAGCTTATTAAATGTTCAGAAAGCTGATAAGCAGTTCATTAAGCCAGTGAAGCAGCACTCAGCTAACGAAATCAACGGCGCTTACGTTCTGCGTTAGAAATGGTGAGACTGTCGGGATCCACAGTGAAGGACGATGTTCCCAGCTGATGACGTGTTTTGACGGTGCTCACCAGGATCTCCCGCATGGTTTTGGCGGCGGCTGTTGAAGTCTGATTGGCCGTGGGATCAATGACGATCTCCACGTCGACGACGACACTCCCTGGCCGCATACTCAATACCCGCGTCCCCCGGAAGCCCGGCGTACTGCCCAGCAGTTTCCTCATAGACGCGCTGACCTCCGCTTCCAGCTTCTTGAAGCCGGCACTACTGCGTGAATCCATCTCCGGCGTCCAGCTGCGGTCGACGATGCGAAAGGTGACCACCATGCGGCGCGCCACGTCCACACTGCAGCTGCGCACGCAGATGCGCCCGGAGCTGATCTTGGGCAAGGCTTTCTGACTGTGCGCTTGGATCCCACCGTAGCTGTCGTAGGCACCGCCCACCACGGGGAAAATAAAGAACGGGCACTTCTGATCGCCAAAAATGTAGTCCTGTGCGTTGACGTCGGCAGTATCGCGTTTGCGGGTGAATTCAATTACTTGGTAGCCATCCTGCGCAGAACAAAATCGCTGCATGTGATATGAATAAATATAATTCCGTTCATACTTTCGGTTCAGTTTTATTATTTTTCTGTGTATATTTTGAGGTAGCGCCGTGGGGATGAACTACCTCTTTACGACCGGCAACATCGAAGACGTCCTGCTCGTCATCCATGGGCGCGCCCAGATTGTCCACGCAGTGCCGGTCAGTGACGACCACCGAGTTCTTTGACGTTACCCATCCGATCACGGCGTCCGCGTTTTTCTGTAATCAGAACATACAGTTGCAGTTGCCTTATTGCAGATGCATTCCTAACAAAATGCAGTACGTATACTGCTTTCAGTAAAATGATTGTTTACATACACAGATCTACAAATTGTTCAGCAGAATCCATTTTTAAAAATTTAAAATTTTATGCTCGTAGGTTTGCACAGGTTTCGGTGAGTGGAGTGGGTTGGAACTCTGAGTGTCAAACAACATGCAGCGGCACTGACCATGGCCATGTCGTCGTTGAAGCCGATGCCGGTCCAGCCGGCTGCTTTAGCCTTGACCACGAAGCGGATGGCGTCTGCATCGTCCAGGAAATTCCACGAAGCGACGTAGATGCAGTTGGGCTCGGCGCAGTTGTCCGGATACTTCCACGTGCCCTCACACGGCAGATAACTCGCTGCAACAACGTCCCGTTTCCAGTTAAAGGTTTATGTCGACCATGTTCATGTTTGTAATCAGCAGTAACAGTGATTAGTAACAGTGATTAGTGACAGTTATCACAACACCGGAAGTCATACTGCTGTGATTTGTTAGTGTAATGATTTTGGTCTGCGCACTTACGTATGCTGATGGTAGTGCTTTCTGTTGTGGTGGTCGGTTGAAGCGTGGCATTGGAATTTTGTCCCGCTGGCAAGTCACTTTGCATTCGTTTCTCGGACGGTTTACCAACATCTGTTAAAAAGACACCATTTTTCTATAACGGTTACCAACAAAAAAGGTAGCGTAACGATTAATACTGAGCGCCATAAGCTGCGAACCAGAAAACACGCTTTCGAAAGAACATTAAACTGTGTTTGAGATAGCAAAAATTTTGTTTAAATTCTAAAAACACCTTCTGTAAAGCGATCAGACAAGCGATAAAAGTTTTACTCTGCTCAAAATAAGTGGCTAAGTAAGGTAATTACACCGGCAATGTTACTTGCTTGGTAATGCTTGGTAATGTTACAAACCGTATAAAACAACCGAGCGTATGTATACATTCGCTATACTCTGGGAAAAATCAAAAAAGTTTTCCACTTTTAAACGGGCAGAATCAATTTTAGCAGGAAAGTTAGCTGTTAGTATTTTCATCAAACTTGCAAGAGGCTATAAGATCATATCTCTAACACGGACAGCGCGAACAAAATATCTGTTAGCACTGGATCGTGCTGGAGACTCACCTGGTGTACTCATCTGCGCCGCGCACTGCGACGTGATGCAGACCCGCTTCTGACTGATCTGCGCGACTGCCTCGTGTTTGCTGATCATGAGGGCGTCGGCATTGAAGTCGCCGCCCTTCACCGGGAACAGCAGGTAGGCACAGGCGTCGTCGGTGAACTGGAAGTCATTCTTGTCCTTCGTCAGTCGCCGGCGGGTGAAGGTCAGCTGCGTGAAGCGCTCGTTTCGCCGAGCAGTGAGGTTCTTCCCATCCTGTATCATATCACGCACCGGCTGCTGGCGGCCTTCCGGCGCTTTCGCATCGATCAGCATCCCTTTGCCGTCCTCGCCCACCCACCCGTAGAACATGTCGGCCAAAGACTGCGTCAAAACAACATTCACTGAAGTTTAGCCTACGTTATTTGTAATTCCTTCTACTTTGTAATTATATTGTAACAGTCCTATTGGATTTTGTTAGGTCCCACTGTTTTTCAACAAAAGCATAAGCTGACACGTCACAACGGAGAAATAACGGTAACGGTTTTGGTAACGGTAGACGTACCATGAGTGACTTATCGTTGAAGCCGATGCCAGTCCATTTGTCAACATCGGCGCTGACAATGTCGAACTTAATTTCGTCGGTGGCCGGCAAATACTCCCACTGTGCCACGTACTGGCATTTGTCCTCCAAGCAACCGTCGGGATATCGGAACTCCCCTGCACAGACCAGCGCCTTCTCTGAGCTGGAGTTGCCGTCTGCGCCGGCAGCTTTGGTGCCGGCCAAAACCGCCGTTTTTGCTACGGAGGGGCTGCGATTGGCGGCAGCCGCTATAGTCAAAAAAATTAACGTGCAATAAGCGAATTAACGAACGACTGGGATTACTACCTCGTATAAACGCTTGGGTTACAGGCTCAGTGTTCGTATGATTATGATATCACATAGTAACTTGAAAGTGCAACCAGTGAAATGTGTCCACAGGCGCCTGCTTGTACAACACTCGTACTCTTGCTGAGCACAAATAAAATTTGTTTAGATTCTCACTGTTATATTTATTAGAATTTAGTGTTTTATATGAACAATTTGTTGACTGAAAAAAACTCCTCGGTTTAAAGTTAACGTTATGAATGCCACAGGAACAGCACAGACAGAGTAATTCTCACGGTACGTACTGGTGGGAACGGTGGTCGTCGTGGTAGCTACGGTCGTCGTCTCCCGTAAGGCTGCTAGTTGCTCGGCATTGCAGCTGGCGATGCAGATCTTCATGGGACTGACGATGGGCGTTCGTCGGTGCTTGGCGATACTCCCGGTACTCATGCTCTCGGAGAAGGTGGAACCCATGATGGGGAACTTAAAGTAGGGACAGCGACCGCGGCCGAACTCGTAATCGTACTTGTCGCCGGTGGCCAGTTTGCGGGCAAAGTGAAAGAAAGCGCGGTTGCCGCGTCGACCGCCTTCGATAACGCGGATGTTGTCGCTAAAGTCCTTGACCGGCGCCGTATAGTCCTTGGCGTAGGCATCCACCATTTTTGGTATCCCAGTGGACCGGATGAACCCATAAATAATGTCCGAATCGACCTGCCCATTAATCACGTTTTTCAGCTTTGTAACATTATTAATGTACTTGTAAATTGTTAATACTATACTAAGTTTTTAAACTACGAGTACTGAAAATGCTACGAGTAAGTATATGGATGGGCCGATGGCCTGTCGTACAACAGCGTCATACAAAAACTCTGAGGAAGGTTAAATAGGGGTATCCCTGGATGAAGTGACTCTGCTACATTATGCGCACTTTAAAGTTCAGCTTATTATTGCAATACGCAACCGAAACGCTGTGTTTGATACTATGCCTTTGTAATAACACGGCACAGGGTTTGCACGCGCTTGCAAATGCAGAAATATAACGTAAAAGCCAAATCTTGACGGATGAAACAACCAAGAAACGGCAACACCATCGTTACCAAAGCCGTCAATGCCAAATTTCAAGTACTGACCATATGCCGATCATCACCGAAGCCAATCCCAGTCCACAGATCCGGTGTCCCGGTCTCAATGATGAACTCCACTTCGTCCACATTACTGCCCGGCCGCCATGTGGCCATATACAGACACTGCTCTTTCTCGCAGCCGGACGGGAAGCGAAAGTTATCCCCGCACAGCGGATCTTTTCCCAGCTGTCCCTGGTCATTCTCACTAAAAGTCAACGCCTGCGCAATCCGAGTGGTGTTGTCCAGTGCACTACGAGTAGTGCTCCTCGGGGTAGGCGGCGCCGTCACCCGCACACCAATAGTCTCCGAGGCCGACCCCATAAACACATCGCCCCGGGTGGTCCAGGGAGTGTACTTGGGCGGCGCACTGGGATCTGGGAGGATGAATGGGATAGCCACCGATGAAGAAGTATCAAACTCCGGTGGAAGATTGCTTGGACGCGTCACGGAGATGGTGCCCGTGGGCGGCTGGCTAGGCTTAGTAGCCGTGTCAGGACGGGTGGAGGATGACATGCTCAGTAAAATCTGTTTGAACATATCGTCGGCGCTGACGCAACCAGGCGTGGTCGGGAGGGGTCCGATCTGCGCGGCCAGAGGTTCGGAGGGGGCACGGCCCTGTAAATTCACGCCGGTAACAGTGTTGTCCGAGCTTTTAATCTCCGGTCCATCTTGGCGCGGCTCCGAATGCATCACGCCACTGCCCTTGGGCGGGAGCACCAGGATCGAAGGGACAGTCGGTTGGCTGATGGTACCGAGCGGACTAGACGGGGAAGAAAAGGCCGGAGTATTCTGACTGGTAACCGACAATAAGACCGCTCCGGGGGGTGGGGTGAATGACGGAGAGACGCTGGCTAGCGGGGACAGGGTCACATTCTCCGGTTTGCTGTCTAGGACGAGCGTTGCCAGAGCGGCGAGGTTTGCCCCGACGGTCCCGTTGGGACTGCGGACGGTGCTGGTGAACAACAGCGGCGGACTGCTGACCGTTGTTCGCGGTGGCGGCGGCGGCACCGCCACCGGCGGATTGACGACCTCCACAGAAACTCCCGAGAGGCCAGCTTCAGCCAGGATCTTCTGGAGCATTTCCTCCGGCGAGGGAGTGGTCGTAGGACCCCCGGAAAAGGTTGCGTTGTCCAGCATCCCCGCGGTTTTCGTGCGGTAGGTCAGATTGGATACTGGGCTGGGTTTGGTAGAGCGTCGAGGCGCCGTAGGCCTCAACGTGTAGTTGGTCGTATGCCAATTGATGGGGCGAAAGTTCAGAGTCCTGTCGGTAGAAAACGACTGCGTGGAGTAGGTGGTTATTCCCCTCGATGTCATGGTGATGGAAGAGACAAAGCCGGGGTCAAGGAAGATGGCTTTCTGGTCCAGAAAGTTGAAGGGGCTGTTGCGGGTGGCGTTGGAGGGTTTGCGGCAGGCGCGAATGCAGATGCGCTGATCGGAGACCACGGGTGTATCTTGGTGTTTATCAATGACCTCGCTTAGTTCATCGTAGGTGCCGCCGAAGACCGGGAAAATGAGGTACGGGCAGTTAGTGTCGTTGAACTGGTAGTCGCGTTCGTCCAAGGTAAGGCGTTTGCGGGTGAAAGTGATCATCTGCGTGCCGTAGCGCACGGTCCCGCCCAGCCGGCTAATGTCTTGTTGCAAATCGCGCTGGGGCTCGGTGTGGCCGGTTGACCATCTATATAGAAATATAAGCTCAATATAATTTATATAAAATACTGTCAATAAAACAGTTGATTCGTCAAGCCATCTCACACAATACACCTTTTCGTGGGGAACGTGCACTGTTTTTCGCAGATCTCATGAATGTACACAGCAGACTTTTTGGCTTGTATAAGGGCCGCGATAACTGCCGTTAACCTAACACCCTACCACTCACTCGGACGTACTTACTATCCAGTTACGCACAACTACGTTTAGAAGAAGTCCCTTCATATCAGTACCCAGTGATTCTACTATCTTTACCTATCGGTGATAGTGGCGCGGCCCTCTCCGCCGACCCATCCGACGATCATATCCGAGTACGGCTGCAAATATGAGTGAAATATTCCACAAATGTTACAACACTACAAATTACAAATTAAAGATTGCGTTACAAGTGTTACATCATAACCGATATAATAAAAATTCTTTTTTTCCGCTGGCAAAAAGGTCAAAAGGTCACTCACCATTTCGCCGGTGTCGGAGAAACCAATTCCCGTCCACGTATTAAGGCGATTCGACAGTATGAGGAAGTTAATCTCATCTCGATCCGGAATATAGTCCCTAATTAATTAAAATGCAGAATTTACTACTGAAATGCAATAACATGGCGTGCACAGCAAGAGCACATATGTGTCCAGTGTCCACAAAGACGCTAGCCTTACCATTGTGCGACGTAGATGCAATCGGAACCGTTGCAGTTACGTGGGTAGGAGAATATGGCGCGGCAGGGCGTGCCCTCGATGACCGGCAGCAAGGTGGTAGTGGTGGGCTGCACAGTGGTCGGTTGGGTGGTGGGCAGGGTGGTAGACGGCGCCAGCGTTACTGGAACCGTGGGTAAAAACGTGCAGGGCTGCATGCAGATGCGATTGGCGCTCACCACCGGCGTCTGGATATGCTTCCCGATGCGGCCGGACGCCGAATCCACCGATCCACCTACATACCGGTATTCACCGATGTCACAGGTACAGAAAAAAAGCAGTGCGAAAAAAACCGCCTGAGGGATTTGATAGATTTCAGACTTATTAATGCTCCGACAGAACACAACTTTAGCATACACGAGCTTAATTTTCTGATTAATTTAGGTAAGTGATAAAACTTGTGAAAGCCTTAGTGCGGCCAGACGTCTTGACCTTCTAAATCTTATCAAATCCATAACCCGACAGGCGTAAAAACTGCCTATTGCCAAACGATTCCAGTAGCATGCATATAATAAAACAATGCGCTACGATATCTCCACCGATTGCTGGGCGAACTATGTCAAATACTAACCAGTATAAGGAAACAGGAAGTAGGGACAGAGTTTTTCGTCATCCCAGAATGCACCATCCAGCGTCTTATTTCGGCGGAAAGATAATCCCAATAAACCATCTTTCACCCAGCCAACCGGATGCAGAATCTCCTGGTCGGTGTCATTGACTGGTGGATAGTATCCCTCCGCGGTGCCTTGCAGCAGAGCAACGCTCGCATCGCCAGTTCGGTAGCCATAAATGATTTGTGACTGCGGCTGCAGTAATCATACAAAACATACATATAAATTGAGCCCTGTCTGTTTCATTTGAATGATCGCCGACTAACCATCTTTCCATTCGACGAGAAGCCGATCCCCGTCCAGCGATCAGGGTGCGCTGACTGGACAAAAAATTGGATCTCCCCCGATGACACGTTGAATTCCCACATGGCCAGATACTCACATTTTTCTGTGGGCTAGACCAACAACATCCTAATTTATTTTTTGGCGTTTTTTAATGCAAGTATTTATACTTTATATTCATTCGAATATTCAAGTTTTTAAAGAATTTATTCCGTTTAAGCGACTTTATTAATAATATTTTATTTTGTTTGTTTGGATAGATTCTTACACAATCGGGCGGCGATCGCCATTCTCCACGACACTCCGAATGAAATCCCTCCCCCACGGGCGGTCGCTTTTCTGTCGTTGTCGCCACCGTTGTTGTCGTCGTAGAGGACAGCACCGCCACCGGTGCCGGCGTTCTAATGCTGTCGTTTTTTATTAGAAACGCCATACCCAACCCCGTCGGCCCCGTCTTCACATCCGACCCTTTCGTCACACCGGGCGAAGCGGTCACTGTGGACAGCTTTGTTGTTGTCAATGTAGCATTGACAATGGGTTTGGTAGAGGCGCTTAATAACGCCGCGATGGTCTTGCTCCACGTCGATAAAGCAGTTAACCCGGAGCTGGGCGATGTCGTTGTTAGTAAGGGAGTCGTCATCAACGGCGCAGCTGATTGGGCGGTCGTAATGATGGAAGTCAGTGGCGTCGTAGAAGTGTTGACGACAACGATCGCAACTGTTCGCTTGTCGGTAACATTTAATGCTGCCGTTGGTGTCGTCGTTAATATTTTTGTCGTAGTCGGCATCGTTGTCATCGTCGGTGTCGTGGTACTGGTCACAACCTCCGGCTTCTTCGTTACGGGCGCTGTCGCGACTGTAGTCGCATTGTTGACCGAAACGGCAACGCTTATATTTGGATAAAGCGCCGCTTTATGGTCGTCGTGGAACACCTGCTGCAGTATAACTGGGCGCACAACGCTTTCTTCAGCCATCATCAGACTTTCCGTAGTAGTGACAACTAGCGTCGTGGGTGTCGATGGCACTGGTGTAGTTATTGGCTTAGCCGTGGACGCCGTCGTTGTAGTTGTCGGAGTGGCAACGGTCGACGTCGTTACTGGAATCGTCTTAGCGGTTGTTGTTGGCAGCATTGTCGTTGTTGTGGTCGTTGATATTGTTGTTGTTGGTGTCGTCGTTGTGGGCGTCGTCGTTGTGTGTGTCGTTGCTGTTGTCGTCGTGCTCGTTGTAGAAGTCACAGTTGTCGTTGTTGTCGGAGCAGTTGTTGTTGAGCTGACAGTTGTAGGCATCACGGTATTCGTAGTTGACACTGTCGTAGGCACCGCAGTTGGTGACAAAGTTGTACTGGTGGCATTCTGTTCCTCCTGCCCTGGATCAATGTAATCCATGGAATCCTGCTGCGGCGACACCACCAAATCATCCACTTTCTCTTCTGTGGCCATGCTGGTCGTTGTCGTTGGCGTCGTGGCTGTGGTCGTCGTGGAGGTCGTCGAAGTGACCTTTGTCGCTGGATTCGTGGCTCGGCGCACCGGCTGCAGTAGTGCTCGGCCCGCCGCTTTTACTGGAACCTTCGGTTTGGGTTTGGGCTTCTGTGTTGTTTGTCGTTTCGTGGTGGTAGTGGTCGTCTTTTTCGTACTCGTCGTTGTAGGAAGCTCGGTAGTGACCTCTTCCTCGGGGATGAAGATCTCACCGGTCCGCAGTTGTGGCTCGACCGAGCCCATTTGGATTTGCGACATAAGGTCACCCGAGGCATCGCTTTCCTCGGTTTGATCTGTCCAACCAAATTTAAATGAGAACCAGAATTTAAAGAAAATCATAACCAGGGTAACCCCCTTACCAGGAGAAAAGCCCAGACCAGAGCACCAGCACCCCAAAACAGCCCAAGCCAAGTGAAAAACAGTGAGTTGTTGCGATTTTATTGTTAGATTCAGTTGTATGCGACAAACAGAGACCGAAGTACGCAAATTCGCGTTCATTTCAGGGGTTTCACAACAAACAGCAAGTGAAACCGTGAAACATATTACCATCAAGAAGGTTGTAAGCAATCAAGAGAGCATGACAGTGTGAGACAGAGATGAAGGAGACATACAGAGACCAGCCAGAAAAATCACGAGAAGAATGACGCCTAGAGAAGACTGCGACTCACCGGCATCGGAAGTGGGCGTTGTCGTTGTGGACGCAGCGGTTGTTGTTACGGTCTTGCAGGACTGGATGCAGATCTTCGTCTTGGACACCGAAGGAATATATTGGTGTTTGCTGATCACACCTGTTCCACAATTCAAAAATTTTAGCGAAGTAACCAAACCAAATAGTATAAGTAAAGCCAAGCAAACTTAAACTGGCACATTAATGAAAAAGACGAAATTAAAGTTTCACCGCTTACACCTCTTATCTTCAAAAATAATGGATCAAACACAGCACCAGCACCTGTTTTACGCCAAATATACTGGCACCAGCCTGTATATATACCTGCAGTCATAATTCTTACCAGATATCTTATCGAATCGCCCACCATCGACGGGAAATTCAAAATACGCGCAGTTATCCTCCCAAAAATCAAAATTGTCGCTGTCATTGGTCTGCCAAACACCACCGAATCTCCATTAATTAATTCAGATGATATGGATGATCTCACGGTTAATTATTATCAAGTTGGCGAAGGGAGTCAAGAAAAGGGCCTACTGACCTTTCGTGGCCTGGTGAACTCCAGCGTAACGAAAGCGTCGTTGGCACTGCCGGCAATGTTTTGCAGGTACTGTTTCTTGTCCACCTTCGGGGCGCGGTAGCCGTCAGCGTACCGGTCGGTGATCTGCACCTTTCCCTCGTCATCCACCCATCCCACGATTACATCCGAGTTGGGCTGAGGATAATAACTATGAATCTGTCTTATTCCCCCACAAGAAACTTCAAGGCCTTAATTATTCGCTTGTAATTAGTATTTGTCCGTATTTGAAATAATAATTATTGTAAACTCGAAATTTTACCATTATCTTCCCATGTATTTTCATAAATTTGTGAAACTGTGCCCTTACTTAATTTACTGAAAACACTAAGCAATTCGCGATATTGAACACTAAAATTTCGGCAAATAAAATTGATTGGCAGTTTGACAATATTGTGTCACTGACCATGTGCTCGAGAACACTGGAGAAGCCGATGCCGGTCCATTTTTCCCTGGAGCGGGACTGGATTTTAAAATAGATGGAATCAATTTCCTCCAAGTATTCCCTAAAACGAGAGAACGCGAGTCTTGGCTGTGGTCGGCGGAAATACCCATAATATCGAAACAACAGATTCATGTGCCTTCCTTTTATTCATTTCACTTTTTCATGGTTCATTTCACATTCCATTTGATTTCATTTAAAAAATACCTTTTTAACATGCCGAACGCCGACATGTGCGAATAAATTATTTTATAATTCCACCACAAAACAAAACTCTTGCAGTACAAATGCTTGGCAAGCGCAGTGAAAAATAGCGTCGGCAGAGTTACCGCTTATTACACCGTCAACTATCATAACCCATCTTCTCGCTTTCGTTTCGTCCCCTTAAGTAGAGATTCTACCGATTTCGACCTCTTTTCACTGTTCTCGCTGGCGAAATGCGTGTCCTTGTGCTGCATGCTAACTATGCATTTCACCAAACACTATGTTATTTTCACTACATAAGTTAGAAGTTTGAACTCGGTTTGGGTATTTTAAAGTGTAAAAGTTACTGATTTAAAGTCGTTATTTTGCGGACGCAATAACAATTCAAGCAGATTTTTTAAATTTTTCATTCAAGCACAACAATGTGCTCCGATGGAATGACTAAAGTATTGTGGAGCGATTTTTCAAAAAAACCCATCCGGTGCTGCAAAAAACAAACTTTTTTACACCTAAAGTTACTTTTTTTTATTTGTTAAAGAGTACATAAACATTTTCCACGAAAACGCTTCACAATTCTTTTGAAAATGATTTTCTGAAGTCTGATCAAAGTTAGAAATTTTCTGAAACCTTTGCGAATTGTTATTGATTTTAGAAGTTGTTTTTCGAAAATTGTTCAGGATGGGACGAAGAACCTTCTTTTGTACTGCGCTTTCCTTTGGTCTTACCGATTCTGCGCATGCAGTGCCGCCACACTAGATTGTGTGCACACCGAAGAGTGGACTTTGGCCACTCTTTCAGGTGCACTCACGGGACAGCGCTATATCTTTCCATTGTCTAGCGCCTTTGTCATGCTCTATGCGTCCTCACTGTGTAAACATGAGCCTTGTCTGCTCCTACCACACTTGCTAACTGGCATGGTATATAACACCCACAAGCCAAGGCATCTTTCAGAATGAAAGAAGCGCTTCTTGAAGCAATCTTTCTTTCACTGATTTTGACCACAGGTGGCAGTAGTGTAGAAAGATACGCCAGCCCGCCAAATCGCTCCTGGTCGGCAACGAAAAAACTTGAATAACTTTTTTCTTTTCACCGTAATTTTACTAAACTTCCGCCCAGTGATAGATGTAACCCTTCTTATTACAACTGTAGAATTTCGAAAATCTCGTTTTCTATCTTGCGACCATAGTACAAATTCTCCTTAAAACGGTTGCAAGCGCGATCTAGGTTGCCTTCCATTGCTCACGTAAAATTTTATAAAGACAGTGGAATTTTTTTATCCAGTCTCTAAACATCCGCATAAAAAACTCAACTCTCAAAACTGTAATTCGTTCAAAAATGGTCAAAATGTTATCGGTAAAGCTGTAAAATCCGATACAATTGAAATGCTGCGTGCTCTGAGAAATACTCGACGATACAGTAGTTAAAGAGTAGCCATGATTACTTATGCATCTGGAATGGATTACAAACGAATTCGCAGTGGTTAAACAATTATTATTCTAGCAGTTAGCGTATGTTTTCAGACTCCGTTAATCAATATAATAATGCGTTTCTTTCAACAAAATTTCCGCGTGTAAAAGCAAATTTCCGTATGCAAGCAGGAGCAAATTCCCTAGTTAAGTACGTAAGCAAAAATTCTGTCGTTGACTGACCAGTGTGCCACATAACGACATCCGCTGCCGCGGCAGTTGGCCGGCGTCCGCCACTCCCCCACACACGGAGTCCCCAGCTCCTTACTGCTATCGTGCTCATCGAAGAAGTTAATCACTGTCGACCCACGGTCATTCCCGCCGCTGCCGTGATACTTCAGCTGATCCGCCGCATAAAATTCGCCCACATCCGCCGGACTGCCCGTGGGCGCGTATGCGGCAGGATTCTTCTTAAGGCTGCTGGCGTCCGGACCACGGGCGAAGACTACGTGCATGGGACCGGGGATAAAGGCATGATCGGTGGGTTCCAGAGCTGGAGAGAAGAAGATGACAAAGATGAGAACGATGCGCTGCAACTGCATGCTTCCGATGGAAAGTGAGCACGCCGTGCAAATGCCGCGCGGTCTGACATAATTTCGCGATGGTAGTGTGCCGCTAATGCTGCTGTACTGTTTACGTTAATCTGTTAACCATGCCGCGGGCGGTCAGCCGCTTGTTCGGCAGATTCGTTTTTGCGGAAGGCGGCTGAGTTATGTAATCACTTAACGTTAAATAACCTAATTCCCCACTGCACATTGCAAACACCTTAGTCATGAATGAATGTGTGCAGTTAATTATTATTCTGATTTTCTTTTGGCGGATTGTCGTTTTCGATTTACCGTCTGATTCCATCCGGAAGCTCAACAAGACCGATTAAAAAATTAACTAATTATGTTATAATTATGTGATGACGTATTTTAAAGTAACTATTCATTTGTGTTATAAGGATGTACAGAATACTTTGTACACACGTTATAACTTGAAAATCTATTGGTGTTAGAGTCTCGTTCTAACATTCGTATTTTAAACAAAAAAACTGATCAGCCCGCCGAAACCACGACTCAGGAATTGATATGCTTTTAAATAAACAAATGTCGCCATTATCAACAACTGCTTCTTTGTAAAAATTACTTATGTATTCGTTTATATACAAGACTGTAGCCAAATACAAGCCACAGTTTAGTCATTACAGATGTCCCAAAAAGCATAAGATTAATTAATTACTCGAAAGCAAATTTCATAGCAAATGTCGAAGAATGAAATACGAAAACCGAAACATATTAGCAGATGTACCGGTAATGGTTTTTTGGACATGACCAAGAATTACAAAACAGACGCTTACCGGCCAGTGTGCGTATAAAACGCAGCGTCGTCCATCCGTCCTCTTCGTAGACAATCCCGGCCGACAAACTCTCCATACCCCCGTAGAATCCATCCGGTCGCGGGGTGGAGCGGTCACGTGTGTAGTAGTCGCCCACTTGACCGTAGCTGCTGCGCGCAATCCCCACCACCATGTCCGTGCAGTCCATCGGATGCAGCTCTATGCAAACCCTTTCATCAACACTTTCCACCGGAAGTGAGCAACGCTCTGCTGTAAGCGTACCTTCCGCCTGCCGTCGGGGGCGGATGAGAGCGTCGCTGTTGTCGGAGTAGGTCAGGATATCCAGGGAACGGGCTGCCAAATCCAGGCTGTGATTCAGGACGGCGGCTCCATGTGGCCAGTAGGTCTCGTTGGGCAAGCGAGGAAAGTCTTTGCAGTCGGCTGATATATCTACGCCGGGAACAAAGATTTATCTTAGAAATACTAGCAAACATTTCACTAATCCTCCATTTACACATTTTTTCCCCATAGGTGCTGAACTGTGCTGCTGATCATGAAAAGCAACTGTATTGTTTTGGTTTAATGTCATGCGGAAAAGTATATGCCGCTCAACTGCGACCGAATGTTATTTATGTTATTATAGTAATTATTTAGCAAATTGGATTTCACGAACGCCGTATTTAAAAATATGGTGTACAAATTTTCTTTGGAAATAGTTCTAAATAGTCTGCTTATTAAGGTCAATCAAGTTGTAATTCACGTCATAAATGATTAACTGAAAACCACAATCTGTATCTTACGATGTGGTTTTAAAAAGATCCTGCGCGCGTATCAGAATTTAAATATACGGCAGAGAATTTTTTTCGTAAAGCATTAATACAAAGTACTATAAGTAGTACAACTTCATTTATGTCGTGACTCTTTCACTTTAATTAACAGTTATATCAGCTGACTTCAAGTCGCTCACAGAATCCACAGAGAAAACACTATCCAAACTGCGGATAAACACTTTCTTGGTTGCAAGTTGCCACTGCTAAAGAAGTAAATATCGGCAAAACACGTAACGTACCTGCTGGTCGCCAGCCAATGCCGACCCACGAGGTCGATTTGGATTGGACGACCATTTCCATTTCCGCTGCGCTTTTGTCGATCTTCCAGTAGAGATGGAGTTCATCGGCCAGGGGATAGTGCGTATAATAGGCCTTATTGAATACGCGTATTCTCACCGATGAACCTGGAGAGACAACGTCAGACCCAGCCTTCCCAACTTTCTAGTTTCTACGAACCACCGCATTATTCAGTCTAACTCTACACTATCGAAACGTTGAAAATCTTTTTCTGATAGCTGCTATCGCGCCGCGCCATCAGCACGCGGCAATAGGCAACAGTATTATATTTGACGCTGTTGACAATAGGAATCGGTTCACATCTTGGACTGACAATTAACGCTAATGAAATATTGTTTCCTGACTATCTCACCTTGTGCGCATCGTATTCCCTGCCATCCAGAATTGCAGAAGCAGCGCCGTTGGGGCGCTGTATTGCTGCCGATGTTTATGCAGCGTCCATGAAAATTGCAGTCACTATCACGGCTGCAAATTTCTACAACAGACAGTTATATTGTTTACTGATTTAGACCTTGCAGTTGAAAACAATTAGGAAAACAGCATAATAAAAACCAGTAAATACGTTGATGCAATGGTGAATTATAATATTATTAACATGAACCACTTACAAATTAAGATAAGAAGAAAAACAAAGCTTTCAAAAATGCAGAGGGCAGTTTTACCAGAAAATAGTCGATATTTAAATATGTATAACGTGCCATTATTAATGAGGTCATTAAGAATTAATGCAGTGATAGATACGAATTATTTTTACACTTTCAGCGAAAACAGTATTCAAGAATTTTCATTTTTTTCCGGTCGGAATTAACGAGCATAAAAAGCATCGTATCAAATCGTAAAAACCACTCAACAGCACATAAACGCCGGCCCGACACCGGCGTCAACCGCCCACGCACGTCAGCGCCCACCTTTAAACTGGCAGGCATTTCCGGTGTAAAGGTCATCACAAAGACATTCAGTTCCGGTCCAGCTGCCGTGACTAGAGCATTTGAGAGTGCCATCAACTGCAACGCAAGGAGCATTGAAAACATTCAGCGACGGATAAAAACACATTTATGCACTCTGCGCTAGTTGGGTCATCGTTTCGTCATGCACAAGTGGGCACAGTGTAGCAGCGGTCCACTGGCCCGGCCAGTGAAAGTCCGCGTCTCGCTGGCCTATGCTTCGCTGGCCAGGGTGACAAAGACTGCACGATATATACACGTGGAGCCGGCCTTACCGCTGATTTCGGATAATTCCTTAATTGTTGGCGCATTTACAGTCGTAAACAATTAGCAAAGCGGACAAATGATAATTATTATTCCCGCCTAAGATGTGTTAAGGAATATCAGCGACAACGATACCCTAAAACGTATTAAGAAAACCCGAAGATGCCGCAGACAGCCAATCAAACTTATGTGGCAGCTTGGCTAATGTACACCAAGCGGATTGCATAAAATAATTCTTTATCGAGAAATATTCCCCAAACCGCAGTTCTATAATTTTTCGAAGCGAAATTCAAAAAAAATAATAAATCTTAAAAGCCTAGTTTTGCAGCTGCACTGACTGCGAATCAGACGTACTTTGCGGAAGAATCGTGACATCGGCACAGCTGCGGAAGAGGAAGCCGTCGGAATCGCTGGTCCAGTTGTTCCACTGCAGGGCCTGGCGCACAATGCGCAAGGTGCAGTTGTCGCAGCGGAGACTCTTTGGCAGACTGACCGTCCGCGAGATCTCGTTGAGTGGCGCCACTTGCCACTTGAGCACATCGGAGTTTGCGCGCGGCTCCCGACCGGCGAGAGACGCAGGAACTAGGGTGCTGACGCGATCATAATTCGCGTCTAGCAGATCAATACTGTATCCGCCCTGTCACAAGTCCAAACTGTATATACTTCGTATAGCAGATGCAGTAATTTATTAACATCAAGGGAAGACGGTGTCTGAATATGGTGTCTGAATCTTCGTGTTTGCTAACTATGCGATTCAATTGCCAAAAACGGCTTTATACTCGTAGCAATAAAAGGAAGAAATCGAATAAAAAATTGGTGACGTCGTCCCAATGACGAACTACTGTTGTTGTACTAAGTTACCAGGTGCGGATAGGCCGAAGACCACGTGACGTTGATGTCGGTTCCGGATTCCAGATACGTCGGCGCGCTCAGACCTTCAAAATTGTTTCACCAACATTTTAACAATCACCAGTAGAAGTACTGATGAACATTTATTACCGCCTGATCCCTACATAAAAAACTGAGCAGCAATTTATCAGATCTATTCATTTAAGCATCGTGTGTACGCACTCACCTCGTGGCATGCCGCATGGTTCCGGCGTGTCCACGTTATTCAGGTAGTCCAGCTACGCAATACAACAAAAGAACTCACGAATAATTTTTGAGCTAGGAAGCTAACAGAATAAAATAAAAAATGATATGAGAGAATAATTTTCGTTAGATAAAACGGTTGGCTTTAATTAACGCACCGCGTATTTGCGTGCCGGTGGGTATGTTAGGACAATATGGGCACTAATCCAATGAAACAGGTTGCTGACCGTCAGCAAGCGCACGATATACAGATAGCACCTGCAAACACTGATTATTTTATTTCTCACTACTTCAAATGCTTCTACATACCGTAATAATGTGTTCACATAAACCATGGGCGTGCAAATATTAAAATGGTGATAAACATCTCCGGGTTACCACCACGCTTAATAAAGTTAATTAAAATTTGGCAGCGTCATGAAAAGGCTGAGATTCAGGTTGCAAGAGTGACTGCCGTCTGCCGTTATACAAAAAGATAACCCAGCGATGTTTCTATGATGTTCTTAATTTCCCATCGCAGCACAAAGTTCCTTTTTAGTAGATTCCTAATTTTTTAAAATTAGAATTTCATTACTGCATGCACGATGTGCAATATAATAATTATAGTGTCACTGCGTTTGCTGTTAACTGTTATTCTGGCGGCTACATATTGCTCAGTACAGTATCTGTTTGGTCAAATCTGAAAGTCATGGCCGGAAAGTTACGTTCCGAAATAATTTATAGTGATAAAAAAATTTAATTGGTCAGTTTAATTTAGTTTGCGTACTTTTCTATATTGTAGTTGAAGCAGCTATGCCTGTACTGTAATGCCCCGTGCAAAAGTAAAAATAAATATAAACATATGAGCTCTCATTTACGATAGAAGAAGCTTAACTACGGGTAGCTGTTCTCAAAATGAGACACAAACAAAATTTATTCAGTCACTGAGTATTGTACATCCCCCAAGAGTTGTAGATCCCATATACTACCTCAACACTTTCTAATTAGGATTCGATAATGTTTTGTACAAAATAAAAACAAGGGGCAAGATCGAAAATAATACACAAGCAAACAAACAGATGTAACAGACGCTAGCCGAAACCCATGAAATCATTATAACTGTTCGCAATTACAATTGACTCTTCGCATCTGCATTCGGTCGACAAAAAATCGCCACGTGCAGGTCATCCCGTCCATTGTAACCGATTAGCAGTTTTAGCAGTGAACAATCTGGGTCAACACTTGGCTTACGCCGACATCCAACACCGTCTTGCAAACAACACCGCTACTTAAGTAACAATGACATAGCTATTGTGGGCAAAGAAAAAACCTCTGGAAAATGTCAAGTGCGCCCCTGACTCCCGATTCAGTCGGTGAAAATCCCTGCTCATTTAACACAGACGCGTGTGCGTGTTTGCTGCCGTGCTTTACAACAAACAGCGGGATTGAGGAAAGTGACACCCAAAGGCGGTCAGCCATGCGGAAAGAACAACGGAGAAGTACATAAATTATTCGGTTGTGCTCGTATTAACTTTGAAAAATTTATTGCACGATTGACTGTTGTTGGAGTAACCAAAGTCAGTTAAATTCGAAGCAAAATGACTAATTTTGGATCACATCCGGCGAAACATAGTGCGCCGTTATCAAGTTCAAGTTGGAACAGCAACGATTACTTATAATTCAAACAAATTAAATTTAATATACAATCGCAGCACAGCCCATTGTCCCATTTGTCCTACTTTCACATTCACAATTTCACACTATAAACCTTCACATAATGTTAACTAAATCCAGTAGCTTTGAAATCATTTAAACCTGTTTCGGGGTTTTTCAAAAAATTTGCTAGCATGAGCTTATTACGTCTTACTACGTACGGGCAGCACTCAGTAAAATAAAAGGGAACCACAAAAAAAAATTTTCCAAAGTTCTAAAATTCTTTAAAGGATAGTAGATTATTCTCCAGTACATGTATATTTAAAGAAACTTAACAAAAGGAGGTCAACCACAGAAATTTCAAAATAAGCGTTATTTATTCCGTAAACGTAATTTTCACCGTATTGTTGCTGTGACAAAGTGATACAGCGAGCGGCACACTTTCACAGCATCTCAGATTCGCAGTGCGAATGATGCGCGGTGGCGAATCGGTCAGCCAAGAGTCGGCAATTAACCAGACCCAGAACTAACATCAGCCGGCGATAAAAAACTGTCACTCCCGGTCTGTCTCGGTATCACGCGCAGAACGATAATCACGATGAAAATTACGGATTTACTGACAGATGTATCAATTGATGAGCATTTAACTGTACACAGCGAATAGTTGAAGAGTACGTATCTGCGCACCTGTAATCCATGAGAACCTAACCGCTACCGGAAGCACATTCCGCATCCTTATCACACAACGTAAAAATTGCCGAAGGAATTTGCTGATTATTTTGGTGTTATCCCATCAGCAATGTGATCAGTTATATTTCCGTAATTTCCTCATTGGACACGGATATCCGCCTTCGCATTTCTGCAAGCAAGATAGTACAGAATTTAGTAATGCAGATAATATTAATGTATTAATGTTTTGTAAGGTTTTACATAAAACATGACTTTTGCATTAATTAGCAATATTTTTAGATATATGAATACTATTAACACAGTTTTGGATTCCTTTGAGAAATGCTGCTCCGCGATTTGATTTAAAATCCCATATTCATCAGTATATAACAAAACAGGTTTTCAACGGTGCATGTTTTAAACAGCATCATCTGAAAAATTACTTCGCCGGCCCACGTAAAAATCTTGCAATAAAAATGAGTAAGGAGAGTTTAAAAATATTCGGCCATAAAAACCGGTATTAAATGCATTTCGTTTCACCTCAAAGTTAACAAAATCGTTTGGAACAAAAACGTCTTCTAAGTTAGTCTTATGTGCACCTTTTCAAGCAAAAAATCGATACAAATGCTACTACACACGTGAGGCAGATCTACAAGCACATTTAAAAACGCAACTTTTTTGATGAAAGCTTTCTGTTTAAACAATGCGCGCGGCGGTGCAGCCACGGTGTTCCTGACGACAATCCCTTATCACCACTTTCCACCTCTCCAAACACGGATGGATATTGGATTACTATGTCACCAGACACCAGGCCAGGTATTACAGCATACAACGGCATAAAGATGACAATTATTCCGAGCGACAGTATGTATTAGCGCAACGAGACCTGTGGGGATCTGTCTAGCATCATGAATGACAGAATGCACAAAATACAATACAGTATATACCAGCATTAGGCACAAAAGCACTGTATAAGGTCAGTAGGCGCACGCGCTGGATAAATCATAACAAAAATCAAAACAGAAAAAATCCATTTTGTCAAACGTCCTTATGTGTGCATTATATTGCCCACGGCATTGTTCTGGTTTTTATTCAGATTTCCCCAAAACTTGTACCAAGACTTTAACAACAGTTATCGTATCTGGAATATTCGTTTAAAACAGCCATATTTCATGAAAATATAATAATTAAAAAGATGCACGCGTACAGAAACGTAAAGTTAGTCGTGTGCGGGATAACGCCCGGACGCAAAAAAGAGTTGCCCACTGTGGAAGGCATTTTAAGTTGTTATCGGAAGTAAAACAATTTTCATTTATTTTATAAAGAGGTTATCACTTATTGCTCAATTAACAGTCGGCAAAAGTACTGATCATAAGTGTCTGGTTGCAGATTGTTTTTTCTGTCGGCATCCGCTGCGACTCATTAGACGAGTTATTTGTGGGGACAGCTGGACAAGTGCCAACCGCTTTGCTTACAAATGAAGGCAAATTATTTTAATTTTTGCCTTGAACCTGAGCAGTCGCGCGACAGGTTACTTCATAACTTCCATCAACCGGCAGAGTACCCAATCAACGCCACACACAGCGCAGAGATAATGAATTCGGAAACGTTTCGTTTAACAGACATTCATTTATGCAGCTACCTTTAGCATGCTATCCACGACTTTAATTGTCGTCGAAAACAATAATCAATTATCCAATTAATAAGAAAGCCCAAGTATATCAAGAGAACTAGATAGAAATCATCTGATACATAACTGTATAGTATTCGCCTGAAAACGCAACCGGCAAAATAAATCCAAATTCGTGCTCGTGTTAATCAACATAACCTTAACAGCAATTTTTGGCGACAGGTTTCACTCACCGGTTCGAAAGTACTTGTAACAATTACCAAATCACGTTGTTCACACCAATAAACGATGGAAAATAACAGCAAATTAAAATCAAAACAGCGGAAATACGATGCCTCGAAAGAAGACAGTCAAAGCTCAAAATAATCCAATAACGTTCAGCAGGACATGATAAACAATCCTCGAAAACGATCACAACAGGAATACCGGAAGTACCACAGCGTTAGCCTAATTAGGTCAACCATCATTCATACATCATCACTAAATGAAAACCCTTCGAACCGCCACAATAAACAGAAAATGCCGAAAATGCACAACAACATCCATACACTATATTACACGCACTCTGTGTGTTGGCGAACGTCGAAATCAAACTGCAGTGGCCGGTCAGCACCGCAGAACGAGGTGATATTCATTCAAGCTGATATCGACAACGCTAACAGCCGATTCACGCAATTAGCTGCAGGCTGGATATGATTACACACTTTGTCGCTTCATCAGTTTACCTGCTACAGTACTACTCACCAGTGTTTGTTACTGGCTACTGTACAGATGAAACCTTGAGTGATGCGCAGCAAGTTCACCAACCTGCGCCCTCCACGGCTGGGTGTTTTGTCCGTTCGCATGTAACTCCACCTCCGCTGTTATTGCCCAACGTCCTGGAAAACAACACAGAAATATACCTGGTTTCATAATCAGAAAATGTAGGTATTATTTATTCCATGAACTATGTGAATAATTGTGACTATAGTGCGGACGCCGGTTCAAGAGTCAAAAACGCATACAGCTGGCTGTTTAAAATCGATCACAAATAACAGTAGTAAAATGCAAGCCGACAATTATCGTTCCACGGAATGTCACAAACAGTAGTTTACTGATAGTAAAACTTCCAACCGGTTAGAAGTGTAAAGGTCACCGAAATCCTAATCAGAGTAGGTATAAGGTATATGCACACCCCCACACGAAAGTGATGCGGTCAGAATGCGAACGTGCGCATTCTGGATTCGTTTATTCTGCACGATTTCTGAAACTAACGACTTTTAAAAAATCTATGCTATTATATTTTTCTCCTTCAATTAAAAGCCCAGTTGGCTAGAAATTCAATGGTCGAAGTCGATCGGATTTCGCGCCAGCTCCGTTGGAAAATTGGACGTTCTGCAAAGAGCTGTTAAAATGTGCGCAAGCGATGAAACGTCCGTATCTGAGCGCATACCTGGGATGCGATTTAGAGACGACCAACTGACTACATTATAGCAACACTCAAATTTGCGCAAAGTTTAATTGGAAATATACAGAAACACGACCAAATCAGCATAGTTTTTCCGCATCACTTTCGTGCGGGGTACCAGCACCACCAAATGTTACGAGTATACTGCAATGTACGCCGCACCAAAAACAACGCTGGTTGTTTATTTACGTAATTATATCCTCCATCTTAAACTAGTGCTTAACTATCAACCGAGAGTTTGCTACAGGCAACGGTTTCATTTTCAGATTTATTGAATTTGTATACATTAATATTACGTATAAGACTTACAAACTTCACTGACCAGTTTAATTTCAGACACAGACTCGTTTAGCAACGCGCGCGAGGTAACGACATTTAAAATTCCATTTGCAAATTTGTTTAATACCATTCTCTTTATCCCTTTTTATTTTTATCCAGCCCACTACTAACTGCTAACTATGCTAAGGCAGCGCGAAAGGAGCAGATCGGAGCGATCTAAACGCTTTCGGCAGAAGACGAAGCCACCACTCGGAGCGACCTTAACTGTTCTCCCACGGGCCTGAGTCGGAGTCCCACAGTCCCACCCCACCAGGATGCACTTGTATACAGAGAGGGGCCGGTTCAACTGGACACGGAAGCTATTTCAGCCTAAACAGTGTTCCTGTCCAGTGGTACCGGCCCCTTCATCCAGTAGCGACAAATACTGAACTTTTTATAACATCTTTAGTCTATAGTGCTTTGTAATGGAGGAAGTTCATGGTAGCGGCCAACTACAAATTAACACTAGCGCAATCCATTCCATGAGAACCACTGGCAAATGGTAGCTATAGTGCGACGTTGGCAAGATGACCACGCGTACGCAAAGCAAATCGAAATGATAACCTCTAAGTTCCAAATGTGCAAAGTAGTAGTTTCTTCCCATTCCTATCATCATATGATTTTTTGTTGCACTAATTTTTACGAAATTTTTTACGCCGTTCCAGTGTCATCTTTTCGCTAACAAGTGGCTGCAGATTGCAAAAGTTAATCCCAACCAACCAGCTCTCGCAGCTGGTTACGTTAGTTTTCCGTGCTGTTCATCCAGGAAAATTGGAAACAAAATTCTCATTGTTTTGATGTTTTTACAGTTTTGTTTACAATTAGGTAGTAGAGATTGTTACGCAACACCCATACTCTAAAGTAATCCGAAATCTGCGATAATGTTTTCAACGGATGTTTACCGGAGAAAAAAGAGCGCCAGCACCTTGAACGAGAAGCTCCATAATGAGGAACCTGCCCGTGCGAATCCGTCAAGCGATTCGCAGACAGCGCAGTGGAGCGCCCGCATCATCTACCTCATTGCCTTCCTCGATCTCTTCGCCGTGTCCATGCTGACGCCGTTAATCCGGCAGCAGTCGCTGGACGTCGGATCCTCCTTCACCATGGCCGGACTGATGGGCTCCTTGTATGGAGTGTGTCAGTTATTCTCCAGTCCAACCGTGGGCAACTGGTAATGAGAACCAGTGAGTTTACAATAATAACAACTTTCCTAGACTGTATTGGATTCCTGGCCAGCATCGCGATAACAAGCTCTTTGCTTTATTTTTTAGAACATGAAATTTAAGCAGCAAATTAAATAAAAATTTGAGAAATGTTTCTTGCGCTCGGTTAATTTTGTTGCTTTTCTTGAGACTTACTGCTGCATTAATAAACTATTCATTGACGACAATTTTAACCCAGGTCGGACCGGATGGGGCGGAAACGCATTCTCCTCTTCACCACACTCCTAAGCGCCCTGGGCTATCTGCTGCTGTCCCTCTCCTTCTGGCTGCCCCTGCTCTTCCTCAGTCGCATATTGTGCGGCTGCTTCAAGCACACCCAGACATTGTGCAAAGCCTACCTCGCCGACCTGCACAGCGCCGAGGAAGCCGCTGATTCCCACGGCAAACACTCCGGACGCCCTGACACTCCTGCCGCGCACCGCTTCAGCACCTTCATGACCATCTCCAACGCCGGTTTCGTCCTGGGGCCGCTGCTGGGCGGTCATATTGCGCAGCAGGAAAACGGTTTCCAGATGGTGGCTCTGCTGACGGCCATGACGTTCTTCACCATCGCCACGGTGGTGGCCACCTGCCTGCCGGTGGTACATGTGCGCGGCAACGCGGTCAAGCGGGAGAAAAAGCAGGAGGGACACTTTGGGGGGACGCTGTACCACAACTGGGATATTTTCTTATTGCAGCTGCTCATTTCCTTCAGTGTCATGGTTCTTCGGGTGAATTACGTAAGTTACACTATAATCCATTTTTTTAAATTACTTCGCGATAGTAAATTGTCGCTTTTTTAAAGATCATATTAATCTACTTCTTGTCGCTTTTTTAAAGATCATATTAATCTACTTCTGAAGTTAGGTGCCCTGTACTCGTGTAGCATGTTTTAAATAACTACGCTCTGTCAATCTTAATACACTTATGAACGAAAAAATAAGATTTCCGCTGAATTATTTGAAGATAACATTTTACAGGTTTTGCAAACAACACCGGGCGCTTGTAAACACTTTATAATAATATGGGTAATGGGTAAAGACTAAAGAGAAACAGAATATAGAATTAAGAGCTAACACCACTAATTAACTCAGCGTCGCTGTCCAAGTCCAAGTCTAACCTGTCGGTTTCTTTCGCCGATGCAGCTCTGCGAGTCTGTTATATTTGTGTATTCCAGTTTATTTTTCTGGGTTGAGATAGGTGCAGCACGCTAAAGAGCACTTCGGCATGTCGTCCCAGCTCTCCGGCTACTTGACTTCTCTGCAAGCCCTTCTCGGCGTAATTGGGTCGGCCTGCACTTCCGGTTCGCTTATGTCGCGGTATCCTAACAATCATCTCATGCTCCACACCTCCATTCTGACCGGCGTGGGCCTCCTGGCCTCGTCCACCACCACCAACGTGTGGATCTACATTCTTAGCCTGTCGCTGGTCAACTTCGTGGCACCCTTCAGCCGGTTGGCCCACATGACGCAGTTACTGGAGCGCAGTCCCCAGCCCGACCACCACGGAGCGCTGATGGGCGCCAGCCAGTCTGTGGGATCATTCTGCCGGCTGTCCAGTTCGTTTATCAGTGGGCTGGCACAGGATTACTTCGCCTATGGACCGCAGGTGTTGTCGGTGGTGTGCACGACGCTGGGAGTGATGCAGATTTTGTGTATGTACTGATTGCGACTGCTCGGAATTTTGTGCTTTGTCTCCCATTTTCCGGTCCCCGTTCTCGGTTTTCTACCTGTGAATCTGTGATGTGTCTGATTCCGGTGCTTTTGTGGTGATATGCTGTCGTTAAATTACCGCAGTACGAGTATCTGTACGCGTTTACGAAATCTTTTTTGGGAAATGTAATAGTTCTTTCAACAAAAATACTCGATGTTCGTACAAACGCTGTAGGTGGTTATATAATTACATATGTCTACGAGTATGAAAATCTTAGTTGTTTTGGAAAGTTATTCGCTGATAACATCTTTTCGCACGTTTTAACTGTGTGAGCGCCATGGGCGGTACATTTATGAGCCATGATAACGAAATATACAGATACTGTAACGATCTGTAACAAAAGTTACAAAACAATTCCTCAACGTCGGCGGAGGCGGTTACGTAAACATTCTGGTACAGTACGCACTGCGTACGAGTAATCAGCTGTTTTTCGTTTTCAAATTTTAACGTGTTGACTTCATTCATGCTTCAAACAATTAATTACTTACTGTACTGTTCTTCGGTAACTAATTACAAATACTTCCATTAATACGTACATATTGTACGTCTGCAGTGCTTCACAGCCCATTCTGCTTTTACGGTTACAGCTCACACTGGAGATATCGCGGATTGCGTATGAATACAAGCAAAGTTCATACAAACCAAGTATTTACGTTATCTCCTGCAAGGTGTGATAATTATCCCTTATCGTCTTCCATGACTATGTTTTCCAAAAGCGTCATCCGTACCGCAACTGTTGCATTCAGGACGCGATTACCATTTCACTCGTAAGTTTTTAGCTACATTTACATACCTGTGAAGCGCGAAAAGATTGTGCCTTGGCAGTGTCAAGTTGACAATGTCAACCCTCACGATTATCCAACAAATTGTTCCCCTGTCCGCAGAAGCATCCAAAATGGCGCTTTCACATCCGTTCCGATGTCGGTTTTGCGTTGTGGGTTTGCAACTCAACCAGTGTCAAAAACACTGCCGTCCGCGGTTTCTCCTCGGAGCTCCGAACACGCATTGTGTCTGGTGTCCTCGCAGAATGGGATCAAGCGAATCGTTCTCAATAATCCCAGAAAGAGGTGCACTGTAATAATAAGTTCACAAAAAATCTACTATACATGAACTAAAGAGGCAAATAACCGAATTGTTTTGCAGGAACGCGCTGTCGTTGGAGATGATGGAGGAAATTTTACGGCATCTGAAAGACGATAAAGATTATCCGCGGCTCATCGTTCTCTCAGCCAACGGACCGGTTTTTTCATCTGGACATGATCTGAAGGAACTGGTACGGGATTTTGCAAAAGATGCCAGGAAATGCGAGATAATAGAACTATTTGTATACTAAACCGTAAGACAATAATAATAAGTAATTTGAAGGACGTCCAGTCGTCGTCGTTGCATACCGCGAGAATATTTCTGATGTCGTCACGTCTACCACCGCTGGGGCGAAATTACCTCAGTAATGTGTATTAGTTCTACAGTAGAGAGGCGGAAGTCTAATTGCTGAAATGTCTCATCTGTTGTTTGGGATTTGTACAAAAATTTGAAATTATTCATCGTAGAAAACGGACACAGGAAAACTGCATCACGAAAAAGTTTTCAGCACGTGTACCTTGCTAATGTGTGCTATTGAGGATGCTCCTGTTCCCGTTTTGGCCGTGGTAAATGGCGTTGCTGCCGCAGCCGGATGTCAGCTTGTTGCTAGCTGCGATATGGTTCGTGTTCGCTGGCCGTTTCATCGTGCATATTGCAAGCGTAACATAAATATTTAATTGCATTTGTACGACTTTTTATTGCCCAGATAACCTGTTTTTAGTTTATTAATAATTATTGCAGCTTATTTAATTTTTAATTATGGTAATGTACATAATATGTGATCGTGAGTTTTATGTGGGAGTCTGTTTTGTATGTAATTTTTGTATGTATTTTCGGCCGGTAGCTTATGCTTAACACGTGCATTACATCAGTTTTTCAATTACTTATTTTCATAACACAGGTGGTCGCCAGCAAAATATCACAGTTTTCCACTCCGGGGTAAATGAATATTATGTAACTGATTTTTAATAGTAAACAATCGAATTCTTTTATTAGGGTCAGTAACGGACTTTTCTGTTCGACGCCGAGCATTCCATTGATACGTGCCATCCCGAAGAAGGTAGCCGCGAAAATGCTGTACACCGGTGATTCCATCTCCGCACAGGGTGTGTTTATTGCGTTGTAATTTATTGGTAGAGACTAATTCTATCCATTTGATTATTAATTGCCCGTATTTTATGGAATACTCACTGCTAACCATTTGCAATGAAACAGCTGTTACACTTACACTTCAAGCAAGCTGTTAAACTTACAGGGTAAACTTAATACTGTATTGTAACACCTAGAGTAGAAAGTCTGCTACAATAGAAGATATACAGCAGTTTATCTAGATTGAATTTTGGTACATCAGCGTGTGCATTGCTTTCTTTTCTTACTTTCGTAGAAGCACTGCAGTGCGGGCTTGTTACATCGGTTGTGGAAGAAAGTCAGCTGGAAGAGGAGACGCTTCGAATTGCCAATCGGATCTGTGAGAAGAGCCCAGCGGTAGTCAGACTCGGGAAAGAGTTTCTGAACCGGCAACGCGGTATGGATCGAACTGCGGCGTACAGGTGATTTTCGAATACTGATTGATATTATTTTGGTAGTATTTGTATTTGTATCATAGTGTTTGTGTAGTGGCGACTGTACTGTTTGCTGCTTCTGCTAGGGACGGGGAAAGGACAATGCTCAAGAACCTGAAAATGGATGACTGCCAGGAAGGAATCAGCGCATTTTTCGAGAAGCGAAAACCGAGTTGGACATCCTAGAACGAATTCTGTCAGTGATTTGAATGTTTATTTTGTACAATACTTTGCACAGAATTTTCCGTTTTTGTTTATTGCATATTTTACCATTTCTTTGGGAAGAACGCTATAATGATTTTAACACCACAGAATTTTTGGATACTAACTATAATAGTTTTTATCCGAAGATGCCTGTTTCTGCTGAGGAATGGTTTATGGATTTTACGCTTGCCACGCCAAATGTGTTGTTATATGAATACTGTACATCTCTTGCAGGTTTTCTGCCTGTCCTCTTTGTTACCTATGTTCTCGGCTTCCACTGAGCCGATTTTGCAGCTTTAAATTTTCACAGAATCTTTTCAAAACGTAGAGTAACACAAAGCTAGTGGTTTTTTTACTCTCACAAGTAGGATAAGCCCAGTGGTCACTCAAAGGCTTGTTGCCATGGATGCCATAGGGCTAACATGCGCTTGTTTTTCACCACGGGCAAATCAGTGTTTAACAACAAACAGCTTTGGTTTCGCTTCTGCGTTTTTTGTGGACCACATACCGAGTGAACGAATGATTCAGTTAGTTTTAAAATAAAACGAAAACGAGCAGCCGAGGCACAAACGAAAGAAACTTTAATGGCGAAAAGTCAACATTTGAAGAACCTCGCAGCAGATATTGGCCTAATCGACCTCAACTCATAAGAAAAAGTGCAAACTGCTAACGTAATATATAATGCCAGTAAACGTCCGCTTGTTGACTGGTCACCAATCTAAACGCAGAAACAGGAAAAATTTCAGCTGACACAAACGCAAATTGACCCCAGGGCATTCCCTGTCACCAGTTAAATATAATAAACTGAAGACCATCTGTTGATAACTACTGCTTCCTTGAATACAGGCATAACTGCTAACTATGAAATCATAACTACTGTCTCATCGAACACACTGCACTTTTGAATTTTAAACTCGTCTATCTGCCCAGTCGTAAGCCAATATTCATCCGTGCTCATCTTGTTATTTACAGTTAGTGTACTCCGCTTTTAATACGAGTATACCCTAAATGCTGGTCTACTACGAGTCTACTTACCATTAGCTACTAACGATAAGTATTTCCTTGTACTGATGCCCTTTAATATATCATTCATGCCTGGTTGAGCGGAGTAGATCAGGATTCAGGTATCAACCGGATATGAATGTGTACGTTAGGTTGTATTCAACAGAAGAAATTACTGTAGTGTTTAATTTTATACGCGTTGATCCGGTCGATACTATCACGTACTCACGTACTTACACCTTTATCAGTGAACCGACCAATCTGGCTTGTCGGCAGATTCCCAAATGCTGAATCACCGGGAAGCTTTATAAAATGTTTGTTAACAAGACAGACCGATGAGTTAACAGCCGAAGAGACTTCACTTGTACTGTATTATTTTTGTGATTCCGGGGAAAGTTTAAGTACTATATTCCAAGCAGAACAAGATTGACTGGGTGTTTCGAAGTCTTGCGCATTTTTGAATTTTTCCTGAGATACGTTTACTTACCAGTAGTTCTATCTGAATTAATCCGAGATCTGCTTTCTTTGGATTAATCGCATAGCGGTAAACCTTCTCGTAATCTGTGTATCCAGAATTTGTATCTGAATCCCATTTTCCAGCGCCAAACAGGTGAGTGAAATTATCGTAATTTTGCAGAATTCGAAATTTCGAAAAAGCGAAGCCATAAACTTAACTTACATAAATAAATAAATAACAGTAAAATAGTAATGTTACCTTTATAAGTGAATTTGAAGGTGAAATTATTCTTTTAAATTTTATAGCTGAAAATGCCGTTGACCTGCACCGATATCTTCAAGTTTATCTTCGCGTTCATCCTACCACCGCTGGGCGTGTTCCTGGAGCGCGGCTGCAACAAAGATCTGGCCATTAACATCCTGTTGACGATATTCGGATTCATCCCGGGAATCATCCACGCCTGCTACATTATCTGCAAATACTGATCCGGAAGACAGTCCAACATGGCCGTTTTCAGTGGTTCCCTGTACAGTTCCTTGGACGTCGTTCTTGTGGACTGTGGATGATCGGATTGTGCAATGAACATTCCTTGTTTAATATTTTGCGATTTATTGCGGAACTAGTTCCTAATTATACTGTTCGTCCACTCTCCCGTGGTTTGTCATTTCTTTCAGCAGATGATTTTTATTTTAGCGTGTGCGTGTTCTTTCGGTAAATCCTTTTCCAAAAATGGCTTTTGTATTTTTTATTTTGTTAACCTTGCACTTGCAAAAATTAAGTGGACTGCGTGCAAAGCGATGAATCAATAAAATGGATGATATCTTCAACTGGTTCTTCGTAACCGGCACCGCAAGTGTTCATGGCGATGTGCATCGAATTACTACTGTCGATAATGTTTGTTTACCTGTTCGAACAAGGTACCGTATTAAGTTTACCCTGGCAGAAAGCAGGGTTTGCTTAGCAGTTAGCACATCATTTAAGTGAGCAAATTTCGCGCTGCAGGATTGATCGTGCAACTTGTCCTACAGTTTTATTGGTGCCTGGACCCTGGACAGTGTGATAAGTACTTATCGTACGTCTCTTTAGGCAATACGTACGGTTAAAACAACTTCTAACTGGTTTGAATGGTACAGTTACGTACGTACGTACCTTACGGTATATTAGAGAATTAATAATAATATTGTATATTATTAGAATCTGGCGAAGTACAGAGTATTAGTGAGTTTAAGGTACCAGTAAATATTGTTGGAGCGGATGAAAATTGGCCAGATTAATCAACTGCATAATGCGTATGTATAAGTACCGTACTAACTTATCCATAGTGAGGTTAAGAAATTACTTCAAATTAGTTTGATGTTTTTATACAGAATGCTTTTACAACAAAATACCTCCATGTTAATAGTCATTACTATCGACATTCCGGCACCGACTGGCGAAATCCTGCTGCTGCTTAGCCTGTTCCAATATCAGTCGGAGTACAAAACGCCGGATGTCTTCAAAACTGCCAGAAAATCTTTAGCCTCATCGCTCGATCCTGCACACTCCATTCTGGCCACGATCTACAAGAAGGATGGCTTTACTATTGGAGAAAAGTAATTGAAACAACTTTTTTAAACAGCTTCGACAAAACTAGTCATGATAATATTGAATTACCTTCAGTGCGTAGATTCGTAATAAGTCCTTTGTGGTTGCCATGTCAGTGCAGTTTTGTACTATCATAGCTGTTCCGCCTCGAAGAATCTTCACTTTCCCCTCAAAAACTTGCGGGTTATTGTAGCAACGTTCTAGTGTGGCAATGGCCATGACCTACAAGCACATAACCCGGTCAAAACGGTCGACACTCAAGACAATCTATCAAAAGTCTTGCTTGCGGGATGGCCCAGAACGGGAAGACAGTGGGTGTTTGGATCGCGTTCAGATAAAGCAGCACATCCGGAAGATGTGTCAAGGCATCACCGATCAGATAGTTGAGACACCGCAACGCTGCTTGTTGGTTTGCTCTTTGGAGCAGATCGTCCACAGTAAGATGCGTATTGCCGGTGCGTACGAGAACTTCCCGCGGCCATAGACGGCGCCGGTCATCAGTGTCCTCTTTGAAGTCGCGGATTATGTTCATTTTCTGCAGAAAGCGGCCCAGGGAATGGGCCAACTGTTCGCGTTGGGAAGAAATCGGCTTAAATGGCTCCAGAAGACGGGTCAGACCGAGGCACATCAAGCCGGAAGCGCAGCGACCGTACTACCAAAAAAAGGTCACACTGTGATTACGAGCATATACGTCGACATGTATGTTAACCTATATCAGCATCCCGAAAGATACAGCATGTGTGCGTTTTTCAGTCTACCTCGTTCCATTCTTGAAATGTGTCAATAACGAAACCTTTCTCCAGAAAGATCGCCATTCCCGCGGCCATGCGCCGGCACGTGTCGCTAATAACACATTGGACGGCCTTATCCAGCCGGCGAAACTGCGACGAGATCTGTAAAACATGTCCATGCAAAATTCACTTGTCAGTTGAAGATTTAAGTTTGAATGACACATATAGAAACTCACCACGTGAAAATTGTGGAGGACAACGGCATCCTTTGACCGGCTATCGCGATAATTCCACCCGGGAACATACAGCTTCTGTTGAAAGGTGCGCAACAGCAGAAGTTTGGTGTCCAGCGGAATAGTCATGTCGTCTTCGACCGTGTCCAGTGCGCGTATAACCAAGTAGAAAATGCACGTTGAGTATCTGCAATATGGAAAGTAATTTTTAATTAGTAGCTTTTCTAAAAGCAGTCCGTAACGTAGTAAAAATTCAGCATCATTTCCGCACTGGAATTGATCGCCAAGGGTGGCAATAACCATTGAAAAGCTGCGACCGGTCTGATTGAGCATTTGGTAGCATAGTTCTTTCTCGTCCCGCTCCATAACGCACGGTTCTTACGGTTGCTGTATTAGCCTGTATATAATTCGACACGGTAGTCAGTCAAATTACATCTAGTCATTCATGTTGCACAAAATACAACTACATTCGCATTATCATGAATTTTCGCTTCCCATCTGCTAAACGTGCAGGCACAAAACAGCAACATGAGCTAGGGCTGAACCACCACACTTGTGTCATGCGTGCCAGTACAAATTTCATTGACCTCACAGTGTGTCAGTCGGCGACTCGGCACCGTCTTGTATAGGAGACGGCAAGGACATCTTCTACTAGAACAGCAACGTTTCGCGGTCCTGTAAAGCCTGTTGGTTATTGACCGCTAATTGAGGCTTGGATCGCTATCGGCCTGATGATAAGGTCAAGGTCAGTAGTAGCGCGTGGGTGCCTGGTTGGAGTTTCATGATCTTTCGCCAGCCATTCCAGCAGCTGTGGAGCTGCTAAAATGCAGACGCTGCAGTATATCAGTTGTCTATGAGATATTAGTGAGGTTCGTTTTGAAAGATACACTTGTACTAGAGTAAATACGTCTACTCGGTACCCAGTCTTAGCATACAGTATCAAATCTGCGCGATAACTTGTTAGTTTTCGTGTTTTCAAGTATTTTAAATACATTTTATAATAAAGACATGTTGGGGCAGGTGATTTATGTGTCGTAAATGAAAGAGTGAAGGCTCCGCAAGGTAATTAATGGTGCCATCTTTGCAACACCACCATTGACTCCGCATACTACTATTCATCCATTCATTTTTTATGTTTTAGTATTGGTTTTCATTGAATTAAAAATTGAAGTACGATTTGTATGATTTATCTGCGCATGGGTGTCCAAATGAAGGGAATGTTCTTCATATTATATAAAGCAGCCTCCGCGTATATACAGTTGGACGAGTATTCCTGTTATCATGCATTTTTAACTCTATCGGACTGTCGTCCGGCGATTCGTGCGCACCTCTTCCGGGAAAGTAGTGCTTTCTTTTCAGAACATCCATTTTTGGATACTTTGACCGGTATGTATTTATACTATGTATTTGACCGGCGAAATGCCGTGCGCGAAGGCACAGCCAGCGAAAGGTTTTCTTCGGTCAACCTTTTTTTCTGACTTGTGAGTGAGCCACTGAGCTCCTATCTGCCGCAGCTGTTGTTCCCGTTCATCTCGAGATTCACGACCGCACAACTTCCAGGTATCTTTGTTGCAATTTCTAACTTCCAAAGTTCGCAAAATATATCGTATGGGACATGGGATCAAAGATGGTACATGGATATATATATATAGATATCTATATGTACGGAGCCTTGACCAAAATTATCTAAAAGCTCTCGTCCATAAGTACAGAGTACATATACTGTCTGTACGTAAGACATCATATGCATTAAGTAATATTGTAAAGCCGTAGAAACTCAAAAAACTTTCAAAATTTTGCAGCCGGATTGTTGAGGCAGATACAGGAAACGTAAGTCACAAAAAGTACGCACTAAATTTGTTGTAGAGCCAGTCTTGTTAACAACATTTTACGTACAGAGCCGAGTCCGAAGGTGAGACCCCATCGGTTAAAGGACTTCTGCAACGTTATAAAATCATTGACATAGACATAACGGTACATAACATAACGGTACATAACGGTACATAGATATAACGGAAGCGGACAGTGCAAATGCTGTTTTTCATTTTGTAGTTTTGTGATAAAGAGCCGCAAAACCACAGAATAGCTGCTGGAATATGCTCGCTGATTATTAGCTAACAATAAGTTTGTAAAGCATAAAAGAAACCGAAAGCCGCAGAATCAAGGCCGCACTGTTCGTGCAGGTTAGCGTATTTTTATTTATACAAGTACAAGTACAAACAAAATATAATCGTGCTGGCCACTGGTCAGTTTTGTGTGGCGTGTCGAAACATACTTACAATGTACAATGCTGTACTCGTACTGTAGCTGCAATATTCAGACGTCGGCACTGATAGCATAACAGTACTAATGCATCATGCAAACGTGTTCATGTCTAGTGACAACGTGGCTAACGTTGCAGTTACAGTGCTTATACCGGGCAAACACTACGAACGGTTCTGAATTCCGACGAGTCCGGAAGTCAGCACAATTTACTCAACAAAATCGTAATTCTCAGCAAACTGTGCGTGTATTTACACTTCTCCCGGGCAGTTTTTCCACGAGTAAGCATTTTGATTTATGTGGGTAAGTACTGCGTGTCTACATAATTTATAAGACGAGGGTAAACAACGATTAACATGATCGTTGTAAACGATTGGAAAGGTGTACATAACACCAGTTTCCTAAACTTTTAATCCATCCGCATAATTTGCACGATTTTGCATAACTGAAAGTGAACACCAATAAAACTACGTTTTAACGGTAAAGAAACAGATCTGGGTTTATAAAACCGGCTTCCAGTCTATTCACGATAGCTCTCGAGCGAAAGATCATACTACACTGTAACGTTATTATATTGTATCTACGGTATATAGCTTAGAATTTTCTCAAATTTTGCAATTAAAAGTGCGTGAAAATGAATAACATGTAACAAGTACAAATATTGACAAGATGCACATGGATAGGCTATTTTGGGAATCCGCATTTAAGCGGCAGCAGGAAGTCCTTATTTGCAATTGCATGGCAGCAAGACATCCGTAACTTTCAGTACTTGCAAATAATATAGCAGGCATGAATTATCCCTGGGAGCCATAGCAGGATGGTTAGCAAAATGTTAATAGCCAGATCTTTGCCGCATCCTCGTTCCAGGAAGACACCCAGTGGTGGAAAAATAAAAGCGGCGATGAACTTGCAGATGTCGGTACAGGTTAGCGGCATTTTGCGCTACACAGAACACCCTGATTAAAAGTACTACTCCGTACGTACATACTATAACATGTAATATAGGTTTTGTTACGTGAAATATTTTACAGATTATCGAAATAGCTCTTTTCCATATAATAGGTCAAACGTAGACTATCAAAATTTCATTGTTTTGTACATTGTAAGCTATGTGAAAGATTGTTAACAATATAAAATATCTATATTTTTTACAAAATTGCAAATGCAAAATCATACAAAATTAAAGTCATTGGTCATTACACCTTTGTGCGACTTTAATCGGCTTGTTCTACCGGAAACGGTTTTTAATGGCAATTCTCTAATCTTACCGGTTCAGGAAGCGGAGTAGTAAAAAATCAATTGGGTGCCCGGCAAGTTGCAATCAGTGACAACCAAGAACTTTGATCAGAAACTGAAAAAGGTACTTACTTCCGATCCACGAAAATGCCGACCGACCGATTAACGTTTCGACCAGCAGATGCAGCGCACTGAAACGAACGCTTGGATTCAGTTTTCGTCGTTGTCATTCACGCCAAAACCAGCCGGAAGGCAGCGGCAGTACGGTGCATTACGAACCAGGAGCGGCCTGTTCAGACGCCCAAGGCTTGCATTTCTGTACGAGTTTTATTCTTTTATTGCATTGTGTCGAAAAATACCTGCGCGCTGACGCGATGACTTATTAAACTTAATGTACGCATAGATGATAAAAAGGCCGGTGTAGTCGATGGCATGAGTAAACTTAAAAGGTGGGCTTGTGTTTTCCGTTGTATTCGCTCAGGGTTATTACAATACAGCTGTTACTTATTATACGATGACGCTTACCGTAGACTATGGAATTCACTTTGAATATGTACAACTGTTTCTACAATAAATATGACTTTTCCTGTTGCGAACGGACAAGCTCTGGCGTTACTCTGTTGGTTTTCCGGTTGTTCACAATATTCTTAATTCATGAAGAAGCATTTCTTGGAAAGGCACAAAGATGCGCTTATATCTATATTTGTACGAGTACCTATGTGTATAACGTGCATACGTTGGAACGCCGCCTAGCAGAGCTGACTCTAGAAACCGCTAATATCAGTATTGCCACTTTTCGCTAGCGGTTTGTGAGAGCAATTCCCAGAATTATACAAAACACAAATTCGCGTGTCTTTTTCGTTAGATTCAGTGCAGTCGCGCCATCTCTGATAAACCGTGCACAGGGAGTAAATACGTAGTAGTGTAAAGTTGCAATTACGTACGTACACATTACAGAACATTATTGGTAATACGTGACCGCGGTCATGGTCGCCGCAGTATCAGTCTTGTAGTTTCCGGCGAATACATGTTCCATAAGGTTTAAAGTTGAATGAACAAAAGTAAGTATGAAACTATCATTTTGCAAGGCTTTAGAGCCTGCGAATTAAGCGGGGCTCCCTTTCCGGCGCTTCCTTCGATCTCGCGCACGGTACGTTAGTACGAAAAAAACAAGCACTCGCAAATTTTCATCTAAAATAGGGTAGTTATCTTTTCTCGGACGGCCGTTAATGCCATTGCCATTGACGTCGTAATAATATGTCATTGGAAAACTAAAATAGTCACTTTTGTTACTTTGCTGTAAATTTCATTCAGCGCACGTCGTACGATATACAGTAAACTTACACTGTACAGTGTTCGTGCAGTAGAACTGGCGTGTTTGAGAATCTCACCGCTTGTTGTCAGACGGGAAGGTCCGCGACATGAACGCGAAATTAATTCAGTAGACACCGAGTTTCGTGCAGTAGGCTTATCTTATTTTCGTCCGAATCGACATCTCACATCTTTGGAGTTAGGATCATCGTAGTAACACAAAATCAGTGCCACCGCGCAACGCCGGGTGCTGGTGCGAGCTTGGACGTTGACGGAACAGTTACAAGAACAGCCTGAACAGGCGATGTGCTGCATCTCTCACTAGCTGCCGCACCTTGTTTGCCATACTGCGCAGTCGCACTGCGGAGCCTTTCACATGCAAACAATTTTTTTCATGGATGCAAGCAAATTTGCTGACCACTATCTTGCCGACCGATAACTAGTTTTATGTCTTTTTGCTGACCGACAAAACGTTTAGCCGACAACTTTTTGAAACGACAAAACGACGATCGACAGAAATCTCAGCGTACGACGACATGCTGAACACCGACGATTGCTGACAATCTGTCGACCCATAAAAAACTTGAGAACGCTAAGAAACCTTACTTTAGAAAGACCACTAGTCGTACGAAAATTAAGAAGTCTAAGAAAAAACCCCAAGAAACCTAGGATATACAAAAACTCAAAAAGCTAAAAAAACTAAACTTCAGAACCAGACCGACAAGTAAGCTGTCGGTCAACGAAATGGTTAATGGTTTCCTATAAACGTCGGAATGATTTTCCAGAAAAGCCAACAGTCGGTTAGTGAGCAGCGTGAATCAACAATATGTCGGCCAGCAAATTGTCGGGAAGCGAAACGATGGAATGGGTTCATTGATGTGCTATCCCGTCATTCTGGTCGACCATGCAGTAGAGATTCGATAGTTCATTGTCAGACGCCGGTTTCCATTAAATCTCCATATAGGACAAACCAAGGGCGAGTACGTTAACTGGTTAACCATATCCTTACGTCCTGCAGCCTGTGCTCCTGACCGGACTCAGCGGACTTTCCATTCTGCACCCATGAGCCGCACCCTTGATTTAAGCCAGGCTCACCGGTAATTACAGAACGAAGACCAGTTTTGTCGACGTAGCATTGCGACGGTACCCAGTAATCTGGATTCCTCTGATAGTGAGCGGCAAACGCAATGATATGTCCATATCCGCGATCATTCTTACGTAACATACTGTACGAATGAAGTCTCCCGAATGGAAGCCTTTCCACTTGCTGACTAGGGCGAGCAGTCACAGGCGGCATAAAAGGATTTCTCCGCATGGATTGTGCTCCGAATAGTATAACCCTCCTCCGTTTCCGTTAACGGTGGTGGACGTCGATAAATCCAAAGGGCACCTCATGTTCATCTTCAATGGCGTTCAAAAGACCAAAGGTCAGCGTAGCCATGTTGTTCAGTCGTTTTGTCGTTCTCAAAAGCACAGGTTAAAATCCGAGTTCGAAGAAAAAAAATCTCTATCCATGCTGATGTCCAGTCAAAAAATGAACGGCTAACAGCAGATCCCAACCACAGCATCATACAAAATGTAAGTATTGTTAAACGAAATAGCACATTTAGTATGAATAAAGAAACTGGAGCAGTGAGTGTTAAGCGTAAGCGTACGCATTTCAGTGAATGTTTCTTTCTTTTATTGAAAGCCAGTTTATAGCCAGCAGTTAAACGGCAAAAAACCGTGCGGACAATTTTTTTGGAATAAGGCTTATATCTATGTGTAAACTTCCTTGGAAAAATTTGACCGAACGCCTTGAAAACCGACATGACAGTTATTCTTCAGCCTGATTTAGAATCTTGTAAAATCTGGTACGAGTGACCGAGTCTGATACAATTATGGACGCATTAACTTTGACATTACGTAGTCGCTGCCAGTTGCACTCTTCCGATCGTCATTTGGATTTTGGAGATCATAACATCACATAGTTCCTCTAAAAATCGGTATTTTTAAGTACTTTAATTGTGTGTTAGCGATCGATAATAAAAATGCCGGTAGCTGAGCTTATGACTGTTAGTTTAGTGGGAAGTGGTGTTGTAAAATCCGAACTCCCAGAATTGCAGAGGTTGAGTGCTTTGCTAATCTGGAAGTGTTATAATCCTGTGCCAGTAGCAGTGCTACTGTGCATCTTGTTTAGCGCTTAAGGTGAAGTAATTGTGCCGTCCAGCCTAGACAGCCTCCACGAAAGGCCATTGGGCCCGCTGCGTAGTCCGCATCGTACGCTTGCAGACGCTGAGCACGCCAGCCGAGTGCAGGCAGCCATTCAGTGGCTAATTCGTGATTCTCGTCGAGACTGCAGACTGGCAGTGTGTCATTTTGACGTCACTAACAAACAGGGATTTTGGAGTGCGCCAACAGGAGAATTATGCATTCGCTCTGTTTCTGTTCGTGTGCTAGAATTTTCGAGGCGGTAATGCATTAAAGTGGCCACAACGCCAGCGCTAAATTTAAAAATACCGTAAACATTTTTATCACACATTTTTTCCTCGTTTGCAGAGGATGGTTTTTTGTAAATTTTCATGTATCTGCCCAATTAACCAACAACATGGTTTGCGAACGCGCGCTGTTTAAAAAGTGCCGGGATAAGCGCTTGTTGTTATGGGCCTACGATGACTTCCCGGCGCACCGTAGGCGCACGGCTGCCAACCGCCACAGGGTACCATCCTGGCGAGAATCGTCAATAAGCAGTGGCGCCGCCGGCTGCGGTAGGTCTCAATCAGCATGGCTGTTTAATTCGGGCGAAAAGGGACGTATTGCGGGCGGTCTGGAAAGAGATGCGGGACTGACCATGGTCTACGCTCCTAATTCCTAAAGGGTACTGCGGTGTTTGATTGGAATCTGCATTATTGTTATACCACATCCTTTTATGTAGACAGAATTAATTTAATTTCCATACAGCACACGGTCCACTTTATGTACATATGGGCAGATTACTGTAACTGTTAACATATGTATACAATTTTTTGTATTTATAGGCTATTTTTACTGACTTGTGAATTCGAATAAGTACCGGATGGTGTACTTTGCGCACGGCTGTAGTTAGCATGTATTTATTAAATACTGACCACAACAAATTGCTTATTTTTGGTAGCGTGTTAAAGTCGGTAATTTAGCACAAGCAATTTGTGCGACATAAAACCAACTCCACTAGAGAGTATACTTGTATGTTTTTTGGATTTTGTCTTGGATTTGTGATTTGTCAGTGTTTTCCCCCAAGTTGCAACATCCCGTTATGAATTAAGAATATTGGCACAGCTTCATCAACCGCGAAAAGCATAATAATATTCTTGGAAGGATGAATAGTGCTTCTGTAGAATATCGCAGCACCATGCTGTTGCTCGAAGAATTCGCTTCTTTGTTGAACGAAACAGCGCAGAGAGAATGCAGTACTACTCCGCCTTCAGCCTTCTGACAGAGCAGCCTCATTCTCCCTTTCGCAGGCCCACTTCCCTCCCGTCACAAACACCGAGTAACTGACCAGAGCGTCGGCAGACTGTGGCTACTTCTCCGTCGTTGCGCTTAACTACCACATCATGCTTCGCCTCAACTAAATGCACACTTCTCCACACTTCGATATTTGCATTGTGATTACGGGCTCAAAATCCAGTAAGTAACTGAATTTGAACAGTTTATTTGATCGTTATTCTTGCCGGCCACTGGTCGCTCTCATTTCACGAACACAGACGTCTCTAATGGCTACTTGTACTGTTGTTTGATCAAGCTAATTCGATGGTAGTTATCAGCGTAGTAAATTAACTGGATTACGCGCTGTGTTCGAGCCGCAGCAAGCCAATATGTCCGGCAACATTGAGGAGATTATGGCGTCCGCTGCGGACGGCGTTCCCGATGCAACATACACCTGTTTACAAGGTGTTCCTCTGCAACCCAATGTTGTTCCCTGTGCTCCGGCATTCAATCCCGCGGCGAGGGATTGTGAAGCTTTAGATAATGAGCGAGAAGAAACTTCGTGTTGGAATCTGGAAGAACCCTTCGATCTCGAAAATTGTGAATATCTCAGTCCCAGAAAGGCGTTGGAGTATATCGACAAAGTAAGGAAGCGCAATCTGTATATCGTTAACGGTACAAAGTTGAAAATAGCCAATAGGTAAGTAGTAATAAGTGCATACTAAAATGCACACCCAATGTACTGTAATTTTGCACCCCTGACAGCATCTTGAAACGAGTAAGGTACGTGTACATAATATAGATATAGATTATTATGGTTAAACTTCATTGGTCATTTCTAAACTATCTTTGACTCTGTTTCCAAACTTGTTCAACTTCAACTTTGCCAATTTCATTTTGAATTTTGTTTCTTTCAAACGACGATTTTTGATTTTTTTGTACAAGTACCTTTATGACCTAACATCGCAGCTACTCTGTCGTAATTACTGTACACGTCAGTTTTGACATCTGGCGCTTTCTTAATGTATGCGTTCATCTCTCCTGGAAGCAGTAAATGATAACTCCCAATGGAAATGGTTTCTCTTCGCATCATAATTTTGTGACAGTTTTTCGCTTTCCCACAACTTGGATTTGTGTGATTACGATGTGATTATTTATTGGAAGTGCATTATTAACGTAGCGTAACCGCATCGTTAACGGCAGCCCAGCGTGTCGTTTCATCCTCTTTGCGCATCTTTGTCGGATCATGTCAGCGGGTGAAGAATGAAGATGTTTGCACTTGTTGCTCACTTGAGAGATCAAACACGAATTATGAAAACCGCTCCTGATCCTCTTCAATGCACGAGCATCCATCGCATCCAGTTTGCTCATTATAACACGGAATTTCTGCCCAATTATATCGTGATATCACTCACTTTTGAGATGCGCCTGGTTTGTCTGTCTGTAACTGTGCAAGTCAGATTCCCACAGGCGATGAATGTTGACCATCACTGATTCACAATGACACATTTTTCACCCGCCAATGTCCATAATTTCATCAATTACTGGTCCGGACAAACTGGACAGATGACTTGCTATAGTATCATTATGATGGAAATTCGAGGCTGCTGGATTAAAATATCGGCCTGTGTATAACATTGTCAATTCACAGGGCAGGGCAACGGGCAACCGCCTGGCGTTGCGGACGCGTGCTGTGATTGACCGGTGCTTCTTCGTCGTTGGACAATTCGCACACCGCCATGCCGGATGTGTCTTGGTGATAGGATTGATAATACTGTGCTTAGGATGTTTGGGACTGCCCAATATACAATTGGAAACCCGTCTGGATAGACTCTGGATGGAAGGTAAAATTTGGTCCTGATCACAGTAAAGTGAAAATGAAATTTTTATGCTTGTGTACTGAGAGCTAGTTGTGGAAGCATATATCGACAACATTTACGTATTTATACTACAGCTGCATTTGCGTACGTTATCTAATTGCAATTGCTGAAAAGTTTTAGTAGATGCGTAGGGCATACCGTTTTAGTCATTGTGGCCACTATATTAAGTGCATGAAAACATATTTGCGATTTTGTTGGTAGGGTACTTAAATTTATTAATTAATGCAAATGCGGCCATATGGCTGTCATTTGCTGTAAGAGCAGGAACGCTACTGAAAGCGGCCGTACCACACCAAATTGGCTTCTTATCCGATGCGCGGCCACCCACGCGTAATTATCCAGCGCGTCGTTAGAGTGGGCTTTGTTCTCCGGTGTCCTGAAGCGGAGTTTCATTTAACTGATTCTAACGATCGTCTTGTGGTTGGCGTCGATGATAGATCCTTTCAAACATGTCGTCCACCTGTTGCTGCACAAAGCATTGGCTTGCGTTGGTATAAAGCGGAATTATTTCTCTACGTAAATTCTACAGTATGGCGTCGTGCGCTTTATGTGCGAAATGCGAACCGGCATCAAATGGGTATGTTAACTGAATTATCGGCATAACAATAGCGGTGGGCCGATGGTAAGGGATTCGTTGATGAGGGCATCGCGGCGGAAGAAAGATTTCTGTTATTCCTCGAGTGTGCGTGCTCCACCCATTTTGCTCCCTTTCACGACGTGCGAACTGCGACCAGCGCCTAGCAAAACAGGTTTTATGACGCGTCCGGTCTGTACTATCTCCAGCATCGCCACTATGTTGGTGTCCAGCTTCTCAGGAAGTAATGGAAGCAATGCAAGCCTCGGTCTTAATGATCATGATAGCCGTCTGCAGCTTGTGCACTGGGATTTCTTATTTCTGCGCTGCGACGTGGCCGAGTGCAGTAACACGTGCGAAGGCGCAAATGACGGGGAAGGGTGAAATTGATATGGGACAGATCGAATGTTTTCTCATATGGCCGCTGAAATAATAGGCTTGGCATTAAGTATATTTAGATTGCAATTGAATAAACAGGCGTTGAAAGGTTTGGTAGTCTAATTGGCGGATGACAAGATAAGATTGTTCCGGATATTGACAGGCGCTCCCGAAAATACATATACCACACAAGTTTAGAAAATAAGATGTGGCCGTTCTGATGCTGCATAAACCGCAGTTGTTGTTGATTAAGTTCGCGTACCTGTGCAATCATTCGCTTCAATAAATCATCCTAAGCACACGTAAGCAGATTATTTTTCAAATGACAGCGTTTTCTGTTCCCAAATGCATGCACTCGTCTTGCAGTGTTTTTTTTTGCATGCTTATCAAACTAACGCTAATTTAGTTTTTTCAACAGAGGGCGGGCGTTTAGAAGCGGAACAGCAGTATACCGATGATGTGCTCCACTTTTCAACCGGTGCAAATTCGCAAGTCCTCCTTCAGACACCCAGTGTCGATTATCCGTCAGTTCTTACTCCTGAAGCGTTACTTTTCCACTTGGAGTTGGCACGAATTGCCCTCAGTGTCGAGGTCACAATGTACTGGACCACCTTCAAATGGAGCAACATTTGCCAAACGCTCGACTTTCCCAATTTCGACGAACGAAGTCCGGTCCTAAGCAGCGTAAGGAAACGTTCATATACATACCAACATACCGTTATTGTAAGGGAACATACCAACTATATTAATTTAATCTTTTAACTGAGCTCTGGTGACGCAAAAATGTTTAAACGCTGGTGTGTTTGGCTACCACACAGCAAGTGTTATCTGCTGAAGGCCTTTAAAAATTGATTTGATTAGATTTGCAGTAGCAGTGGTTTTTGTTTCTCCGTAGGCACTGGAAGAACTGACCCCGTGCAGCATCGTGACCCCGCTGGACTGCTTTTGGGAGGGCTCAAAGCTTCTCGGACCGAAAAAACCCGTTCAGATTCCGTGAGTGCATAATTTATGCAGTTATATTATCGGTATAGGGCAGCGGTAAAAGTAAAACCATTTAACGGGCTTGTAAAGACGCTGAATTCGGGGCGTAAATGCAGCGAAACAATGCAATGCCAAGCGGCGCACACCACAGCGCTTTGTAAAGTGGCCATGAGAAAGTGTAGCAAATGGCCATGCATTTGCATAATGAGTGGCGCTGACATTGTCCCAATAAACTTGACCACCTGGTATGTTGGGTCACTTCAGCCGGTGTATATGCGTGTTAACCCGACCGCCGTGTCGATGGACTTCTTTCATCGCATATACGACAAGTGCCCGTGACATTTTGTACACGTGCGGCAAGTAGAGGCATTTCTTCATGGGAAATCATAATTAATTACCGAATTACTTCCATTTATGTGTAATTACAAGAGGCTGTACTCCCGAGCTCGCGCTGCCTTCGTTAAATATTATGATTTGTGTGCTTTAGGGTCTATGGGCGCGATGCCACTTGGGCAACTCTCGATCTGGAGCGCCTTGTACACACGCTGGAAAACAACACGGATCCGCTAATTAATTCCAAGCCCTTGGTGGACTTTCTGGATAAGGTAGCTGTTACTGTGAATATCATTATTGTCACATGCAGCACTGATTCAGAGTCGTAATGTTCCCATCGCGTTTCAGCGCTTTTCTGAAACGGAAATTTCAGGCTTCGACTGTTTATATTTTTATTTCATAGTTTAAATTGTTTTTAGCGAGTGATATTCTACTTTGGCTTACTTATGTGTCAAATTGGCTTCTCATGAATTTAGGAATGTTAATCTTGAAACTGTAGCGTCGTGCTTTTGTACACAGGCGGAAGTGGAAAAAGGTTACGTCGGAAAGCCGTGTCTAAATCCACGCGATGCACAATGCCCGGATGCTGCGCCCAATAAGCGCTCGGGAATAGCGCCCAATGTGGCGGATGCGATGCAGAACGGATGTTATGGCATCAGTAGCAAATATAGACACTGGATGCCCGACCAGCTCTTGGCCAATGTAACGCGCAATGCATCTGGCCACATCCAAAGGTGAGCTGCAGTGTGCAAATTTCCATGGGCGTTGTAAGAGCAGCTACGTCGTTAGTCCGCGCCTGTTTTAGTAATAATTATGAAATATTTGCGTTACGTTACGAAACGTTACAGTGCATCGGCAATTCAGACGATATTCCACATTGGAGATGCAGAACGCCTCTTCCTCAAGTATGAACACATGAGTCCTCCGATCCGTGATTATGACGGCAGCGAATGGAAAAGGGAAATGGCCGTAAAGGTCATCGCCACCTGGCAGGCCAAGTACCACGCCGCAGTGGAAGAAAAACTGAAGAAAAACAATACCCGTGCAAAGTCATCCATTGGATTATTGGCCGAAGGAGCGCTTGCAGCGACACTGGTGGATTGCTCCAAAGTCAACTTATTTCTGGTCATAGCCGGACATTTGCTAGCGGTTAGTGCTTCGTCGACAATTTTCTAAACCTTGGTTCGTTCTTGTATTTTTGCTGCTGGTATTAGTAGATTGAAGCGTTTTATAAGCATCGACTTTTGAGCGTTATTTAACAAGCATGATTGCAGGTCGTATATATGGGTGTAGTAAGCCGCAACTGTGCTGATTCGGTGGATTCCTACAGCGGTGTTGCGGTGGCCGGGACGCTGTTAATTTCGCTGACGGTGGCGGGTGGCATGGGATATTGTTCATTTTTCTTATCGTTCAACATCCTCAGTACTCAGGTTAGGTGCCTTTGACCGGGAATTGCTTGACATTGATAACACTGAACAATATTTCGCCGATGATTGCAGGTTATTCCATTGGTTGCTCTTGTTACGCATCTTCAGCATGTTCTGCAGATGACAAGTTCAATTACGGAAGTTGTCAGAGATCATCGAGTAGAGCGAAAGGTTCGTAACCTTATATAAAAATCATATCGTCACTAGTTTTTCTTATATCTTTTGCATTCTTCTGTTACTAAATTTGTACAAAGCTGACTGCTTTATTTATTTTTTTCCAAACTGTCGCAAACAGTTTTCGTGAAATGCAAACATCCATAAAAAATTTTATTTTCCAATCTTTAGCGTACGAAAAATGTCATCTGTGTGGCTAAATGTTTTTTGGCTAACTGCATGAATGATCGAATCAGGATGTTCCTCACGCACGTTTTCTTCCCGCAGGATATCGGCGCCGAATGCCTGGCCCGGAATGGGGCATCCATATTATTCTCCACTTTGGCTATGAGCGGGGCCTTCTTCGCCGGCTATGCGATTCCGTTACCAGCATTGAGATGGTTTTCCATCCAGGTAGGCTGGTGAAACATATTCTGGATGCCGAATGCCGATGTATTTTGCCCACTTTGCAATTCTTTACAGATGGGCATTGTCGTCCTATTGGGTGGTGTCTCCTTGCTTTTGTTGCTTCCCGCCGTGATATATTTGGATCAACAGCGACGACCGAGCAAACGATGTGACCTCTTCTGTTGCTACACTCAGTACGTCTGCTTTTCCACGTTTGTACTTGATGTGATTTCATTGTTTAAAAGCAAGAAACGAAATAGCAGTCACCTTTACGAGAATTCATGTGATATATTCCTTAGGTTTATTCCGAAGAAAGTGCCGCCAACGTCTGCATTCTCGTCATCGTATTTCCGGGAAGGCATTGGAGCTGTGAAAGGTCGTCCAAGTCTCCGTCAGAACGGTATGTTATTTGCTCGACTCGTAATGACAGGATCATGAAGGTAGATGTATATGCACATGTTGTTTTTGGGTATACAAATTTAGATTTTGATTGCCAAATGTCCAACTGCACAGAACTGCATGAACCCACATGTTTAAGAAGAACCACGTGAAAACTGTGTCATAAAATAAAAGACCATATTTTAATCAATTTAGATGGTGGGGCAACGTGCTGTTTAAGCACGTCAACACTGCGGGATCGCGTTTTAACGACATATCTGCGCCTTCTTCCGTGTGGTGTGGTCAAGTTCGTGGCCGTCGGGATTTTAATCACGACGGTGGGCTTTGGCGTCTGCGGCATCCGTCGCATGGAAGCCGGCTTAGAGATGGCGAAGCTAGTCCCCACAGATACGCTGGAACACCGGTATTTCCGGAGTCAAGCCAGAGATTTCCACCGTCATCAAGCGGTGTTGGTTACGAAGGAGGATTTCGCGTATGAGCAGCACCAGGAAGAGCTCTACGCCCTGCATGACGCCGTGTCACGAGTGAAAGGCGTGGTCCGCTCGGTGGGAGACGGGGCGCCGCGGTTCTGGTTGGCCGATTTCCGAGACTGGCTCCTAGGTACAACACATTATTCTGTTCGCAAAATTGTGTAAAAACTGTCGCAAAGTACATCCGTAGTCACAGGCTGGCAGGGGTAAATTCGATTGATGGCCGTCACACTAAGCGCTATCTGTGGCTAGCCATCGGTCAATGTCTTGTTTCGGGTGTTTAGATATCGAGGCTTCGTTTGAGCATGATTACCGCGAAGGTTGTTTTGGTGACGGACGATGGTATGAAAATGCCAGTGATAACGCCATCTTGGGATTTAAACTCCGTGCTGCAACTTTGAAAGATCATCGATTGGTGAGTTCACTGAGTTGCCACAACATCCGAGCAAGTAATGTGCCGGTCAGCGTTGCGTCATAATTTCTTGTAAACGTTGAACTGCGACACCGAACGTCACGTATTTATCTAACACCTATACATTGAAAACAAAAAATTCTCTAGGAGGAATGACTTGCGCGTTATCGTTTCTACTAATTCTGCCCTCTCTCAAACTTATGCTGTTGTTGGACGTTAGGTTGCTCAAGTGCTTCTGGTGGACGAACACGGTCGGATCAATCCCGACGGTTTCTACAGCTACATGAGCGCGTGGGTGTCCAACGATCCCATGGGCTACGCTGCTACCCAAGCGCATCTCCACCCGCAGCCCGTCGTCTGGCTGCACGACCCTGAAGATCCCAGCTACGACATCCCGGAGTCAGCGGCGCTACACTATGCCCAGATGCCCTTTGTGGTGTCCGGCTTGAACAGCACGGACGACGCAGTCGGCTTCATCGAGCAGGTGCAATCCATCTCGCAGGTCTTTGCAGAGCGCGGTGTCCCCAGTTTCCCCAGCGGCCAGCTCTTCACCTACTGGGAACAGTACGTCGATCTACGCTTCAATATGGTACTGGCGTTGGGCATCCTGCTGGCCGTGCTGTGCATGGCGACGTCCGTCCTGCTGATGAATTTGTGGGCTGCCGTAGTCGTGGTAAGACATCGATGGCCACTCGCTGCTGTCTCCTATAGGTTTTTCCTACATTGTCGTTTTATTGCATCTCATATTTAAATAGGGCGCTTCTAGTTGCTGTTTTTATTAATACAGCAGCCAAACTGGACGACAAAACTTTTTATCGTTTACAGACCGCAACCACTGTGGTGTTTCTCCTCGGACTCGCCGGCTGTATGGCGTGGCTACGGATTGACCTCAACGCCATCTCGGCCAGTCTGCTGGTGTACGCGACGGGCGTAGCATGGCGTATCTCGTTTCCCATCTGTGCGGCCTTTCTCAGCGGATTCGGCGGGAAGGATCGGCGTGTGCGTTGCGCCATGGCACGCTGCTGCGGATCGATCGTGCACGGCGCTGTGGCATCGCTAATCGCCACGGCTCCGTTGTACTTCACCAAATTTCAGTTTATTTTTCAGTACGTATGCAACTAATTTTTCAGACGAAGTAAAACTTTCCATCGCAGTGATTGATGTTGCAGGTATTTCTTCCTGATCCTGGCTATTTCCTATGGGATGGTCTTACTAAACAGCTTGGTCAATCAGCCAGTGGTGCTGTCGCTCCTGGGTCCAGGTCCGGACGTAAGTACAGTGTCTGTCCGTCATGGACCTTGTGAAGGCATTGGTTTGATTGAATGGATTTTTGCAGTTGATTGCCAATTATGACCCGGAACATCCGCCCCCGGGTACACCTGACCCTTTGGTTTTTCTCAAGCGGCACCTATCCATTATCATGGAAGAGGACGAAACGGCGTCCCAACCGGCAGCAGCGGGCCCCCTAGAAACCCAAGTAGTTGTTAGAACCACTGCCACCTTCTCCGCTGCGGAACCGGTATGTATCTGTAGTTCAAGATATGGTCAATTACGCCCACAAACAGTCGGATGACGATGAGTGTTCTTGGCGTTTATTTGGTTAATTTAAAGTATTTATCGTATTTATTTGGTTAATCTTGCGTCCTAAAAAAATTTCGAATAAACTTGAGCACAAGTATTTCTCAGAGTTCCGATTCAGTTGTTTTCAGAAACAGTGCTGATGTTGCTATTACTTGGGTTCATTGAACAGATGGCTGGTGCATTTAAAATTTAGCTACCTGATTAAAATAATTTATTAATTTCAGAGAAATTCGGTGTGTGAGAAACCGCACACCGCTTCCGTCACCACAACCGTGAGGGTGGAGCTTCATCGTCCGTCGTTTTCCAGGTCGCTGGATAAGGTCAAGGAGGAGCGCGTTAACCCGCAGTCTGCCATGGTGTAGTCGTCCTTCACTACGAAGCCAGACAAAACAGCAGTTTCCAACTGTAAAGATGTGTGATTCCGCAGATGCTCAACCCGTTGTTCTTTCCCGTGCTTACGCTTCCGCTGATGTTGTTTGAAGTTTTGTTATTATGCTAAGAAAACTTAACGCCATACACGCACATGTGCCTTTCACTCGGGCAATTATCGAAAGTTTATAGTTTTTTTGATTTTTTGGCGGTGCATATGTGATATGTATAGGTGAAGTCCAGACCAAACTAATTTAAAACACATTGATGTGCGACCAGAAAAACCGAAGTAATGAAATGGTTTCGCAATGAAATTTTACGCGAATTATACAGCGATTGCAATAAACGGTCACCGACAATTTGCCATCAGACACTCACTATGCTCGTAGTCTCGTACGGATACAACGATTTGATCACGCCTGTTTCATTTCTCCTGAGAGTACAGTAAATGTTCGTCAATGAGCTCAAAGTTTAAACTTCACATGCAAATTTTTATGTTTATCACATATCATTTAGTGGCATTCAAATCACTTACCAGGGCACTATTTCCGCCTCCAAATTCAAAAAATTTCGTTTTATGTAAAAAAGTAGTGTACTACCGTGGTATGATTAAAAAAATAGTTTCATCTGCAAAGGTCACTTGGGTGTGGACCATGTGGTCTAACATAAATTGAATGAGTACAGAATACACATACTATTACATAGATGTAGTATTAAGTACTCGTAATTGCATTTTATTCCGCAATATCGTTTTTGCGGGCATTGCACGTCCCGTGGATCCTTCCACATGCCGAGCGTATTATAGCGCGTGTGCGGTGACCATCGCAGCAAAATTATTAAATTTCGGAAATTCAATAACTTCGCTAATTTTCATGCTGTTTGTATTGTATGCCCATATGCTCACGAACTATTAGGAAGCATTTAGGTAGGAAATTTTCAAGATGTATGATGTAGCACCTGCCAGATAAGATGGGACTACCGGAAGCGTTTTTGGAGTTATGTGGGTGCTTTAAACCAGGAAGGGTCCACGGCTGGTCCAGGGGTCGCAAAATTAATGTAATATTATTATGGTAAATGCCAGTGCTGCATAATAATAGTATGCAGTACTATGTACTCATTTAATTTATGTTAGACCACGCCCAATCGACCTTTGCAGATGAAAATATTTTTTTAGATATACCACGGTAGCCTACTACCTTTTTACAAAAAATGAGATTTTTTGAATTTGGAGGCGGAAATACTGCCCTGGTTAGTGGGATTCGCTTACTATTAGTGGCATCGATCTATACCGTAATTTAAATGAAAGTATGTGTTACATGGTTATTCGAAAAACAATTCTTTTCTTAAATACAGACAACAAACACAAAATGGAATAACCAGTTAACAACTTAACAGGCAAGCCACTGCACGCTGTAAAGCATTCAATTCCGGCGCAAACTTGAACGGAAGCAATTTATACAGATGCCAGATAATGGAATAACACTGCTCACACATTCCCCACACGACACGATTCCCAGAATACGGTAAACCACTACAATGCGTGCATCCAACGAGTGCAATCATGCAACTCAGAATAAAAATTAGTCATTCAGTGTAGAAAAAGAAACTCACGATTTACTCCAAAAGAAAATCAGCGAAGTTTATCTGCAAGATAAACGGTGCAATAAATAACAAACGAAAAAACAAAAGTGTCTGGTGCAATGCCGCTCTTGACACGCTTCGTGGAAAAAAAATTTCAAAAACAATGCCGCCCATAGACGGTCTTTGTATCGATGGTATCTCACTGGCCGGCAGCTTCTTTAGCCTTGATCATGGCTTCCAGGTCGTCGGCTTCCTTATGCTGACCCACCGACCGATAATACTCCACCTACGAAAATTATCCTGATCAAACTCCACATCATAGAAAAATTACCAGCGCCAGATTGTAAACTGGCTTCAGATCAATAAAAACCTATTAACATCAAACCACCACCTTAAAAAATTCTGTACAATAAAACTAACAAATTAACATAAAATTTAGTACTTCTTAAATTAGCATGAGCCCTTCCAGCTCCAGGTGCTCGTGAAACAGTAAAAAAAACCGAAATAGTGCTCCCTATACAGTCTATACTACAACTAAGTACTACAGTAAGTTCTTGGCACTTCTAACAAATGCGAAATTACCACTACACCAAACGATCCCTACCCAAGCGCGACTAAAATCCTGACCACCATCTTCCGTGGTGGTGACCGCCGCCGCCGAGGCGGGGGCAGGTTGGGGTTGGGGCGCGGGGTTGGCGGCGGCCTGGTAGTAGTAGGATGCCGCTGACGCTTGCGGATCGGGGACGGCCGTGGGAACTGTCTGAGCGAGCTCAGCAGGCGGCATACCCGGCATGAAGGGCGCACCCGGGGGCATCCCGGGTGCCATGCCTGGCCCTCCGGGCATTGGTGGTCCGCCGGGCATGTTGCCCATCATTGAGTAGTACTGCTGGCAGTAGGCGTTCCAAAATGCCGCCGAAGGATCTCCGGCGGCCTGCGCATTGGGATCCATCCAGTTCATGCCGGCGCCGCCGTCGTAGTAGCCACCCCTATTTAGCATCAAAACAACACTGCTATCCCTTCATCGTAAAACGCTACCTTTAGTAAATGGGTAAAAACTTTACACTTAAATCCGTGCCTTTACAAAGCCTATAGCATGTACCGTCCCTATTAACATTGTAAAAGTTGATCGATGGGCACAAACAAACATTGGTTAATGTAGCAAAATCTGGTGGAGAAAACTGAACATATTAATGCAGCATGTTTTCAGCACTGAGTACTACGCACACAAACCTAGCGATTTTTCTCGAAATACTGTTAGTGAAAGTCATTAAACTCGAAAAGAAGTGTGAAATAATTTTTCTAATAATTTAACCTTGCCGTATGCGAGAACATCAGCGTATTTGTCAAATCCGGATCTACCAATCTCTCTCAATGAAACATTCGATTTAATGTACTGTACTTGGTGCCAGCCACTATCAGAAATCGTTCGAAAATTTCGAACAATTTCTGTTTGCACTTTGCACCAACGACCAATCGACTGTCAAATATAACCATAGCAACTGCGTTCCTATCCCGCGCAATTTAACAAAAACCCTACTAACCCGCCGCCCGGTGGTCGACTTGTCCCGTCGCCGTAATTTCTCTGCAATACAGACGCCATCCAATTAAGTGTCAGCCACAGTTTCAAGACAAAGGTCACATTAATTACCAACAACAGTACAAGCAACTGCACGTTATCCACCAACGTTGCGAACTTTAAACCTGAACTGCTTAGTGCTTACCGCCTGGTCTGCCAGTTTCTCGTCAATCAGCCGCTTGGCTGCGTCCACGCACATGCGTGATCCCCGCATCCAGAACACCCGATCCTCCGCCGTGGCTGGATGATTGCGATCCAGCTCCACTTTGGCGCCGGAGCGCTCACAAATCTGCCGAATCGTTTCACCACCTACAATATTGCCACCCAAATGAGTGTCTGCGATATCTCAGCCTCGAACGCTGTCCTTCTGCCTTCAGACTGATTCGCACCTTTGCCAATGATCACTCCGGTTTTTGTGGCCGGCACGCGGTAGGTCTCCTCTACATCGAATTTGCGCTGCATAGGGTTCTTCATGATCTGCGTACTATTCTGCAGCAGCTCTTCCACCATACGCTTGGCCTCCTGCACTTGCAGGGGCTTCCCGCTGATCAGGCAGGTCTTGTCGTTCTCCGCCGGATTATCCAAACCTATAGCATTATTCAGTAGTAAACCCACATTTTTCATATTACTTGTGTTAATTTCCATCCGCTGGTCAGAAAAATTCTTAGTTTGGAGAACAAGAAAGCACTAACTACGGCCTACGTTTAAAGCAAAAAGCCAGCTAACAAAGAGACTTTAAGAGAGCCTAAGTATGTAGGTACATCGCGGTTCTCCAAGTCATACAGCGAATTTTGCTTACAGCGGAAATAAGAATTAAGGATATGCGGACTAAACTGATATATCCTTACCAATGAACTGTACGCGTGCGCCCGTCTCATTCTGGATATCCCGAATGGTCTCGCCGCCCTTGCCGATAACAATGCCCACGCTGGCTTTGGGTACGCGGATCTGCTCCTGCACCTGGCCAGCGCCGGGTCCGCCGACATCCGGTGTGTTGATCATGTCTTCCACCAGTTTCTTGGCGTACTACACGTAACCAAAACACGATTCATAAAACTCACGTCAAAATCAGGCAGTAAATTGTAAGGACAGACTGGACAGCAGCGAATGAATGATTCTGTCGAAACGTGCGAACAAGCGATAAACTGTAGCTGACGGTGTCGGACGTCAGCCTGCCGCCCACAGTGCGCAACAATGGTAACATAAAAAGTTGTGGCTTGCATTTTGGAGTAATTATGTTGTGAGCTGGTGATCACCGCTATGGCGCTATCTTCATCGCTACAATAATGTGTACTTCTATTACATTTACTGAGAGTTAATTGCTGAAAACTCGCAGCATACCGTTTAAAGATGTAAATCTAATTGTACCATTCTGCCTGCGCAAGCTACGTGACATAGAAAAATGCAACTTAGGTATGTGCTGTACGAGTAACCGTGTTAGCTTCGCAGGTAAAACGTAAAACAACTGATCAATTTAGCGATAAATACAAACTATAAGAACATAATCGGCATTACAATAATGGTGGTGCTGTAAATTACAGGAAGAAAATCTTTAACGATTTGTTAACTTCTACGTCACAAGCGGAAGCGGTACAACCAAGCTAAAGAACGATTTCCGCAACTTCAGGGAATAATCTGCCAAAGCAGGACACTGTGCAACTTCAATTTACGTTGCATACTACACAAAACCTGAAAGCAGTAAATACGTTTCTTTTATAAGCCTCCAAATGGTTCAACACATGGGCACAAAGAAATAAAGATATTCTCACAAGAAGTAGCAACTTAGTAATGTTCTTACAATTAGATAAAAAAACATAGGTAACTGTTGCTGGTGCATGCGAAAATACAATAGCCATGGTCATTTCTTGTTAATTGTTACAGTACGAGTACTACATATATGAATGTAAGTACATATGTTCAATGCTGTGTTCGTCTAAAATGTACGGTTATGGAAAATGGTAAGTTAGCCCCCGCGTGCATTTTTCTTCGGATCCTGTCTATTGCTATAAGCAAACTACCGTATGAGTATCAGAAAAAAGGGATCGACAACCGTACTGCGATAAATCAGATAATATAAAAAAATAATAAAACCAGGAACAACTGCCAAGTTGTCAGTACTGAATCGCTGTTGTAAGACATCAACAATAACACGAAACAAAAACAAACAGCACACGTACCGTACGAAAGCAATGAAAAATGAAAAAATAACTTTGTACTACTTTACCGCAGAGTATACCTTACCTCTACCCGATCCGGATCCCCGGTGATCTTAATGGGTTTGGTGGGGGAAGCGGCCTCCACCTCCTGGATGAGGAACATTCGGACGCGGGCCTTCTCCTGCAGCATGCGGATCGTCTCGCCGCCCTTGCCGATCACCTGGCCCACTTTGTGTTTGGGCACGTGCACCTCAATAGTGACGATGCCCAGCGAGTGCTGCATGCCGCCCCCAGGCCCACCCCCGCCCATCATTCCCGTCGGAACGGGCGCATGCCGCTGGCCTTCCTTTTCAATGATTTCGTTCACCATTTCTTTACATTTCCTATCCGAGAAAAATCTCATCAATTTAACACATGCAAATAAATCAATCATTCAAGCAACTATGATCAAAGAAACAGTGGTCCAAAAAAACCCGCTGAACGTCGATGTCAGAATATGCTACTGCAGGCCATTTAAGAGTTGTAATTCGACACGCCACTGGAGCGGTATAATTTACTGTACTCCAATTCGCACTTACGCGATGGCGCTCGGCGTCCCATAAATGATGCAGGAGCGCTTGTCGCCCTGTGGTTCCTGCCCCAGCTGCAATTTGGCTCCGGTGCTGTCCTGGATCCGACTGATGTTTTCTCCCCCTTTCCCTATAACTGCAAACACACAACCACATACTTACCAGTGTAAGAAACTTTAAGAATTCGTTCAAAGTTACGTATTAAGCGAGAAACATACAAATACAGCGGAAAAAAATTGTAGCGAACGACGAAAAAGACAGAGAAATCCAAACAGCAAACAAATAAAAACAATAAATCAATGAAAAACTGTCAGAAATATGGGGAAAAAGCACTCTACATACGTCATCACGTCAACAAAGTGACAAAGTAAGCAACTATGAAGAGTAACAGTTTCCAGGTCACTTACTTAGCCCCACCATCCGGTTGGGCACGGTCCACTCCTCCTGAATTGGTACAGCCAGAGTGGGGAACCCGACGGCGTTCCTGCAAGCAACAAGGCCCCGCGTCAGTCCGACACAGTCCACAACCAACATGCAGCACACGCGAATACAGCCTCAGTGAAAGCACGTCCAAGTAGTAGTCAATCAATGTGTCAACGGGTGAATAACGGTCATAATAACAACGGTCATGTGTGAATGTGTGTATCGTATCAAGTGAGCAATTGACAACACATGTGAGAGCAGGTAGTATACCCATTCATCCCCGCAGCTCCGGGAGCGCCTGAAAACACACAATGCAAACACCAAACAATTTTACGACACCATGGCGGGCCGCGCGTGCGGGCGCGCCTCAAACCTCTTCCCCGGGTTGTTTTCTATTGCGTCACCGCCCCTGCTAACCTAGGGAACAGGCTACACCAAAAACATCAGTACGAAGACGGACTATCGCTGAACTCACCCAGGCCGAAACGTTTCACCGGAGTTCCTGCCGCTCCGCCGTCATCCTCTGCGCTGCGCTTCACTCCGGCTAATTGCTGGGCGATCTAGAGATAACGCAATGGAGGTTAGTTTTTGGGGAAAGCACAGCGGGGAACTCGGTGAAGGACGTCTGGCGAACCTTCTTGGCTTTCTCCAGGGCCTCGGCGAAAACTCGCCCCTCGTCACTCATTCTTGGGCAGATATAGCAGAGGAATCAAGAATGAATATCAACACTATGATGTGACGGATAAATACAGTGTAGGAATACTCAAGGCGGGCACAAAAATGTACAAACGCTGAACGGATTTCGAAAACGAGTTTACACTGCGAAGTTTGGGACAAGTTTAGACGGGTTTGAAAATTGCGCAGCTTTTCAGCTTCTGCATGAGAATCATGGCCGTAGCGCCGAGCGTAACGGGCCATGACTCCGTGGTTCTAGCGCCTAATTCCTTGGTTAACCGGTGTCGCTGTTTTAACCGCCCACTGCGGCGGTTAGCCTTCGGCTACTGGCAAGCTCTTGCTTCACGAAAATCCAAACCGATTTTGGAAAAATTATTTTGAAAGCGAGTTTTGAAAAGTGAATAATACTCTGTACTGTAGTGAAATTTCAGAACTTATTGTTAAGTCTCTGCGTGATTGTTAATATTAATTACTTTTGATTTGTCTAGGCGCTTTGTTTCTTATTCACGAACTATTTCTCATTTTCGTGGGATTGACGGGTCAGGATTTGTTGAATATGTTACGTCAGCGTGTTCCCTCGTGCACACGCCAGACCAGGACCGCTGCAGCAGCACGTGAGCGCAGTCGCAGCCAACCCGCATCCTCCCGCGTCTTCAAACAGCCTGCCCGTCGCCCCAAACCCCAGCCGGTGTGGAACGATAATCAGACCGATCTGGACGCCTACCGTGCCACAACGGCCGAGAGGAAACAGCGCCACATTAGTCGCACATCTAAGAATCTCGGAGCGGCCCGCGTCGAACTCCAGGAACAAAAGATTCGTAACGGTCAGTGGAGATAAGAGAGAGTCGTGGGTCGAGATATATTGCTGATCGCTTACCCAGAGTTTCTCCAAAGTTGTTGCAGTGTCCTTGAAAATTTTTTTCATTTAATGTCTTATTGTCAGTTTAATTGGAAATGATATTATAATCTTATTTTTTGGAACCTGGCTGGTTAAACTATCACAACAACTCGGAGTTAAATTCAGTTGATTAATAATTTGATTTATAATTAAATTTTTTTCTCGCGGAAAACACAGAAAATTGAACCGTTCGATTGTTTTCTTATAGTTTTCCCTTTTCCATATGGCGGAGAGTTTATTTCCCGTCGATTTCAGATTTTGGTTGTCTGTTTTCGTTATTTTTGGTTTTTTTGGGTTGCATTTCAATTTGGATCGATAATTCGTAGTGGAATTTTTTTCTGCACAACTGTTTCTTTTACTTTCTTATGGTGTCTTTGATCAGAATTGCGACGTGAAGGGGAAAGCAAAAAACTGCAAAAGCATGGCGCGATCGTGAAGGAAGTCAGCGTCAGCATGGTGGAGATTGTGCATCTACTGGATGAGACAGATCGGGTGCTGCGGGAAGCCCAGCATCTGCTGAAACAACACAAAGCCGGAGCGGTTCTCGATCTCGACGGACACGTGATAAGGGGTGAACCGGTGGAAAAGCGCTAGTTTTCCTCATGGTACGTAGTACGTACGTACTTTCTTGTGTATGTGTTGTGCCATCAACCATACTTGTATAACTATAGATATACAGTAATAAGAAATGTTTTGATAAATCCTTGAATTTTTAATCAGCCTATTTTGTGGATATTAATCGTATGTCTCTGAATTATGTGATTTGGGGCCCAGGGACATATATTATTTTATGTGTTTCACCGGTGAAGGACATTCTATATATTTTTTATGTGTACAATACGTAATTGGTATCGATGTTCTTAATTGTGAAAATTTAATGTGGCTAGCGACCGCGTGTGCGGCAATCGTTTAATAATTAATTGCTTGCTTTTCAGGGTGCCGCTTCGAAAACTGATATGAACGCTTGGAAAACGGCCGGGAATCGTTGGGATTAAATTTTACATTTGGAATATCATATACAAGAAACAGCCTCGGCTTCGCCTCCGCGTTTCTTGGGTTCTAAACTCCTTGGCCGGTTTACGGATTGTTAACTTAGAACGGATAAATCTGAAGAGCCCGATAACAAAAATTTTGTAAAACAATGGATGTTTTGGTTTCATGCAGTCGAACGCAATTACTTTGACTTTACAGATCATTTTTGTTAAATTTTCTTAGCGAAAACCCATCCGAATCAAATCACCCACGAGAGTATCACATTACAAACTAAAAGGACGCTAAGACTGGACAGTGGTGCTAGATAGGTCACCCATTAAGAACGTAGCAGGCCCTGCTCTATTTTGCTCAGTAATACAGTTTGGTCATACTTTCACCTAACGGGCTCTGTGCACTGGATAGCTTTGGCAGCTCGGTCACCCACCTACCTAATATAACGGGATTTATGCAAAGGACAGTACTGGTAACTCGGTCAGTAGATCACTTAACGGAGTTTATGCGCTGGACAGTAGTGGTAGCTAGGTCACGCGTTCGCCTAACAGGCTCTATGCACTGGACAGTATTGGTAGCTTGGTCACCCATCTACCTAACGGGATCTATGCACTGGACAGTATTGGTAGCTCGGTCACCCATCTACCTAACGGGATCTATGCACTGGACAGTATTGGTAGCTCGGTCACCCATCTACCTAACGGGATCTATGCACTGGACAGTTGTGGTAGCTCGGTCACTAGATCACTTAACGGAGTTCGTGCACTGGACAGTAGTGGTAGCTCGGTCACGCGTTCACCTAACGGGATCTATGCACTGGACAGTATTGGTAGCTCGGTCACCCATCTACCTAACGGGATCTATGCACTGGACAGTTGTGGTAGCTCGGTCACTAGATCACTTAACGGAGTTCGTGCACTGGACAGTAGTGGTACCTCGGTCACGCGTTCACCTAACGGGCTCTGTGCACTGGACAGTATTGGTAGCTCGGTCATCCATCTACCTAACGGGATCTATGCACTGGACAGTATTGGTAGCTCGGTCACCCATCTACCTAACGGGATCTATGCACTGAACAGTTGTGGTAGCTCGGTCACTAGATCACTTAACGGAGTTCGTGCACTGGACAGTAGTGGTACCTCGGTCACGCGTTCACCTAACGGGCTCTGTGCACTGGACAGTATTGGTAGCTCGGTCATCCATCTACCTAACGGGATCTGTGCACTGGACAGTATCGACAGCTCTGTCACCCATCTACCTAACGAGATCTATGCACTAGACAGTAGTGGTAGCTCGGTCACTACATCACTTAACGGAGTTCGTGCACTGGACAGTAGTGTTAGCTCGGTCACGCGTTCACCTAACGGGCTCTGTGCGCTGGGCAGTATTGGTAGCTCGGTTACCCATCTTCCTAACGGGATCTATGCACTGGACAGTAGTGGTAGCTCGGTCACTAGATCACTTAACGGAGTTTGTGCACTGGACAGTAGTGGTATCTCGGTACTCTTTCACCTAACGGGTTCTGGGCACTGGACAGTGGTGGTAGCTCGGTCACGTACTCCCCTAGCGATTTTTTGACGCACTCAATCACTAGGTGAGTGACTGACCAAGCTCAACCTGTCCAGTAAGAAATATCGCTAGGTAAGGAGAAACATCGCTAGGTGACGATGTGACCCTGCTACAACTACTGTCCAGTGCACAGAGCCCGTTGGGTGAGCAAGAGCAAAGCCCGCTCGATGACTTACTCACCTAGAAATTCCGCTCAGTGGGCAGTAATGGTGTTTCGGTCACTCACTTGTCTACCGATTTTTCTTACTGGTCAGTGGTGGTAGCTTGGTCACCTACTCATCTAGAGATTCCGCTCAGTGGTCGGTGATAGTGTTTCGGTGACTCACTCGTCCAGTGATTTTTCGTATTCATTTTATATTTGATATTTTTATATTTTATATCGGTTGATTTTAAACGTGTTTCGAGCTCGGCAACACCGGCAGCAATGTTTGAATAACGCGAGTGTTTGAATAAGTATAATAATTTACTTATTTTTCGGTTTAATTAGTGTGATAATTATGTCAATTGGTATTTTCTATTGTATCTAGGCAAATATTTCCAAGTTTCAAGGTGACCTTTAAGATGGGTTGGATCAATCTGGTCTTGATGCCGGCTTGATACCGGCTCGACATTTTCATAAAAAAACACATGCCGGCCACTTCTGAACTATCCCGGATCTAATGGCGTTGTCCGTTTTTCCAGAAGTTTTATGGTTATAGAGATCTCAAAACTATGGGGCGCCGCGCGTAGTACAGATCTTGTACTTAATACGCTCTCGACTTTTTAATTGTTTTAACTTGGGTATTTCTGTTGCATTTTGTAGGAACTATTAATATTGGATGTTATTGTGTATGTGTTGTTTTCAATGTTTTGTGACTGGAACTGCTCATGCTTGCCACCAAAGAAAGGAAGGACAAGTGTTGATTGTTAAAAAGCGTAGCACTTGAAATGCTGTAATTCAATATCAACTTCATCGGCTTTTTGTGAGTACTGTAATTAACAAGTTAAACTAAATTTTATCGTTATAATAATATTAAATATGTGGAAATATTAAGGGATTTCCCTTCGTTTGTCTGTGCGTTCTGACGCCCATTGTAGAACGTCCGAGACAAAAACATCCGAGAAAAAGACACAAAAGACTTGAAACAGAAGATAACTCTATAAACCAGTGCCTAGCAAAAAACTACGGTGAAAACAGTTCTGTCAGATCACACTGCAATATTGCTCTGTCGATACGCTTGACAGTCAAGTACGGAGACATTCAGCTGGCGGTACTCAAAAAAATTCTGGGAAGGAATAGACAATCATAAAAATTAAGGCCAACAAAACGGACAACGACGGCAACAGTTGCGCTGGACTGAGACTACTGGGCCCGGTGATCTCCCCACTCACCGGATCGCGGATGACATCGAACTCTGGATGGTACATGCGGATTGTACTGGCTTCGCGCCGGTAGCTCAGGCGCGTGTCATCTTTTAGCAAAAAGATCTTCCCGCTCTCCGTCTCCAGCACCAGATCGATGTCCACCGTCCGACTGACGGAGACGTTAATGGTGTCAGCTAGGAAGTCAAAGGTCAAGTCCAGAGTGTGGCCGAGGTATTTAAGACCGTGGATGCTCCAGCGGCTGCTGCCGGGCAGGTCGGCCGGGTCGAAATGTAGACTGTCTTCACGCAGACGAAGGCCGCCGTAACCGTTGAGAACAGACTGCAACAGTAAGACATTAGGTCACGAAATTACCGCTACATGTGAGCGCTGGGTTCAGACCTGCAGGAAACCACCCATTCCCGTTAGGAAGTTGACGGCGCCGCTGCCACCGGGTTCTTCTGACCACACCTAGACGCATCGAAAAGGTCACGTTGCAATTGTCAACGAAATAAACAGCACAAAAATGTTTGACTGCACACTGTATGCAGTTTGCATTAATTTGAATGCACTGCAAATAATGTAAAATAGTCTCGTGTTAGCCGATCTATCGATAACGACAATCAATGCAGACTGTCTGAAATTGAGTAAATCGTCCACTTTCAGCTAAAATTTGAATAATTTGTAATAGCCCGGTCACAAAGTAAAAGTCTCTGCTGGTTGATATGCTATAAATTACAATAATAGAACAAAACGAAATGGGAAATAAGTAATAACCGTTCTTCACTTCTAGATCGGTAAGTATTTATGACCAGTATGATACGGGATGCTTTTATCGAGAAGAATAATGCGAGTATCAAGAACATACGCCAAAAGGTTGTTGGTAATTGTCCTTATATCGATTGAATAAATTGTCCGCCTTCATTTTGTTCTTCAGCTCCAGATGTCCGATGGCGAACATAGCCCAGGTCATGGCCGGGCCGTTTGGGCTGGTCAGCTACCAACCATGCATACGTCACTTTTGTCAACAGGCACTGTTGCAACAATTTCGGTTTTCACCTCTTCGTAAATGTTCAGGTCATTGGCGCGCATCTCTACTGGCATGTCCATGTCCAGCGGATATCCCAGTAAAATAGTATCAGCTTGTTTAACGACCGGCTTCTTCTTACTGCTCGCAGGATGCCACTCATCTGCGTTCAACAGATATAATTTATGAGCAAACTTCGTAGCCGAAAAAGGTCTGTATAATTATTATACTGTACTTGGAACAAAGCCCTTGAATTGTGGATGGTACGGTTGACCTTTGTAACGGGATTCCGTCATCGTGATGTCTTCGGCTGTGGCAAACCATTTATCAATATCCGGATGCTTTTTCCCGATTATCGGTAAAACGTACTCTGGAAGCCTGGGAAAAAATTCGGGAAATCAGTACTGCTTTAAGAAACATCTAACTATGTGCGAACGGAAATATGTGGTATATACTTTGTATTAGGGTAAATTGCAAAGATCAGAAAGACAGTTGACCACACACGTTCTGCTTGCTATACGCTTTTACTTTAGAGCCCCTAAATAATAGACAAAAGTTGATAATTTAGTACGTAGCAGAGAAAGCAGCAAAAGAACTATGAAATATACAAAGTATCCGCAGAAAAATGCACCTAGGTATGTGTTTTAATAAACTTACGTCAAGGCCAGTTTGGCGGCGTAATTTGTGAAGGCGGAATCGTTAACGGGGTAATGATACTCATCCGGCCCCATGACCTCTGCGACATAAATCCTTTAGTTGAGCTTTCCGTGCTCGAAAGTACGTCGGCACATGATGCACGTGACTACCATTTACCGTTAATGTGGCAGATGTGGTCAACATCGTCATTGTTTATCACACGGCTATCACAGGTCACCCGACTCTGCCAGAACGCGGCGATGTCCTCCACGAGCACGTCAAGTCGCAACTCGTGGATGGCCTTAGCTTTGTCGGCGATGGCATACAAATACTGTCGCACAGCCAAGGCCACGTCGGCGGTTACGTGCAGTTGGTACTGCGCAGCGGGCGGCCAGGGCGTTACTTCGCTGCCTAATAAAGGTCATCCGCTACATTGTTTAGTATGCCTCTTCTTGGCGTCTAATTTTAAGCGTTTCATTAGCTGGCTTCCTTATGATTTTCGATTTTATTATAATTTAATATTACAGTGAAGTAATGAAATCAGTACCGGTTAAGGCAGATTCCCAGGGGAATCGTGCACCCTGATATCCAGTGCTGGCCGCGTTTGCTCTGGCGGCCTCTAACACTCGTGTGCGAGCGTGCAAGAGCAAGTGGGCCTGTTCTGGATGGAAGAGCAATATTGGCGGAAACTACAAAATAAACCATTACCACACCATGAAATACACGTACTCTGCAATTTCTTGCACAACTAACCATCCATATTTCTGTGTCCCAGAAAATATGCCCCAAGTAATCCTGATCGATCTCGGCTCCGGGCGCACCACGTGCCAATCCACCTAATTTAAATGCAACACCGTTTTTTTTAAACTTAACAATAATTAAAGGTAGTTTAATTTGTACCTGGACTCAGTCCGACAAAACTTCCGTTGCCTTCCTCATAATTTGGCAGCGAGCTGAGCAGATAGTAAAAGGCCGCATTAACTGCCTGTGCCAAAGGGAAATTCTCCTGCGCTTCCACCGTAATCCTCCCGTTCTCCCAATACTCGCCCCACTTTTCAATGTGCATGCCACGAACGGTGTTGTAGTTGTATTTGAGGACTTGCGACAAATTCTGTTCAAATCAGCAACACGTAATTTCAAGAAAACAGCGAACGAGGCGGTAGTCACGGAAAGGTCATTAGACATACGCTGACGGCGGCGTCTTCATCTGAACTGATGGAGACGTACTGGATGATTTCCAGGCCGTTAGCGGGAATAGTCACGTAGTCGCGCAGTTCCACACTGGAGTTCCAGGCCATAATAACCGGCGAAAAGGTGGAATTCGTAGTTTCCGGAATTAAAGTTTCGCCCCGCGCGACTTTGATGCGCTGCCCTTTTGGCCTGCCATGGTGAATTAAACCAAATGTCAACTCGTTGAACGACTTTATGCATATCAGCGGTTTTCGTATACAAGAAACGAAAGCTGTTCAGGCGTTGTTTTTAGTTTATACCGATTGCGAAAGAGACCGTGTATGGACGAAAACTATATTTCATTAGCCAGAATATGACAAACGTTGTGTCGGAAACGCACCGGATCGTGGCTTTGAACACGATATCGTCGCTCTCCAGTTGGCTCTCATCGAGCAGTCCGTCCAGCAACAGAACCGGCAGATCGCTGGATGCCGGCGGCTGCACAGCACCGGAAGCCGGTGCTGTCCGGTTGCACTTAATGCGCGCGATGAGCAAACTGGGATAAAGGCGATGGGCGAACATTTCCCGCTCAATGAGCACATCCGGATTGACGTATTGCTTCCGCTCCGTGTAGATGCCTGCAGGCGGACAATAATATTATTTTAGTAATTTATTTTAACATTAGTGAGTGCAGTACTGGCAGTTTATTGCATGTGATGGTCACAGTTAAAATTAATTATTTATTGGCTGTCTAAAACATTAATTTAGTCCAAAAAAGGTTGTACAGGTTAACAATATATTAGATTTTTTTCTCTAAATTGTAAATCGAAATTGTTCTCTTTAATTCAAATCGAGCGACCTAAGCGGTTTTGTGAATTCTTGGAACGAAAAGAATATTGCGTGACCTTCGCGTAGGTTGAGAGTAAATGACTGGTTAGCGAGCGTGGCGTCCTGCAGGCTGATGTTGAAAGCAATCAGCGAGGGAATCCGCGCTCGGCTGCTGCGCGACCCGGCACCATTATAGAGGCCATTCATGTGCAGCCATGGAGCGTGAACAACGCTGGCAATATGTCCGTTGCCGATTTCCGGCAGAAAACGCGATGTCGGCAAGCTACAATATTCAATAACAATTATGGGAATGCCGACATCCAGTAGCACTACTCGTAGAATCTGTACAGCATCTGTTATGCAATACCAAACAGGCAGAACTCTAACATCGTCAGCTTTATTAACCTTATATTGTGCATCAAATATATATTTACAAAACTTGATATTTGATAATAAGCCAGTAATACGGTATTATTGACTTATTATTAAGTTTTTTAAATATATATTTGATATCGGTATATCGGTATTACTGATACTGTACCGATAACGGAACGGAGAAAGAATCTTTAACAAACAAAGCATTGTTATAATAAACTAATATTAAATATCTGTAGTCAACGCAAGAACTACGAAGTACGAGTGTAATTAATCGTAAACTATTTCCAGCGTCTTGTGTATAGCTGCTGAAACTGTTTCAAACAAAAATATTTTGTGCTGTGATTCTGCATTATACTTGAACCGTTACTTTAATGACACTGCATGGTTACGCTTGCATAATTGCACCCTTTTAACTCCCTTTTGCGAGAGTCAGTACGGATTTAGTCCAGAAATAAATACCTATTGGTTTGCATGAGAAAGGGATCCCGGTCCCAGTGCTCCTCAGCCTCCTTCTCCATAATCGTCGTCACCTGCACTTCGCCCCACCGTATCGTCACGCCCTCTTCCGGTACCTCGCGCAGCCATCCATCCACGCGCACCTGCAGCCGCACCGGCTCCTTCCGGTTCTTTTGGGCCCGGATATGGATGGACGTTGGCAGAAAGCTGACGGTCAGTGTGAAGCCCCGGTAGTCGACACCGCGCAGTGTCCAGGACTCCACGCCCGGGGGGTGTCGGGGGTTTAAGGTCAACCGGTCGGGGTGCAAGGAGATACCGGCGTAACCAAAAAGAACCAGTTGGAGGAGAGCACCGGCGCCCGGGAGACTGAGATTGGCCCCGGGGGATGTCGGGTCGCTGATTAAGCGGGAATCAATCGATTCCGGGATGATCTGGTAAAAGTCAATGGAGAAAGTGCACGGTACGGTTACTTAAATATTTCCGCTTGCTGCACAGGTTGTAGGCATACTTGCCGACGACCTAGGAGGTTCAATGTGAATATTGCGTGCAAATGTACCGTGCAATTAATCGGCAAATGTACGTACTACTGTACTTTGCAATTTCTGGTATGCGGTAGAGGGGCGGAGCCGGTGCAAACACGCTCATTGGCTGTATGAGTGGTCTAACCAACAGCGAATTCAGCATAGCGCTAACAGGGCAAACTACAGGTGCGCAGTAATAACAGAAATAATTTATAGTACTGAAATAACAGAAAGAAATAATTTATAATTTATAACAGAAACAGAAATAATTTATAATTATAAATTATTTATAACAGAAATAATTTATAATTTATAATTATAAATAATTTATAACAGAAATAATATATAATTATATAACAGAAATAGTTTATAACATAACAAAACTTATAACATAATAACATAACATAACATAACATAATAATAACATAATAAATAATTTATAACATAACATAACTTTATAACAGAAATAATTTATAATTTTTTAATAATTTATAGTACCGAATTTCATGGTGCAAAGCGCTGGCGGCAATAAGTCACTGCAGCAACAGATTTCCATGTGACAGCTAACATTTCCTTGTAGAGCACATTTTTCTGCACATTTTGGTTATGGTCTTGATTTCGCTAACAGATCATTAGCTGAATGAGCAGTATTTAAAGTCGCTGTTTCGAACATGTGCTAAGCGGCAGAAATAGCGACTTCCGACCACTCGCAGTTTTCACGAACTGCCGTCCGTGCGCGGCTGCTCTGGCGCATACCGTAATATTTACGGAGATTCTCACACGTACTGTGTTATGTGCTCGTAACATCCGAAATCAAACGAAGCAGTAGCTGTAGTAAAGAAACTGAGCCGACTGCAACGATGCATCCCAAAAAACAATGAATACACAAGGAACATAAGTTGGCCCAGTTAAATATTACTTAAAATAATTTAAACATGTTGCTACATAAACATTTTTTATTTCTCAATTTTCGAGATAAAACTGCCTCAATGAAATAAAAGGCTATGAAACAGAACAAGATACATATTGTGCTTCGACTGTGTGATTTTCTCGCTATTTATGTATCTTCCTAGTGCAGCAGGTAGTAACCATCCCCAAATCTTACCCCAAAATGCCGACTGGTCCAATTAAGAAGTTGTTGGAATTTAATTTCCTCCGCCGCGTACACATCAGGATTGATCTGTCCGCTGGTATTAGCCGACTTTGCCGCGATTTGGTAGAGTGTCAATCGCAGCAGATTATAAGTTGTTCGACTAATAGTCGCTTCCTAAACAATCCGGCACCAGTCGCGTAAAAATTATCAATGAAAAAATCATAAGTAAACAAACTGCTTAAGTAAGTGATTTGAAAGCTAATGTTTTATACACTCTGTATTTGGCTATTGTTATAAATTTTTTAATATTACTCTTAAACATATTAATTCTATGAATTACGATAATATTAATTTTAACAAATGCAACAACATCTATAGATATACAAACAAAACGCTTCCTGCAGTATGTATTCTCAACAGAATCATAACGAAGTTTTGCGAGCAAATCTGCAGAAGAGTCGTTGATGTTTTTACACTAACCACCAAGGAATGGAAATAATAATAACGCTGCTTCAGCAATCAGCATAGCCATGAAAAATGTCGGAAAAATTAATGTTTTTTTCGTCTGCTGCTTTGCTAAAATCAGGATATTTGCCTCAAATAGTTTTATAAATTTTAAGACTTTTTTGATAACCTGACAATATTTCCATTTATCGAGGCAAGAACGGAAACAAATGTTTTGGATTTAATCTACAGCATAAAAATGTTTGTTATTACGAAAACAACAAGTACAGTTTACATGGACAGTGACAGCATACCTTGTGGCAGGTGAGATCGTTGAGGAGCAGTCCTGAATTGAAAAAGCGCTGATTCCCCACCGGCCAGTACACCAGCAACGCATCCGGCTCGTAGGAGTAATCTGATCAAACAGCACACACGGCACTTTTAGCGAACGTTTGTACACATCCGCTGCACGGCAGCCGACCAACAACGTTAGCCGAAAAAGCACCAAAGTAAAATATCAGCCTTAAATCTGGGTCAGTAGTCGAGCCTGTGCTAACTGCCGGGTTTTCTTAACATTCCACAAATACGCACACCGTATGGATAATCTATAAGTTGTATATGTTGTGCATATACACAGCACTGTGACAGCTACTGTGATGTATGAGCCGGTGCAATCTGCCATATGCGCGCATACGCGCGCCACTTCCGGGAGTCAATTGGATAATTCTGCAAATTATATGATCCGCCACCACAAAAGCCAAACTGCTGTGTAGATCTATGCACGCGCTGTTCTCTCTTTCAGAGCCGGCAAAGCAATCAATGGTGCCCATCGACCATCATATCAGGCGGCAACGGGAAAAAACACGGCAATTACGATGCCGGGTCGAAATGATGTCCCCGCCGCTGGGAAATGGGATTGCAGCGCTGACAAACTGGTAATGGATTTAATCTCGGCCAGGATGACGGCTAAACTGGGATAAGTGGGCACTCGCCGCCATATTGAAGCAGTCGACGATACAAAAGAGCGATTCTGCTTTCTCATAAGGCGAATGAGCTGGGAAAGTCATTTATTACGGCCAGTGCAAACTTTTAGAGAAGATATCACTTGCAGTAAAAGTCTTTCTTTCGGTTGGGCACAGCTTAAATCAAGGAGGATTATTGAAATGAAGGAGATACAGAGGTTCTGTATGTGTTTAGCTGCATCCAGTAAACTTAATAACTACTATGATGTATCACAATGCTTCAAAGTATATAAAGTTCCTTTATTTCTTTATAAGATTGTAGCAACAGAAGTGTTTCTTTTGGCACACTCTGTTACCTCATACACCGATGAAGATGTTACACATACCGGTATACGGATTTTAAAATTAACGATAAATGTCCACACCACGAATGAGGTAGGGACGGCTAAAATAGCTGCTTTGCTGAATGTTTATAGCTGAATCTAATTAGATTCTTGGGGCACATGGTTTGCTGATGGTGAAGCGTATTAAGTCGAATTCCTGATTAGAATTCTGGGTGGAATTGATAACTTGATGGAACCGGTAAGTTACTTCAGTTCCGTCACCGCTTCACCATGCCGATTGATTTCGAAATTCGAATTCAGGGAAACATTATAGCATTATTAGGTGTACTTTGAACGAGAAATACCTGTCGGTGCTAGGGCTCCGGGATTGCTAGCATTCCCATTGGCTGCATGACAGTTGCGAAACATGGGGAAATTATCCGCCGCAATGCGTTCGGCAACGTTCTGGTAGGTTCCGTTAACACCGGGTCCCAGTTTCTGGGGCAGGGTTAGACCAACGATGGCCAGTGCATTGGTCAGCGCATCGTTAAAGGTCACCGTGCCTTTAATGTTCTGGATACCTGCAAATGATAATCTGAAAATTATAGTAACAAATGATGAAATGTATAGTTGCTGGTTAAGATACGCTTATTCTATTTACGTTATTTATGCGTCAGTTTTTCCCACCATTTGCAGCTTCCATATTTTTTTCATAATTTGATGATATGCTGGCCGGGAAACTATACAACAGTGCGTACTTAAAGTGCGTACTTAAACATATTTTTTAGATTTTTGCAGTTGGTAGCTAGAAAAAACGAAATCAAAGAGACCAGAATTTAATGTTTGTCGATATACTAATAAGAGAAAAGTGGTGGTGAAAATTTGTGCTCTTAAATAATCACAGCCACCTGCAACAGCTCCACTGGCCTGCGTCGCACCGGCGTATAAGTCTGCAATGGCCCGCGCGGCACTAACAGCATTCTCCCCGCCGATATTTGCTGCGGATCCCATTGTGTATAAATACTGCTGCATGTTTAGCGCCACAGCGCCGCTGGTAAACAGAGTTCGCGAAAAGTTAGCAGCCAGTTCCCGTCCGGAGGAGGCAGTCTCATACGGGTAACGGGCGCCCCGGTACAGGGGCCGGGCGTTGGCCAGGGCAGCAGCCAGATTGTTAAGGCGGCTGTTGAGAATTTGCTCGGCAGTGTCCTGATGGAAGAGCAGCAGCGGCAAGAACATGTATAGCTCCTGTTCCCAGCGGATACGCCCCAGGTCGTCGTTACTAGATAAGCCGTCTGTAATGCAATGCATTTCCGTCTTTATTTTCTTCTGGTGAAATACGGTACTTTCAATTATCTTGAAAACAAGCCTTGATCATATTTATGTGTTGACCCTTTAATTATTATTCAGGCAGATGTTCTGATAAAGAGATTTTGAAAGAATACGTAATACAAATGTTTCTTTTATGTTTTCCACATTTAGTGAAATTATCTGTTCTTCTTATTAATAATTTTTTTACCAAAGCAATCTTTTCAGTTTTATTACCGCGGTAGCGATAACTGCCTCACAATTGTGGCGGTGGTGTTTGCAGATTCTAAACAACTCTCACCAGTCAGTTATAATTAACTCGGGAGTGTTCAATGACCCGAAAAAGTATGTGTATTATTAGAATTTTATAGAAACGCCACTGGTAGTTGAAGATTAATGCCACGGAATAAAAGTGCCATAATAATCAGTACAGTTAAAAGTCAAACTTGGAACAGCCGCACCATATATCTATACAGATACTGTATTATGGCGTAAGTACGAGTATTAAATACTGGTTACGGCGACGGCGACTTAATGTACACACCAGAATCCTCATTAGCAAGAGTCGCTGTAATATAAGCTGAAGTTAAATTTTCCTAGCTAACCATTTGATTCAACCGCATCAAAACTCTTTTTGAAAAAACAGTGCACAGTTGTCAGCTGACAAATATTCAAATTCGCCAGTTTCCTATCTTTATTATGAGATTCCTATAGCTACTAAATACTAGTAGATGTTAGGCGGACCTTTGCTCAATCCAGGGAAATTCTCGGCGTACTGGGGATGCTCGGGAATGGAGCTTAGGAGATAGTACATGGAGGCGTGCACCGCTTGCGCCAAATGGACAGCGGACGCGTTGGGCGTCTGATTAGCGGCCATTTGCGGTTGGAAGGTGATCTGTCCGCGGTTCCACCGCCAGTTCCAGGCGTCCACGTGCCGACTCCACAGGATGCCGGTACTGGCCTCCTTCCTTGCTTGTACATATTTCTGTTAACATAATTTTCCGGCTTATAGCATTGCCAAATTAGTTACTTGAACTAGATATGCGCGCCTGCAGTTTAACTTTAAAAGTCACTTTTCGCGCAGGCCTGTCAGTTAATTAGATGATACTTAAGCGGTGATTGATGATACAAAGGACGCTCCAAAAGTAAGTTTCCCTATTTTGTATCTCCCGGCTTGAATGCTTTTAGTTCTTATGAACCATATTTTTAGAAACGTCCTTCACTCACGAACCAAAATAAAATATAGCTCTACCTAACTACAATCAAATGGAGAACTGCCGAGAAAGCCGTCCGAGGTTATCGGCACTTTGCCACGGGTTTTACCCTGACAGTTTTTGTTATTTTTCTCAGTCTTCCTGCTCAATTTTCGGAAAGCACCAAATATCATCAGATTAGGAATTCTTTTCTGTCCTAATTCCAAGAACGAAACAAAATAACTTCTTTGCAATGCTTTTCCAGAAAAGTAGAAACTCTCGATGACTAGGTGGAAAAACCACAGAGCTGCTCAAGGTGCCAGACGGTAAAAAATCGAAAATTTCTTGTAAAACAATATTGCTGTCGGTACAGCTGGAAGTTATTTGTGTCCAAGACCCTCATGACTGCGCATGAAATTTCCTTTTTATTGATGTTAAGAACTTTCGGATTCATATCAGCAAGAAGGCTGAAAAGGGGGATTCCGGCGTCATGGAGAAAAAAAATGTTTGCTCTCCTCCGTATATTTTTCAAAGCCTTCTGTTATTGCAGTAATATTAAGAACAGTATTTGTAGCTGGTACTTTAAATTTGCTGCCGAAATTACAACAGGGACGGAAGTGGTAATAAAAAGAACGAGCTTCAAAAAAACTCGTGGAAATGAATGTATAAGTAGTATTGCTAATTTGTTTTTCGTTTTCCCAGTTCTTCATTAAATCTTTTGATTCTTATTTCTCTAATTAGTTTACATAATTGCTTATACAACGAAAAATATATCACATGTCTATTACTTCAAATGGCAGGGAGGCAAAATAGGGAAAGTTACTTTTGGAGCGTCCTTTGTACTTAAATAAACTCATTCCAGTACAGTACTACTTTATTAGGCTTCGGCCAGTACACATAACGATTCCACTATAATTAATTCCAGTATGCACAACTATTCCAGCGCTAGCGACGTTCAATAAGTAGCTCAGGTCACGCTTTATTGTGCAGAGCCATAGCAGTATCAAGTACACAGCTAACTGTTGGTGACCTCTTACTTCTAATGCGGCTTCCTTATCCGTGTCGAAGCTGGTAATGTAGATATTGCGGGACATCGTCGTACCACGATCGGGAATGAAGGAGCTGTCCAGGATATCACCGACCACGCAGATGTTGACAATGCCTCGCCGGCCGGTTTGACACTGAACCCTACCCGTAAATAACAAAACGTCCACATGGCATACGGAAATGCAATAAAAATCAGTTTTATACCCTCAAAAGAACTCAAACAATTATTGAGTTCCGGGAACGATACGATCTTTAACAGCCAAATTTATAATTGTAGTCGTAATAGAAAAAATACAGATTCAATATTTATTCTAATATGCCGTGCCAATGCGAGTGACACTGACTGTATGTGCTGATTTAGCTCCTGCATGCTGGTCACATCGTCAAACTTTACATCCGGTGACTCAAGGACATTCTCCAGCGTGTAGGGCACCTCCAGCCGGGCGTTGGTGCTGTTAGCGTGCCGCATCACTTCTACCTCCATGATCAGAATCTCCGGTAACCACAGATGACAGTACATTCGCTGAGTCAGAACATGCGTCGGCGTTCGGATGACCACTTCAAAGTATCCTGCAAATCAACCGTTCCCAGTTTCTACTAGAAATACACCCACTATACTAATTAGTTATTACAGGGCGTTAAATTCACCAGGATAATCGTCCACCGTGAAAATAAGATTAAAGAGTTAATTTGGTAGTTACGGCGGACGAGAACTACTCGTAAGTCGAAAAACTATGCTCTCTGCATCATAATCGAAATTAACATTATTGCGCATTGGTACTGGTGTTTTGCGGCAAAAACCATGCGCATCGGTACTATACAAGACAATGTTCTGTGTAGACAGTAGAAGTACATACCCGAGTAAAACAGTTTGTAAAAAATACGTTAGCTAAACGTTAGTTAAAGGCCAAAATTCGAACACTGTTCGAATTTTGGCCTTTAACTAACGTTTAGCTAACGTATTTTTTACAAACTGTTTTACTCGATAGTGCCGTAATCGTGTGCAACAAGCCATGAATAATGGGGTGCGAGAACATAACTCGATGCTGATTAAGTAGTAAAATCAGGAAGACCTTTATCCATATGTAGACGGTATATGCGGTCCGCGGCGTCACTGCGATCAAAGCGGATGTTGATTGAGGAGGGAACGGCGACGCGGCGAGTGTCATTGTCATTTCCCGTTGTGTATAGACCCTGGATGTAAACGAAGGGATGGAAAATGCCGGTGGCGAGGTGACCGTTCCCGATATAGGGATGTGGTCGGGTTAAGCTGTTTATATTAAGTAAAATCATTTACTTTTCATTCAGATACGACGGTGAATTCTGCTTTTGTATTAAACAGACATACATGTAGCAATGAGACGCCGCTATTTATGGAAATAGATACAACGCTGGCGAAAAAACATGGTGACCTTACTTGCGCAGTGTATACACTGAAAAGGGGTCTGCATATCCTGCGTGCAGCGCCGACATGAGTGTCAGAAAAACGATAAATCCAGATACCGACAACGTACTCATTTCTTCGGTTAAGGAGAAATTAAAGAAATCAGCGCCCGTATCTTCGCATAGGCTATTGCTGAATTACATTACACCGTGGCCGTTTTTGCGAAAACAGCTTTCAGTCCAAGATTAAGTTAACTGTTAACAGGTTATATTTGCAACGTTTACATAATGAATTTTAACATTTCTGTACCAGATAAAATCGTGGGGAAATTGTCTCAGATTGCTAAAAATTACCAAAAAGAAACAATGCGCGCTATTACGTTTACATATGTCCGGCCGTGTGCTTGTGTCTGAAAAGACTGACTTCGTCGGGAACAGAACAACCGTCTGCTCGATGTACGTGGTCTTACTTGGATTTTAACGGTTTGTGTACTTGGCTAATCAAAGCAAATGTCTTTTATTGCGGAAAACCTGCTCACAGCGAAAGGACACCAGGACTGTAGCTTCCTTTACGACTGCCGCCACTAACGCCGTAAACGTTCACGGTCACGATAACGGTAACAGCCATGCATTGCATTGCTTTATGGTTAACGCGAAGCGCGCGACATGTACAGCAAAAACGTTTACATAATGATAAACAATTTTTTAAGAATAGACCCAGTAACTCTATCATTATTATGTTTAGGTTTGCCTAAACAACTTTATCGCTGTAGAATTCAGTTGCAAATTAATCGACCAACTGTACGTCGCGCCGCGATATTAAAATCCTGCAACATTACTAATACAATTTTTTAAAGATACATGTTGTATTCAGCATGACACCAAAATGTTGCGAAAATCAAAAATAAATCTAAAGCATGAAGCTATTTAGTTATTTTTAATGGAAAAATTATATTGTTGAAACAATAGTATCGCAGATTGATATAACAATTATGGTGCAAATCTTACAATGTACTGTAGCATTTAATTAAGGACGGTTGTTTCCCTGCCGGAATGGAAAACTGGACTATAATAATATGGATTATGGTGTCAGTATGGGTCACTATAGCGTGGTGATGCCTGACGGGCGGCAGACCGGACTTCTTATGGCGTGCTCATTGCCGGCCACTCGAGAAGCAGTTTTGCGGCGGTACCGTGCCGGGTTTGTAGCATCGTTAATTGTAAGGTACAGGTGGACTAGGTGTAGGCACAGGAAGACGCATTCTAGATCTGGTGAAATGATTGACCATATCGATTGACTGGCTTTGATGAAATCCGAAGGAAGCTCTGATACTGCCGGCTACTGCAATGACATTCGAACGTATTGTGTGATGTCTTTTGTAAATACAGTACTGTTTAATCCTTACCGGGGACAGTAGAACAGCAGCAAAGGTCACCGTCCACACCTATGACTTTCTTATCTTGACACAACAAATGAGTGAGCTACTCAGTATCACCCGAATACCAACGCGAAAAATACGGTTTCAGGTATCAGAAAAAAGACTTTAAGTTTCTAAATTGTCACAATCACAAGTAATGGACATAATCTGTGGCTGGTATATTAATTTATGGAATGGCAATTCTTTCCCCACAGGAGAACTGCTGCGAGGTGTGCTGGTATTCAACCGGATTCAAGTGGTTTCGAATGCTGATCGACAGTTACAAGAATTCTTTCGTGGTGTGGTTGCGATTGTAGGTACTCTCGTAATGTGTAAAGTGTAATTAAAATAATACGGAGAATGTCGACAGATTTCATAAATCGCAAAGTGATAAAAATTCAACTTCCTTCGATGAGCCTATACAGATTACTGGCATCAAAACGTTATATCGTTAAGCAGATCAGCGACATGCTGCTGTGGACCTCGGCCTCCCAGCGTACAGCACTTAAAATTACTCTAACGTTTGAGAAACTGATGTCTGGGGTCATTATATACAGATCATACTTGTACGGAACTTTGCTCGATCATTTAATTGTTGTAATAAATTGTTAATTTAACTGATTGATAACAACTGTAATGAAATTATCAATAAATTGATCCAGTACTAGTACATCACTGTTATAAACAGAAATGTCAGAAACTCCCAGAAAAGCATCATAAATCTTATTGGTCAAGAATGTACATGTTTATTTCACGAACTGCCGGCCATATCCACGTGCTTCTCTTTATACAGCAACATCAGCAAACTGCGTATATCGGAATTAGCGCGGGAAAAGCGGGTACTTCCCGTGACCTTTGTCACATCCTGCGACGCCTTCCGAAGAATAGCCACGCCGGGGGTCACAAACAAACGCCGCACCGCCAAGCGGAATTTGGGATTGGTACCGCAATACACGATGAAGTTAGAGGAATAATTGACATTCAAGAGAAAATTCTGCAAATACGCCAGAATCGTCCGCGTGACATAGGACCGCTCCCGGATGCAGTGATGGTGCAATAGCTCTAGAATGCGGTTAACAAAGGCTGGAGTCTGCGTGATGAGATACAGTGAGACGCAGGCTGTCAACATGCCCAGTGCGCCCCAGTCAATGTGCGAGCGGTTACTCTCCGCGGCGTGCAGACTCTCGCGGCGGAAGCGCTGCTGGCGAGCCACGGAGATCACCAGCCAACCATTGAGGACGAGAATCACTAGGAAGGCCGTCATTTGGTTGAGATTCTTCAAAATAAAAGCATGCATTATATTCCTAGCTGAGAGTTTTACAATGGTTCCTCGTTAAAATTTATCCAAAATCTTCCGAAGACCACACCACCATACGAATCATATTAAGCCATACGAAAGCCCAACAGCAGTGGAACAAAAGGTTTTAATCTGGCAAAGTTACTGTTGATAGCTAGTATTTGATATTTTTATATATGCCTTCTAAAGTTTCTGTGAACTGTTTCAGTACTACCGGCTAGAAATCGCATGGGTTTAATTTTTATTTTATGATTTGGTGGGCGATGAAATAAACAGCGTTAATTTTTACTTTACCCTTGCAATTTGGTATCCATTGTACCACGTGGCTAAGAGCGGGGGATAGGGTGGCACTTGTGCCGGTGGCGGCTGGTAGCGAAGGAAGTGGTGGTAGTACCAATAGTGACGCACCAGGGATTTGACGGCGAACAATGCCGCCAGCGTCAGGATGGCGGTCAGGATGAGTGTCCCGCGCCGGCTGTGACAGTGGCGCAAATGCCATAACGGAAATTTAATTGCCGCAAAGCGCTCAATGGTGAAAGCAATAATCAGCCTGTCAAAACGACAATTGGCCATTGTGATTTCTAATACGCTGTTTACCGGCAGAGAGACAGCGTTATAGAGCTGCCAAAATGACCCAATCTTGCATAAATGGAATGTTTTCGCCGCACAATAAGAAATTTTCGGAAACATAAACCATAAAAATGCACAGCTGGTGATTGTGATATTTACGCAAATGGGTTACAAGCACGTAAACATCGCTAATACCCGTACAGATATTACTCATTATCGATTACGCATATTTTCCTCTGTGAGGAAAAATGCGAAATGTAGACAGACAGACAGTCCTCTGTACAAAAACAATATATTGTACGTGCTGTAATAGCCTAATACTTATAGGTGACTTAGGCGTATACGTACCATAATTCTCTGCGCGGCATACATTTGCTTTATTGATAATATTAACATTAACAAGAACTATAGAAAGTACACCCACACTATAGAAAGTACTTGATATTAATTATTAACATTAACATGATTTAACCAAAATAACTTTGAAAATAAAATATCTCAGTGTCATAGCAAGATTAAATGGCGGTTGAATTAGCAAAAAAACTAAACACGCCATACAATCGCGCGCAGTACTTTTTTGCTCTTAATGTTATGGCTGCTGTTAGTCTGAATGTACGGTAGAAAATTGCCGCTTGGTCAACTAATCTGCATTTGGGACTGCAGGATATGCACAATTCAAATAATGTACTTCAAGTTGTGCTTACCATGTTGAAGCTGTATTTACGATTTCTTGAAAGAAGCCGGTTACTCCAGAGATTTGTTCCCCAATTACCGTCAGTGAATCCAAATAAATGTTTAAGATTTCCGTCTCCCGGGCAAAGCCCGTAACATAGTATAGAAGAGCGCACCACCTACGATCACAAGAATTATTTTCTGCATATCACGCTAGTTCAAGCGCATACAGAGTATGTGCACTTGCTCTACTTTTAAATGCAGAAACGCACCGGTAGACCCAAATCTGACACCAAAGAAACAATTTTAAGTTAAAATTTTTAACTATGTAAAAAAATAAATTTATTATCCAAGAGAAGTTTGACAGAATATTACGCCTATATTCAGCAAACTGGTAAGTACGAGTATATAGTTTTAAGCAGATTAATTCAGTGATAATTCTGGTCAAATTAAAAACGGCGACAATTTAAGATGAGGGCAGGCTGGACGAAAATATACACAATATGCAATATACGAGCTGCGTACAATATAGTTAAAATAAATTAAGGAAATATTTAAAACCAGAGCACAGAATTAACATAAGGTTACCCAATTACCGTCAGTGAACTTATTTTGTTTGCATGTATTCGTCTTATAACAACGTACATATACAGCATGTCCATGGCTGCCAACGCGATTAAGTAGATACTTTTTGACGCAAAGGGCTTGTCCTTGGTCAACACCATCAGATTGATGATATTGCCCAGTGTAGCGAGGAAAAGCAGGAAAGGATACGAGTAAATGTCCAACAGCCGCAGCGGATGCTGTTGCACGCGGCCATATGCCGGGATCCAGCCGCATTTGTCCCGCACAACCGATGATGCAGGCGAATCAGTTTGATTGAGAAGTAAATCCGCAATGGTTTCACTAGTATTCCAACTCATCATTATGCAAATTGGTGTTGGTAAACTAACGAAGAACGATCACAGCTTCTGGCATCGGCCGGTCTCCAAGATACAACTGTCGACTGGAGGCGTTGTGCGCCGGGTGCAAGGATGCAGATGATAACAATCAGTCAGTCACGATATTGCTGTATCAAGTGAAGATAAGGTAATCGAATGGGATTTTGTGCAATCCGCGAAGGCCTAAACGGGTTAAATTCCGCACTGCAGCTTGAAAATTAACGTCCGCTAAAATTCTACAACGAATCACAAAGATTGTGATTCTGTGTGCATGTGCCGGATGAGGCGGAGCGCCAGTTGACGTCATCGCTGGATACCGATATCGTTGAGTTTAAGCTCTAGCTAAAGGCGTGCCAAAAAGAAATCAAAAAATCGACAGCTAATGTTCTCGCACTCCAACCAGCACAAACACACATTATAATTAAGTCTAAATAGAGGCAAATGTTACGGGAAATAAAATGTCTAGCGGATCCTTATTAAATGCAAATACGCATTGACCACAAAGCACACGGCCGGCGCTGCCGACCTTACTGGTTAGCGATTATTTTGTGTTAATACGGTGGAATGCAAATATCCACTGAAGAGCACGACAAGGCCAACTGGTGCCGCTGTACGTACGCAACATCAATTCCCACGAATGTGGGTCTATGCTGTACGGTATCGTCGGTACGTACAGATTGTACCTACATTGTACAAGCTGAAGGCTAGCACGCGACTTCCGCCTGGCGGAAAAACGTCGGCGCACAAAAGTCGCACACGTGTACAGGAAAGTTGACGCAAGCACGGTTGCTGTCAACAATAGAAAAGTCTTACTAACATATTTCATAACTCAAAAGAGCTACGAAAATCTAGATACCGGCTGGGAATGCTTCGCGCAAAAGTTTTCGCGGCTGTTGAGTTGCGCTCATGAGCAACTGCGCATTCACGCTGTCCGCATATCAACCTGCTCGAGTTTCTTTTTGTTGCATCGCAAGCAGTTTGTAAACATTCTTCGGTACCCGAAAATGTTCTGTAGAATTTTAACCCTACCTTTACGACTTCTGCGAACATTATTTGTACAAAATCATTTGAGAAAGGACAACTTCGGAAAAAATTTTTTACAGGACAACTTCGGAAGATTTTGTACATTCCTACCTTCTGTAAATGATGTACCCTCAATCAGATGACGAGGCGGCCGCCGCGGGCGCCACTCATGACTTATTTTTTGACAGGAATAAGCCCCCGCGTACGCAGATCTTTTGCTCTCTTTTTACATATTTTTACTGTTTACATTAGCATTTTTTCACCAATTACAACCTGTTATTTTGAAGACCGGCTGCGCCACCCATCGAACGATGTTCCCCTTTCCATGGCATGGAATAAGAGTCTGTCACTGCTCGTTAAACTCATCGTGGCTCTCTCCCTGCTGGTTTGCCTCATTAACCTGCTCCTCTACCAAATCCTGCCTGACTCCAGCAGCGTCAGTCTGCTGACCCGTGTCGGTGTCATCCTGCGACTGGTCATGCATCCCGCCATCACGCTGCAGGGCCGCCGTCTGCATATCCGGCCCTCGGTGTCCCCGGAGGCCTGGAGCGCCGTGGTGGAGTTTGAGGGCTACGTGCTGGATGTGCAGTGCACGGAGCAGCAGCTGCGCATCACGGTGCAAAGTGCCCCGGAGGGAGCGCTGCTGCTGCTGGAGAATGACGAGGGCGTTGTGCCGGTGGAGCGTGAGAAGGGGGTGCGACGCGGGGATGTGGTATTGAGGGTGGGGACGGCCAGTGGGCGGAGTCGATGGCGGGGAAAGGGGAGGAATCCCTGGCAGTGGAGCGCCGATGCGTAAGGGAACAATCAAGCAGTCAACAAAGTGAAAATACGCTCCACATGGCAGTTTTTTTTTAAAAAAGGTTTTTTTTCGTCAGTTGCAAAGGGTACACCAAAGTATGTCTAAACAGATTTTTGACAAGCGTTATGATTTTTTTGCAGCAAAAGATACCGGCTAACGTTGAGGAAATTGTTGACAGAAAAGATAGATTTGCTCACACTAGATATACTGTAAATATTAAAATTTTCTTCCTTTTATGGCATAATATGTGATTAATAATTATGTATTTACTGGCATTACAAAATGTAGAAAATTTAATATAAAAATAGGAACGCAACGAAGCCTAAATTATGAATAAACGAATCTGCTGTTAATCTGAGCTGAAATTGGGGGCATTTAGAAATGGTATCACGATGTTTTGCACAACAAAGAAATAACTGCAGGACATAATTATGCCATAAATATGATTATTAATCAGTAATGCAGTTTCAAAATCACCGTTTGCTATACCGACACAAATCGGTGTTGTCTAGATTTGGACCTGCTCAGTCCAGAGTATTTCATTTAATCGAACATGTTCGTTTATAGGTTACCGGAAGCGAAATACATGCCGGATATGGGAAACGGGCACATTGCTACGGTGGTGCGTAGCCCTTGGGTCCATATGAACGGATTGTACAATGGCAACTTTACCGCCAGCAGCCGGGCGCGAATTCCTTCCCTCGTCGGTTTCCAGCTAACTACAAGCCATGCCACATCAGATTTGGTGCAAGAAGAATACGTTTTAGATGTCGAAAAAGGTGAAAAATCACTGAATTAACAGTGTAATGTATCAGAATTTCTTACTGAAGACGCTATTAAGTTAGATGTTTTGCGTTTTGCGCACGTGCCTAATTTTATTTGGTTATTCTTAACCCGGTTAAAGTAAGTAAATCATAACCAGATCATAATTTTTTATTTGTAGGAATATTTTATGAAACGAAAGTCTACCGCAATCCCAAGTTGACGATCAAGCGTCGACTTTATGCACACCGCCGCTACGATCGCCTGCTGGTCTCCGAAGTGCACATATCCCGACCGAAGACTTCCTCTGGAGATGTGGAGGTGTTGTATTTGGGCGTACCGAATCAAGATCAGCTGTTGAGTGAGGATTTGTGGTTTGAGGCTACCAAAACGATCCACAGCGGAGGAACAGTGTAAGGCAAGCTTGCTTCGACAGTTATGGGAAATTGCATTTATTCTGTCTCGGAATCGGTAGTGCGGGAAATGGAATTTCCTTTACCTTGCGCAAATGGTTGGATGGGTTTCGTTGCAGGATTAGATTTACGGACGGGACCAATCTTAAACCGGAAACAGAAGACACGCCGTTCTCTCACCTGACTGTTGCCTGGAACGGCGATGTGACGAATTTCACTGTCCCATCCGGGAAAAGCCTCCAACTGTTGCAGATTGTGTCCACCAGTACGAAACACGACGATGCACTGAACGTATGCCATCTAATCAGTTAAAGATTTTATTGCTTTACTGCAGTTCTGAAAATAAAAAATTTTATTTGATTGCAAATTGAATTTGTGAAAACGTTTTTTTATTCAGGCGCTAAAATCGGCGTTAGCACTTAGTGCCGGCGAGCTGTACGAGTCTCACATTGATCAGTGGCGATCGTTCTGGGACGAAGGACGCATTGACGTTGATCCCGAGGAGAATTTCCAGCTGGCCCAAGCTCTCTATGGTGCTTTTTATTATCTGTTTTCGTCGTTGCCGAATAAGGAGGATCCGATTAACAAGTTCATTGGACTGAGCCCAGGTATTTGTTTTAATCATAGAGTTTTTTACCTTAACAGTTTTAATAACATTTTCTTGTACATGTCTTTTGAAATACATTAATTTCTCACAGAAGCTGCTTTTGAATGAATATGCTGTCGATTTGCGCTCCTTTTTTGCATCTCCATTCTGTTGAACATTTCATCCAAGCCAATGGCATTTTAATTAATCCCGTTGGAATTGCTATGATGACTCACGTTACGTTATCACAGGTTTTAGCGTTTTGTTCTTCTTAATGACTCCGTAGTTCGGTGCTGTAGTGATTGGTTAAGAATTTAGGTGGCTTAGCGCGCGGAGCCATTAACAAGGATTATTCTGGTCATGTTTTCTGGGATGCCGATACGTGGATGGTGAGTAGTTTTTAAAATTGGTCCTTTGTTTCTGTACGATCACGTGGACAATTTCGTTTTATCTGCTTACCGTTAGTATCCGCCATTTCTCGGTTTTCATCCTGCTCAAGCCAAATTGTTCCTTAAAGCCCGGGCTAACATGCTGCAACCGGCGAAACAAAACGCTATCTTGAACGGATATCAGGGAGCCAAGTATCCGTGGGAATCTGCATTTTCTGGTATATTTATCCAAGCTATGCCTTTCAGTTTTTATCGTTATTTTACGTTCTGCAGATCGCTTTTGCATGAAGTGGTTTACGCTTATGCATGAAGTGGTTTTAGATAACAGGAGTAATCGCGTAATCATGCAGGATATGCCAGTAATTTTATATTGCATTACAGGAAAAGAGACCAGTCCGTGGCGAGAATCCGGTGAATATGAAGTGCACGTTACGGGCGACATTGCTTTGTCGCTCCGACAGCTTCTTTACGCTAGCCACGACAAGCTGGAGCTAATTCAGGAATTAAATCTGGAAGAAATGGCCGTTGAAATGGCTAAGTTTTGGTTTACGCGCACCAACTGCACAGACGGGAATTGTCATATCGAGAGTAAGTACCCGCTTACTTTTGTAGTTTCGGTTTTGAGATCGATGTTTTTCGAAGCGTGTTTTCGGCTTGCACTTGCTGCTTTCTCCATTTTCAATAGTATCATAACAGACAAACTCAGCTTTTTAATTTTATCGACCTTATCACCTTCTATTAATTTTTGCGAATAGTACTCCTTGTTGTTTATTACGACGTTTAATAAAATGAAAAAACGCGAAAATGCACATACAGATTTGGCAGATTTGTATATCTGTATTAGTAAAACCGATTGCTGGTTTCGTGGTTTATCATTCTACCGTACAGCGTATGACTGCGGAGTTGTATTAGCAGAAGACGAAATACGCGCAATTCGGTTGATGTTCTCCGCAGTGTGGAAAAAAAAGTAATTATTTATGTTACTATTTGATTCGTTTTTCGGAATTCTCTTAGTCGCATTTTTTAGCAGATGTTAGTAAACGTATGAATGCCTTTGGTTTTTGCAGTGGTGATGGGGCCGGATGAATATCACTTCCCCGTCAATGATTCCGCCTACACGAATTACATCGCCAAGCTTGCATTAAAGTACAACAACATTTCTCGGTTTAATAATTTTGATGTTGCAATAATTGCGGGTGATCTGCTCAGTTTACCGGCATACATCTCGACTTTCACCGGAACTGTCCACCCAGACTGCTCCAAATGGATGGACACTGCTAACAAATTGATCATATTAGAAAACACCCTTGATGGACGGGTTTTCCATCCGGAATTTGAGGGATTCATTCCAGGTAATCAGAGTAGTTTAGTATATTTGGCGTGTATGTATAGCGCTTTTGTATGTCTGTGCGGTGATGATACGCACAGAACAAAGCGCTTGTAGTGTGTTAAATTGGAGTACCTGAGGACAAATTTTGCTACGCAGCTTTGCATTTTATCAACACCGTTCTGCATTATTTTAAATAACACAAATACCCAGAATTCGATGACGGTCATGTTACGTAATATGGAACAGTGATTAGTAAGAGATTTTTAATCTTAATCTTAGTATTAATTTTAATATTAATTCCCGTCAATGTACACGATTTTAGCGCTATGTACCGGGCCAAATCCCTTAACATAAGCGTTACCGTGCCGTCTTCTGTTACAGGGAAGCGACATTCCACAGATCATCAGAAGCCGGCACTTGTCAAACAAGGTACTTATACTTTTGTTTTACCACATAACCTGTTCATATTTTTTTTGTTTTATAATTACTCTTATGACAATTGCATTTATGTGTAAATTAATCCGTTTGTTTGTAATGTTTAGCGGACGTCATTCTTCTGGGGTATCCGCTGGATATGCCGATGAATCGCAGTATCCGTGCCAATGATCTGGACATCTATCTGAACGTAGGGCGGGCTTCTATAGTGTTGCTTCTTCATAAGGAGTCGCCTAGTTTATGTAGATTACGGATGTGGAAGGTCCGGCCATGACTTGGGGCATGTTCTCCGTCGGCTATCTGGAGCTGGAGCGCCACGAAGAGGCCGATTTGTTGTTTGTAAAAAATTACGAGAATATCGTCTCGCCGTTTGGTGTAAGTTTTTGTTTTTGTATTTATCTGAAGTGAAGTGAGTGGTTTGATGAGATTGCCTGCGGCAGGTTTGGTCGGAGAATCCCGGTGGCCAGGGCGCACTGAATTTCCTCACGGGAATGGGTGGATTTTTACAAGTTAGCTTTTTGGATTATTTCGAAAAATTTTTTTGTTATCTACGGTAGATGACATGATTTTGCACTGCATAATGTGCGTGACCCGGGTGGTTGTTGTACAGCGGTGGCGTTCGATTACGTTTGTCTTTCTGACAGTGCGTAGTTGGCCTAAATATTTACTCTAGGACTAGGAGGTCGTCCGTAGTAGAGTTGTTCAGATAAGTAATACCTTTTTTTGATATCATTGAAGCATTGGCTTTTTCAGTTTTTGTTGTTTATATGGTTGGCATAGAAATGAGCACGGCTGTACGAATCGGGGAAAAGTTCATTGTAGCGGCGAGAAAACTGATTTCAGTAAGCAGGGGCGTAAATCACACAGTTTGAAGCTTGTGCCCAAATGTTTGCTTTATACAGGCTGTAATCAATGGATATGGTGGTATCCGGCTGCGCGCCGACGAGCTTCTCGTCCACCCACGGCCCCTTCCTGGTGCCCGCAACTGGACTTTCAGCGGTTACAAATACCTTGGCTCCAGTCTAGACATTGCCTGTCTGGGCGCGGACGGCATGATGACCTTCCGTGTGGTCGCTCAAGAGCCGACGGTCCCCTTGGTCCTGATACTGGATTCCGGGGAGGCGTTTAACCTGGGTGAACAAACTCTGAAGCTCCCGCTGGGTTCGGGACGAATTCGACCGGCCACGATAGCTGAACGGATTGAGAATGGAGCGGCTAGGGTGGCCGGTGCGGTTGCCGTTGGGATGGTAGGATTGGCGAGCGGATTGTTCCGGTGAAAATGGTGATTGCGAATTTTGTATTAATTTTTATGGTTTTCTGTGTGATTGTTTGTGGCAGCTCAATTGCTTTCATTGCCTAAAAAGACATGTTTGGCTGTTTGATTTATTAATGCCTTGCTGGTTTCTTCCCTGAACGCAACAACAAAAATCCTGGTGATTGTAGTTTACGATCCTACGATTCGTAGGACGTAATTAGTGACAATTTGTTATCTAAACAGAATTTAGCACTGCAGATCCGAAAAAATTTTTAATCAGTATTATATCGAATTCCAGTTCAGGCTGTTCAGCGTATTTTGCATTACCAATTACTCGTACCGTACATTGCATTCGTTCAGACAGTAGCGAATATCGCGTTCAGGGTGTCCTGTACGTGTTTAAAGAGAAAAGCCACATACAAGGAAACGATGTTCCACTTCAAGGATTATCAGAAGACAGGAATACACGTGCACACACATGTTCCGGAAAACGGGCAACCTACCTACAGTAGGAATAATTGTGCGTACTTGACCGGTTTCCACGATGGCCATGGTCACCCATTTCGAGGAAGGTGCATGTAGGAGATAAATTAAAGGCAGTCATTATGATATTATTGACCCATAATACCGTGAAAGAAATAAATCATAATTCACTTCTTGTCGTTTTTTCTTAATTATCATCTGCGAAATATATATTGATAATAAATATTGATAAATAGTTGATTTCAATAATATTGACACTAGGACAAAAAGGTAAGGCGCTGATTAATATTCACTAAAACAGAAACTAAGAAAGTACTGTAATAATGGCTACTTTACTTACTGGCTGCCGTTTCCAGCAACCGAACAACGTGACCTTATCTGAACATTGCGTGAAATAAACGAAAACTAAACACACTTCTCCGCATATCAAAAGGCCGGTTTCTTGTGCATATTAATTGAAAATTTTGACTGAAGCTAATAATAAAACAGTGCAGAAAGTGCGCGATACGGCAGCCATGGCGTCGTCGACAATGCCGGTGCTGTTCTCTCGATCTCGATCGTCTTCCGCAGCGCATCGCGTTCCGATCTGTTTTTCCGCTTCTGGGCCGGTTTGCTGGCTCTCACTGTCTCTCTCGCTCGCACAGTACGCACACACACAGATTTCACAGCGGATCGGATGATCGTCTTGTTTTTCCTGCCATCTGCACCGGCACACGCGCTCACCACAGAAGCGCCAACGGAAGCTGCCAAAACCAAAAGAGACAGCAGTGTACCGTTTCCACGTTGAAAGTGTCGCTGTTGCACGCAGCTACCCAACTGGCAAAAGATTTTCTTCCTCAAACTAGCCGAAAAGGCGGCACGCATCGCTCTCATAGCTTATCGCTCAAGTTTCTTATGCCCGTCCGCATCGTAAAATCCCCGATAAAAACCGGAATTCTAACGGTTATTACGACGCTGTTAAGTGCTTCGGCATTTCGCGTTTGAGCGCGTGTGTGCATTTGTGTTGTCAGGGTAATGCGTGAATGTGTGTGCGGCTCGGTTGGCCAAAGTGGATTATCACCTGAGCCGTAGATCAGTGCGTGATCACAGACCGGTGAGCGGATAGAGCGGATATTTGCGTACAGCCGCGGCGGGTGAGTGCAGCTAGTATTAATCCGATTGGAGGTTGTTTATACGGATTAACCGGCTAATGAGCCGACTGACAAAAAAATACGATAAAACACCATAACTGATGCGTTTCACTTGTGGCATCCTTTGGAGGCGGGAAATGCAGGAAGAATGGTGAAAATGTCGCAGTCGACGCGCGAAGATGGACGGGGTGTCCGGTGCTAATTACGATGCTGATTACATGCCCACAGTTGGCATATCTGGGTCGAGTCATTTGTATTATGACCGTGACGGCAAATATAACATGAATCGCCACTGACGCGGCAATTTGCTCTTCCACGACGATATGCCGAAATTCATATCAGCCGCACTTTTTAGAATGTTTTTGTAGAATCCTTTCGAGATTATTCGAATTTTCGTAAAAGTCCGTTTCTTGAGCACGATGACTAAACAATAAAACCTAATGTCTAAAGCAAAACCTTCGATCGTTTTATCTTGCATGGAGAAACAGTCTTACAGTTTTCTATTATATAACAATTTTCAGGAAATTCTTAACTCATTGATTGTTGTATTGATCCAGCTTTTCTCAGAGCATGCATGTACATTCGTTTCCGGCTCAGTCGCGGTGCACAAAATTGTTCCTTGCAACGTGGACCCCTTTTTGGAACGAAAAATTTCTATGGTTTTACTACTGTTACTATTATATAGCGTAACTTATATATAGGTATGTATGCACATTTGTTGGGTCAGGCTTAGGATCTTTTTCTAATCGCCTGTATGAGGGTTTCTTAATATCTGCAGATGGGCAGTCTAAATATAAACGGTAATAAATTGACGCTCCATTAACTGTGGACGATAATTAAAGATTTACGCAATCCGGCGGAAATTAAACCATTTCAGCAGAAGCGCGCATCAGTGACTCATATTGCAATTGCTGATTCTGGCAATTTCGCGCCGTGCCGAATAGTTCGTAATCGGCTCAGCATATCAGCACATGTGATTACTAGCATGGCGTGGCATCAAGCGGGAAAAATGCATAACCTTCAGCGTCACTAGAAAATCTAACTTCTTAATGTTCGATTATTATTAGGAGTGTTTTAAAATATTTTTCAGTGTTTGCGTTTTTTATGAATTAACAACGATAATTATTGTGTTAATTGTTTCTTTCGTAAGTGTTAGTTACTGTAGCCGGCGCATTTGCCGCATGATTTCAGTTGAAAGCAGCATTAGCAGCTGCCAAGCGGTCTCCTTCTGACGCAAATAAGCCGACGCCAGCACACACCAAAAATACAAAAAAATGTTTCACATTCTTGGTTGAAATGTATTTTTAGCCTCTTCTTGCGGCGACGTGAAGACGCTGGCTGATATGCATGGCGCAGCGGCGCTCACACTCACCGGCTGCCAACTATCCGTCGCCGCGGCCCACCGCCATCGGGCGCCAGTATAGTGATTCCTTCGCCCGCCCCGGCCCGCAGTTCAGTGAACCACTGGCGCAGTCCCCCGCCCTCGGCCGACAGTTCAGTGATCCAATCTCTTGGTCCACCGCCAGCGGGCGACCATTCAATGAGCCGATAAGTCGCGCCTCCGCTGACACAGCCGGCTCGCCAGAGGGCGCCACCGCCTTTAACCTTCACGTGCATTTCAGTCCGCACGGCAGCAGCGGTAGCAGTCGTCACTACGAATACGATCAGTCTCCATCATTCGCATACCACTATCCGCAGCGTAGTAGTCACTATCATAATCGTAATAATATGCCATCGCCTCCAGCCACGTTCAACTCACCCTCACAGGTGAACAGCGCGGCCGACAATGCTTTGACGACGGCTGGTGCCGTGCCGTTGTCGATGCGGCTGTCCATGCCATTTCGTTCGGTGTTTTCGCGGGGATTCCGGTCGGATTTGTTGGATTTTAACCACTTTGATAACGTTTTCCGTCAGTTTGATCAGCCGCTGAATAGCAGTAGTGGTCAGACTGCATTGTTTGAGGATTACCGTCATCCTTTCGCCTTTGACCATAGTTTTGATGATGATCCCTTCTTTAATCCCGCCTTGAACCGAGGTACGTTTAAATGTTTAAGTGCAAACTGTTGTAATGGTGATTACAATTATTATGATTTGGTGCAAAAGTGTGTCCGCATACGTGTGATCTTGTACGAATCGGATATCCGATTACTGCACTGGTGTCCACCCGCTTAACAATAGCTGCCGATCGATCAAGTACGTACAACAACTGCACTGGACACTTCCGCGTTAATTTGACCAGTTAAAGGCGTTGTTAAGCTTCCGATCCAGTCATGATCAGTTAAGCTTTAAGAACACTGATGCTATTTTGCTGATTTCAGCCAATTATTCGAACCGTTGGTAAAAAAATTTCGTACGATGCAGATTTACTTGCAATTTTTATCGAAATTTTTGTAGAGTGTAATAATTCATAATTGTATTATTCAAACTAGTATTCTGTCTCTTTCTACAGTTGTGTTCTTGTATTTTATTGTTAATAAATCGTTTTATAATTAGAATAACCGCTGAAGTTACTGTGAAAATGGGGCATTCAAAGAATTTTTTTTATATGCACGCATTTCTTTCTTGCATTCGTTTCCGGTTGTAGTCATTTCTGGGCGAGTGCGTTGTACACAGTAGTGGCTGTTGTTGATAGCCAGTCTGCGCGCAGTAGCTGCTGCCGAGTGTTTAGTAGTGCTGTTGACGATAAGGACTGGAGAAAAAACAGATAAATCTGGGTGACAGTTTAGTGGTAAACGTCTTACTCATCCTCATTAAAGAGTAAAGTTAAACGTGCAGCTAGCGCCCATAGACACAAACATACAAGACACGTCGCTGTTCCCTCGGTGACTCTTCGCTTTCTTCGAATTATGCCCCGGCATAATTTAACATATGTACAGTACATGGCGCCATATAGGTATACATGAAAGTATAAATTAACGTTTTCCTTCGCTGTCTGTTTTTTTGTTTCTATAGATTTGCGCTATGCTACGACAAAAACTTAAGAAGACTGTAAAACAAATCTGATTAATCTTTAATTTTGTTTATTGCGGTTTGGGTTTGAAAAATATTAAAATCATGCGTAGGGCTAAAAATGTTACAGGTGCGATTGTGTTAGCAATACTGATGGTGAGATGTTTTCATTACTTCTCTTGTAAGTTTTTCATTTAGGGATCTACCGCTACGGTAGTATCGTTTTAGGGAATGTTTTTGAAATTTTAGAAGGAAACGTGCGTGATTAGTTTATTCCACGTAAAAAGGAAATGCGCTTAAATGATAAGAGAAGCGCGCAGAAAAGGGCTGCAATGTCGGGCATAAAAAACCGGAACGTTTGTTTCCGGAATATCCCGCTGAGAGGGAACAATAGGTAATTACCGGCATCTTGATTGGGTTGGATGCTGTGTCCTTTCTGCGCATATTGTCGGATCAAGTGTCCATGTCGCGCATCATCACACAGTACCCGCATCAATCACGTAATGGACACGACAATGCCGCCGTTCGTCGGTCTATTTAGCGCATTAAGCAGCTTTTGTTGCGCAGCCAGCGAATTTAGTTTGTCACCCAAAATTAATAAAGATTATCGGCCCTACAGAAGTAACACTATGCGCATTGACAGATTCGCCGGAACCATAATCGCCGGTTTACATATTCTGTCACTCTAGAAACGTTAATCATTTAATGATATGCATAAGTATATAGCAACCGATTGCAAAAATTTTTACATTTTTGCAGTCCTTACATTATAATTTTTATTACAATTTTTTTGCAATAAGTATGTTGTTAATAAATATTTGAAACAAACTTTTATGCCTCCCCGTTGAGGAATTAGTTTATCGTAACTTACTCGATAATTTTTTAGCTGCAAAAATGCTTTATCGCTATACTGAATGATTCTCTTTTCAGTGAAGTTTTTTGATAGATTTTCTTCGAATGGATGGGGTACAAATTACAATCAACAGAAGAAAGTATTTCTAAAAATTTTCGTATTTCTGGATGTTTAGACATATTATTCGGCTAACACAGTACCTCCGATTTGGAAGTTAGCTTAACGCCGTGCTTGTTCCCGTTGGATGGTTAGCTAATCAGAATCGGTCAAGCGGAAGAGTCTATCGTGGCGTCTTGCGAGTGCGTGTCCGCTGTCATTCATTCCCGTAATTTCTTGGCTTTCTCTTTTTTAAACGACACATCCCCGGCATCACATCCCTTGCACGCTGGTCGGCTGGCGCCTCCTGCTGTACTCCGTACTTGGTTTTTTCTTCTTCGGTAGTTGCTCCTCTCCGCGTCACTTACGTAACGATCTAATAAATAGCTAATGTTGCATTATATTCACTATGAGCCGGCTAACGGCATAATGCTGACGTCGCCGGGCATTCAATTAAGTCGCCCAGGGCAGTCCCCGGTGTAGTGAGAGTGTTTATATCGCTAACGGCGGATGCACATGATCATTTATCCTTTGGACGAATTATCATTAACGGATTATTATGGCGGCATGTGAGTGGAAATGTGCACAGGCTGAAGTGTATGTATTGAAACCCGTTTCTCGATAAATTTTACAAATGATTATTGCCGATTTTTTTAGATTGTTGCTCCGAAATGCGAAATCTATTGATTGTTTGCACGTAATCGTATATTTTGCATATTTTCGATATTTTATTTGGTTTTAAAAAAAGACTAAGTACTTCTACCATTAGAATACAGTACTGCAACTGCATAACATTATTTACGCTCCTTCACATCTTGAAAACAGAAGACCAAGATATGAATTGTTAGAATTAATTGTTTACACCACCAAAATGCGTAATTATGAGAACATAATTAAACGGCAACCAGAATAATTTTCAGCTTTTATGTACTGTCCTGCTGTGTACAGACTGCATCTAGAAGCGTGATTACAGTTTCGATCTTTTGACTGGCAGACCTATGTACAATTGTACATACATACGGTTGTAAAATTGCGAAAGCCAGTTTGTGTTTCCAGCCTCCGCGAATGTCTGTTATATTGTTATGCGGATTGTCTGCTGTGAATGGGGCGATATGTTTGATAATTGAAGAATAATTGTTACGCTCACACCGTAGGAGGAATATTCAAGCAGGCCAGCCTTTATTTTCACCGTCACGTCCGCCTTTTTCATCTGCCGCATACAAATTACGAGCGACCAGTGTGGGCGACCGGCAACGGACCAGAATGGTCAATTATTACTTTCTTAACTAGTATTTGCACTTGAAACTAGTTTTTCATTATAAATGACAGTGCCGTAAAGCAGTTAACGGTACCCTAATAACAGTACCATTTCCCAAAATATGTTTGAAATCAAGCAGTTTGTTTGATATGATAACAAGAAAAATTGAAAAAAAGTGTTCGCAATGCCGAGTAAATTCAGACTCAGTTCTGCGAATCTCTCTAATATACTTATTCAATTTGTAAACAATTCTGTCCTTATTTTTCAAAGAGTTAACATACTATAATCTATATTAATATTAGCATTTCTATTTTCTAAGTTTCTAACTTTGAATGAAACAAAAAAAAACTTAAATCGTGTTCTTACCAGTTAATTGAGCGTTACATAAAAAATGATAGCATAATTATCACTTCTTCGCGCTTGGTTGGCGATTACGAGATAAAATGCTGCAGCGTCTTCTGTTTGTGCACCGGTGAGGGAAATGTTGTTGTAAGTATTTTTATACATAATATAAATAAAAAAGCAGTATACGACAGCAGTTTTGTGGTCGGCCTAGTTAGAATCTAGAATGACCGGTTGGGCTAAAATGCCGGTTGGGCTGCCGTGACAGCAGCTGATTACGTGGACAAATTTATATACACCGAAGATGCTGAGCCGGCAGTCGGACAATTCAGGGGCTCATGCAGAAGGTGTTGTTTATTTAATATTACGGAAGCAGCACTACACTGTACACCGAAGTCGCCATACGCTCACCCGTCAGCTACAACAACGCTGCTTAATTTATGCGTTGAGAATGTCGACAGGAGGAGAAAAGAGAAAAAAGACACCGCTCTGCTGGCTTCCTAACCGACCACGTGCACTTGTCAATCTGCTGTGAAGTACTTACTGTATTTCTCTCCCGATCATGCACAGTTGACTTTTCATACCCAGAGAGTCCCAGGGTCCCAGACCTAGTAGCTTTGCTATCTCATTTGCTTATATTTTACACTTTTTACTTCCAAAATTATCTTCAGAAAAACTGATGCTTTTTCGAAGGAATTTCAGTTAGAGATTGCACTTTTTATCGCATGATCAAAGCAAAAGTAATACTTCTGAAATGCTTACAGTTTTACAAAAATATGGGCTGCGACGTGACAAAAAAAAAAACAAACAGTAAAAATATTTTTTTAAATTTTTTTTGAAGCGTCTTTTTGCTGTTTTTTTTTTATTTTATAACTCTTGCTAACAAAATCTGAAAAGAATAAAGACATTGCTATCAAATTATGAAAATCTGCGTGTAGACTGTAGACATATTCCGCGTGTATACGGTTTATTAATACTTCTATAATATATATATAGGTAAGATTACCGCTTGTGCATTCCCGTATTACATTATTTTTTAAGCTTTTAGTCAGATTCATAGATGCATATCATATCGAGTAGTTCAATAATTAAATCTATATTATTACTGGCATAATGACATTAGCATAAATGCATGCATGTTTTGCATACTGTGTTTGTACGCCATTGCATGCACTTGAGTCCTTTCGGCTGGCTGAGGTTTGAAGAGGTTTATTTTTACCGCCGGTTCAAAACTGCAATAAAAATGGTAAAGCTAAAATTTGTTACTATTACGAGCATATTTCTGTTGGTAATATGTAGGCCAGATTTTGTAGTTGTCGCACATATAAGTATACGAGTACGAGGTACTTCTATTCTACCGTATTTTTTTCCGTCTTCGTGTAAACTGTTGCGCGCGCCCGGCATTTTGTTTCTAAAGTCAAATTCTGTCTAACCAGTTTTGCCGGATAACGGTGTATGGCACGGCATCCGCGAAAAACGCTTTTCCGGTGCTCACACAGGCGTTGTATAAACCGTATACAGATCCTCGCTGTAAAAATAGTCAAAGGAATTCCAACTAGTTACGTCGGCACCAATATACTAATTCAGGGAAGAGTGCAGTCGCGGCGCGGCAGCATTTTTTTCCATCTCTTCCATATTTCTGCTCATATCTGTACATGCGCCGCACTTGAAAGTAGAACAGTGTCGCACACAGCGACCGAGTGTGTACTCAACGTGTGAAGTTGCTGCTTGCAAGTGGCAGTTGGGGATTATAGACTTTAATTGGCCAGGCATGTTGAGAATCATTTTTTATCTCATGTTATTCACCGCAAAAATGACCTGCTTCGTTTTTGCATGTCGGGAAATCATTTTTAAATTTGTGGAACTAAATAATGTTTTGCAACTTTGATGGAAAGTATCCCCGTATCCGTCTTTACCGGAGGAATAAGTTGTTTTCATTCACTTGACAATCAGCATAAAGTTTGTGTGTTACTTTATACGTTTGACGAGGGCGGGGGAATTTTGTAAGCTAATTGTTCAGCTTATGATGTTATTCTGGATATCCGTTTTGCGTGATCACATTATTTTATTTGGCTGAGTTCTGTGATTTGGATTACTGTTTTTGATTCAATCGCCGGAAAATCGATTCGGAAATCACATTTGATTATCGTGCAAAATGAATGTTTTTACACAAGAAACCTGTGTAACTCGATAATGCTTTAATACCGTAAAAGTATATTGATGCAAATAAACAATGAAAGTATGGTATCCGGCCAAGTCATCCCCGGTGTCCGGTCATCACCACGTATACCCGTTGACCTTTACTGGCATTTCAGATCCCCCCTCCGCCGCCATGCTGCACTCTCCCTCGACCACGCCCTTCCGCCGAGATGTCACGCCCACTCCCTCGCAGTCCAGCCGAGTCAGTTATTCCCGCAGCAGCAGCAGCGGCAGCACAGCCACCACCGGAAGTAGTGTGGTGCACACGGGGGGCGCCGGTTCCCCGCCGGGGGAGTTGGAGGACACTGTCCACCACATTATCCACTCGGAGCCGCCTGATCAGCTGCAGCAGCGCGTTAAGATCTTCATTGCACAGGACCGGGCCCGCAGTCTGGACAGCAGTCACGGCCCGCCCGGAGCGGTGAGCGCCACACGGCAGCACTTTCCCAGGATCTCCGCTCGGCTGCCGCATGGAGGTGAGTTGCCTGTTACTGTTAGCTGCACTAAACAGCCGGCAAGACGGTTGATGGCGATTATTTTGTAATGAGTTTCTTTTCCGTAGATTTTATAATGATCATAATAATGAACTATTATTTCAGAAATTTCGATCGATCGAAATAACCATTCAAATAAATAGAATACGATGAAGTAACGATGTAGTTTTGGGCCTTTTGGCGATCACGGCTGGTGTCTTGCTCGATATTGCATATTGACTTTCGGCGATCTAAAACTGACCTTCGCGCGTGTAAATGGTGTTTGAATGCGCTATTTTAGTTGGGATATTCATGGAGAAGTAGCCGGCATATATTGTTTAGATTTAGTACCTAGCTAGTGGTACCATTTACCAAGATGAATGGCATGCGCGTGAGGTGCGATCCGATGGTTTGGTGGCGGCGATCTGCGATCTCTACAGTCTGATAAATATTGATAAAATGAATTTCTTGTCAGCCGTTTCACATTTTATTTATGTACGAAAGAAAAAAAGTTTTTATTCCCTGTATTCGTTAGTGAAAGTCAGCAACTAGACCAAAACTGAATTCCCTGAAAATTTCAAAATAATTAAGCAGTGTCTAATTTCTGCCACTAATTCTTTTGTTATATTTACTACCCTCATAAAATTTTCACCGTACTGAAAGAGTGCTGACAGTTTAATTTGTTTGGATGGGCAGGTAGTCTCAGCTTCTCCTTCTCTACCACCTCCACGACGATGCACATTAACAGCCCGGGCGGCAGCAACATGGAGTCCGCACAGGTGCCGCCGCATCCGCTGCTGACCCTGGAGCAGAAGCGGCAACTGAAGGAGCGCCTCCTGGCGCAAAAGAACGAGCTCATCTCCGGCCCCAACACCTCCGCCACCATTCTCACCTCCGAGCATGATCCTGGTGGTGGAACCGGTGCCGGGTCCCTTTCCCGTGGCGTCCCCACCTCTTCCGGCAGCGGTGGAGGTGCCGGCGGTCCGGCCACCGCCAACTCGGTGGCCGAGCGGGTCATGTGGTTTGAGGGCTTTCCGCAGCTGCAGATCAGCCACCAGCCGGCCAGCCGCACCCATCGCTCGGCGGCGCACATTGCTCTGCACAACTGGAAGATGGCCAATCAGGGGATGATGATGGAGGAGCGGATGGGCAGTCCCTTTGGACAGGGGTTCGCGCGACCGCCCTCGGTGGAACGGGTAGGTGTTAGGTAATCTGATTAGGTCAGGATGCCGGTGATGAGGTCATTGCACTGGTTTTATGTGCCGGTGCTTTAGTGTCGCTGTTTGCCGATTAGTGCACGCGCTAATTGCGCTGCATCACATCCGTGAGAACGAAAGCCGACTCATATTCATATGCCAAGTTTTCACGATTTTTTGGTTACATATTTCTTTTCTTGATTCGTTTCATGAAGTCTTTTTAAGAAGTATAACCTAAAAATATAGTACATGTTACAAATTAATTATTTAACTGGCGTGTCACAAAATGCAGCTAGCAAAATTTCTACAACTGCCTTTTCTTCGTTGGTGTTATTTGTTTTATCGAAAACCACGAGCAAAGAAAATTTGAAATGTGGAGGCCGTTGACATGCGTGGTGTTTTTATTGGGCAGGAAATCCCGATCATCCGGGAGACCGACAGCGTCAAGCCTAATAGCAGCGCCATCTCTATCACACTGGAGGCGCCCTCTAAGCAGAGCGCCCGCATTACCAGTCCCCCACTGCCTGTGGGCAGCCAGGATATCCTTCCGCCCTCCAAACCCGGCAATCATGCCCTCAGCACCGCCGTCATCACCCCTCAAATGCCGGTCCTCACCGAGATCCCCTCGCCCCGTGGCTCCGCCCAAACCTTGGCGTCCCGCAAAGATATCGACCTCAGGGAGACCGAACGCATCATCCCGACCATCCTGCCCTCACCCGAGCCCAAACCGGTCGACCGCAAATGGTTCCGAGAGTCAAAGGAAACAGCGGCGGCGGCCCCGGAGACCCCCCGAGAGGGAGCAGCAGGTGCCTTTAAAGCCCCGACGCGCAGTGAGGTGCAGCGAGCTTCCGAAAACATCATGCGGGCTCTGCAAAACGGCATGCGCAAAGAAGAGAAGATGAAAGAAAAGGTTATTGAGCCGTTGCCGTTGGCAATGCCGGTCAAGAAGGCCGCCAGTCCACCTAAGGTTACTTCGCCCACCACCACAGCACCGCTGGACATCCCGCAATTCCACTACCCCCGTGGGCGACCGACCACTAAGGCCGATAGCGAGTACGTCTTAATGGAAAAGGTCAAGAAGGCTTTCGGTGGGAAGACAGAGCTGAAGTTGGAGGATATGAAGGAACTGATGCAGGTCCTGGGACTGCCGTTCTACTGGCGGAGGCTGCTTTTCCTGGCCGCCCTGGGTGGGGAGGCCAAGGAGGAGCCCGCCGTAACCTTTGATATGATATGGAACACCTGGAAAAGGTAGGCGGCTGCTTTGACCAATACAGCAATTGCAGTCGTCAGTGGTGACCTTTATTATGAGGAATCTGGTTGATGCAGGATAACGGCCAACTGCTATGACGACGCGTCGCGATTCGTTAGTCTGCTAGCCAAACCCGGTTGTGATTATCTGCTGCCAAATGATTTTGTACCCCTCATTCAGGTTGGCTACTTCTCATTTTGTACCCCATATCGTAGGTTTTTTTTCCTTTTTAGGGTCGCTGTATAACAAGTAGTTATACGGGGAAAAGCTATTACTGCATTTACGCAGCAATATAAGTAGAAATATCTAATTTTAATTTTTCGCTCTTTGCCATATTTTCTGGCGTTGGTATATGTGCCTCGGTTGCCGACTGTGCGTGTTGCAGGATGTGGTAGATACGCATCCTGGCTTGAACATTCTCAAGGAAGCCCCCGAATTTCACGCTCGCTACATTAATACTGTAAGTACTGTGCCTTACCCATATTTCTGGGAGATAATGTTTTGATCGTATATATATTTTAGCACTCATAAGTCATAATAAAGCATTATTTCGGTTTGAGTATGGGTAGGTATTATGTATGTAAATGCGCAAAGAACTTTCACTGATTTTCCCATGCAGGTGATTGCCCGTATCTTTTTCTGTGTGAACCGCTCATGGTCCGGTAGTATTACGATTGAGGAGCTCCGTCGCAACAATTTTCTGCAGGCAAGAAATCAGCTGATACTGCAAGTGGTATTTTTGCTGTTTTATGGAGTTACGCAAACTGTAATATTCAAATAAAGAACAACTGAATTTTCGAACAAGTATCGGTAAATGAATGAGTTCTGATTTTAACAACGAAATTTTTTTGGCAATATTAGGTGCTGGCGACGCTGGATTTGGAAGACGATATTAACGTGATAACGGAATATTTCTCTTATGAGCACTTTTACGTCATTTATTGTAAATTCTGGGAACTGGACCGCGATCACGACCTGCTGATTGATAAGGCCGATTTGGCCCGCCATAATGACCATGGTGAGACTAGTGCGATGCTTGTTATGCGCTCGGAAAGACTACACATAAGAACGAATAACTTATAATCAGCGCGACATTTCACTTTCCAGCAATTTCCTCCAAGATGATTGATAGGATATTTTCGGGGGCGGTTACGAGGTGAGAATGTTTTACTTGACACCTGCTCATTAAGGTCAATCTCCAGTGCTACGTGCTGTTCCAAATTACATACGCGCACTCCAGCAAACCCGCTAAATTACATCGATTTCTTGTTTCTGGGCATTTTTCGAAAATAAATACGAGTATAATGTGGCTCGAGCTATTGTAGAACTTCTCGATTATTAATTAAAATCTTGCTACTTATAAGCTACAGTGACTATTAAAATTCGGATTTAATGCAGCTTCAAATTATTTTTTGCATCTGCAGTTTCAATTTTTTTTCTCCTGCTTGTGTGGCACAACTCGCAACATTTAGTAAAATTAACACGATACAGGTACAATAATAAATTAAGAAATACTTCGTATTATGCGATGGTGACACTGCTATAACTGTGCAGAGGTAGCAACCAAAAAGAAGGGAAGATGACATATTCGGAGTTCGTGTGGTTTCTCATCTCAGAGGAGGACAAGCGGCATCCGCGCAGGTATGATAAAGTAAATAATTGACGAGCTGTGTATAATAGCCAATTTCACTGCGGGCGTCGTCTGCTCGGAAAACATGACAAAATTTGTTAGCTGCGTTAAACGGTAGTTACGATACACGCGGGGCGCAACAGGTGATCTCCCGCTGGCTTCGGCTAATTTATGGATTGTTGTCTGAATGTTCATTTATCACGATTTGTTCAGTGAATTGTTCGCATTTTGTAACACGGTGTTGTGGAAGTCTTTCAGTCGATCGCAAACATTTAACCACTTGTCTATCATCTTTGAGCGACGATACTAACTTGAGAATGCAAACGAATGAATCAAAAAATGTTTCGTGAGGTCGTGCAGAGTAGTCCTGCATAATGCAGACAATTAACTTAACACAAAATTAGTTTTTATATCCATATACGGGGCTTTCAAAGGCGGAGACAGGCAATCCCTTATCTATATTTATCGTACCAAGTACTGCACTGCCGCATTTTTGCACAATTGTAAATATATTAAATGCCTTACAGAGAGTTTCCAGCGAGAGGACGGCGTTTTAGCGTACATTACTGATAAAATAAAGCGTTTTCCTTTCTTTTATAAGTAATTTACGCTAAAATCTGTGAATCATAAGTATTGAATTCCATTCTTTTTATTTAGCTTATGTACGTACAGATAGTTCCGCAGAATTTTCAGTACGAGTAGGGTAGTAACTGAAAATTAATGTGTACGGTTTATATTATACGGCTTTTCAATTTTACTTACGATTAATACTCGTATTTCATACGAAAACATCGTTCAATCTCAAAGCGCCATATCACAGTCATCTCGATTTCTTCAGGATAGAAGTTTTTGCTACCCACGTGTACTTCTATAAATGCGCTTATGCTTTAATTTGTAATCCTGTGGTTAAATGGATTTACAATACATTTACTCGTACTTTTTGCAGTATTGAATACTGGTTCCGTTGCATGGATCTGGATGGGGACGGTGTGCTGTCCCTGTATGAACTGGAGTATTTCTACGTGGAACAACTGCAGCGCATGAAAGCATTGGGCATCGAGGCGCTGCCCTTCGAAGACATCGCTTGTCAAGTATGCAAATTCGCAATAAGTCGTAGTTAGCGATATTTCCGACCTGGCACCAGTTTGCGCAGAATCAGCGGCAGCGATGTTTATGTGAGACCTTTTGTAGATGTTAGATATGGTGCATCCCAAGCACAAGGAGAAGATCCTGTTGACCGATCTGAAACGCTGCCGTATGACGCCCTTGTTCTTTGACACCTTCTTCAACATTGAAAAGTACCTCCTACACGAACACCGGGATCCATTCGCATCAGCCAAGGTACGCCCGAAGCGCCTTCACGATTAACTACGATCAAGCGTGCAGTGGATACAGTTTATTGCTGAGTTTTCTTTTGTATTCATATAGATATTTTTATGGTGTTATAATTATGCAGGTGGTGCGTTTCATAATGATGAAATTGTTCCAACATTGTAAGATAATTCGACTGCAGCAACGCCTAGCGGAAGTTACGTTAGAGTAGTGAATTATTGTACTACTACAAGTACTGCACTAGTACAAAATATTGTACGTACTGCACAAAATCCGCTGGTATGCAGCAATGACGTGTTGTGCGGATTATAAACATGTGAGTGACTGGTTGTGGTCTTTCTTGTGTAGGTGGACAGTGAGGACAACGAGCCAATCAGCGACTGGGACCGGTACGCCGCCGAAGAGTACGAATTGCTGGTGTCGGAGGATGCCGCTACGGAAGATCTGTAAAGAAAAAGTCCTTGACTGGCCGATTGTCATTGTGCCTGAAAATGGTTATATTAAACTAACTTTGTTGCGCGTTTGTATGATATTGACCACTTGTTGAAAAGCGCTGGTGTTGCCGCTCTGGCCGGTGTACAGGGAAAGCGCTTCGTTCATTGGAAATACGAGTAATATGCGTTGAATTGTGTGATACGTGCTCAAACCGGTTAAATTTAGTGCCATTTTTTCTTTGCAGACATTTTATGCTTTTGACCAGTTTTGCTGTTATATCCAACAAGAAAAATCGATGGTGTAACCACAATAAAATATGATTTCAGCAGATACAGATACATGTACGTGGCTTCGAAATTCTGACTGTCAGAAGTCTTTAAAGTATGAACATGGTTTATATGCCATTTTCTGGGTCCCTAATACTGCGAAAATCAGCCTCTAATACAGTACTTCGCTTTATGGATCCAGCTAGCTATTTGCATATTTTGTAGCGGTACATGTACAGTAGCGAATCTTTCAGACACAAGATTACCAGACGAGCAAGCAACTGAAGCAATCCGATACAGGACTTCATTAAATAATGGGCTGTTTCGCTGCTGTAATGCGGTATGCTGCATTGTGGACCGTGGTTATACGCGCATGCACTTTCTGAATACCCTTCCTTCACTTCCTGTGCCGCATAATATGTAAAATACATAACTAGAAAAATGCACGTTAGCGTGCATTGGCAGACTGGAGCGTGACTTACCAGGGCCCGGTCACCGGCTCCGAAAAATTTCATTTTTTGCAGGAAGACAGAGTAATCGTTGGGTATACAGTAAGTACTTAAAAAAGTATTTTCATCGGCCATGGTTAAGTGGGCATGGCGAAACCTAATTCCAGTGAATTAATACATACAGCACTATGTACTGGGAATACCGTTTTAATTTTCCGTACAATGTGAGGGAGGGGTTTGTGACCAATACGGGTGATCAATGTCAGATCCTTCTACAAATTACTGTTAAGCAGATTATCGAGAAGAATTATATAGTGCTGTGCTAGTTTGTATTGGGAAATGAAAATACGCCCCGCGATATACGTAGTATCATACATGATGACTGTGTGTTGGCGCAAATACAATACGCGTTATCACTAATCACTAGCTTCACAATTTTTGTTAAGTTGTTCTCGATTATTAATAGCAGTAATTTTTAGAAGAATTAGAAAGGATCGGACTACTGACAACACGTACCTGTTGCAAACCTGTGACATTGTACGCTACTCTATTACGGTATTCCCGACACATAGTGCTGCATGTATTATGCAATGGAATCGAGTTTAGCCACGCCCACTGAACCATGGCTGACGAAAATAATTTTTTTAAGTATACGCAAGGGTTACTCCGTGTTCCTGCAAAAAATGAAAGTTTTCGGAGCCGGGAGCCGGTGCCCGCCGCCCGGGTCCTGGTGAGGGTAAATCACCCGGGAATCGAAATTTTACCATATTGTTACACATATACGAAAACTTCCGCGTTCGCGCTCTCCAAAAAACCTTTTTGCATTGTTTTTATGGCATTTTACCGGAAGGGCCGAGTAATTTGTATGCACAGTCGTAAAAACTGTTTGCGTTCAGAGTATTAAAACGATGCTCTTCAAGCATCTCAACTGGAGTTGCTTATACAGCGCTTCCAGGGAGCAATCGACTGTTCAGGTTGGAAAAGGATGTTAAGGTCACGACAAAGCTGCCAATCGAGAAACACCAATTGACTGTGCGGCCAGATCCCAGTCCTAACTTTATTATTACGTCCCGTACGAACGGACGAAAGTCCAAAACTAAAATCAGGTTTAGAAACAGAATGGGCAGCTTCCGATAAATGTGTCTAGTCATGCTATTCGCATGGTGAGCTGGTCAGAACAGGTAGTCACACATGGTGAACCGCTTAGACAACATTCATACGCTTTAGTATCAACCGGAAGTGAAACTGTAACCGGAACTGAAATCATGGGAACAAATCTCCAAATGTTAAAACGCATCGAGGTGTACCAAAAGCCTCAATAGCAACTGGTGTTCTTTAAATTTTTAATAAAAAAGCACATGAACATGTGGATCAGTTATTCAACGAGCCAGGTCTGTATCGTCTTTTTAAAATTTGGACAAACATGCCTAGAATTTTTAAAAGTTATTTTACAATTTTAAAGACAACACAAAAACCTGGTTCGGCGTAAAAACTACCTTAATGCCAATGTGCGTTTTCGTATCACCAATCACGACTTATGTAGTGTTCACATTGCAATAAGCCAGTGCAAATTTGTTTTTGTTTGCGCAGCAGTAAAAATCGTCGTGTCTGCACACGAATTTTGAGTCATGTGTTGGGTCACTTCCGTTAACAAGTTAACAAAATTAACGTTGCTGTGGCGAATCTGGCGATATACACAAGATGCCACAAGGTCTCCACAAGATGCACAAGGTAGGGGACGCACGGACGAGGAAGAGCGTACAAGTACGCGGCTCAAGGTTACTGTGTATACCATAAACTAAACGAAAACCCATGCTGGTTCTTGGTTTCGCCATCATGACCATTATGACCTACTATTTCAGCGACGGTAGCAGAGGGAACAGTAGTAAAATTTTCAGAAGGAAATTTTTGTCGGGAGCCATTTATTACAGTTGATCAGACCGATGTGTATTGTTGAGATGCAAAGAATATACGATGATGCCGTAGTCTCACTGCCGGATGATGCCGGTCAGCTGCATGATGCCATAGTCTCACTTCCGTATCCAACTTCCGTAACGCACTTCCGTAACGGGTTTTCGTAACGGACAGAAATCAACCATTGCATTGGTCTTGAATATAGAGGACCTTCGCTACGCTCCGGTCGATTATACCATTGCCACTCGTTCGTTTCCTGTGGTTCCCTGACTTGCAGGCTTTGTTTCTACGTACGCTTGTGAGACTTTGAACTAGTTCGATGAATGGATATCCTCGTACATCGATGGCGTCATTGGCGCCTTGATCTGACCAGGAAGTACGTACTTTAACGAATAACGGGTTGGATTTAAGTTGGTTTAGCGGGCAACTGGTCTGCTGAGAACATCTACCGGCTAAACTCACCTCAGTCTTTAACAGCCGGTGAGCTGCTCAACAAGTCAGCCAATTTGTGCAACACTGCAATGTAAGTACGTAGATGTTAGCATGAACGACTGCCCGGAAATCTGCTACCTTTTCCTGGTCAGCTGTTCCTGTGACACCCGGATAAACCTCCGGAAGTACTGGAGCAAAAGAAGGTCGAGTTAGCCGAAGCGTTCCACGAATTAACAGCCAGTTAACAGATTGTGCGCGAACACTGCTGCCAGAAATGGGCGCTGGGTGAGAGCGCCGAAAAGGTCTTCATTAGAATCTCCGCTTCGAGGATACAGCAGCAGATGGTGGATGCTGAAGAACGGTGTTTAGCAAACTTATATAACCGCACCTAACATCCTGGATGCTGTTGTAAAAGACTGTTAAGACATTGTTCTTCCGTTTTGGAGGGCCGTAAATCGGATCCACAAAACACATTAAAAACTTTAAACAATCGAGTATTACACGTAACACGTCCCTGCTGGTCTGTACTTTGCTAACGAGGAACGATACAATCTACATATTTAATTTTAGAATAACTTCCATACAATTGCGGCAATCAATATGCGTTTTTATAACTGTTTTTATTAATAAAGCCACAAAATTAGCGAAAGCATGCGAGTTTTATGACGAAACAACCGTACAGAAGAACAGCGTGTTCGTTTGACCGTTTGAAGCTTTACGGCCAATATTGAGATTGTCAGTAATGATGACCTTAACCATATTATTAGCAACCGAGCGTTGGTGCAGCGTTCATGTCACTCGATTGCGATTTGCAGATGTTTATAAGATTCTCGATCACTAGAGTTTTCTTGTCGCACAAGCATGCACCATAGCAAAATATGCGCAGTGCCAATGAGTACGATGATTTGCATCTGTAATCTGCGATTTCGATGCCCAGGTTTGTAGATATACACCGGCTTTATAAATGCCGATCAATACGGCTCGCACCATACTCTAGTAGACTTCGCTTGTAGAAACCCTCATATCAGCCTCGGCTCTCCGAAAGCGTTACGATTTACAGAAACCATACAAGCGCTTAGAAAAACTAGCAGTAATAAAATCTTATAGTACCGGTACTTTCCCGAAAATGTTTCCCAAGTGGGTAATAACCTCCCGCATTACATTGTCTCATCATTCGCCACTCGTTACAACTATTATATATAGTTACTGCCAACCGGTTATTAAATAAGTTGAAGCGGCATTGATTGTAGTTTTCCCAAAATGATACTGGCCAAGGGTTAATTTCCGCTAACCACGAAATGGAGATGGATATAACGGGATTGTCATGATTTAATCCATCGCCGAGTGTAGCACTACCGGCGTAACATGTGAATTTCATTAAACGATCTTTTGTCGCAGCGGCAAAGTTTCCCAGCTTAACTACTCTTTCAGCCGGAAGTAAAGCCTTTAGTTGTTAAAGTGAGGATTCGTGTTGATGCTACGGGCTGCTTTTGCCGTCATTGTCATTTGTCAACCTGACTGCTTTTGCAACAAACGATCCATGTGACGCCTGACGGAGCAAGTTCGCAAAAATGCCGGCAGCTGATGAAAAATGCTAAGCGGTTTTATTATGATATTGATCGAACTGTTGGAATACTCATTTCTATCCAGATAATATACCGTTGATTCGCAAATTCTCTCACAAAATAATTGTCCAACAGGACCAAGACATTCTAAAAGGTTGTTGTCAAAGTAAGTCATTTCGATTCAAGAATACTAATTATAGAATACTAATTTATGTTTAATGTATGTTTACCTCATACGATAAACGTTCGGTTCATAGTTCCTTTCAAAACACTCTTTCTTCAGATTTCCCACACCATCAGTCAGCTGACTGTTTTAATAGCGATAGAATACTCCTCCTGCCTTGGGATTTTTAATTTTGCCCATTTCGGAAGATGGTAAGCCATAATGTTTCATGATCGTACGGCGACAAACACAACTGTAGTAAATTTTGCATACTTTGAATTTTTTTATTCTCAATAATGGGATAACCTATGTGAGTGGTGCCAAACACTGTAATACCAAGAAATTAGCTTTTAAAGCGACGTGGCATTTGTTTCTGGAAGCTTATCTCTTATTGATGAAACACGTGAATTTGCCGTCATTTCTGCCTGAATTATTTATCGTATGACTGAGCATTCTTCTGCAATGTACAGCTAAACACAGCCGTAGCTTTCTCATTGATCTAGTTCTTAATTAAATTTGTTTCGGGTTTGCATAACATCTTGTTTTGAAAGAAAGCCAGCGCCAGAATAACCGGCTTATTTAATAAGGCTATCCAGTCAGTCTGGCAATCTACTTGAGTAAAGTTGAATTATGCACGTATTGTACAATCGGAGTCAATCTCACAGCTAAACGAATTTAGAAGTCCCGATATTTGCATAAACCTTTCTTCCCAAATCTAAATGATGCGGCACAAGCTTACATTTTACCGGCAGGTGCCAAAGCCTTCCAGGTACGGCTAAAGATACTGAACTGGTGCCCTACAGTAAATAATTATACTCCCTTATCGCTACGTGTTTGACTAGGTGGAGGAAAGCGTCTACTTGTACATAAGAAAATAACATAGGTATTAAAGATTATCGATTGAGCACGTCTGAGCAACATTAGTTGACGCACGCACGTACACAAAAGTTGTTATTCCTTTATTTCTCTTGGTCATATTTATCCTTGTTATGTGCTGTTAAAGGAAGTCGAAATAAAGGTTGACGAAATATTATATCTCTCGCTATAAATAATATTATCTGGTTGAGGTCACCCGATTCTTGGCGTGGATGAGCTAACACGGAGGATGCGGCGTCTCCGGTGTCGGCCACAAGATGCATTCATCTGGCTCCTGTGGACGCTGTCAGTGTGGCCGGTGTGCCCTTTGAACATCACTCTCGTTACGGTACACGTGGGCGCCAATCCGCTGTACGGATACTATCAGGCACTGCCGGTGTTCGCCGTCGCCGTTCAACACATTCAACAACTCTATCCGCGTTCGTTGGCCGGCATGCGATATGTGCCGCTGTATCTTCCGGGATATGACCTTTGTGGGGATGGCGGCGATCATATTACCGGTATCAAGACGGGCTACAAAATTAAACATTCCGATATTCATTGCTATTATGCTGTGTTTGCATGTTGCAGAATTCATTACTGACCAGTATTACGATCGCCAGCCCGAAATTTTCGCTACAAGAAACCGCACAAACTTTCCTGTTTTAGCTCACGCGGGTACAGTGATTCCTTCTGTGCAATAAAATGGGCCTATTTCAAAATGGAACCTATTATTACATACTAATTTTCATCAAGAACTGCGCGCATTAGTCAGAAACCTTTTCGCAATCAAGTTCACCATACGGTCCTTCACAAAATGCAGATCTGATTTAGCATTTCCTAAATGGTTTTTTTGTTTTACCGCAGATTGCTCAACTCAAAGTATGCCGCTTGGTGATCTTGCCCGAGGTACATACAAGTAATTCAATATCTGCCCACGTAAAGCCCAATTAAAAAAATACACCAGCTAACCTGTCCATCGGTTTTCCACGTTATGTATTGTGATTTTTCAGAATGGGATCTTCCACTGTTTACAAGGTACCGAGAACTACTGACCAATTGCGCATACCGCAACCTATTTGCATGGCCTTTGTGCTTGACAGCGTTGCCGGTGACACGCGCTTAGTAAATAAGCGGCGTTACAGCACTACGTCCGCTATTGCCTCCATGGCGGGTTCGGATGTGGTCACCGCCCTGCATCGGCTCTTCCAGCGCTACAGCTGGCGCACCGTGACCTTAATCTGTGATGACCTTTCGCACCTTCCCGGCCTTTCCAATTTCTACGTCATACAGTGCCCGGACACGCAGCGACTGCTGGCCAACGAGGGATACACCTGGTACTTTAGGCGAATCGACACCGCCCGTCATCAAAATTTTCGAGATTATCTCATACAATACAAAGACCACTGTCGCAGTAAGTTACCAAATCAGATTGAATTGCCACATGTGATGGATTTTCAGGGTACATGTTTGTTTAAAAAATTCTTTCTGAATTGTAGTATTTATAATCCTGACGCTTCCAGAATTCTTGCGAAAGTTTCTGGTACGTTAAAATATATGTTTACGACGAAGGAAAGCCACAGCAATAAAATTAATGCCAAGAACAGGTGCATTAGTAGCTTTGCATTTCAGATTGTTGCCGACGATTTGAGACTGACCTCGGGTGATTACGTGAGTGATGTTTGTAATAAGTCACGACGTAGTGCTAGTTTGAGTTGCCTGTTGCCTTCTCGTTTCGTAAGATCTGATGATTCTTTGTAAATGCGAGAGCAGACGTTTCAAAACATTTTATTCAAAACGTTTTCTTCGGTTCAAACTGTACATTGCGAATCCCCTCGTATGAATATTCCTCAAACAGCAATAATTTACTTTCGCGCGCGCTGTGTTGTACATAGTATCAAGCACATATTAACGTGGATTGTAACGTACTGTAAACGCAATATGAAAAAGATAGCGAGCGACACGCACGTATCTCACTCAGGTTCCACACGATCCAAACTTTTTACTTCCACCTACGGAATTTCGCTAACAGCGCATTGCTGTTGAAAAATGACGATAACGATGTTGCAGGTGTTCATCACTCTGCAGCCCACCACAAGGCCCGGCATCACTCCCATCACGTGGAAGTTGTCAGCGATGGAAGAGGCAGAGTTACCGAATGAAAGCGATCGCGACAACCAAAGCCTGGTACGCGCCGTAGTATCTGCTAATGCTTTTACAGGAGTATTACGCGTCATTGGTTGGCTATCAGTATCTATGCGAATATTAGTGTAATAGTCAATGCTGTGGCTCTACCTTTTTAGCGACTCTTCCAAACGTACCAGAACCTGATTATTCTCACCGGGGTCAATCCAGACTGGGACGACGTTGGCAATTTAACAGACGAGATTAGCGACATGAAAGCGAAGCTGTTTGGAATGCTGACTGTGCCGGGTGACGAGGTATGCACAATCAGCGAAATATGTTAACCAGTGTGACCTTTGCTTTGATTACCTTTTCCACAGAGAAACGAGCTGCAAATCTGCATATACGAGTCAACGATGATGTTTGCGCAGGTTTGTTTTAATATGAAATGAATTCAACATGTATTGCTGGCTGCGTAATTGTACGTAATTTCATATTCGTACGCGGTGTAGATTTTCGACGAAACCTATCCCAGCGTTCTTAGCATGTCCAAGTCGAAATTCATCCGGAAAACATTTAACCGCACATTTAACTTTGCCGCTCGCAATTTTTCCACGGACCATAACGGGGCAATGGTTAATTACATTGTGGTGCTGCGCCTGGACCAAGTCAAAGAAACGTTTTCTGTGAGTACAGCAAATACAGAGCATCTCACCATGCTCAAATCGGTACTATTCCTCGCTCGTCGCAGATAATGCAGCAGCGTTCCCGTAGTAAAATGTCGAACTACAACAGCAAAACCCGAAATAGGGGCACGGAATTATACTTCGACGCATACCTGATACGACACACTTTTCAGACTGCCATGATATACGACCCCGTTAATCAAAGCTTCGGCCATATCAATCCGGAATTGTGGTACTGGTTGAATCGGCGCGACCCGCCTCCCGATGAACCACCTTGCGGTTTTGCCAACAACACTTGCGACACTCCTACAGGTTAAATCTTGAAACTTGGAAATCTGCAGCTAGTACACTCCATGCGCATATGGGATCGTAGGGTCAGCCATTATCATTGGCAGCGTTGCATCCGTCGCCGCTTTAACGATGACTGCAGTGGTCCTGGCTGCAGCAATAAGGTGTTTTGCAAGACGTTTTCGTAGGTTAATTCTATGGAGCAGAAGGTACTTAAGTACTATTTGTAGATTCGTTAAGCGGCAGAGTGACCTTTCCAGTTTGTGGTGGCTGATCGACGCCAACGGTCTGACCAGTCCAATCCAAAAACTGTCAGCTCAAACTCCCGCTGGATACACCGCTCTCGACGAAGAGATTGTGGGTGTCCGAATGCAGTATCGCTACCAACCAGTGTACGCTAAAAAAATTATTTACGGCGATGACAACACCGTTGGACACCAATCACAAACTAAGGCGCCATGTGTACAACGTATGTACGTACAGCATATTATATATATACAGCCTGCCAGTATGTAATAATTGTAATTAGCGGTGGTTGCGAACCACAGTCAAAAGACTCAAAACCCTACCATGTCAAACTGCTTGACTTTAGAAAATTGAAAATTCCAGTAAAAAAATGGCCGTAAATCCAATTAAACGTGCACTTTGAATTTTGCCTCGAGCGGCAGTTTATCATCGCACTAGCTATGATATATCGCTGTTTTGTTAGATGCCAAAAATATTAGTATTCATACAATTAATTAAATCACCGGTGATTGTATGTGCAGTTGAATCAGCTGAGGCATGAGAATGTCGCCGATTTCGTGGGACTGTCGCAGACCAGCACCTTTGTCACTGTGATCAGTGAGTGCACATCCAAAGGAACATTGCGACAGCTGCTCAGTTTTGGTCAGCAAAAGATGGACGAAAAGCTACGGTTTTCTTTATGCTGGGATCTTTTTCATGTAATGTTCCTTGGTAGTACTGTCGTGCAGAAAACCTTCCGGTTAACATTAATTTTGTCTCTCTGGTTGCAGGGTTTGGAGTACATTCAGAAGAGTGTCGAATTCCATGGAAATTTGACTAGTTTCTTTTGTCTGGTCGATCACCGATTTTCCCTGAAAATTGCCCAAACTGGGTTCACTAGGTTCTACGAAGTTCTTCATGTGCCGAATGAGGAACCGGAAATAGAGGCGCTGTTCTGCTTATGGAAGCCGGTAGATGTGCACGATATGGTGCGCTCCAATAGTTTGCATCTGATCAAGCACTACAAAAATGTGAAAGAAATCGATATGTTTGCAATGGCCATGATCTTCTACGAGATCCTTTCGAATAAACTTCCACTTGACATTGCCAACCTTTCCCAAGAAACTGTTCAAGGTTGCCTTCGTTTCGGCTAAATAAAATGTGATCAACGCTTTAGTCTGTGCCTATAGGTGTACTGGACAAGATCAAAGAGAAAGGGAATTTCCAAATAACCGACGAACTGGTTAGCGATCCAATTAGACACTTACTGAATGTGTGCCTATCGAATCCAACTACCTATGATTATCCCACAATAAAGACCTTTGGCGAAGCCATGAAGAAGGTCATCACCAGAGCCAAACCGTATATGCTGCAGATTGTGAGACATTTGGAAATGCATGCGCAGAGGTTAGAAGAGCTTGTGGAAGAGCGAAACGCCAAGCTAGTCGTTGAAAGGGAGAAAGCTGATGCCCTTTTACAAGAACTTATGCCCGTGCAATGCTTGATAATCGCCCGGTTTACGGTGCTGTTTTTCACGATCATAATGAGTAATTGTACGTCCTTCTAGATCAATTGTTAAACGCCTGCGGAACAAGGTATCCGTCCAACCCGAGCATTTCGACCAGGTCACGTTGCTGTTCAGCGATCTTCCCGCTTTCAGTCACATCGTGATGCGGTGCACTCCATGGGAGACCATTGAGCTGCTGAACACTATTCACTCCCGCTTTGACGAAGTGATGACCCATTACGATGTGTACAAAGTGGAGACCATCAACGACTGTTACATTGTAAAATGCCGTTATAGTTAATAGTCATGCGCGCAGTTTAGCAAGATGTACTGTACTTTGGTGCGCAGATTGCCAGCGGCCTTCCAATTCGCAACGGCGCGCTGCACGCCGGTATAATCTGCAGTTTAGCCTTGCGGTTCATACAGACGGCGCAGTTGGTTACGAATCCAGCAGATTCGCGGCGACAATTACAGAGCCGTATCGGCATTCATACAGGGCCGATTGTGGCCGGGGTCATCGGGAAGAAGATGCCAAGATACTGTCTGTGAGTAGGCCAGTATAATTGCAAATTTAAACTTGGTTATTGCGAAAGCTTTGTCGCTTCTGAGTTCGCCGAGCAGGACATTTTTAGCCAGTAGTGGACATGTTTTACCGTACGGTCTGTATGCGACATTCCTGCAGCGCCATAAATCCGTGTCGTACAGGTTTGGAGACACCATTAACACCTGCAGCCGCATGGAAAGTCATGGAGAAGGTAGAACATATAGATGTTTTCTGATTGGTTAGAATCAGATGTTGTTTGGCAATGACACCTTGGTGGTTTTGCAGAAGGAAGAATACACCTGAGCGAAGCCACCAGTCAGTTGGTCAACGAAGGACAAGAGTTTCTTCTTATAGCGCGAGGTGGAATTACTATTAAGGTAAATCTGGAATTCAGAGGAGTAACAGGATTTCTGTGTAATATTACTCGTAAGATTTATAACGAATGCTCGAATGTTTTTGAATGACGATTTTTGTCATAGGGTAAAGGTCTAATGTATACTTACTGGCTGCGCAAGGCTTTGGACGATTAAACATGACAGTGAAAGTGTTAAAGCATGAAGTGTTATGTATTGCATACTGGACTTGGAAACGGCTACATGCAGACAGAAATTGTCAATTTACGGACTTCCACCAGTTCTAGCGACGTCTGTACTATGTTACGCGGTATTACCACTTTTAGACGTTTTACATACCCATTACTCATTACTTCCACTAGTAAAATTTTCCATGATTGTGTTACTTCGAAGCCCCAGGCAAAAAATTGCTATTTTTGGGGCAGCTGCTTCCTTTAACGTAAATTGGAACTGACGCAAAAACTGATATGTACAGATATGGTGCAGCGGTTCCAACTCACTTTATCGTTCACAAATCGAACCATAGGGCTCACCCAGAACCGTCTCCGATCAAATGACCTAAGACGAGGTACTGACTGTCGATCAATCACGTCGTTATCACGATAAAAAAACGAATAGTATGACGCGATGACTGTGGTCTTTGGGGTGACCTTTGAGTTTAGAATTGCAGCTTGTGTACGAGTACAGTAGCTATAGTACGAATGCGATATCTGCTGTTCAGTCTGCGTAATACTTACGATTAATTAGGACATTGCTATAGTGCGAGGTTTGCAACTAAGCACGTAGCTATAGGAGATCCTTATAAGGACTGCGCTGTATATATATATGAAACAACAACATGGGAGTTGCCTTCAAAATCCATTTTTTTGGTTTTTATACGAAATATTTCTTTCATTCGCAATGAATGCCTCATGTACTTGTACGTGCAAATTCCTTGAATTTCGTCCTCTCTTCGCTCTGCTAATCAATATATCCAAGCCATAAAAGTGCAATCAGTGTTCGGCAAAACAATTCGTCAAAACAATAACGTCCTCTTACTCGTAAGCCACCACACAATTTACTACTGCTTACTTTGAAAGGAATTATTAAATTTAATAATGTTCATGAACGCAAACATGTTGCAAACAGAAACGGCAAAAACTTGATGGACGTTGCAAGCAGTGAGGGGTTAGAGTTTTAGACGCCCTACTTACTTTTTACTACTCCGTTCTGTGGTCTTATTTCACTGTTACTATTTTTTTCAAAAATCTTACTGTTTACTTACTGTTACTTTTGGTTTCATAAAGTTACTAATATTCGGATTTACACGTACACAGCATCGGTACGAGTACAGTACTCGTTTTGTAATTTGTGTCGAAAAGTGACGCTAACCAGTAGAAATGCTGCGAGTGAATGCAGTGGGCGGGTGATGTATACACAACAAAAAGCCGATGAGTCAGAGGAATCACGTTACCTGCGGGCCAGAGTTGCTGATCAGCATTCAGCACAAACCAGCACGACCCACACATAATGCGTCTGGACCAGGAATTATTAGAATTCATTGAATTTATTACAGTACTGTTTTCTGCATCATCGTCCACTTTTTAAAACGTTAAAAAATCGTCTTTATATAATAGATTTTTGTTGGTTTATAATTTTGTGTCATACTCATGCGATATCACAAACTGGGATTTTGTTGTGAGGGCGAACTTTATCCATCTGCGACGGGGATCCCTAATCTAGGGTCCGGGAAGGGGAGCGAAGCGCGTCTGCGTGGTTGGCACCTGCCCGTGGATTAATAGTGTGGGAAAGGATTATCAACAGGGTAAGCCGGTTGTGCAGTGAACCTGTGATGGAACATGAGAACGTATTGTTAGGAATCAGGTTAAAAACGCGCTCCCGAAATCCGTGCGCACATTGCGCTGCTTGGTTGATTCAGTTTTATTTTGTATTTTGAAGATTAGTAACAAACGAAAATATGTGGTTTTGTTATTTAGTTACTGCTTTAAGTTGTGTAACTTATGTTTTGGTGACTATTTTGCCGAGAAACCGAAGTTTTTGGCAAGCAGCTGATGTCTAATTGTAAGAATTTCAAAATTTTTAGGCAGAAAGATTTGCTAAACTTTCTTGGGGGTTTACTCTGTATGTCAAGCGATTATCGGCTGTAATAACTGAAAAGGCCTGTTGACTAGTTGTCTATTATTTTTGTTGCTTCTCATCAAAAATTGTTTATTTCTATTTATGTTGTAATGTTATTATTGGAATTTAGTTGTTTTAAAGTTTTAAACTTAAGTACTTGAGTTGTTTTAGAAACCGGGATCATTAAAATTGAGTTATTATATTTATTTTTAATAATTACAAAATATTAAAACACTTTTTAATTTGCCTGTTACTGAGCAACTTACGTTCGTCCCATTGCCAGCGATTTGCGTTTTGCCTAGCCGAACGGGGATGGCTTCCATTTTAACGCCTCCTAGCCACCTCCATTTCGTATCGTTTCAGACTTGGTTCGTCGGCTACGAGGTTTTAGCTCGACTGTCTTTTTCCGAAAATGCTACGGTGAATTGGCGAAATTTCTTTATTACAGCATTACTATTACGTACTAATGTTTTTGTTGGGTTTTGGGAAGCTCTTCGGCGGTTGTTTTAACTGATGTTAGAGCTGGCTGACGAACGACATAAAAATGATCGATTTTCGAATTCTTTTGATTGTTGAAAAAGCTGTTTTTTAGTTTTGCCAGTTGAGAGGATTTAACTGAAGTTTGTAATTTTCTTTTTTAAAAATGATCCTGAGTCAGCGAACAGCAGCATTACGACGAAATTTTGTGATGTTTTTGAATTTTGTATAGAAAAATGAGCGCAGGCAAAGGATCCCATGGAACCATGGATGGTTTGGGCAAAAGCAACGGAATGCGCAATTTCGGGCCAGACGGTGATCGCAGTTCCCCGCTGGCGAATGGCTATTATGGCAGTTTCAAGGTAATCACTTGTTCCAGATGTTTCAGTTGTTTGCTTGTATTACTGTTTTGTCTGTACGTTCTTATTGGTGGTTGCCTCTGAGATATACCCCAAAACGACCTCCTTTTGTTTTGTTGTTTTGTGACTCGGAAACGTGATTCCTCTGTTGGATTTGCATTGCGCGCGCGCTTGGTTTTATCGTGTACTTTCTCTAGAACTCAGGTCTGAATGGACACACCTTCGGACCGGCGTCTCCCATGGCTAACGGGTTGCCCAATGGAAAACCAGTGACAAGTTCAGATTTTGACGATACGGCCAGCGACGGCACGACGGAGCATGATCTGGCCCGGCGCATGATGGAGCTGACGGTGGAGGACGACGATACGGACTTCTTCAAATCTGTCAAAGCGGAGCATGCTTGCAGGTTAGCAATAATTGGTTTCAGACCGACGATTTCTTCCCTTTATTGACTCCAAATAGATTATAATTTACTGGAGAAATTTTCAGTTTTGCGCGCGATTAACGTCTTTCTTGTTCATTAATTATTTACATTTTGTGAGAATTTTGTTGTCAGTACGAACGCTTTTGTACGTAAATCGAAAATTCATAGTTGCAAGCAACCTGACGACTATTTTGTAATTTGGCAGTTACTGCGGATTGAGTGATCCCTGTGCGGTGGCCTGCTGCATGACATGTAAAAAGTGGTTCTGCAATGGACGCGGCCTGATCCAGGGAAGGTGAGAGTGGTTTGCAGCATTAGTGAGTACCTGCGTTTTCTGATGATAACGGTTCCGTATGATCCGAAGTGGTAGCAGCTTTACTGAATTTTGGATGCAACCAGAAATTATGAAAGCCGATTTTTTTGTAGCCACATCGTCCATCACATGGTGCGTTCCAAACACTTTGAAATCCAATTGCACAAAGACGGTCCCTGGGCGACACCTGTCTGGAATGCTACAACTGCGGCAACAAAAACTCGCTAGTGCTGGGCTTCATTCCCGCCAAATCGGAGAGCCTGGTGGTGCTGTTGTGCCGCAATCCGTGCGCCAGTGCGGCTAATTTGAAGGACAGCACGTGGGGCGACGCCAACATGTGGAAGGCGGTGATTGAGAATCGGCAGTTTGCCAAGTGGATGTTGCGTGTAAGAAGGATTCGTGTTTGTTTATGCGGGTGTGGATAAGCGGTAGACTGATTGATTTATAGCAACCCAGTGATCAGGAGATGATCCGACAGCGGCAGATCAACGCGCAGCAGCTGCTTAAGCTGGAGGACATGTGGAAGACTAATCCGGAAGCCACCGTGGACGATTTGGAGCAGCAGCTGCCGGAGGCGGTAAGGTTCATATTACGACTACTGCTTGAAATGGTAGTGAAATGGCTGCCAACTGGCGAAGCTTTCTTCATATTGAAACAAACATTCTTACTAGCTTTTACAAGTGCAGTGTTGCGGTATTGTTTGATTTCAACATGCATTATCCGGATTTTTTGGGGAGATTTTCCGATCTGTCATCGAAATTATCGGTAGAATCATTTGTAGAAATTGCCGGAAATAGTCATCCGCTACGAAGACGCCTACCACTACCAGCGAATTTTCCTCCCGCTGATCCGACAGGAAGCCGACACCGATCGCATGCTAAAGGAATCCCAGGTGTACGAGAGCGTGATTGTCCGCTGGGACACCGGTCTGAATAAACGCCAGATTGCCTACTTTGTGCTGCCCCGTGTGGACTGTGACGCCAAGATTATGCCAGGGGATGAACTGCGTCTCAGCTCCATGGATCACGGTTGGGATGCCGTCGGGAATGTGCTGAAGATTGCCGACAATCTGGGCGATGAGTTTTCGCTGCAGTTGAAGTTGGGCACAAAGAATATCCCCCTGGATATGACGGTCGGCTTCCGCGTGGAGTGTGTGTGGAAATCCACGTCTTTTGACCGGATGAAGAATGCCCTGACGACGTTTGCCATTGATTCGACTTGTATGAGTCATTACATATACAGTACACTATTGGGCTATCCCATGAGGGAGACGAATAGTAATCGCCCGGTAACACTGCCGCGGAGGATCACTGCGCCTAATCTGCCGGAGCTGAATGCTTCCCAGGTGTCAGCAGTGCGGATTGCCATCGGCTCGCAGATTAGCTTGATCCAAGTCAGTTTGATTTGGTTTTGCCGTGCTTGTTTTGTGCATTTCTTGCTGCTTAGCTGAAATACTTCTCCCGTTTGGGAGTTTGCCTTTTAGAAGTTGTATTTTTGATTTTTAACGATAGCTATCCAGAAGAATTCCATGTATAAATTTTAAACGTGTTGTAAATGAAGTACAAATTTTGGTTTTGTCCAGGGCCCGCCAGGTACAGGTAAAACTGTCACCTCAGCAACACTAGTGTACCATCTGGTAAAAGCCACCCGTGCCAAGGTGTTGGTCTGCGCACCCAGTAATATTGCGGTGGACCAACTAACGGAAAAGATCCACAAGACCGGTCTGAAAGTGGTGCGCGTCTACTCCAAGAGCCGCGAAGTGGTGGAATCGCCCGTGCAGTTCCTGTCGCTTCATCTGCAGATGCTGACGAATCCCGAACTGAAGAAATTGCAGCTGCTCAAGGGAGAGACCGGAGAATTGTCGGATAAGGATGAGCGACGGTATCGATCACTGCGCGTCCAGGTCGAGCAAGAGCTGCTCAACGGAGCGGATGTAGTATGTACGACGTGTGTGGTAAGTGCTAACTGGTTGTATATTTATTTCAGTGAATCTTGTTCAGTGTTCTGAGTTTCTTGCTATAGGGCGCTGGAGATCCACGAATTGGCCGGATGAAATTCAAAGTGGTGCTGATCGATGAAAGCACACAGGCTATTGAGCCGGAATGCCTGATTCCCATTGTGATGGGCTGTAAACAGGTACTGTACGCTTTTGTTTTGTACGAGTACCGGAATTTATATTTAGCGCTCTTTCTCCTTTATACCCTCTTCTGTAATTTTGATTTTTTCAAGTTATTATATCGGAAGTGTGTATGAGCAAAATCTTTTAATTTGGATTTGATTGTTTGTTTTTGGAAAGGATGGTATCGTAGCGCTATTGCTTTTGCAAAATGCAGATTCAGCTAAAAAAGATGCTTCAGCTAAAAAGGTTTCTTAATAAGACGCTTCTATTGGTTTGTGCATGTTTCGAGTTATAAACGGGAATACGGTTTTTGTGGTCATAACTGCGCTAAAAATTGGTTGACATTTCTTGTGCTTTCAGTTGGTGTTGGTGGGGGACCATTGCCAACTGGGTCCGGTGGTGATGTCGAAGGATGTAGCCGCCGCCGGATTGAGCTCTTCCATGTTCGAGCGGTTGATCGCGCTGGGTCTGCGAGCCCACCGTCTACAAGTGCAGTACCGTAT